>NC_091282.1:1081015754-1082215754 GCF_032444005.1 Ranitomeya imitator | reverse complement strand
TTTCCCCATGAAGAAGCCGGCAGGCAGGAGAGGACGCAGGAGGACTCAGGGACACTTGTAAGTATAATAGGGTCCCCGAATCCACCTATTTCTCTGTCCTCTGATGTGCGATCACATTAGAGGACAGAGAATTACACATCGTTTTTATTTTTTTTTGCGACCGTCGGTAAACAGTTAATTACCGGCCATCGCAAAACAGGGGTCGGTAAAAACCAATCCCGATCATGTTCTTTGGGGTCTCGGCTATCCCCAGCAGCCGAGACCCCAACGATCCTCCCGATGCCGGCTGGCGGGTGCACTGTGCTTGCGCCCGCCATTTTTTTGCCAGAAAAAGATGGCGGCGCCCATCGGGAGCCACGAGGAGCACCGGGGGAGACAGGTGAGTATCGGGGGGCTATCGGGGACCCCATTTCTCTGTCCTCTGATATGCGATCACATCGGAGGACAGAGAAATTAAAAGGGAAATCGCGTTTTGTTTTTTTTTTGCGATCGCCGGTTAACGGTTAATTACCGGCGATCGCAACTCGGGGGTTGGTAAAAAAAAAACCCGAATCATGTTCTCTGGGGTCTCGGCTATCCTCGGCAACCGAGACCCCAGATAAAATCCGACTCTGGGAGGCGCTATTCACTTTTTCCACAGCGCCGTTAAATAACGGCGCTGTGGTTTAAGTACCCTTAACTGCCGCCGTTAAAAGACGTATCGGTGGTCGTTAAGGGGTTAATTCCTGTGTAGCACGTGAAGGGTTAAAACAAAATTCCTTATAAAAGTTTTGAAGTATTTGAGGGGTGTGGTTTATAAAACAATATCACTTTTGGAGAGCTTCCAAAATATAGACCCCTCAAGATCTGGAATATGTAAAGGACCCTAAAGAAACAGGCTTTGTAAATTTGTTAAGAAATTGCTGCTAAATTTTTAGCCCTTCTAACATCTTAATAAAATTACGTTTGAAAAATGATACAGATACAAAGTAGACATATGAGAAATGTTACTTATTATTTTGTACAGCATGACTAACTGCTTTAACGATAAAATGTTTGAACGTTTAAAAATTGCAATTGCAAAAAAATGTGCCAAAATTGCGATATTTTAAAAAATAAACGCAAGCCATATCCAACAAATATTACCACTATCATGAAGTACAATGTGTCGCGTAAAAAGGATTCTCAGAATCACTGGGATACATTGAAGGATTCCAGACTGGTTTAGACGAGTGCATGCAATATCATTCATTTTTCATCCAGAAAAGCACAAGATTTTTCATCCGTATGCATAGTTTTACTTATGTATTATATCCATTTTACAGCAACAATTTAATAAATAATAAAAGGCCAAATACAATTTTCTATGTTTTTAACTGAACAATCCCTAAAGTGACAGGGAAAAGTGAAAAACTTGTCTGGATAAAAATCACATTGCTCCTGAATTGAATGACATTGTCACTCATCAAAAGTAAATATCTCATAGACGCTTTAAAGGGAACCTGTCACCCACCCCCAGGCATTTTTAACTAAAAGAGCCATCTTGTGCAGCACTAATGCTGCATTCTGTCAAGGTGGCTCTTAGTTGGGGTCCCTACCAACGCTGAAATAATTGTTTTTAGAAATTGACCCTCATACCTGCAGTTTATCAGGGAGGCATGTATTTCCCCCCCTGACACAAACGCCTCCAGAGATGCAGTAGGGAGATGGGAGAATGTTCCACAAAGTCCACCATCACTGCCGCCCTCCACTAGTTGGGTCTTTATGGCAGAGTGGCCCGACGGAAGCCTCTCCTCAGTGTAAGACATATGAAAGCCCACATAGAGTTTGCTAAAAAACACATGAAGGACTCCCAGACTATGAGAAATAAGATTCTCTGGTCCGATGAAACGAAGATAGACCTTTTTGGTGATAATTCTAAGCGGTATGTGTGGAGAAAACCAGGCACTGCTCATCACCTGCCGAATACAATCCCAACAGTGAAACATGGTGGTGGCAGCATCATACTATGGGGGTGCTTTTCAGCTAGAGGGACAGAACGACTGTCATTGACGGAAACATGAATGTGGCCAAGTACATTGATATCCTGGATGAAAACCTCTTCCATAGTGCTCTGGACCTCAGACTTGGCTGAAGGTTCACCTTCCAACAAGACAATGACCCTAAGCACACAGCTAAAATAACAAAGGAGTGCTTCAGAACAACTCTGTGACCATTCTTGACTGGCCCAGCCAGAGCCCTGACCTAAACTCAATTGAGCATCTCTGGAGAGACCTGAAAATGGCTGTCCACCAACGTTCACCATCCAACCTGACGGAACTGGAGAGGATCTGCAAGGAAGAATGGCAGAGGATCCCCAAATCCAGGTGTGAAAAACTTGTTGCATCATTCCCAAGAAGACTCATGGCTGTACTAGCTCAAAAGGGTGCTTCTACTCAATACTGAGCAAAGGGTCTGAATACTTATGACCATGTGATATTTCAGTTTTTCTTTTTTAATAAATTTACAAAAATTTCTACATGTCTGTTTTTTTTTCAGTCAAGATGGGGTGCAGGGTGTAGATTAATGAGAAAAAGGGAACTTTTTGAATTTGCCAAAAACTTTCTGTACCCACTGAATGTGCAGCTACAGCATGCATATCAGTGGATGGAGTGTGGGGGATATTGCTGAATGACAGTAAGAATAATGGACTTTAACTATTAAACAACAGTGGCTATATGCAAGCTTGTCCACGGCTGAAAATGTATGCCTCACTGAAACGTCTGTTTCTTGCGTTTTGGGTTTTTTTTGCATACAAAAAAAGACCATTGTTCATCAGTGTGCTACATCAGACTTTCATCCATTTTTCTCCAGTGTTCGAATGTGGCAAATTTCAAAGTTTATCTTACCATTTAGGCTGCCTTCACAAGTCCGTGTTACTATTAAACTGTCAAAAAACACAGCTGGCATCAAGCCCCAGTGTTCGTAATAGAGAACTGTCCAGCAGACACCACCATTACTAACCCAGTAATAAAAAAAAAAAAACACAAAAAATACTTTATTTGAATAAAAAAGTGGTATAAATCCAGCGACTATGGGCAGCAGAAGATAAGCAAAACTTTCAGTTTATTCTATACATATTAAAAAAGAAATGCAGCATGTTGCAGCCACAGGGCTAAAGGGCTAAACTAGAGGAGGAACCATCCTACGTGTTTCAGCAGCAGGCACAGGCTTTAGCCACAGCAGCCGACTCTTGCTTCCTGTGACTCACTGCTCCGCCGCTCCCCCTCCGTCTTCTGGGACAATAACTTGGGTATAAGCAGAGGGGGGCCTTTTCAGCCCAAAAAATGGCTGAAAAACTCAGCTTATACCGAGTATATATCGAGTATATATGATATATGCAAAGCTCCTCTGGGAAATTGCAAGTTGCCTCTTCAGATAGGAAGAGGACTTGAACTCTAGTGACACCTGTTGGAAGTAGCAATCCTAAAGATTATTATCGACCCCTTATCGAGTCTTGCCACATGACATAGCATAAACATTTTTCCAAACTCATGTGACAAGGCTCCTTAAAGGGTCGATATTGACTTTTAGGATTGCTACTTGCAATAGATGGCTCTAGAGTTCAAGTCTTCATCCACTGTGAAGAGGCAATTTGCATATGCGTTCTCTATGAGAGTCATGGACAAACTATTCTGGCAACGGCTTAAATTTGAGAACAAAAGGATCGGTTGTCGGAAATTGGACAAGTGGTATACTTCTGTCCCCTGAAACTATGTTGCAGGAAACTTGGGAGCTCCTAAATACATTAAACTGTTGGGGGATCCAGCCGATATCAGTGGGTTCGGCCTATGTCAGGCCAATGTGTTTGGGAGACTTCAGTTATCAAAAACTATCCCACAAGATCTTCACTCCATGTTCCAAGTGGTCACTGAATGTCAGGATTTTGTCTGCTGTGCTGCCAAAAAGTGGAGTGAAGTCCAGGATCCGGGAAAGGCTACAATTCTGGGTGTCTCCTGAGCACTTCATTAGAACTGGCAATTAATTTGTAAAAATCATGGAAATTTGTATTTAAGAATACAGTGTAATAAAATGGCAGTGGCAACTTACATGAGAAACTTTTTTTCGACAAATAACATCTGCAGATTAAGAACAGGATGTGTAGTCATATTGTTAGTCGCTTGATTTAGCTCAGAAACAAATAGTAACACAGTTACTGGTATTACTCGGGCAAGCTGAGATCCCAAGGGTGTAAGCAGGGTTTGGTCAAGCAGGGGTTCACCTACTTGAATATGAGGAAGATACTTGGATAAGAAACACTGAAAGCACACTACTGACTACTTCATATTAAATGTTTCCATGCAGTAATCTAAAATCAGAAAATACGAAAAAACAAACATACATTTCCAAATAAAAAAAATAAATTACTTCACGTAAAATGGAATCTGTCACCACATTTGAACTATCTAAATTAGGCTAGGGTCACACTGCGTTATGGCGGTACGTTTAACGGATTACGCTACACCGCTACATAATGCGGTGTAACGTAGTCCGTTAACGCCGCCATTGATTGTAATGGCGAACGCATCACTAGCGCACGCCCATATTGGGCGTGCGCTAGCGATGTGCCGTCATTTGAGTGATGGACCGCGAACGCGATCACCAGCAGAATGACTGTTGTCCTAATCACCGTGCTGGCAGTGGTAGGATTTTTGCACCTTACAGAGACACAGGATAAACAAACTTATTCAACATCTTGCTTTTCTTATAAAAGACGCGGAAGGACAAAAACTGCTGGACTGTTGGATCTGTGCACACAGCCCAGTATCTGCAAGGACTATGCTGTACTTAGCCTTACCCCAGGACCCAAGGAAGGTATTAGCACCACACTGCATGCACAATGAGACTTGGACTCAGATTTTCTTGGTTCCTTAAGGCTCTTAATGAGACTAATACAATATAGAGACTCCTTTTTAATCCAGCCAATTGGCTTAGCGGCCTAGCGGAATGGATTATTTTTGGTATTTTACAGACTTGTATGCAAATTTTGTTGCTTTGCTTATTGTTTTATGTAGCCGTAAAAGCGCTAATATATATATTACCTAAGCTATGGAATAATGTAGGTGTAGAAAAAAAACCTAAGGCTTAACCTACTGTAGTGTACCATAGGCCCCGTGTAGCCACTGCTGACGGGGGAGGTGAGTGTCCACACTGAGGGTGGATGGGCGAAGCAGGTAGGAAGTCCCCTTGTGGGTACTAGACCCATGAGACAGGAGCTCCTTTTTGGACATCAGCTGACCCCGTAGCAAAGGTTATACCATTTACAAAAGGGGGAAATTGATATAGAAGGGTTAATAGTTTGCCTTAAAGTGCCTTTTGCCTTTAATTGTTAGAATTGCTAGAATCTGTTGACGCAGTAGTCTGATGGCCTCCTTCTCAAGGAGACTATACTTCTTATCAATGTATGTTCTTAATAGTCAGTCACAACATGTTCTGGGTTATGGTAAATAAAGTATGACCCTGGGTGATGATGGGGGCTACATGACTTACATTGAAATGCATTTGTTGTAAATGGTATAAAATATTGCCTCTTGCTGCATTACATCAGATAAAAGTGACTTGCTCACAGAAATATGTGTGAGGCGTCCTTTGTCTCCAAGCGCGCTTGTAAAATGACGGGCGTAATTCCACAATTTGGTCTCACTGGTGATCTGTCAGCTGACATTTGGGTCAGAACGAAAACAGCCATGACAGTTTTGGCTAACGCGATCCCTTTTGGGACATTGCGATAGCGCAGTACGTAGCGCTATGCACTAAATGGACTGCCCTAACGCAATGTGACCCTAGCCTTAGTAATATGGGCATACAGGTTATAGACTGCTGATAAAAATCCTGACTGTATGCCTCACATCAGATGCCTTGCTGATAAATCATCTTTTATCACTTTATATAAATGACCTCTTACAGGCTGTGGGGAAGGCACTGCCTGGAAGATAACTCTGCCTGTAGATATTACTGTACATGAATGTGGTGCATAATGGCCTCTCTCTGCTCTCCTGAACTCACTGCAGAGCTGTGTGTGATTATACCTGACGCATTTGCAGGTTTCTCTTAGGCTACTTTCACACATCAGGTTTATGCTGTCAGGCTAAATCCGGCTAAATTTAAAAAAAACGGATGTGGATAATGTTGCCGGCGGATTCAGTTTTTTTCCCATAGACTTGTATTAGTGCAGGATTGCGCCGGATGACATTGCGTTTCATCCAATTTTCGCCGGATCCAGGAAATCTGCCGTTTCCAGTTTCTGGAAAAATCGTCCATAGCAACGTTTTCTGTCTCCGGCGAAAAAGCCGGAAGCGCCGGATCCGGTGCTTCCGGCTGTTTGCTAGAATGGAAGCCTATGGGAGCCAGAAGGTGCCGGATCCAGAAAATGACGGATTCTGGCGCCGGATTCCATTTTTTTTAAACGGAGCATGCTCCAAATTTTTTTTTATCCTATAATCTAGATATGCTAGCCGGATCAGTCGAAAAAACGGATCCGTCGCATCAGTTTTTCACAATCTGCGCCGGATTTTTTTTCCCAACATTTGCTGGATTGTGCCTGATGCAAAAAACCTGATGTGTGAAAGTAGCCTTAGGCCATGTTCACACGTTCCTGATTTCCCTGCTGTTTTTTCTGCACTAAAACCGCAGCTCTTGGCAGAAAACGCAGGTCCTTTTTTTGGTGCGTTTTTTGATGCGTTTTTTAGTGCGTTTTTTAATGCAGAGTCTGTGTGTTTTCTAGGAAGTTTTTTAGGGTTAAAATGACTGAAAATACCCTAACCCTACCCCTAACCCTACCCCTATTCTAACCTTAGTGGAAAAAAAAAATTCTTTATTTTTTTATTGTCCCTACCTATGGGGGTGACAATGGGGGGGGGGTCATTTACTATTTTTTTTATTTTGATCACTGAGATATAACCTATCTCAGTGATCAAAATGCACTTTGGAACGAATCTGCCGGCCGGCAGATTCGGCGGGCGCACTGCGCATGCGCCCGCCATTTTGGAAGATGGCGGCGCCCAGGGAGAAGACGGACGGACACCGGGAGGCCGGGTAAGTATAAGGGGGGGAGATGAGGGCACGGGGGGGGCGTCGGAGCACGGGGGGGGTGGCATCGGAGCATGGGGGGGTGGGATAGGGGCACGGGGGGGCAGCCACACTGCAGCGGTTCTGCACCACAAACCGCAGAAAACCCGCAGATATTTTTTTCATCTGCGGGTTTTACTGCGGGTTTGACCTCACAATGGAGGTCTATGGGTGCAGAACCGCTGCAGTTCCGCAAAAAGAAGTGACATGGTACTTCTTTTTTACCGCAGCTATTCAGCGCGGCTTTTTTAGTTAATTCCCGCATCATGTGCACAGTGGTTCCTGTTTTCCATAGGGTACAGTGTACTGTACCCTGCATGGAAAACAGCTGCGGACCCGCAGCGGCAAAATCGCGGCGGTTCCGCAGTAAAAAACGCACTGTGTGAACATGGCCTTAGCTTCAGCTTCCATCTCACAGTGTTGTAATATTGTTACAATACAGCAACATTCAGCAAGAAGCAAAAAATATTTTTGCAAGAAGACAAATTTCATTTCTCCTGTTCTGTGTTAGATACTTGTCTCACGCTGCTAAATCCCCTTTTATTTAAAGTAAGCTCTGGAGGCAGAGTTATCTTCCTGGCAGTGTCCGCCCCATAAACAGAAGACGAAGAAAAAGGACGATCAGATGTCCCCAATAGTCAGTGTGCAAAATTTTATACACATATAAGAGAGCAGGGACGCACAGACCAGGAACATAAACATGTAAGTATAAATCTCAATTTATCACATAATTAGTGGTAACTTGACATGAATTTATATGCAATGGTAAAGCCCAATTCTGCAATTTGTACATGATATATGGAGGTACTCATGATTGATAATGTTGCTGTATATATAATGATGATGTAAATAGGAGTGAAATAATAGATTACCTGGGACACACACCAAATAAATGCACAAACTCCTGGATGGATGTGTGTCCACCCCGACGTGCGTTTCAGACCAGTCTTTGTCAGGAGGCAAGCACATATCAGTGATTGTGAAGTTTAAAGAAAGAACTCTATCCAATGAGGTTGCAGCACGGATCGGAAGTGAGACATGCGCAACCATGGCAATGGGGAATGGGGATGCCCTTGGGCGTCCGCATCATGTGACAAGTGACATCAGAAGCAATTGACTGAGCATATGATCTAACATCTGTCAGCACATAGAGGCACAGAAGGTCTCCGGGAAGCCCAGGGACAGGGTTCGCACGTGTGCTAGTCCATTGCAACTAAAGGCATGCCTCTGACTAGACATGCATATATCTGAGACTGTCACAACTCAGTATGAGCTGATCAACAGGGATGGTGTGACGGGGTGTACGTCAGAGCAAGAAGGGACAACAGGCCAAGGGATGATTCCACAGATTTATTATCAAGAATGCTGGAACAACACATGCAGGTAGATCTACAGAGTCCACAATTAGTCCAACGGAACAGATTCGGGGGCACCTCCCGATAATCCTTGTGCCAGGTAACAAAGCAATAGTCCACACGAGTCCAAGGGATCCCAAAACAATTCCACGAATGACGAGATATGTCCTCGGCTCAAGTCTCGCCACGTTCGCTTCCACAGTCACAGATGGATGTGGGGTCTTGCCTCAGCTAAGAATCCCCACTCCTTCTCCTTCAAGGATCAACTCACATCTGATCTCAAAATAAGAATGGATTGTCTGAGCTCCTGGGATCCGCCCATGAAGTAGGGGTCACACCTTCTATTCAATGGTTGGGTCCAGCAGAAGATTCTAGACTGGTTGGCTCCACTTAGTCTATTCATTATGTGCATTTGACTAGCCACCTGCTGTGAGGAAGAATGGCTATTCCTTCCCTAGTGGTGTGGACAAAGCTTAATTACATTATAGCTCAGGGCTGCAAGTATTGGGGGAAGGAGACAGGTTAGTTACATACACCCCATGACATTGCAAAATGTACAGTAAATACAACGAAAGAGAAGTCGCATCACATCATGACATATTATACAAAATACAGGACAGGGAAAAAAGTACAGATCATGACAGATGGGGGAATAGTAGAAATATATGCGCATGTAAATCACATTATATACTGGATTAACCAAGGATGATCAACATATTCTGTCATTTAGAACCAATGGCCAAAACAACACATACAGAGGGAAATATATAATTGAATGTGCACAATTACATCATATAATCAATTACAAAGAGTATACAAAGTTTCCATCTGCAAGAAAGGGTATACATGTAAGTGTGAGATGCACCTATTAAGTATAAGCCTTGAAGAATAAAAAAAAGCAAACAATAAAAATAAAGATCATAACAAAAAAAAATAAAATATATAAATGCAAATTATATAAAACACTATAACAGATGGTTAAGGCATAATGAGTACCAGTGAATACCACACCATATACACATGTATATCCATGTATAAATATGGTGACAGCACTCATAGCACATAGTAGAGTATTTAAAGGGAATCTGTCACCACTTTTTTGGGCTACCAGGTAAAAATTCCATTCAATTCAGTGCCCCCTATGTATTACACAAGTACTTCTAATATTCCGACTCCCCATGTATGATCCATGCGCAATACAGCTTTTCTGCTTTGCAGTTGGGCAAAGCATACTGAGCACGCGCGAGATGCCTTTGGAATGCGCATGCGCGAAAACTACGCAATCGCCGAAATTCACCGCAAGGAATGCGTAGAAGCAAGCGAGGAGGTGGGGAGATGGACACTAAGCCCCGCCCATCGGACTGAACCGACCATATTAACATACAGCGTGAGAGGAATAAAAAAGGTATGTGCGGATCATACGTGGGGACTCAGTCAGGGGGTATCAGAAGTACTTGTGTAATGCTTAGGGGGCACAGAATTGAATGTTATTTTTACCTCAAGATAAATTATTAACTTGAAAATGACTGGTATATTTGGTCAAACAATTAATTAACTCACCCATAATGTGATGGCTGGATCTGCTTCTCTTAGGTGTTTGATGTTAGGTGATCATGTTGCTTCTCACAACTGCTTTTCCGGATTTGTGTCGGTCTGGAGGGCAGTAAACTTTGTGATAAGTTTTGTAAACATCTTACAGCAGAAAGCTGTTAAGAACACAGAAGTATACTACACTGCAGGTCTCCTCACAGGGGGAAATTGATCATGCTCATGTTACATTTATAAAACTCAGCCAGGGTGAGATCTGCAGTACACAAATCACATAGCAGACACCCGGACTGCTGTATACATCACATAGAAGACGCTGGGGATGCTGCATATACAACACAAAGGAGACGCTGGAGCATAAACCTCATATAGGAGACGCTGGGGCTGCAGCATTTACATTACATAGGTGACACTGCGGTTGGAGCATATACATCACATAGGAGACACTGGGACTGCTGTATATACATCACATATGAGATGCTAGGGCAGGAGTATATATACTGTATATATATATATATATATATATATATATCACAGGAGACACTGGGGCTGGAATATATACATCACAGGAAACGCTGGACTGGAGCATATACATCACATGAGATGCTGGAGCTGGAAAATATACATCACAGAAAACGCTTGGGCTAGAGCCTAGACTTCAAAGCACATCACAGGAGACATGGGGCTTGAGCATAAATGACAGTAGACATTTGGGGCTGCTGCTTGTCTTCATCTGTGGGACGGTAGCATATCGCGCTCTGACATTGGCAAATGTAATCCTTAATGCATATGAGCGCAGTGTTCTGTACTGAATGCTGTGTGCACATGCTTGCATCGCAAGAAGGTTTTAATGCAGTGGTCCCCGGGAATCTGCCTAGGGATCGCAGAAAGAGCCTTTGCGATCCACAAGCAGCCTGTGGGCTGGAGGTTTCCTACCACTGCCTTAAAGGGACTCTGTCACCTGAATTTGGAGGGAACACTCTTCAGCCATAGAGGCGGGGTTTTCGGGTGTTTGATTCACCCTTTCCTTACCCGCTGGCTGCAATATTGGATTGAAGTTCATTCTCTGTCCTCCATAGTACATGCCTGCGCAAGGCAAGATTGACAGGTGACAAGAGTCCCTTTAAGGCTATATTGACACGGTAAGTTTTTGAAGAGTTTTTGACGCTGCAAATTTTTACTGACTCAAAATCGTAATGTCTTACAGTTCCAACAAAGTGGATGGGATTTATGGAAATCTCCTGCCAACTACTTTTTTTTTTTTTTACTCAGCGTAAACGGACCTGTGGTGCATGTTACAAATCCTAACATGTCAATTTCTCTTGTGGGTACGCTGAGTTTTCTGTGCAGATTTTTCCCACAGACTTGCATTAGATATGGAAAATACACAGGTAAACAACACAATCGTTTTTAGTGCAGCTCCACAGCACAAACACATGTAAAACACACTTGACTATATAAATAAGGTTTTGTCAAAGCCAAAACTAGGAAGTATCCAAAACAAAGCAGCTTTATTTAAAACATGGCATACCAATGAGACAAAAAAACAGTATAAAAAAGATATAAAACGCAATGAAAAAAAAGTCACATTCAACCAAATTTAATAGGTACAGAAAATCTGCAACATCAAAAGCTCACCAAAAGCTCAAAGTGGGAACGTAGCCTTAAAGGGAACCTGTCACCCCCAAAATCGAAGGTGAGCTAAGCCCGCCGGCATCAGGGGCTTATCTACAGCATTCTGGAATGCTGTAGATAAGCCCCCGATATAATCTGGAAGATGAGAAAAAAAGGTTAGATTATACTCACCCAGGGGCGGTCCCGCTGTGGTCCAGTCCGGGGCCTCCCATCTTCTAAGGCTACTTTCACACTTGCGTTTTTTGCAATCCGTTATTTTGGGCAAAAAACGGATCCTGCAAATGTGCCCGCAGGATGCGTTTTTTGCCCATAGACTTGTATTAGCGACGGATCATGACGGATGGCCACACGTCGGACCCGTCGTGTTTTGGCAGACCGTCGTCACAAAAAAAGTTCAATATAACGTTTTTTTTTGTCCGTCGGGTCCGCCATTTTCTACCGCGCATGCGAGGCCGATACTCCGCCCCCTCCTCCCCAGACTTCAGAATGGGCAGCGGATGCCTTTGTCATTTTATGAGGTTATAACTCTGGAATGCTTTAACAGATCCCGCTGATTCAGAGACTGTTTTTTCGAGACATATTGTACTTCATGTTAGTGGTAACATTTCTTCGATATTACTTGCGATTATTTATGAAAAAAAACAGAAATATGGCGAAAATTTTTAAAATTTTGCAATTTTCAAAACTTATTTTTATGCCCTTAAATCAGAAAGATATGTCACAAAAAGTAGTTAATAAATAACATTTCCCACATGTCTACTTTACATCAGCACAATTCTGGAAACAAAATTTTTTTTGTTAGGAAGTTATAAGGGTTAAAAGTTGACCAGCAATTTCTCATTTTTAAAACACCATTTTTTTTAGGGACCACATCACATTTGAAGTCATTTTGAGGGGTCTATATGATAGAAAATAACCAAGTGTGACACCATTCTAAAAACTGCACCCCTCAAGGTGCTCAAAACCACATTCAAGAAGTTTATTAACCCTTTACGTGCTTCATAGGAACTGAAACAATGTGGAAGGAAAAAATGAACATTTAACTTTTTTTTTGCAAACATTTTACTTCAGAACCATTTTTTTTTCACAAGTGTAAAAACAGAAATTTAATCATAAATTTTGTTGTGCAATTTCTCCTGAATACGCCGATACCCCATATGTGAGGGTAAACCACTGTTTGGGCGCATCGCAGAGCTTGGAAGAGAAGGAGCGCCGTTTGACTTTTTCAATGCAGAATTGGCTGGAATTGAGATCGGACGCCATTTCGCGTTTGGAGAGCCCCTGATGTGCCTAAGCAGTGGAAACCCCCCAAAAGTGACACCATTTTGGAAACTAGACCCCTTAAGGAACTTATCTAGATGTGTGGTGAGCACTTTAAACCCCCAAGTGCTTCACAGAAGTTTATAACGTAGAGCCGTGAAAATAAAAAATCAAATTTTTTCTGCAAAAATGATATTTTTGCCCCAAAATTTTTATTTTCACAAGGGTAACAGGAGAAATTAGACCACAAAAGTTGTTGTGCAATTTCTCCTAAGTACGTCGATACCCAATATGTGGGGGTAAACCACTGTTTGGGCGCACCGCAGAGCTTGGAAGAGGAGTGCCGTTTTACTCTTTCATTGTAGAATTAGCTGGAATTCATGTGCCTAAACAGTAGAAACCCCCCACAAGTGACCCCATTTTGGAAACTAGACCCCTTAAGAAACTTATCTAGATGTGTGGCGAGCACTTTAAACCCCCAAGTGCTTCACAGAAATTTATAAAGTAGAGCCGTGAAAATAAAAAATAATTTTTTTCCCTCAAAAATGATTTTTTAGCCTGCAATTGTTTATTTTCTCAAGGGTAGCAGGAGACATTGGACCCCAATATCTGTTGACCAGTTTGTCCTGAGTATGCCGATACCCCGTATGTGGGGGTGGGGGGGCACTGTTTGGGCACCCATCGGGGCTCGGAAGGGAAGCAGTGATGTTTTGGAATGCAGACTTTGATGGAATGGTCTGCGGGTGTCATGTTGCATTTGCAGAGCTCCTGATGTATCTAAACAATAGAAACCACCCACAAGTGACCCCATTTTGGAAACTAGACCCCCCCAAAGAGCTTATCTAGATGTGTGGTGAGCACTATGAACCCCCAACTGCTTCATAGACGTTTATAATGTAGAGCCATGAAAATAAAAAAAAAAATCAAATTTTTTCCACAAAAATGATCTTTTCACCCCCAAATTTTTACTTTCACAAGGGTAACAGGAGAAGTCAGACCCCAAAATTTATTGTGCAATTTATGCTGAGTAGACTGATACCCCATATGTGGGGGGGGACCACTGTTTGGGCGCACGGCAGAGCTCTGAAGGGAAGGAGCGCCGTTTTGGAATGCAGACTTTGATAGAATGGTCTGTGGGCGTTATGTTGCGTTTGCAGAGCCCCTGATGTACCTAAACAGTAAAAAAAAACACAAGTGACCCCATTTTGGAAGCTAGACCCCCCAAGGAACTTATCTAGATGTGTGGTGAGAACTTTGAATGCCCAAGTGCTTCACAGAAGTTTATAATGCAGAGTCGTGAAAATAAAAAATATTTTTTTTTCCACAAAAAAGATTTTGTAGCCCCCAAGTTTTTATTTTCACAAGGGTAACAGGAGAAATTGGACCCCAAAAGTTGTTGTCCAATTTATCCCGAGTACGCTGATGCCCCATATGTAGGGGTAAACCACTGTTTGGGCGCACGGCAGAGCTCAGAAGGGAGGGAGCACCATTTTACTTTTTGAGCGCAAAATTGGCTGTCATGTTTGGAGACCCCCTGATGTACCTAAACAGTGGAAACCCCCCAATTCTAACTCCAACCCTAACACCAACACACCCTTAACCCTAATTCCAACCCGATCATAATCCTAATCACAACCCTAACGATAATCACAACCCTAATCTCAACCCTAATCAAAACCCTAAATCCAACACACCCCTAATCCTAATCTCAACTTTAACCTCAAACCTAACCCCAATCCACCCCTAACCCTAATCCCAAACGTAACCCTAATGCCAACCCTAACCCTAATCCAAACCCTAACCCCAACTGTAACCCTAACTTTAGCCGCAACCTTAGCCCTAACTTTAGCCCCAACCCTAGCCCTAACTTTAGCCCCAACTCCAACCCTAGCCCTAACTTTAGCCCCAACCCTAACCATAAATTTATCCGCAACCCTAACCCTAACTTTAGCCCCAACCCTAACCCTAAGGCTACTTTCACACTTGCGTCGTGTGGCATCCGTCGCAATCCGTCGTTTTGGACAAAAAACAGATTCTGCAAATGTGCACACAGGATACGTTTTTTGCCCATAGACTTGTATTGCCGATGGATCGCGACGGATGGCCACATCTCGCGTCTGTCGTGCACTGGATCCGTTGTGTTTTGGCAGACCGTCGTCACAAAAAAAGTTCAATGTTACTTTTTTGTACGTTGCGTCCGCCATTTCTGATCGCGCATGTGTGGCCGTAACTCCGCCCTCTCCTCCCCAGGAAATAGACTGGGCAGCGGATGCGTTGAAAAACTACATCCGCTGCCCACGTTGTGCACAATTTTCACGTGAATCGGGCCGACGCATTGCGACGGCCCCGTACCGACGCAAGTGTGAAAGAAGCCTAACCCTAACCCCTAAATTTAGCCCCAACCCTAAATTTAGCCCCAACTCCTCTCGCTGCCGGTCGGCAGATCATGGCGGGCGCACTGCGCATGCGCCCGCCATTTTCTTACCAGATGAAGAAGCCGGGGACACCGGTAAGTATAACAGGTTTCCCGAATCCCCCTATTTCTCTGTCCTCTGATGTGCAATCACATCAGAGAACAGATAATGACATCGCTTTTTTTTTTTGCGGCCGCCGGTAAACAGTTAATTACCGGCGATCGCAAAACAGGCAGCAGAGACGCCAAAGATCTTTCGGGTACCAGCCGGCGCACTGCACATGCGCCCGCCATTTTTTGGCCGGAACAAGATGGCGGCGACCCCAATTTCTCTGTCCTCTGATGTGCGATCACATCGGATGACAGAGAAATTAAATGGAAAATCGCATTTTTTTTTTTGGGGGGGGGGGGGGGTTTGCGACTTCCGGTAAACAGTAAATTACCGGCGATCACAACCCGGGGGTCGGTAAAAACCCCCCGAATCATGTTCTCTGGGGTCTCGGCTACCCCCAGCAACCAAGACCCCAGAGAAAATGTGACTCTGGGGGGCGTTCTTCACTTTCTCCACAGCGCCGTTAATTAACGGCACTGTGGTTTAAGTACCCTTAACTGCCACTGTTAAAAGGTGTATTGTCGGTCGTTAAGGGGTTAAGATGACGTCCTCTTCTTGTATTCACGCTGCGGCTCCGGTACAGGCATACTTTGCCTGCCCTGTTGAGGGCAGAGCAAAGTACTGCAGTGCGCAGGCGCCGGGAAAGGTCAGAGAGCCGCAGCTTGAAGACAAGAGGACGTCATCCTATGAAGATGGGAGGACACGGACTGGACTGCGACGCCCATCGGATCGCCCACCCAGGTGAGTATAATCTAACCTCTTTTTCTCATCTTTCAGGTTACATCGGGGGGCTTATCTACAGCATTACAGAATGCTGTAGATAAGCTCCTGATGCCGGTGGGCTTAGCTCACATTACTATCCAAGTTAAAGGTGTGTAATATCATGAATAATACACACAGACAGTGCCATTGCTTATATCATTAACCCCTTAGTGACCACCAATACATCTGTTTACTGACCTCACATATTGGACAATAGCATCACCCGACTGATGAAAATGCAGCAGCTGTCCACTGTATACTATAGCTGACAACTTGTTGCATCAGCCTTGAATGGTTTGACCACCAACCATGGCTTTTTAACCCCTTAGATGCTGTTGTCAATATTGACTGGCATCTAAATGGTTAACAGAATGTGGTGGGCTCCGTCTTAACCCCATCAGCACCCTGAGATCTTCATTGTGTGGTCCTGATGTTTGCTATGGCAATTCAAGGCCAAGTAAGGTAACGCTCACATTAGCGTTATGCTAGTTTGCATCGGGTTTGCGTCGGGCGACGCAGCGGCGACGCATGCGTCATGCGCCCCTATATTTAACATGGGGGACGCATGCGTTTTTGTTTGTTGCGTTGTGCGTCGCATGCGTCTTTTTTGCCGCAAGCGTCGGACCAAGAAAACGCAACAAGTTGCATTTTTCTTGCGTCCAAATTTCGGCAAAAAACGACGCATGCGTCGCAAAACGCAGCGTTTTTGCGTGCGTTGCGTCGCCGACGCAGCGGCGCACAACGCGAATGTGAACGTAGCCTAACGGTGTTGAAGTCTGCCAGCTATAGCGGCGTGTTCAGAAGTTAGCAACATTTAGGTGATGAAAATAACATTTTTCCTTCTTGTCATGTCACTTTGCATTCACTCCCGAAAAGCAAGAGAATGAATGGTAAACTACCTGAGAGCAGTTCTGAATACGTTGAGGGGTGCCGTTTTTAAAATCTCACTTTTGGGGTTTACGGCGTATACGGTAGGTCTGCCAAAGTCACTACAAAACTGAATAGGATTCCAAAATAAGTAAGTTTTGTAAATTTACTTGAAATATTGCTGCTACAATATTAAACCTTCTAACATCCTAACAAAATAAAAAGATATTTTAAAAATGATGCTGGTGTATAGCAGACATGAGGGAAATGTTATTCAATGACTACTTTATGTGGTTTGACTGTCTGGATTAAAGGGATAATCATTCAAAGTTTGAAAATTGCAAACTTTTTGAATAACTTCTGGTATTTTTAAAAATAAATGCAGAAAATAGACACACATTTACCATTAACATAAAGTACAATATGTCACGAAACAAAACAAACTCAAAATCAATGAGATCTCTTGAAGCATTCCAGCGTTATTACAACATAAAGTGATACTGGTCAGATTTGAAAAATGTTGCCCGGTCACTAAGGGGTTGATAACGGTAATAATAGCAGGGATGTCGGTATAATATAGGCAATACTGTTTTCTTACCTTGTAGATTGTACCCATAATACCACAATGGTATCACTGTAATCACTGTAACATGACAGGTTTTGTAATGTGTGAAAAGAGTGAACTAAGAAAAAAAATGTCAATGCACTCAACCGTAACGGTGAAATATTCATCGGGAGCAAGTATTTTATATGTTTATTAAAGCCATCTTAGTATTATACATTCAGGATGATCCAGAGATTTTAGGTCACTAACATTAATCAGTACATGCCAACAATATTTATAGGACAAAAAACCCCAGGAAAGGAAAGTGCAATTTCTAACGGCTATATCAAGATAGGAGTCTGTGCAACCGATAGCATTAACACATACTACACAAGAAATGTAACTCTAAACTACTGAACGCATATTTAGTCAGGACAGGATAAGGGCGCAGTCAGACGGCCGTATAACATGGACAACGATCCCATCACAAAGCTCGGACTGGCCGGCATAGAAACACAAGCTGTCACGCTCGGGAAGGAGAGCCGCCGGCCAGTCCGAGCTTTGTGATGGGATCGTGGTCAGAGTTAAATGACTGCATCCTAAAGGTAGTAAAACGATCAGCTCTACGTGAGAAAGTGCAGCTTTGACAGCAAAGGTCTTTATGGGATAGCTTCCTCATTAGCAGGTGTGGTGAACACCCAGCTTCCCACACTGTATTCTCCTAGAGAAATAAATTAACAAAGAATTCAGAATCACAGAAACACATTTTAGGATTTTTTTGCACGGGAAAGTGCAGTTAGATTGTGTAATCAAAAAAATGGCGGTAGTCCAATATTCTGTCCCAACTTCTTTTTAAAATCAGATTGCAGAATTTAAAAAAAAAAGGTTTAGAAAGCATATGTGCACACAATGGCCCCGATTCATCAAAGTTTTGATGCCACAATTCTGGCATAAAAAGGTTTGAAAAGTTACATTTTTGCCCAATGCAGAATTGTGTAGACAAGTTTGTGCCTTACGGCATAGTTTTTGCCCAGCTTCGGCAAAATGGGCACAGGCTGAGTAGGACAACGGCACGGCTTGGGACCATGGTGGCAGATGGGGTTAATTACGCAACAAAGCTTACTCCAGTTCCCAACTCGAGTAAGACTGACATGTGCACACAGAGGTGCACGCCACTTTGCGCCCCCGCCTAATTCATAGAGAGGCATTCACCTTTTAACGAATAACGCTCCCTTTATAACACCTGGCACGAAAAAAGCTGGTCTTGATGATTTGGGACCGATGTCTAAATTCAGATGGCAGTGATGCCACAGTTTTGTTTGTTTTTTTAAAAAGACAGGACGCGTGTACAGCAATGTTGTTTTTTACTTAGCTGTGCGTTATGAACCTTGCTGCAGCGGTTTTTCAGGATTGCAGGCGTTATGTGCGCATGCCCTAAAGTGATCTCTTACTTAGTAATGCATCGTATGCAATGATTCTCTACAAATAACAAATAATTTATCCCAAAGTGTGCGTGGGTATGTGCTCACTTTAGTCGGCCGTATTTGTGCAGACCGAATAGCCACTTTAAATAAAGCACAAGGTATAGTTACCCCGCATCACAACTTACGAAATGGAGATTGAACATGAACTGAAACAACCGCGATTGCAATCAGGTATTATCCAATATTGTTGTAGTGCAGATTAGATAAAGAAATCAGACACCAGAAAACGAAGGGCAATATCATCACAACACAAATATCAATAGGAATTGACTATTGTGACAAACGAATTTACAGCAGCCCTCCTCCACCCTGACACTGAAAATTGACCATACAATTGTACCGACCTGGTGCCTTCCCTTTTCTTTGTCTGCCGACACCATGGTCCAGCTCCTCCTGCATCCAAGGTGACCGTGGCAGTGACCTAAGGAGCGTAGCGGAAAGTCTGGGCCATACTTTCAATGCCTCATCTGTGTTATCGGCGCGTGGCTCAGGCTTACCACTGCATCAGCCATGCTGGAGGCACAACAGGAACGTAGATCTCGGCAGAGGAGACAGTGAGATGCCTTCAAAGAGCACCAGGTAGACTGACTGCACGTGACAAATGTATAGTCACTTTTCAGAGCCTGGGCTATTCTATATAAGACATACAGGCTCTATTTGCCTTCCAGTCAATGTTTATACTGTTTTAATGCATCCCAATTGAAAAAGGAAGCCATTTTTTTCCCAAACTCTCAAATAGTTTTGTGTCTACAGCTATTACTCAGGGCTTTTTGTACCCAGATAAAAAACAAAGCCGGTGTTCTCTATTTCTAGTTACGGTACCTTCTATCTGTTCCCAACTACTGGAACCTACCAAAGACATGGAAATGATCGTACAGCCAGGGGCCGATAGCTGCTGCCCCAAAACTCCCCCAAATAAGAATCTCTGCTTGGTTGAAGGGGAAATTAGCATATGAGGCTCCCTTAAGTTTAAAAGCCAATGTCTCCACAGTGGAGCAGAGAAATAAAAAAGATGTTAACTCAGCTCTTCAGCCCTCTAAAGGTACCGTGACACTTAGCGACGCTGCAGCGATACCGACAACGATCCGGATCGCTGCAGCGTCGCTGTTTGGTCGCTGGAGAGCTGTCACACAGACCGCTCTCCAGCGACCAACGATGCCGGTAACCAGGGTAAACATCGGGTAACTAAGCGCAGGGCCGCGCTTAGTAACCCGATGTTTACCCTGGTTACCATCCTAAAAGTAAAAAAAAACAAACACCACATACTTACCTACCGCTGTCTGTCCTCCAGCGCTGTGCTCTGCACTCCTCCTGTACTGTCTGTGTGAGTACAGCGGCCGGAAAGCAGAGCGGTGACGTCACCGCTCTGCTTTCCGGCTGACCGACGCTCACAGTCAGTACAGGAGGAGAGCAGAGCACAGCGCCGGGGACAGACAGCGGTAGGTAAGTATGTAGTGTTTGTTTTTTTTTTACTTTTAGGATGGTAACCAGGGTAAACATCGGGTTACTAAGCGTGGCCCTGCGCTTAGTTACCCGATGTTTACCCTGGTTACCAGTGAAGACATCGCTGAATCGGTGTCACACACGCCGATTCAGCGATGTCTGCGGGGAGTCCAGCGACCAAATAAAGTTCTGGACTTTCTTCCCCGACCAGCGACAGCACAGCAGGGGCCTGATCGCTGCTGCCTGTCACACTGGACGATATCGCTAGCGAGGACGCTGCAACGTCACGGATCGCTAACGATATCGTCTAGTGTGACGGTACCTTTAGACAGGGTAGCCAGTAAAGTGATAAAAGGTCTTCTTTAAAGATCAGAGCAAGTATAGTACTTTATATGTCTGCAGAGCGGTGTGGGGGCACTGTCCATTTATAGTATTTCCATATGAATAGGGATATGCTCATATACACTTATTGAAAAGTAAATACTTCTCCTCACCGGGCCCCATACCCCAATCGTTGGGATTATATTATAACACAGAGTGCATTGTCAACTATGTGATCTGCTACTTTAGCCACATTTATAAAAATTAAAAAAAACTGTAAAACCACATTAAATATATGTCAAGCAGCAACGTTTCTAATTCACTAAATACAATTTCTTAAATACAAATCAAACATGAAAATGGGCAAAGGTTTTATAACATGAATTCAAAATTATTGCAGTGTAAGATCTTACTAGTCAATGCCAAAATACACATCCCTACAGATTAGGATTGGGAAGCAAAGGCAAATCTCTGATGTTACAGCAATTATGGTTTCCACGGACTTCACTAAAAGACCATTGAACTTTATTTACAAGTGTCCTTCTTTTCCAAGGCTTGTATAGATCTCCTGAACTGCAAATGTCCATAAAACATGAATGTGCCATCTCTAATGGAGACCTCCGTCAGACTTGTGATCCGATTTGTTTTTTTCATTCTTGACTGAGCAGATGAAATAGGTCAGTGTGTCCTTTTCATTCACTGGGAGCGTTCTGAAATGACCACCAATGATCTAGGAAGAATGAAATCAACAATCACTAGCATTATAGGTTTATCAAGACTTTGTATTGCAGAAAAAAGTCACAGCTGGATGCATCTAACCCCATCATGGCAGCGATTTTTATTTTTTTCAATTTCATTTTTTCTTCCTAGAGCCATATTTATATTTTTTTTCCATGGACTGACATAGCCATACAAGGACATGTTACTATATTAAGGAGCTGAAAAATAAAAATTCACAAAAGGGGTGAAATAGTAATAAAACTCAATTTTTGCAATTGGTATATATGTTTTATTTTTATTGGCGTAAACTTTGAAGTAAAGATGAGCTACCGATATATACTGCATCGGATTAAAAAAGACGCACCTCATATTTTGATTAAAAAAAAATAGGATAAAAACTTTTTTTTTAATAAAATGGCTTCTGACAATCCATGCATCTTATTGTTTACCAGGGTGGTGGCTGTGGTGAAACGGGGTCCCAGGGTTGCTGCTGGCCGAGGCAGGAGTGGTGCGATGCTGTGGATCCCAGACTGGAAGAAAGGGGTGTTCGGATGTGTGAAGCTGCGGGTGTTCAGTGTTGCGGGGGCTCCGCCGACATTTTGTGAAAGAACAGAGCCACCGTACTTCCACGGTTTACTTTGCGGTGGGTCTCCGGGAAAATGGCTGCCGGGGGCGACGCATGCGCAGATGGACATTTAGATTGTGAGCCCCATCGGGGACAGTGATGATAATGTGTGCAAACTGTAAAGCGCTGCGGAATATGTTAGCGCTATATAAAAATAAAGATTATTATTATTATATGGAGATATTGAAACGGAGATTTTCATCTCCCGAGATCTTGGTGCCAAGCTCTTCACCTATGCATGCGCAGCCATTTTCCCAGACTCCACCGCAATGTAAACCATGGAAGTGCGGGGGTCCTGGGCTTTCACAAAATGTCGGCAGGGCCCCACACTACCGAATACCCGTAGTGTCGCACCGTCAAAACCCCCTCATCCCAGCCTGCAGCAACGCGCCACTCTTGCCTCCTCCAGCAGCGACCCTGGGACTTTGCTCCACCGCAGCCGGTAAGGTATATTCAAATTATAAGACGCACCCCCATTTTCCCCAAAAAATTTGGGGGAAAAAAGTGCGTCTTCTAATCTAAAAAAATACGGTATAATTTTTCAGTATGATTACAGCAATACCACATTTGTATAGTTTTTAATTACATTTTGGTGCTTGAAAAAAAAAAAGTCTTTGTAAAAAATAAAATAAATAAATAAATGCAATAAAATATTGGCTTGTGTTGCCTTTTTTCTGAGACCCATAACTTTTTTATTTTTCTGGAAATTAAGGGTAGGTTCACACAGGGCGTTTTTACTGCTTTTTTATGCTAATTTTCAGCTGCTTTTTACAGTACCAGCAAAGCCTATGAGATTTCAGAAATCTCATGCACACACAATCGTTTTTTGTTTGATCAGTATTTTGTGCTTTGCTGCGTTTTTTCACCCATTGACTTGAATGGATGTTGGGGAAAAAACGCAGCAAAACGCAGGTATCATTATTTGCTGAGTTTTTGCAACTGAAAATCCAAGGACATTAGCAAAAACATCCTGTGTGAACTTACCCAAAACTGTGAGAACTTGTTTTTTTGTGTTACGGTCCGATCTTTTTTATTGATAGCATCTTAGGGTACGCAAGATATTTTCCTTGCTATGTATTGCACTTTTTTTGGCGAGGTGACAAAAAAACAGCAATTCTGGCATTTCAATTTCTTTCCCCTTTACAGCATTTACATTATAGAATAACTTTATAGATGGGATTTTGGCAATACCAGTTTAAATTTTAAATTGGATTTTTTATTTTTTTTTGCATTAATTTTAAAAACATTTGATAGCTTGTACTATATATTGCAATACTGTAGTATATAGCAGAAATGGCAACTTCCTATTAAGTCCAGCCAGTGGAAGCACAAAGTGACGGCATCCGATAATTGCGTTTTGGAGTGTTGGGAATCAAAAACAGCTGGCTCCAGAACAGTTGTGTCGTATGTTTGGGTGGGCTCAGCTCCATACACCCTTCACCCGATGTCTAACGATCATGCATGTCACAAGTAAGGGTTAATACAACAACATGAAACCTCATTTACATCTAGACACATTCTGAGAATTAATGCTCCGGTTTCCATAATAACACTACTTCTTACCTCAACGAGCTGTGCTTTATTTAGACCAGGCCTCGCTTGCAGCTTGAAGTGTCTCTTATACCTTCTCAGGGTGTTCACTTGCAACTGGAAAAGGTCCACCTAGGAGAGGGAAGCAAAAAGGAAAATCAGAAAGACGTCAGAAAGCCAAGGTTATGGCCAGGATTGGTTTCATATCGCTTCTGTTATCCTGGAAGTGGCCTTCAGAACAGTGCACAGGAATCTGCTTCCTTTACCCTAGACACTTGTACAAAAGTCGTCGGATTTATTATTCATTCAGCACAACATTTAGTTTTTTCTTAATATGCCTCTGAAAATACAGCTTTAGGGCACACTGACATGGATAGAAATGCTGCAGATTAGCAAATCTTATCCACACGCTGAAGAATTCTTCAGCAAAAAAATTGATTTGCATTTCACGTTACCATCCGCAGCGTGTCAGCTGCCATTACAGATTTTCAACAGATTTCATCCTTCTAATATAAAACCATCAGAAATCTGTAGCAAATCTTTATGATGAATTTCTAGAAAAAAAAAAATGTTTTCCTGTGTGGACGTTCCCTTAGAGATGTTATCTCATCAACTTCTTATGGCTGGAAACGCATGGTGACAGGAGCTCATGGACAAACATTGTCACGGGTTATCCGGGACTTTTTTTTTTTTTTCAAGGATGGCTTATCCTTAGGAAAGGTCATCAATATCAGATTGGTGGGGGTGCGAAACATGGCCACCCCGGCGATCAGGTGTTCTGTGCCGGCAGGAAGTGATTAGTTGAGGAGCAGAAGAGCACAGCGCCATCCACTGTATAGTGGCTGCAGGACGGTACTGCAGATCCAGCCCTATTCAAATAACCAGGCGTGGATCTGCAGTACCCCACTGCGGCCACTATAGAGTTCACGGAGCTGTGTACTGTAGCTCCACTCCACAACTGAGCACATTTGTCCTCCGCTGGCACCTGGAACAACAGCTTGATGGGGCTTACCGGTGTCACAACCCCATGATCTGATATTGATGACCTATCCTAAGGACGGATGGTGCTGTGAGGATTTGTTCAGTTTTGATGGAAAGGAGATTGAACAGAGATGTCTGTGTGTAACATTCTGCAGAGAGGAGTTGCTGATAAAGTTGTCATGACGGTCAGGACTGGACCAAATACACAACTACGATTACAGAGAACATTACTAGTTAGACACTGGGTTTTACCTACGTTGTGTACACATACAGTCATGGCCAAAAGTATTGACACCCCTGCAATTCTGTCAGATAATACTCATTTTCTTCCTGAAAATGATTGCAAACACAAATTATTTGGCATTATTATCTTCATTTAATTTGTCTTAAATGAAAAAACACAAAAGAGAATGAAGCAAAAAGCAAAACATTGATCATTTCACACAAAACTCCAAAAATGGGCCAGACAAAAGTATTGGCACCCTCAGCCTAATACTTGGTTGCACAACCTTTAGCCAAAATAACTGCGCCCAACCGCTTCCGGTAACCATCAATAAGTTTCTTACAATGCTCTGCTGGAATTTTAGACCATTCTTCTTTGGAAAACTGCTCCAGGTCCCTGATATTTGAAGGGTGCCTTCTCCAAACTGCCATTTTTAGATCTCTCCACAGGTGTTCTATGGGATTCAGGTCTGGACTCATTGCTGGCCACCTTATGTCTCCAGTGCTTTCTCTCAAACCATTTTCTGGTGCTTTTTGAAGTGTGTTTTGGGTCATTGTCCTGCTGGAAGACCCATGACCTCTGAGGGAGACCCAGCTTTCTCACACTGGGCCCTACATTATGCTGCAAAATTTGTTGGTAGTCTTCAGACTTCATAATGCCATGCACACGGTCAAGCAGTCCAGTGCCAGAGGCAGCAAAGCAACCCCAAAACATCAGGGAACCTCCGCCATGTTTGACTGTAGGGATCGTGTTCTTTTCTTTGAATGCCTCTTTTTTTCTCCTGTAAACTCTATGTTGATGCCTTTGCCCAAAAAGCTCTACTTTTGTCTCATCTGACCAGAGAACATTCTCCCAAAATGTTTTAGGCTTTTTCGGTTAAGTTTTGGCAAACTCCAGCCTGGCTTTTTTTATGTCTCAGGGTAAGAAGTGGGGTCTTCCTGGGTCTCCTACCATACAGTCCCTTTTCATTCAGACACCGACGGATAGTACGGGTTGACACTGTTGTACCCTCGGACTGCAGGGCAGCTTGAACTTGTTTGGATGTTAGTCGAGGTTCTTTATCCAACATCCGCACAATCTTGCGTTGAAATCTCTTGTCAATTTTTCTTTTCCGTTCACATCTAGGGAGGTTAGCCACAGTGCCATGGGCTTTAAACTTCTTGATGACACCGCGCACAGTAGACACAGGAACATTCAGGTCTTTGGAGATGGACTTGTAGCCTTGAGATTGCTCATGCTTCCTCACAATTTGGTTTCTCAAGTCCTCAGACAGTTCTTTGGTCTTCTTTCTATTCACCATGCTCAATGTGGTACACACAAGGACACAGGACAGAGGTTGAGTCAACTTTAATCCATGTCTACTGGCTGCAAGTGTGATTTAGTTATTGCCAACACCTGTTAGGTGCCACAGGTAAGTTACAGGTGCTGTTAATTACACAAATTAGAGAAGCATCACATGATTTTTCGAACAGAGCCAATACTTTTGTCCACCCCCTTTTTTTATGTTTGGTGTGGATTTATATCCAATTTGGCTTTAGGACAATTCTTTTTGTGTTTTTTCATTTAAGACAAATTACATGAAGATAATACCAAATAATTTGTGTTTGCAATCATTTTCAGGAAGAAGATGAGTATTATCTGACAGAATTGCAGGGGTGTCAATACTTTTGGCCATGACTGTATACGTCTGCAGAGTGCCTGTGCAGAACTGGTTTCTGCCACTACAATGGGGAAAAATAAGTATTTGATACTCTGCCGAATGCCGATTCTGCAAGTTTTTCCACCAACAAAGAATGGAGAGGTCTGTAATTTTTATCGTAAGTTCACTTCACCTGTGAAAGACAGAATCTTAAAATAAGTCCAGAAAATCACACTGTATGATTTTTACATAATTCATTTGCATTTTATTGCATGAAATAAGTATTTGATACAATAGAAAAACAACTTAACCCCTTCATGACTGGGGCTTTTTTTCGGTTTTGCGGTTTCGTTTTTCGCTCCCCTCCTTCCCAGAGCCATAACTTTTTTATTTTTCCATCAATATGGCCATGTGAGGGCTTATTTTTTGCGGGACAAGTTGTACTTTTGAATGACATGATTGGTTTTTACCATGTCGTGTACTAGAAAACGGGAAACAAATTCCAAGTGCGGTGAAACTGCAAAAAAAGTGCAATCCCACTCTTGTCTTTTGTTTGGCTTTTTTGCTAGGTTCACTAAATGCTAAAACTGATCTGCAATTATGGTTCTCCAGGTCATTACGAGTTCACAGACACCAAACATGTCTAGGTTCTTTTTTATCTAAGTAGTGAAAAAAATTCCAAACTTTGAAACAAAAAAAAAATAAAAAAATTTGCGCCATTTTCCGATACCCGTAGAGTCTCCATTTTTCGTGATCTGGGGTCAGGTGAGGGCTTATTTTTTTTTGCACGCCGAGCTGACATTTTTAGTGATACCACTTTAGTGCAGATACGTTCTTTTGATCGCCCGTTATTGCATTTTAATGCAATGTCGTGGCGACCAAAAAAAACTTAATTCTGGCGTTTTGACTTTTTATTCCTACGCCGTTTAGCGATCAGGTTAATCCTTTTTTTATTGATAGATCGGGCGATTCTGAAAGCGGCGATACCAAATATGTGTAGGTTTGCTTATTTTTATTGTTTTATTCTGAATGTGGCAAAGGGGGGGGTGATTTGAACTTTCATTTTTTTAATATTTTTAAAACTATTTTTCTTTAACTTTTGGCATCCTTCAGTTGCCTCCATGGGAGGCTAGAAGCTGCCATAGCCCGACTGGCTCTGCTACATAGAGGTGATGTCAGATCGTCTCTATGTAGCAGAATTACAGATGTGCTATGAGCGCCGACCACTGGGAGGCACTCACAGCAAGCCGGCAATGACAGCCTTAGAGGTCTCAAGGAGACCTCTGATTGTCATGTGGGGGGGGAGGGGGTCACCGATGTGCGTATTTACAGCCCGACGGAAGGAAGCGCGATTTAAATGCCGCTATCAGAGTTTGACAGTGGCATTTAACTAGTTAATAGCAGCAGGCGGATTGCGATTCTGCCCACAGCTATAGCGGGCACATGTCAGCTGTTCAAAACAGTGGACATGTCTAGGCTTTGAGGTGGGCTCACCGATAGAGCCCAAATCAAAGTGGGGGATACTGACATGGGCGAATTAGTACGTCCGATGTCAGTAAGGGGTTAATATTTGGTACAGAAAACATTATTTGAAATTTCAGAGGTCAGAAGTTTCATGTAGTTTTTGACCAAGTTTGCACACACTGCAGCAGGGATTTTGGCATACTCCTCTATACAGATCTTCTCCAGCTCTTTTAAGGTTTCGAGGCTATCATTGATCAACATTCAGTTTCAGCTCCCTCCAAAGATTTTTTACTGCGTTCAGCAGGTCGGGAGACTGGCTAGGACACTCAAGGACCTTGAAATGTTTCTTACGGAGCCTCTCCTTGGTTGCCCTGGTTATGTGTTTCGGGTCATTGTCATGCTGCTAGACCCAGCCACGACCTATCTTCAATGCTCTTACTGAGGGAAGGAAGTTGTTGGCGAAAATCTCACGATACATGACCCCATCCATCAGCCGTTCAATACGGTACAGTTGTCCTTTCCCCTTTGCAGAAAAGCACCCCCAAAGTATGATTCCCAACTCATGTTTCACAAGTGAGACGGTGCTCTTGGGGTCATACTCATCCTTCTTCTTCCGCCAAACACTGTGAATGGAGCGGATACCAAATATTTCTACTTTGGTCTCATCTGACCACATGACCTTCTACCATGCCTCCTCTGGATCATCCAGTTGGTCACTGGCGAACTTCAACCAGGTCTGGACATTTGCTGAGGTAGGCAGGGAGACCTTGTGTGCCCTGCAGGATTTTAATCCATGATGGTGTTGTGTATTACTAACAGTAGTGTTTCAGACTGTGGTCCCATCTCTCTTCAGGCCATTGACCAGGTCCTACTGTGTAGTTCTGGGCTGATTCCTGACCTTTCTCAAAATCATCCTTACCCCACGAGGCGAGATCTTGCATGGAGCCCCAGGTAAGTAAGACTGACAGTCATCTTGTGTTTTTTCCATTTTATAATAGTTGTGCCAACAATTATTGCCTCCTCATCAAGTTGCTTTCCTACTGTCCTGTAGTCCATCCCAGCCTTGTGCAGGTCTACAATTTTGTCCTTTGTGTCCCTAGACAGCTCTTTGGTCTTGGCCATGACGGAGAGGTTGGACTGTAATTGATTGAGTGTGTGGACAGGTGTCTTTTACACAGCTAACTAGTTCAAACAGGTGCAATTAATACAGGCAATGAGTGCAGAGTAGGAGAGCTTCTTAAAGAAAAATGATAATTACTTACGGGTAATTTGATTTTCCAGATCCATGACAGCACCGGTACATGAGAGATGGTCCCGCCCCCAAGAACAGGAAACCTGCAGAGGAGATAAAAGATGGGGGCGGCACCTCTCTCCTCAGCTTGTTTACAGAAAATGAAAGGTAACCGCTTTGTTAAGTCTTAGGCCTATATTAATCCCTGAAGACTATTTATTATATTACGTGGTTATTACCCCATCCTACGTATGTATATATATATATCTATATATATATACCTATATATATATATAGATATATAGATATATATATATATATATCTATATATATAATTGTCTAAGGGTTTTTCCGTCTGTCTGTCTGTCCTGGAAATCCCGCGTCTCTGATTGGTCGAGGCCGCCAGGCCTCGACCAATCAGAGACCGGCACAGCATCGACGTAGAAATCCCGCGTTTCTGATTGGTCGAAGCCGCCAGGCCTCGACCAATCAGAGACGAGCACAGCGACGATGATGTCATAATGGACGTAGACATACCGCGTCTGATTGGTCGAGGCCGCCAGGCCTCGACCAATCAGCAACGGGCACAGCGACGATGATGTCATAAAGGACGTAGACATCTCACGTTTCTGATTCAGCGACGGGCACAGTATCGACGTAGATGTCATAATGGTTGCCATGGCGACGATGATGTCATAAAGGTTGCCTCGACCAATCAGCGACGGGCACAGTCTGCCGCGAATTCTGGAATCATCATTGTCCATATACTACGGGGACATGCATATTCTAGAATACCCGATGCGTTAGAATCGGGCCACAATCTAGTATATATATAATTGTCTAAGGGTTTTTCCGTCTGTCTGTCTGTCTGTCTGTCTGTCCTGGAAATCCCACCTCTCTGATTGGTCGAGGCCGCGACCAATCAGCGACGAGCACAGCGACGATGATGTCATAAAGGACGTAGAAATCCCGCGTCTCTGATTGGTCGAGGCCGCCAGGCTTCGACCAATCAGCAACGGGCACAGCGACGAGGATGTCATAAAGGACGTAGAAATCCCACGTTTCTGATTTAGCGACGGGCACAGTATCGACGTAGATGTCATAATGGTTGCCATGGCAACGATGTTTTCATAAAGGTTGCCTCGACCAATCAGCGACGGGCACAGTCTGCCGCGAATTCTGGAATCATCATTGTCCATATACTACGGGGACATGCATATTCTAGAATACCCGATGCGATAGAATCGGGCCACAATCTAGTATATATATATATATATATATATATATATATATATATATATATATATATATAGGGCGGGAATCAGAGCGGTGCGGTCATGGATCTGGAAAATCAAATTACCCGTAAGTAATTATCATTTTTTCCCTTCCCCATGACAGCACCAGTACATGAGAGGAGGAAATAGAAAGGACCTCTAGGGTGGGATAACAGCAGATAGCACTTTTCTCCCGAAGGCGAGATTTGATAGTCCTAGATTTAATCTATAATGGCGGAAGAAAGTGGAGGGTGAAGACCATACTGCTGCATTACAAATTTGCTCTATAGACGCATTTGCCCTTTCTGCCCAAGATGTGGAAATAGCCCTAGTAGAGTGGGCCGTAACACCAGGTGGAGGGACCTGCCCCGAAGAAGAATAGGAAAGTGATATAGCCATACGGAGCCACCGTGCAATGGTTGATTTTGTGGCCTTTTTTCCCCTGTTTGCCCCCTGGAAGGAGACAAAAAGGGCTGAAGACTGTCGCCATGGATTTGTTACTTCTATATATTGAAGTAGGCAACGTCTGACGTCCAAGCAATGAAAGGTTTCTTCTCCCTGGGATTTCGGGTTAGCACAAAATGAGGGCAAAACTATTTCCTGGTCCCTGTGGAATTTTGAGTTGACCTTTGGCAAAAAGGCCGGATCAGATTTTGTGATTACCCTATCCTCCAAAATTGTAGTGTACGGAGGGTCTATAGATATAGCCTGGAGCTCACTAATGCGTTTGGCTGAGGTAAGGGCAATCAGGAGAACAGTTTTTAAAGTTAGCGCTTTTATTGATATGGAGGAAAGAGGCTCGAAGGGAGAGGTGGTTAAAGCATTTAAAACTACATTTAGATCCCAGGGAGCGACCTTTGGACGAGGTTTGAATGGTCTGGCTGTAAAGGAGGCCCTAATGAACCTACACACCCAGGGGTGATCAGCCAATTTTTGGTCAAATAAAGCGCCAAGCGCCGAGACTTGCACTTTTAGGGTGCTGGTAGATAATCCTCTCTCCAGACCCTTTTGGAGAAATTCTAGGATTTCTTGATATCGGAACTTTCTGAACGGTATTTGTTATACTTCGGCCTGAAAATTCTAAAAATTTTCCCCATACTTTTTGATATTTATCCGCTGTGATCTTCTTTCTGCTGGACATCAGAGTGGTAACTAACGGGTCCGAGAATCCCTTCGCTAGCAGCAGTCCCCTCTCAAGTTCCAAGCAGTGAGGTGTAGACTGTACTTGAGGATGTGTTACTGGACCCTGGTGTAGCAGGTCTGGAACATCTGGAAGCATCCATGGGTCCGAGATGGACATACGTCTGAGCCAAGTGAACCAAGCTCTCTTTGGCCAGAAGGGTGCAATCAAGATTATGCGTGCTTTCTCTTCTCAGATCTTCTTCAGGACTGTAGGGATTAATGGAATTGGGGGGGAACGCATAGGCTAGTTGGAACCCCCATTGGTGTAGTAAAGCATCTACCCCCTCCGGGATCTCTTTCGGGTTCAGAGAGTAGAATCTTTCTACCTTTCGGTTTTGCTTTGTGGAAAAAAGATCCACTTGAGGAAGCCCCCGGATGGCACAGATTTCTCCAAACATTTTTTGATTTAGAGACCACTTGCCGTGGTGCAGCACGTGACGACTCAGAAAGTCTGCGACAAGGTTGTCTGACCCCTTTAAGTGTGTACTTGTAAGGGATAAAAGATGGTTTTCGGCCCAACAAAATAGCCTCCTTGCTTCTTCCATTAGGGGACTCGAACTTGTTCCTCCCTGTCGGTTTATATAGGATACCGCTGTGCTGTTGTCGGATAATACTACCAGATGTTTTCCCTTGATTTCCTCTTCCGTTTGAAGAATCGCTTGCCTTACCGCTGTTAATTCCTTCAGGTTTGAGGAGGCTAATTGCATTTGTGAATCCCATAGACCCTGTAGGACCTGACCTGATAGGTGTGCACCCCAACCTAACGGGCTCGCGTCCGTTGTCAGTACCACCGGGTTTTTGATTGACCATGGGACCCCTTTTTTTAAATTTTCGGAATTTAGCCATCAGTTTAGAGAGTCCAGCACATGTTGTGGCAATACGATTTTCCGATTTAAGTTGTAGGGTTTTTTTGTTTGTTCTGACAATCTGCCACTGTAGGTCCCTTGAATGCAGTTGTGCCCATTGGACCGCCGGAATTGTTGCTGTCAGCATACCTAAGAGGGACATGGCTTCCCTTACCGAGACAGATTGGGCCGCTTGTATTTGTCTTATTCGCTGTTTTATGGTTTCGATCTTTCTGTCTGGAAGAACACAGTCTTGTCTGACTGAATTTAATTGAATCCCCAGAAACTCCTGCATCTGGACCGAAATCATTCTTGACTTCTTTAAGTTTATTATCCACCCCAGCGTGGTCAGCAACTCTCGCACCCTCATAACTGCCTTCGTACAATCTTCTTGACTGTCTGCTATAAGGAGGAAATCGTCCAAATAGGGCACTAGTAGAATATTTTCTCTCCTCACGAAGGATGCTATTTCTGAAATTATCTTCGTAAAGATACGAGGAGCCACTGATACCCCGAAGGGGAGACATTGGTATTGCAGATGGGTGAAGACCTGACCCAGCTGCACTACCAACCTTAGATATTGTTGATGCTCGATGCTGATTGGTACATGGTAGTAGGCATCTGTAAGGTCTATGACTGCCATGTAGCATCCTGGATACAGCAGTTTTACCGCCGTTTTCAGAGTCTCCATCTTGAATTTTTCTACTCGGATGAACTTGTTTAGCTCTTTTAAGTTGAAGATTGTTCTTAACGACCCATCCGGTTTTGGCGTGAGGAATAGGGTGCTGTAAAACCCCTTCCCTACTTCTTGTGGAGGCACTTTTACCAGGACTTTTTTGTCTAGGAGAAGATGAATTTCTTTTTCTAGTACTATCTGGTTCTTTTCGGCCACACAAGTAACTTTTATTCGGTGAGGAGGTAGGGAGACAAAGTTTAATCGTAGGCCGTCGGATAATAGGTTTATTATCCATTGAGATGGCTGTAAGCTTACCCACTGATGGACAAAAAAACGTAGCCTTCCTCCCACCTGGAATATGGCGTCATTGTTTAGGGTCTGGTTTTGGAGGCTTACTGAATAGGAACCCTCTCTCTCTCCTGTCGCACCAGGTTTTCCTTCGCGTGGCTCTATCTGATGGGCAGCCCCGGCCTGCTTTACCTGATCCCCGAAAGGACCGACGGTTGTCATACCAACGGCGTTTAAAGAAGGGAGGTGGAGGGAAATGTTTTTTCTTATCCGCCGCTTTCTCTACAATTTCATCTAACGCCTTCCCAAACAAATATTGCCCCTCACAAGGTACGGCACACAGCTTCACTTTTGACTGGAAGTCAGCATTCCAGTTTTTTAACCATAGCTCTCTCCTGCCCGAATTAGCGAGGGCACTTGCCCGGGCAGAAAAACAAACTGAATCAATGGCAGCGTCTGCCAGGAACCCCGCTGCATTTTGTAGTGAAGGGATGACCTCTAGAAGTCTGTCTCTTGAACATTTGTCCTTTATTTGGTCGCTTAATTCGTCTAGCCATCTAACCATGGCACGGGCAGTGCAGGTAGCCGCTACCCCTGGTTTGAACGACCAAGTTGAAGCTTCCCAGGCTGATTTTAGAAATGCATCTGCTTTTTTATCTAGGGGGTCTTTTAGGGCACCCATATCTTCAAAAGGAAGCGCTATGCCCCTGGAGGTACTCGCAAAAGCTGCGTCCAGCTTAGGTGCTTTCTCCCATTTCTCACAAATTTCCTCATCAAAGGGATATTTGCGTTTAAGGGCCTGGGGAACCGAAATCTTTTTGTTCGTTTTTTTTCCATTCCTTCTTTATAAGTTTTAATATATTATCATGGAACGGAAAAACTCTCCGTTTCTGCCCTTCCAAATTACTGAACATGGAGTCCTGGACCGTTTGTTTTTCCCTTGGTGTCTCCACCCCCAAGGTGGATCTAACCAGCTTCAATAATTTCCCCACATCTTCTGATAATACATATGGCCGACCACACTCTTCATCCGAAGAGTCCAGGTCCGAGTCCTCCTCGGGCGGAAGCTCTGCTGGTTCACCCTCAGATTCTATATCAGATGTTTGGGCAGGCGTAGAAGGCGGATTTACAGAGCTCTGCAACCCGTGCTGTCTTAATTGCTCCTTTACAGTGCTTTGCACTTCGTCTCGAACGATAGCCTTTATATTCTGAAGAAATGATGATGACTCTTCAGTTACGGTTTTTTCTATACATGAGCGGCATATTCGCTTCTCATATGTCTTGGGAAGGCTTTTATCACAAAGTGCACACACTTTATTCTTTTGCTTAGAGGTAACCTTCTTTCCCTGCATACACATACAGAAAACACAGTGTTACTGACATGGTTTGCCTTACAAAGGCACTCACTCACCGGACCCTCAGTACCACGACAGGCTGTGGGTTTTCTGCTGGGATCGCTGATTCCACAGGATCTGCCATCTTGCAGGAGGCTGTTACCGGCTTCTGCTTGCCGCCTTGCATTTAAATATTGGTGGGCAGGAAGCGGTGTGTGCGTCCCTGAACTTCCTCCCCCCTGGAGAGTGTCAGCACACCGCTTCTCCGGCGTGTGGCGTCACTTCCGGTTCACAAACAGGAAGTTCTCCCATTCACTCGGCACCAGCGTCGTGATGGGAACGCCTCTCGCCACTTTCGTCTCCTTCCCCGACCCAGCCTCCGGCCAGGAGCGGACGCCGGGGAGTCCGCAATAGGGAAGGACGCCCTCGCAGCTCCAGGTATGGGGGCGACGCGCGCACACGCCGCCGCTGCTCCCACCGCGGACCTCGGTTCGTGACCGGATAGTAAGGGGAGATCCCCTCCCCATGCAGCACTGCAGGTTCCCCGCAAGAACAGGAAACCAAAACTGAGGAGAGAGGTGCCGCCCCCATCTTTTATCTCCTCTGCAGGTTTCCTGTTCTTGGGGGAGGGACCATCTCTCATGTACCGATGCGGTCATGGGGAAGGGAAAAAACTAGGTCTGCTGAGAGCCAGAATTCTTACTGGTTGGTAGGCGATCAAATATTTATTTCATGCAATAAAATGCAATTTAAATTTTTAAAAATCATACAGTGTGATTTTCTGGTTTTTATTTTCAGATTCTGTGTCTCACAGTTAAAGTGTACCTACTATAAAAATGACAGACCTCTCCATGGGAAAACTCATAAAATCATCTGTGTTTCAAATACTTACTTTCCCCACTGTATATAGTACTCCATGGTGGTAATACTAGCGCTACATAGGACTACAAAGAGCATCTACTACATTATCTGTACCACTGTGTTATATAGGACGGCAGGAGGCAGGGTAACTTTCATTTTGGTTACTATTGCCTATATATTAGGAGTGAGGAAAAGACATGTAAATGGCTGAGGTCAACTAAAGGCTCCCTGAAGTCAATTCTTAAAACTTGCGAAGTATTATCAGGGTGGCCCTTCAAACTAAAAGGGGTCTTTAAAGTTAAAAACACACAACACTTTCACTTTTTATGGAGTTTGAGTGTTGTATTTTATGACATTACATAACCCCCACAAATGTCCCCTGCAAAAAAGAAACAAATACAAGAAACAGCCCTTATTGTCCATAACAATCAATCCTAACAGTTTTCATTTTGTATTCTGCTTTTGAAAAATAAAAACTGTGCTGTGATTTCTTGCTACTTGCAAAAAGAGTGTCTTTTTAGACACTTTTAGAAATCTACCCCGTATGCTGTGGTACTGACATTGCATAACACAATAGTTGACAGGCACCCGCGTGGTGTTTTTCAGGATCCTGAATCCTCTGGTCAATCGTCAGTATAAATACTAAACAACAGCTTTTCAGCCAATCTTCATCACCTAGTAATTACTTGCTTGGGCCACGTGCATACGTTCAGTATTTCACATCAGTATTTGTGAGCCAAAACCAGAATTAGAACAATCAAAGGAAAAATAGAATAGAAACCCGTGCACCACTTCTGTATTGTTCACAAACTCCTGATTTTGGCTTACCCATACTGAGATACAAAACTCAGCAAAGAATCAATGTGTAACACGTGGCCTTAGTTGAAATTTAATTTTTTACATACTTTAAGGGCTGTCAACCACCCAGTAATTCCTGAGTTGTCCATAAAAAACACTTTTTCCCTATCCGTAAAAAATATACAGTGAAGTGTATGCGACTTCTTTGAAGCTGGCGAAACTTGTACAGATTATTATGACTGAAATGATCATAATTTCACAGGTCGCAGTAAATGAAGATATCGGGATTGTGAGCTGCAGTCCATTAGAATCGTAGTGATTTATTATGGTTTTTCAATATGTCTGTAAAAATGTTGGCTGTCCCTGATTTTTTCATAAGCTTTCCATAAAAAAAAAAAAAATCATATTGGCAACGCTGCCATAATCACTTTAGATTCTGGACGCACCTTGGTTACATAGACTTTAGCAAGCAAAAAGTAAAAAACAAAACCGAGATGAATACTCCTTGTTCTGGTTTCTTCTGAACATGAACCTGACCAAATAAACAAAGGCTTTTCTCCCATTCTGAAACAATTTATTACCCCAAGATGATTTCTGGACACGCACAGGGGTGGATAGTGCTGCCATGAAACACTTTACGAATACAGAAAATGAAAAAGCCTCCTTAGAGACTGCCATCATCTGTCGATGGGTGAAGTGATCAAATATCCACTCTGTCCAATCACAATATTGAGAATCGATTCGATTTCTATCAATTAGAGATGATCGTTTTGTTTCTGTTGTATTATTAGTAAAACTGAAACTGGCCGCCGGCTTGGCACTAACGTCATGTACATTCACACATAAAAGGTCTTCTCCGGACTCTATTGTACAGGCAGAGCCTCAGAAGTCACACATCAAACACCATCTTCCGAAGTCTTTCTTTACAAGAAAGACATTTTCATCTTAGTCCCAGAGTTTTAAAGTAAAGACACATAAAGGCCATCCTTCACATATGAAGAAATGAAGGCCATGGGGCAGTGTCATTAAATCTTGCTCTACACACATCTAAAGAGAAGTGACACTATACATTCACCTGAAGGAACAATGGACAGAGTGAAAGCGAATAAAGTGGAACTGCAACTGGTACCTTAATAAAAACACGACTATCGGAACATTTACCTCTGGGGTATCAGTGTCGTGAACCGGAGAATCTGCATCGTCGTCATCGCTACCTTTTCTTTTCCGTCTGTTTCTCACACTCTGAATTAGGTTCTTGTGGAAGTCACAGATATAAAGGTGTCTTGCCTAAGAAAAGAAAACAGGAACAATAAACAGTAGAACAAGAGGAAAATCCACAGCATCCATAAAAATACATCACACATGGTCTGGTTAGGTCTTCTTTAACCTATGCTAGGTTCACATTTAGGCCTCATTCAGATGTCCATTTTTTCCCAAACGTGTTCTAGGCATGGTTTACACTTATGGAACATGCAACCATTATAATCTATGGAGCCGGTCACACATCCGACACTATTAAAAGGGACAAATCTCCTCGGTCCCAGATATTCCACTTGTTACACCTGGTGTAAAAATGGCCACAGACTGAGACCTGCTCTCCAGTACAGACGGAGGAAAGAGTTGTAGTGGACGATTTAGCCACTCACTACCGAAATCAGTACGAAGCTGGGTTTCCCAAAGAGATCCCCAAAATGCAGAGCACTTTGTGGGCCTTGTGGAAAGATACTTGGCTATGGATAACGCCCTACGCAACCAAGGGAGCCTGAGGTCACATTTCTGGGAGACCCAACAAAGGGGTCCAAGTCTATGTCTGAGGTGCACGCAAAGACTCAGGAGGAGTCAGAGTTGGCTTCAATGAGGACATCTTGCACCATTGTCTTTCGGAGCGGTTGTGTCCCGGGTCATATCTCAGCCATTTATCCCTTGAACTCTGAGACAATGGAATGTAATGTAGGCCGGCACTACTCTTAAGGTACCGTCACACTGAACGATATCGCTAGCGATCCGTGACGTTGCAGCGTCCTGGCTAGCGATATTGTTCAGTTTGACAGGCAGCAGCGATCAGGCCCCTGCTGTGCCATCGTTGGTCGCTGCAGAAAGTCCAGCACTTTGTTTCGTCGCTGGACTCCCTGCAGACATCGCTGAATCGGCGTGTGTGACGCCGATTCAGCGATGTCTTCACTGGTAACCAGCGTAAAAGTAAAAAAAAAACAACCACTACATACTTACCTTCCGCTGTCTGTCCCCCTGGTGACGTCACCGCTCTGCTTTCCGGCCGCTGCGCTTACACAGTGCAGGAAAGCAGAACGCCAGGGGACAGACAGCGGAATGTAAGTATGTAGTGTTTGTTTTTTATTTACTTTTACGCTGGTAACCAGGGTAAACATCGGGTTACTAAGCGCGGCCCTGCGCTTAGTAACCCGATGTTTACCCTGGTTACCCGGGGACTTCGGGATCGTTTGTCGCTGGAGAGCTGTCTGTGTGACAGCTCTCCAGCGACCAAACAGCGACGCTGCAGCGATCGACATCGTTGTCGGTATCGCTGCAGCGTCGCTTAGTGTGACGGTACCTTTAGTTAGACTACCTTGCCTGCAGTGCTGTTAATCATCCTGGCGAGGGGCCTCACGAATGCCGCGTGACTGAACGATGTCCATGTGAAAGGACTTCTGGACTCAGGAAGTTTGACAACCCTGTACTAACTGATCCGTGACTGAAAAGATAGTCACCGCCCCAGGATTGAAAGAAAAGGTCTGTGAGGGAATCCTCGAATGATAAAAAGTGGTTTTTAAACCTAATACTTGAAGATTTTCTTTGTTCGGGATGCACATTGCATTACTACCAGCACACTGGGACCAGTTTAATAGCTAGAAACGAGGTGACAGGTTCCTTTAAGTTCTGTTTTTCCTATTGTATTAAATACTTATTTCATGCAATAAAATGCAAATGAATTATGTAAAAAGCATACAATGTGATTTTCTGAAATTTATTTTTAGATTCTGTCTCTCACAGTCGAAGTCTACCTATGATAAAAATTACAGGTGTCTCCATTCTTTGTAGGTGGGAAAACTTGCAGAACAGGAAGTATCAAATACTTATTTTTCCCATTGTATATACGCGTGTGCACACACACACACACACACACACGTCCTATTCAGTGATTGTGTATGGAGAAATGGCTGTCAATTGTGACTAGAATCGCCCACTGGACTTACACATACAAACACCGGGGATTTCAGTGACTAAAATGCAAGATTCACTGAAACTTTTCCTACAAAAATGCACATCAATCTGATCGGCTCCTCCTGTTCTCTACCATCCCGCCTGCAGATCACACACCATTTTCAACATGACAGGCTCCCTAAAGGCTAGGTGCACATGTAGAAAGATCCTCTGCGTATTTTTCCGCAGCGGATTTGATAAATCCGCATTGGAAAACTGCTGCGGTTTTTACTGCAGAATTATTGCGGATTCTACTGCGGATTCCGCTGCGGTTTTACACCTGCAGTTCTATTGGAGCAGGTGTAAAACCGCTGCGGATTCCACACAAAGAATTGACATGCTGCAGAAAATAATCCGCTGCGTTTCCACACGTTTTTTTCCGCAGCATGTGCACTGCGGATTTCATTTCCCATAGGTTTACATTGTACTGTAAACTCATAGGAAACTGATGCGGATCTGCAGCGGCGAAAACGCTGCGGATCCGCAGCAAAATCCGCATCGTGTGCACATAGCCTTAAAGTGGTTGTCAACAGCAATCAATTCAAGACCCCAATGAAAGTAAATACAATGGATACTTGCCTCCCACAGCCGAACCACTCCAGTGATGTTGGCGCTGCTGTTCCCATAGGTTGACGTGACATTGTTGGGTTACAGCTGCCACTCATTGGCTGTAGCGGACATGTGACGCAATGTCACCCTCTGGGAATAGAGGCGCCAACATCTCTGTGACGATGTGAGTCTCTCTTATTTTTATTTTAATTGTGATCCTGAACTGATAAAATAGGGGTTGTCCACTAAAGGGAATCTGTTGTCAAATATTTGCAATTTAATCCGAGATCAGCAAAACATAGGGGCAGAGACCCTGATTCCAGGGATATGTCAATTGCTCAGCAGCTTGCTGTAATTTCACTACAATCAGTATTTTATCAGCTAGAGATCATCATTGCAGGTCAGTCAGGCTAATCTGTGTAACCTGAGCCCCCACCCCCACTAATAATTGGCATCTCGCTGACCATGCACAATGTACACAGGAAGCTGCCAATCATTGGGGTGGGCACAGTTATACAGAGCTCAGCATTCTGACCACTGCTACATCTACAGCAGTGAGAGAATGCCCTTATCTGCACTTCTGGTCTTTCCCACACGCAGAGCCATTCAATCCCAGTCACAACAGGCAACTGCATGAGCTTCCCCGAGCATTTCTCATTCTACGGAGGAAGACTACAAACTACCTTTGTTTTCGGAACAGTCCCTGCTGATACAGTGGCCTCCTGCAAGCAGAAGCCAGGATCTGTCACATGTATCATCACTGTTGTCAAAGCAATTTAGTTACCTTTAGATGTATGAAATGCAGCGACGCTATGTGTAATACGGACGGGTGTCAAATGTTTACATAGTGCATTTTATAAGTCCACTGATTAATACTATTGTTTCATTCATTTAAAATATGCTACGTTTTACTGCCTGAATTTCTTAGTACAGTATATATTTATAGGGATTAGATATCATTTTAGAAAATACTGAGTTTTCAGGTAAAGAGATTGATATCCATCTGCATCTAGAGCCTCCCCGCCTAGGGCTGAACATAGATTATTGCACAATATACAGTTTAAAGGGGTTGTCTGGTGAAAATAAGTTATCACCTACCCAAAGGTAATAATGTGCTCACTGGTGGGGGTGCTAGAGGTCTGACCCTCAGCAATCAGGGGAGTTTACATCCACAAGGGGGACCAAATATACCAGTTACAAAAATAATAGGCAATTGGAATGCCCGACCACCGCGCCATTCATTCTCTTTTTCCTCGTAAGAAATGGAGTGATGATCAGGCATGTGCACGGCTGCGCCATTCTAATGGGGATAAAGGTATCCCATTCTGCTGATCAGAGCGGGTCCCCGCAGCCAGACCCCAACAGATTACAAAGTTATCTATCCTGCAAAGAGTCCATAACTTTCTTTTACCGAAAGATCCTTTTAAAGACGACCTGTCATCAGGTCAAAAGTAGAACGTTTTTGCTCATATTTTATTGCCGCTATTACCCTGAGTATTTTGGTTTGGTTTTTTTATTCGTCGTGCACCAAAAATCGCCATCCTGCTAGCATTAATGTATGGCAAGCTATAATGCATAGATAAAAACAAGAAGGTGCAACCTACATGGGATCAGTTTTTAGCTATATTTAAATGTAGTATTTTCAGAACTGCGTTCCCAAAAGAAAAAAAATAAATTCAAAGTCACATTACCAAATCATTCTCTCATGCTCAAGGTTTCTTTTATTCTGTTTTTTTATCATGTTCCCACAAACACTTATGTTACTTGGACGGCCAGGCTGGATCAAATCCTTCTTTCATCTAAATCATGAAAAAGAATGGAGCACAAAAACAGGTACGGAAAATAAAAGTATAGCCACCTGACGAAGCAGGTTGTGAAAACGTGCGTCAGTGAGGCGGGCAGCCAGACCCCTGCTTACTCGGCATTTTGCTTTATAGCCATCCTTTTCCTTTTGGTTGTTGTATTATTTTTTAGAATGAGGCTTTTCCTTCTCTTAGGCCTCATTCAGACGACAGTGGTCCAGACCAAAACACGGAGATGTGTCAGATTTTGATTCAGATCACAGATCAAACTCGCCAATGTAAGTCTTTAGATTTGTAAGTAAAAATTTAAAAACATTGGACAACACCTGAATACTATCTATGTGCTGCCCGGTTTTTTATTTTTTGATAAGAACTTGAGATGCCTCCAACAGGTTTTTTTTTGCATGCTGGAAAAACTGATGGTAAAAACCGACACACTGACCAAACGGCGGTGAACAATGGTCATTGTTTCTGCACACAAGAAAAATTCATAAATTCTGAATGAGGAATTACGGTAATTGACTTTCCCTGACGAAGCCGTAGTTACGGCGATACGCGTTGGGTTGTTTTAGGGGCGCCCCACTCTGGTTTCCATCTTATTCCCCGCTTGGCTGGACGCTCCACTTTACCTTGGCAGGTTTTATTTTCGACAGCGTGAGTGTCCTCCTTCATCTGGTAACTTTCTGACCACACTATTATTGTGGCCCGTTTTCCTTCAGCCTTGGCTGGCCTTTACGGCTCTACTAGTAGACATGCTATATAGATATATATACGTTTTCTTTATTTATATGCATGTGCAGCAGCTTTGGCCGGGTTTGGTCATTAGGTTACACCTATGCTGGTATTTCTTACCGTTACAGGTTACTTCTTGCTCTGAGCTTTCTCAGGGTTATTTTGGGGTACCCACCTTTTCTCTATATCTCTTTATTGTCTGGGGTGCATTGGATATATTGTATAGGTTCTTTTGTATGACAATGATGTATTTTGCATTTATTTAAATTGACCTGTTGGCATCCTAATTATATGATATATGGTGGGGGATTCAAGAGTGGGGTTTCCGCATGATTTTACTTATGTTTTTGTTATTATGTGCCAAATAAAGTTTGTCATCTTTTCCATATTATACTTGTGTGGTGTAGTGTGCAGGCATTATGGTAGTGCTTTTTCTTTTCTCTGATACATTAATATTCACTACCGGCTCTTTGCACCTCCCTGGTACTGCATCTATAGGGTATGTGCACACGTCAGGATTTCTTGCAGAAATTTTCCTGACAAAAAACGGACATTTCTGCCAGAAATCCGCATGCGTTTTTACCGCGTTTTTCCCCAAATGCATAGAATTGCGGGAAAAACGCAGAAAATCCGCAAAAATAATGAACATGCTCATTTTTTTTACCGCAATGCGTTTTTTTCGCGGAAAAAAACGCATCCATGTGCACAAAACATGCAGAATGCATTCTAAATGATAGAATGCATAATGTATGCGTTTTTAATGAGTTTTTATAGCGTTTTTAGCGCGAAAAAACCTGTACGTGTGCACATAGCCTTAGAGTAGTGCGCCTGAACCTAAATTAAATGGAATGAGGAATTAGGTGCCCGTCCCGGACACATTCTGCCTCCACTCCTATGTCACAGGCCTGTTAGGCCGCCGTCACACTATCAGTATTTGGTCAGTATTTTACATCAGTATTTGTAAGCCAAAACCAGGAGTGCAACAATTAGAGGAAAAGTATAATAGAAACATATGCACCACTTCTGCATTTATCACCCACTCCTGGTTTTGGCTTACAAATACTGATGTAAAATACTGACCAAATACTGCTAGTGTGACGGCAGCCGGCTAGGAGTAAGGTTTATTTGTACCTCCGCTGCTGTCTTATGGTTACATAGGCACCAGCAATATGCACAATGGGCTTAGCCCAAATCTTCCACCTTTTCTTACAAAGTGGATTTATTTTATGCATGTGGTTTTTATATCCTGAAAGCTTGTATTTTTATTACTTTTTCTACTTGGTCATCTCTCATGCTTCACACATAAGTGTTGTATTTTGATTTTTGCATGTGACCATTAATATCATGGACTTAAAAGGGGCCGTCTGGCCTAAATCGATAAGTCTGCAGTCACTGTGTGATTGTAGACTCATAAATCCACCCCAGAACACGCACTGAATGCATTCGACGATTTCTGAGCTGGGAATGGCGGGTAAGTACGCGTCATGTATACTCCCGGACAGGGCCCATATGTGTTATGTATACTCCCGGACAGGGTCCGTATGTGTTATGCATACTCCCGGGCAGGGCCCATATGTGTTATGCATACTCCCGGACAGGGCCCGTATGTGTTATGCATACTCCCGGGCAGGGTCCGTATGTGTTATGTATACTCCCGGACAGGGTCCGTATGTGTTATGTATACTCCCGGACAGGGTCCTTATGTGTTATGTATACTCCCGGGCAGGGTCCGTATGTGTTATGTATACTCCCGGGCAGGGTCCGTATGTGTTATGTATACTCCCGGACAGGGCCCATATGTGTTATGCATACTCCCGGGCAGGGTCCGTATGTGTTATGTATACTCCCGGACAGGGCCCGTATGTGTTATGCATACTCCCGGGCAGGGTCCGTATGTGTTATGCATACTCCCGGGCAGGGTCCGTATGCGTTATGCATACTCCCGGGCAGGGTCCGTATGCGTTATGCATACTCCCGGGCAGGGTCCGTATGTGTTATGCATACTCCCGGACAGGGTCCGTATGTGTTATGCATACTCCCGGGCAGGGTCCGTATGTGTTATGTATACTCCCGGGCAGGGTCCGTATGTGTTATGCATACTCCCGGGCAGGGTCCGTATGTGTTATGTATACTCCCGGGCAGGGTCCGTATGTGTTATGTATACTCCCGGGCAGGGTCCGTATGTGTTATGCATACTCCCGGGCAGGGTCCGTATGTGTTATGCATACTCCCGGGCAGGGTCCGTATGTGTTATGTATACTCCTGGGCAGGGTCCGTATGTGTTATGTATACTCCCGGGCAGGGTCCGTATGTGTTATGTATACTCCCGGACGGGTCCGTATGTGTTATGCATACTCCCGGGCAGGGTCCGTATGTGTTATGCATACTCCCGGGCAGGGTCCGTATGTGTTATGCATACTCCCGGGTCGGGCCCGTATGTGTTATGCATACTCCCGGACAGGGTCCGTATGTGTTATGCATACTCCCGGGCAGGGTCCGTATGTGTTATGCATACTCCCGGACAGGGTCCGTATGTGTTATGCATACTCCCGGGCAGGGTCCGTATGTGTTATGTATACTCCCGGGCAGGGTCCGTATGTGTTATGCATACTCCCGGGCAGGGTCCGTATGTGTTATGTATACTCCCGGGCAGGGTCCGTATGTGTTATGCATACTCCCGGGTCGGGCCCGTATGTGTTATGCATACTCCCGGGCAGGGTCCGTATGTGTTATGTATACTCCCGGGCAGGGTCCGTATGTGTTATGTATACTCCCGGGCAGGGTCCGTATGTGTTATGTATACTCCCGGACAGGGTCCGTATGTGTTATGTATACTCCTGGGCAGGGTCCGTATGTGTTATGCATACTCCCGGGCAGGGTCCGTATGTGTTATGTATACTCCCGGGCAGGGTCCGTATGTGTTATGTATACTCCCGGACAGGGTCCGTATGTGTTATGTATACTCCTGGGCAGGGTCCGTATGTGTTATGCATACTCCTGGGCCGGGCCCGTATGTGTTATGCATACCCCCAGGCAGAGCTCGTCTAGATTGGATAACCCCATTATTGCAGTGTTTTACCAATCATGATTACACTGTAAATCATGAACCCTTAGTAGGACTCAAAAATAAATCTGGCCATGCTCTGATGACCTGATAGTTTATAATAGAATTGGTCACCGCGTTGCAGCTATAATACTTCCAGCCTTCAGGGAAGGATTTCTGCAGGAATTTGGAGTGGCGGAATTTTTGACCATTCATTGAGGAGAGGATTAGTGAGGTCAGATGCTGATGCTGGAGAAGAGGGGCCGGGCTAGTTGAAAGTAGACTATTTAGTAGGTAGGAAGGTTCCTTGGACTGACTTGTTACAAGGGGGCCTCCTTCTACAGTAGCACATTGAAATTCAGGGAGCTCTCCAGGAGCCATTCTTATACAAATGTCAGTAGAGGCAGATCCCATGCTAGGGGCTGGATTTTATGCATCTGTGACAAAGGGTTGGGTGTCCCAAATACTATTGTATAAGCCAGCCCTGGGATCACACAACATACCGGGTACAAGTATGTATAAGGGGAGTGTATTGTTACCATACAGCTCCAAACAAAGCAATTATTCTGCTTGTCTACAGAGCAACACAGGGAGGAAGTAAATGCAAAGCAGTGCAATCAAAATCATTTAGGAAAAAGACTACAAAGGCATCAGTATTAATCACGGCCACAGGACAAATTAAGGCCATTCTGGTGGCACCAGAGGTGTAGCTCCTACAACTTGTAAGGGGGCCAAAGGCCTCGGGATAAGGCGGCCTTGTGAATATAAAGTGTATTATTAGCATTTAGGCAAGCGTGATTGTCACTGTCCTGCCGACATGGGAAAGGAAGGCAGAGGCCCCGCATAATAGTCTGGAAGCCTCCATGCACTGACACTTGGGAGATCCAAAGAAACCTAACAGTCTGACTACAAAAATAAGGTGTCAACACAGTTCACATGATGCAAAGCGGTTTTTTGCTGCTATTTTAAAAAGTTTGGTAAAAATCCTCCCATGTTACCACCTTTTCAGGGAATCACGGCCAAAAACACAAAGCATATACATTGTGTGAACACACGTTCCCACGGTTAGTAACTGATGATGAAGACTTTCTGCCTCTATTAGGTCAATTTGGGTCATTGTGTTTTTTAGGCTACAGTTTTTCTCTCTTTTTGTTATATCATAACGCTGCTTTGTTTGTGATACTTCCGGGTATTCAGCTTTGACAAAACTCTACTGATACAGCCGTGTGCATTTTTGATATAGTACATGCTGAAACGCACTAAAAGTCACGTGGGTTTCTTACCTGCGGATTTTCTGCATCTAATGTAATTCCAAGGAGGAAATCTGCACATGAAACTCAGTGTAATCACGAGATACTGACATGTCGCAGATTTCAGGCATGGGTCAGTTTATGCTGAGTATATGAGATTTCTAGAAATCCCATCCAGCCCATTACAGGCCAAGGTGTTGCTTGCTGCTTTGGAGGAAGTGGCCCCTCACCTATCGGGCCCCTGGGGGGCTGCACAATAGTATGTCCACCCCCGGCCTCTTTCCATTATCTTTTCTTGTATGAAAAAAAAAAACAGATCATTTTTAATCAGAGAGCTGGATCTAATTTTAAGTATTTTTTTGTCTACGTGTCCATTTTTTAACATTAGCATGGAATCTGATTTAAAATAAAATTCCATCCAGTAAAGCACGGACAGCACTCAGATGGCACATGGCTGGCGTACAAGTGACATTCGTTTCTTTGTATCTGACCATAATGAGTATGTCTATCAGAAAAAACACGGACATACAAGTACGGGCAATACAGACATCTGGGTGATGGACAGGCCCGGCCGACGGTCATGTCTGGGCAATATCACATCGACATCTCCGATTTCAGAGAGATACGTCGCCACCAGACACGTCGGCCGATGGCTTTCTGATGGAGAACACAGGAGTGATTGCCGGATGAGGGCACCTATGTAGGGGAGAGCGGGCGGCCGGGCATCAGAGGGGCACTGTGGCCCTTAGCGCCTGCTAGAATCACCTGACAGCGGCGGATCTTCCCAGAGGACGGGCCTAGTGATCTGCCCCCCATACACATCAGACGGCTGGCCGATGAGCTCCCATATGTGGGGCTTTTATTAGAAGGTTGGGTATTTATGTGGCATGTACTGCAGCGGGCACAGGACCATCCCGCTCAGCCACCAGGGATTTCAGAGCATATCCACATAGAGCCCATAGGATGCCACAAACCAGCGGCCGTGGGCGCAGTCTGGGAAAAAGCTGGGCTGGTGGCAGCTTTGCAGCTGGACAACAACTGCATTCTGCACACTCCATAATACTAGAACCAAGTCCTTCAACGGCCATGATCTTACAACAGCCAACTTCTGCCACACCGACAAGGACTACAACTCCCAGGAGTGTGGGAATAACGCGACACACGGCCGTGCATGTCTGCCCTGCTGAGCCCCAGCACACACTGCATGTGCCGCAGTAACCGCTGGCTGCTCACAGGGAACAATAGCGTCCAGTCACCTGTGCGGCCATCATCGCACGTCACACCTCGGGGTCACAGCTCAGCTGCACGCCGGCCGCCTGCGCCATCCCCCGGACACAACACGTGTGTGAGCACAGACAGCTGCCTCCGATGCCGCCACCTGGTCCACAGAGCCACGGGACAGCACCGGCCACACACGGGGCAGCACCCGCCACTGCTGCTGGGCGACATGGCACCGGGGCTCACCGACCGAAACGGACCACATGCAATGTACAGCAATGGTGTCTGCAGAGAAGTGTGTGCGTATCCCCCGTGTGTGTACACACCCTAGTATGGATATATAGTGTATACAGGGGGTAGAGCAGTATACACATAGCATGAGCACAATATACTGTATACATGTAGTGTGTATAGGGGGGTACACCAGTATACACCTAGCATGAGCACAGTATATGTATGTAATGTGTATGGAAGACTATACATTATATGTACACACACACACTAAGGTGATACCAATATACACCTAGCATGAGAACAGTATACTGTATGTAGTGTATACGGAGGCTACACCTGTATACATGTGTAGTATGAGCTTAGAATATATATGTGTATGTACGGTATACACGTGCAGCATGAGTATAGTGTGTGTGTGTGTATATATATCTATAATATAACGCTGGGAGCGTCACTCTGTCCGAAGCCTCTATAGACTGCGCAAGCGCAAGCGCCGGCGCAGTCTGGGCCTCACAGAGCGATGCTCCCGGGAGATCGCGGTGTGCGTTCACACTGAACACACACCGCAATCTCCACCGCAGAAGCAGGGACCGCCAGGAGGGTGAGTATCGGCCTATATTCACCTGTCCCTGTTCCATCGCTGAGCGGCGCCATCTTCCCGGTCTTCGGTCTGTGGCCTTCAGTTCAGAGGGCGCGATGACGCGCTTAATGCGCGCCGGCGCCGCCCTCTGACTGAACAGTCACAGCCAGGAGACCGGGAAGATGGCGGCGCTCAGCGATGGAACGCCGGACAGGTGAGTATAGTAAGTGCTGGGGGGGCCTGAGCTGGCGGCGATACCGGCACCTGACCCCCACAGCGCGCCGGTGTCCCCGCCTGCTCAGGCCCCCCAGCACTCGGCGCCGAGCGGGTCAGAGGCAGTATGGGGACGCAGGATGCAGCAGCACATAACAGTATGGGGACGCAGGATGGAGCAGGACATAAGGATGGGGACGCAGGATGGAGCAGCACATAAGGATGGGGACGCAGGATGGAGCAGCACATAAGGATGGGGACGCAGGATGGAGCAGGACATAAGGATGGGGACGCAGGATGGAGCAGGACATAAGGATGGGGACGCAGGATGGAGCAGCACATAAGGATGGGGACGCAGGATGGAGCAGCACATAAGGATGGGGACGTAGGATGGAGCAGCACGTAAGGATGGGGACGCAGGATGGAGCAGGACATAAGGATGGGGACGCAGGATGCAGCAGCACATAACAGTATGGGGACGCAGGATGGAGCTGGACATAAGGATGGGGATGCAGGATGGAGCAGCACATAACAGTATGGGGACGCAGGATGGGGACGCAGGATGGAGCAGGACATAAGGATGGGGACGCAGGATGGAGCAGGACATAAGGATGGGGACGCAGGATGGAGCAGCACATAAGGATGGGGACGCAGGATGGAGCAGCACATAAGGATGGGGACGCAGGATGGAGCAGCACATAAGGATGGGGACGCAGGATGGAGCAGCACATAAGGATGGGGACGCAGGATGGAGCAGGACATAAGGATGGGGACGCAGGATGCAGCAGCACATAACAGTATGGGGACGCAGGATGGAGCAGGACATAAGGATGGGGACGCAGGATGGAGCAGGACATAAGGATGGGGACGCAGGATGGAGCAGCACATAAGGATGGGGACGCAGGATGGAGCAGCACATAACAGTATGGGGACGCAGGATGGAGCAGGACATAAGGATGGGGACGCAGGATGGAGCAGCACATGACAGGATGGGGACGCAGGATGGAGCAGCGCATGACAGGATGGGGACGCAGGATGGAGCAGCACATGACAGGATGGGGACGCAGGATGGAGCAGCGCATGACAGGATGGGGACGCAGGATGGAGCAGCACATACCATGATGGAGACAATATACCAATATAAATGCTTGCCACCCGGGCGTAGAACGGGTTCAATAGCTAGTATATATATATATATATATATATATATATATATATATATATATATATATATATATGTCATGTGTATGTACAGTATACACGTGTGTAGCATGAGCACAGTATATGTCTTGTGTATGTACAGTATATGCCATGTGTATGTACAGTATACGTGTGCAGCACGAGCACAGTATATGTCTTGTGTATGTACAGTATATGTCATGTGTATGTACAGTATACACGTGTAGCAAGAGCACAGTATATGTCATGTGTATGTACAGTATATGTCATGTGTATGTACAGTATACACGTGTAGCAAGAGCACAGTATATGTCATGTGTATGTACAGTATATGTCATGTGTATGTACAGTATACGTGTGTAGCACGAGCACAGTATATGTCATGTGTATGTACAGTATATGTCATGTGTATGTACAGTATACACGTGTGTAGCATGAGCACAGTATATGTCATGTGTATGTACAGTATATGTCATGTGTATGTACAGTATACATGTGTAGCACGAGCACAGTATATGTCTTGTGTATGTACAGTATATGTCATGTGTATGTACAGTATACGTGTGTAGCACAAGCACAGTATATGTCATGTGTATGTAAAGTATATGTCATGTGTATGTACAGTATACGTGTGTAGCACGAGCACAGTATATGTCTTGTGTATGTACAGTATATGTCATGTGTATGTACAGTATACACGTGTAGCAAGAGCACAGTATATGTCATGTGTATGTACAGTATATGTCATGTGTATGTACAGTATACGTGTGTAGCACGAGCACAGTATATGTCATGTGTATGTACAGTATATGTCATGTGTATGTACAGTATATGTCATGTGTATGTACAGTATACGTGTGTAGCACGAGCACAGTATATGTCATGTGTATGTACAGTATATGTCATGTGTATGTACAGTATACGTGTGTAGCACGAGCACAGTATATGTCATGTGTATGTACAGTATATGTCATGTGTATGTACAGTATACGTGTGTAGCACGAGCACAGTATATGTCATGTGTATGTACAGTATATGTCATGTGTATGTACAGTATATGTCATGTGTATGTACAGTATACGTGTGTAGCACGAGCACAGTATATGTCATGTGTATGTACAGTATATGTCATGTGTATGTACAGTATACATGTGTAGCACGAGCACAGTATATGTCTTGTGTATGTACAGTATATGTCATGTGTATGTACAGTATACGTGTGTAGCACGAGCACAGTATATGTCTTGTGTATGTACAGTATATGTCATGTGTATGTACAGTATACACGTGTAGCACGAGCACAGTATATGTCATGTGTATGTACAGTATACACGTATAGTATGAGTACTGTATATACAGTATATATGTCATGTGTATGTACAGTATACACGTATAGTATGAGTACTGTATATACAGTATATATGTCATGTGTATGTACAGTATACACGTGGATTTGCAGCAGTTTTCCATGCGGTGTACAGTATCATGTAAACCTATGGAAAACCAAATCCGCAGTGCACATGCTGCAGAAAATTCCATGCAGAAACGCAGCAGCTTATTTTCCGCAGCATGTCAATTCTTTGTGCGGAATCTGCAGCGTTTTACACCTGCTCCATAATTGAAATCCGCAGGTGTAAAAACACAGGTGAAATCCGCACAAAAACTGCACTGCAAAATCCGCACAGAAAAATCCGCTACGTGTACACATACCCTAATGTTTTCATTTCCTGTTCTGTCCAGATGTCACCATATCCCAGAATTCCAAGCGGAGGAAGTTCTCCGACCACCATATTGGGACACCCAAGTGATGCGTGTCTCAATATGGAAACTGATGCTGGAACCAACCTGTACCACCAGCAGAACACCGTACGCACCACACACTCACACACACGCCGCCGGGATCACCCAAATGATTCACTGACTTCCGCCATATTTGTACAGGAGGAATGCATGCGCAGTTTTAATGTGATCGCCACTATCTGTCTGCACAAAGATGGCGGGGGTCTGATTTACTGCGCCTGTGTGAATTCCACCCAGGTGCAGTGAATCATTCGGCTGATCCCGGCAGCAGATGCGTGATGTGTCTACAGGCAGAGGAAGCCGGTCACATTAAAATGGACACTGTCACCTGAATTTGGAGGGAACAATCTTCAGCCATGGAGGCGGGGTTTTTGATTCACCCTTTCCTTACCCGCTGGCTGCAATATTGGATTGCAGTTCATTCTCTGTCCTCCGTAGTAAATGCCTGCACAATGCAATCTTGCCTTGCCCAGGCGTGTACTATGGAGGACAGAGAATGAACTTCAATCCAATATTGCAGCCAGCATGCAGCCAGCGGGTAAGGAAAGGGTGAATCAAAAACCCCAAAATCCCGCCTCCATGGCTGAAGATTGTTCCCTCCAAATTCAGGTGACCGTGTCCCTTTAAAGGGGTTTTCCCACGAACGAAAGTTCATTTTAAAAATTGACTGTGTCTGACCGTGTAAAAAGCATACCACATCTCCTGGGCAGGGGAGGAAGCAAAAGACAATACTGACATTACAGCAGGAGATTCATTTTGTGAGGTAAAATATTTCACTGACTGTTTTTAAAAAATATTTTACCTCACAAAATGTTATCTCCTGCTGTAATGTCAGTATTGTCTTTGAGGGGAGATCACAGCACAGGAAGGAGAGAGACAGCAGACGGGGGATAGCACATGGGGTAGACAGGTCAAAAAAAGAGAGCACAGATGGGAGAAGTCAGCACATGGGGAAAGATAGTGGATAGGTGGGTGAGCACATGGGAGGGGGGAGTCCCCATCCCCACAGTCCCTATTGCCTTTATACACTTGCTTTGGCAAAACTGATGTGTATTTGGTCCTGCCAATAAAGCTTCTTTGAATCTTGAGATTCTCAATGCTGCAAAGCCAGCCCCCAGCGTGACATTACCTCGATAGCATCGGGCCTCCATCTAGTTCTTATATAAACACGAGCTGCCTGCACTGTGAATTGTACCAGGATAATTACAGTCATCAAAATCTTTTCTAGCTTCCAAAAACTTAAAGGCGTCTGGAAAAAGTGCCCTATTTTTACAGTCTGTCCTGGAATTTCTGGACAATTGGCAACTCTAACTCCCGTCACACCTGCACTGTGGGTGCTCCCCATCACTCCACCGTGGGTGCTCACACACTGTGGGTACTCCCGTCACTCCAGAACTGTGGTTACTCCTGTACTGTGGGTGCCCCCTCACTCCCGCACTGTTCGTACTCCTGTACTGTGGGTACTCACATCACTCCCGCACTGTGGGTGCTCCTCTCAAACCTGCATTGTGGGTGCTCCCATCACTCCCACACTGTGGGTGCCCCTGCACTGTGGGTGCTCCCCTCATTCCTGCACTGTGGGTACTCCCATCACTCCCACACTGTGGGTGCTCCCGTCACTCCCGCACTGTGGGTGCCCCGGTACTGTGGGTGCTTCCGTCACACCCGCACTGTGGGTACTCCCCTCACTCCCGCACTGTGGGTGCCCCGGTACTGTGGGTGCTCCCGTCACTCGGGCACTGTGGGTACTCCCCTCACTCCCGGTACTGTGGGTGCTCCCGTCACTCCCGCACTGTGGGTACTCCCCTCACTCCCGCACTGTGGGTACTCCCCTCACTCCCGGTACTGTGGGTGCTCCCGTCACTCCCGCACTGTGGGTACTCCCCTCACTCCCGCACTGTGGGTGGTCCCGTCACTCCCGCACTGTGGGTGCCCCCGTCACTCCCGCACTGTGGGTGCCCCGGTACTGTGGGTGCTCCCGTCACTCCCGCACTGTGGGTGCTCCCCTCACTCCCGGTACTGTGGGTGCCCCCGTCACTCCCGCACTGTGGGTACTCCCCTCACTCTCGCACTGTGGGTGCTCCCCTCACTCCCGCACTGTGGGTACTCCCCTCACTCCCGGTACTGTGGGTGCTCCCGTCACTCCCGCACTGTGGGTACTCCCCTCACTCCCGGTACTGTGGGTGCCCCGGTACTGTGGGTGCCCCGGTACTGTGGGTGCTCCCCTCACTCCCGCACTGTGGGTACTCCCCTCACTCCCGCACTGTGGGTACTCCCCTCACTCCCGGTACTGTGGGTGCTCCCCTCACTCCCGCACTGTGGGTACTCCCCTCACTCCCGCACTGTGGGTACTCCCCTCACTCCTGCACTGTGGGTGCTCCCGTCACTCCCGCACTGTGGGTGCCCCGGTACTGTGGGTGCTCCCCTCACTCCCGCACTGTGGGTGCTCCCGTCACTCCTGCACTGTGGGTGCCCCGGTACTGTGGGTGCTCCCCTCACTCCCGCACTGTGGGTGCCCCGGTACTGTGGGTGCTCCCCTCACTCCCGGTACTGTGGGTGCCCCCGTCACTCCCGCACTGTGGGTGCCCCCGTCACTCCCGCACTGTGGGTGCCCCGGTACTGTGGGTGCTCCCCTCACTCCCGCACTGTGGGTGCCCCGGTACTGTGGGTGCTCCCCTCACTCCCGCACTGTGGGTGCCCCGGTACTGTGGGTGCTCTCCTCACTCCCGCACTGTGGGTGCTCCCGTCACTCCCGCACTGTGGGTGCCCCGGTACTGTGGGTGCTCTCCTCACTCCCGCACTGTGGGTGCTCCCGTCACTCCCGCACTGTGGGTGCCCCGGTACTGTGGGTGCTCCCCTCACTCCCGCACTGTGGGTGCCCCGGTACTGTGGGTGCTCCCCTCACTCCCGCACTGTGGGTGCCCCGGTACTGTGGGTGCTCTCCTCACTCCCGCACTGTGGGTGCTCCCCTCACTCCCGGTACTGTGGGTGCTCCCGTCACTCCCGCACTGTGGGTGCCCCCGTCACTCCCGCACTGTGGGTACTCCCCTCACTCTCGCACTGTGGGTACTCCCCTCACTCCCGCACTGTGGGTGCTCCCCTCACTCCCGCACTGTGGGTGCCCCGGTACTGTGGGTGCTCCCCTCACTCCCGGTACTGTGGGTGCCCCCGTCACTCCCGCACTGTGGGTGCCCCCGTCACTCCCGCACTGTGGGTGCCCCGGTACTGTGGGTGCTCCCCTCACTCCCGCACTGTGGGTGCCCCGGTACTGTGGGTGCTCCCCTCACTCCCGCACTGTGGGTGCCCCGGTACTGTGGGTGCTCTCCTCACTCCCGCACTGTGGGTGCTCCCGCCACTCCCGCACTGTGGGTGCCCCGGTACTGTGGGTGCTCTCCTCACTCCCGCACTGTGGGTGCTCCCGTCACTCCCGCACTGTGGGTGCCCCGGTACTGTGGGTGCTCCCCTCACTCCCGCACTGTGGGTGCCCCGGTACTGTGGGTGCTCCGGTACTGTGGGTGCTCTCCTCACTCCCGCACTGTGGGTGCTCCCCTCACTCCCGGTACTGTGGGTGCTCCCGTCACTCCCGCACTGTGGGTGCCCCCGTCACTCCCGCACTGTGGGTACTCCCCTCACTCTCGCACTGTGGGTACTCCCCTCACTCCCGCACTGTGGGTGCTCCCCTCACTCCCGGTACTGTGGGTGCCCCCGTCACTCCCGCACTGTGGGTGCTCCCGTCACTCCCGCACTGTGGGTTCTCCCCTCACTCCCGCACTGTGGGTGCCCCGGTACTGTGGGTGCCCCGGTACTGTGGGTGCCCCCGTCACTCCCGCACTGTGGGTACTCCCCTCACTCTCGCACTGTGGGTACTCCCCTCACTCCCGCACTGTGGGTGCTCCCCTCACTCCCGGTACTGTGGGTGCCCCCGTCACTCCCGCACTGTGGGTGCTCCCGTCACTCCCGCACTGTGGGTGCCCCGGTACTGTGGGTGCCCCGGTACTGTGGGTGCCCCGGTACTGTGGGTACTCCCCTCACTCTCGCACTGTGGGTACTCCCCTCACTCCCGCACTGTGGGTACTCCCCGTCACTCCCGCACTGTGGGTGCTCCCCTCACTCCCGCACTGTGGGTGCTCCCCTCACTCCCGCACTGTGGGTGCTCCCCTCACTCCCGCACTGTGGGTGCTCCCCTCACTCCCGCACTATGGGTGCCCCGGTACTGTGGGTGCTCCCGTCACTCCTGCAGTGCAGTGATTGTTGTTGTTCCTCCCCACTCCCGGCCCCAGGTCTCCATTGCAGGCAGATGAGCGCTGCACTAATCCCAAACTCCGGACTATACTCCCGCACAGGACCCGGCTCTCCGCGCAGCGCCCCCATGCGGGCACACAGTGGGCAGCCGGTACCACATGTAAACAACCAGCAGCACTTACTGTCTTGTCCAGGTCGATCTTGACTTTCTTTTGGGAAATGCTCTTCTGGATCCTCTTGCTGAAGCTGGCATTGCCCGCGGGCCGGGTGCACCTCTCACCCTCGTCCCGCAGACAGCACAGCTGCCCGTTCAGGGGACCCAGCGCCACAGACGGGACCGGGGGGGTTGCGGCAGCTGCAGGGGAGGTCACCTCCCCCCCACTATCCCGGTGCAAGTCCTCGGTGGGGAAGCCGTTCATGGTGTGCAGTGCGGCAGCGCTCAGTCACCGCGTACCTGGCATGTGTACAGTCACTGCGCTCCGGTGCATTACATTCAGCGCAAGGTTACACAGGCCCCGCCCTCTGTCCGTGCAGGCCCCGCCCCTTACAAACTGCAACACTGCTCGCACTGAATAACAAACTTGTGCCCGGCTGTCCTGCGGCTGTGTGCTCGGCGAGTGCGGGAGCCGTCAGCACCGGACCCCAGCACCGGACCCCAGGCCTCCAGCAGGCGGCGGCCCATGGCCTCAGAACCATGCAGGACTCTAGTCACACAATGCACTCATTGCTTTCATCCCTGTTCTTTTCACAACATGGTGCCATGCTCATTTATGGCAGAAGCTGCCACACCAGGGGTCACTTGTCCGCTATGTGGTAACAGGGGGTCAGACACTTGTCATAGCTCCTGTCAGCGGACCGAAAACTGGCACATTTTACTGTGATGGTTTGCAGGTGCCATGTCTCATTGGTAGAGCCCCTGAGGTAGCAGAACCCCCATAAGTGACCCCATTACCCAAACTACGCCTCTCCGTGGATTCACCTAGGGGTGCAGTGGTCATATTCATGCCACAGGTGGGTCACAGACTTTTATACCATTGTGCAGTGAAGAAATAATACATTTATACAACATATGTGGCTGTACACAGGCTCTGACTGGCCCATAGGGGAGCAGGAATCCCCCGATGGGCCCCGTGCAGACATGGCCCCCAACCCCACTGTATAGGCAGTGCAGAAAAAGCCACATCTCATCATTTACCAAACTACCCAGTTTATTATTATAAACAGGTTTAGGTAAATCTGCTAGCGAGGCTAAGGTAATATTTGCATGTAGGTGGAAAGTGTCCCCTCAAAGTCAATGTCACTGGTGGGCCCTTGGCACGCCAGTCCGACACTGGCTGTACAGTACTGTTTGCCCACACAATGAGACTCGGGAGGGACGGAGTGCTATTTTACTCTTGGAGAACAAATAGTCATGGAATAGTTTGCAGACTCCATGTACAGCACGGTGGTGCAGTGGTTAGCACAGCAGTGCTGGAGTTGTGGGTTCTAATCCCACCCAGGACAACATCTGCAAAGAGTTTGCGTGGGTTTCCTCTGGGTACTCCAGTTTCCTCCCACATTCCATTTATTCCCTGAGTAAACATATAAGGACTTGTATATGTGCGGCTAATGCAGCCCTGCTGTATAGCGATAAGGAGATTCCTGGAGCAGACATGCTCACTGACACGGAGCCTACTGCTCATCAGGAGCATGCCCAGGCATTGTAAGGAAGTCATACAGGCACATGGAGGCCACACACACTACTAAGCATCATTTCCTTGTCTTGAGGCATTGCCACTGAAGTTGGATCAGCCTGTAACTTCCTTTTTGAACATTGATTTTGAGCATCATTCCAACTCCAGACCTCCGTTGGATATTAGTTGTGATTTACATTGATAATTTTTAGGTTTTATTGTTCTCAACACATTCCACTATGTAATGAATAAAGATTTACAACTGGAATATTTCATTCAGTGATATCTAGGATGTGGGATTTTAGTGTTCCCTTTATTTTTTTGAGCAGTGTATTATATGGAAGGCAATGTGGGGCCCATTATATATTACTGTAGATGGAAGGCAATGTGGGATCATTACGTTATATGGAAGGCAATGTGGAGACATTACATTATATGGAAGGCAATGTGGGACCATTACATTATATGGAAGGCAATGTGGGGCCCATTATGTTATATATGAGGTAATGTGGGGCCCTTACATTATATGTAAGGCAATGTGGGACCATTACATTATATGGAAGGCAATGTGGGGCCCATTATGTTATACTAGATGGCAGCCCGATTCTAAAGAATCGGGAGTCTAGAATCCATATATACTTTATTTATTCAAATGTAAGAATAATACAATTAATAAATAATAGTAAGAAAGAACAAAAATAATAGGCAGTATATGGAGAAAACACCAAACAAAAGTTCAAAATTGGTGTGAAAATGTCACTGAACCACTTCACAACTAAATATATATAGTTTTGGTAAATGGTATTATCATTTTTTTGACGAAATTCGGCAGGAGCTTGAAGAGCAACGTCACTGGGCCCGCCTCCACGCAGTAGAAACTTGCTGTGAGGTAAAAATTCAAAAATCACACCAAAATGGCAGGCGGAGTGTGTCACAGTACGGCACGTTTCTGATTGGTCGCTCGCAGCAGGCGGCAACCAATCAGACACTGGACACTGTTGACGTCACTTATCTCCGGACATTAGCTCCGGACATTATCTCCGCACATTAGCTCCGGACATTAGCTCCGGACATTAGCTCCGGACAAAGCCACGGAAGTTGGCACAAATTGCAGGAAGTAGTATTCTAGGCAATTATATATTAGATATGAGGTAATGTGGGGCCCTTACATTATATGGAAGCCAATGTGGGACCATTACATTATATGGAAGGCAATGTGGGGCCCACTATATATTACTGTAGATGGAAGGCAATGTGGGATCATTACATTATATGGAAGGCAATGTGGGGACATTACATTATATGGAAGGCAATGTGGGGACATTACATTATATGGAAGGCAATGTGGGACCCATTATGTTATATATGAGGTAATGTGGGGCCCTTACATTATATGGAAGGCAATGTGGGATCATTACATTATATGGAAGGCAATGTGGGATCATTACATTATATGGAAGGCAATGTGGGGCCCATTATGTTATATATGAGGTAATGTGGGGCCCATTACATTATATGGAAGGCAATGTGGGACCATTACATTATATGGAAGGCAATGTGGGGCCCATTACATTATATGGAAGGCAATGTGGGGCCCTTACATTATATGGAAAGCAATGTGGGATCATTACATTATATGGAAGGCAATGTGGGACCATTACATTATATGGAAGGCAATGTGGGGCCCTTACATTATATGGAAGGCAATGTGGGGCCCTTACATTATATGGAAGGCAATGTGGGATCATTACATTATATGGAAGGCAATGTGGGACCATTACATTATATGGAAGGCAATGTGGAGCCATTACATTATATGGAAGGCAATGTGGGGCCCATTATGTTATATATGAGGTAATGTGGGGCCATTACATTATATGGAAGGCTATGTGGGACCATTACATTATATGGAAGGCAATGTGGGACCATTACATTAAATGGAAGGCAAAGTGGGGCCATTACATTATATGGAAGACAATGTGAGGCCATAACATTTTATGGAAGGCAATGTGGAGCCATTACATTATATGGAAGGCAATGTGGGGCCCATTATATTATATGGAAGGTAATGTGGGGCCCTTACATTATATGGAAGGCTATGTGGGGCCCTTACATTATATGGGAGGCTATGAGGGGCCATTACATTATATGGAAGGCAACGTGGGGCCATTACATTATATGGAAGGCAATGTGGAGCCATTACATTATATAGAAGGCAATGTGGGGCCCATTATATTATATGGAAGGTAATGTGGGGCCCTTACATTATATGGAAGGCAATGTGGGGCCCTTACATTATATGTGAGGCTATGAGGGGCCATTACATTATATGGAAGGCAATGTGGGGCCATTACATTATATGGAAAGCAATGTGGGGCTTATTATATTATATAGAGGACTATGTGGGGGACATTATATTATGTGGAAGGCAATGTGGGGTCCATTATACTATATGGTAGGCATTGTGAGGCACATTATATTATATGGAAGGCAAATGTGGAGCCCAATATATTATATGGAAGGATATGTTTGCCATTACATTATATTGAAGGCATTGTGGGACTCAGTATATTATATGGAGGGCAATATGGGGGTCATTATATTATATGGAGGGCTATGTGAGGCCATTATATTATATGGAAGGCTATGTGGGAACCATTATACTATAAGGGAGATTATGTGGAGCCATTTTACTGTTTGGAGATCTATGTGGGGGCCATTATACTATTTGAAGGACCATGTGGGGGTCAATACACTGTTTGGATGACTATGTGGGGGCCATTATCCTGTTTAGAGGTATATGTGGGGGCCATTATACCGTTTGAAGGGCTATGTGTGGGCATCATACTTTATGGACGTGATGAAATCTAGGGCTTCAAAGGGGTAAAATTACTCTGTAAGAGTAGGAAAGTTGTTAGATATGCTCTTTTGTGCTCCATCAAATTTTTTTTGTGGGGTAGGGAGGCGAGGATTGAAACTCCTACTATGGGGCCCCATGATTTCTATGTACACCCCTGTTCACACTGCTGAAAATCAGATACAGCATATTGATGGAAAAATACACATCTGAATGAGGCCTAATCCATACAAAAATAATGTAGATTTGTAAAGCATGGCTTGGTAAATATGTTCAGTATGAATGCTATTATATTAAGTGCAATAATGCCAGAAATTGATATACCCTAGTATATTATTGGCTTGGGAGGTTCAGAGAAGAAGCATTTTGAAGATGAAATGCAATCAGATAAGCGTTTAGCAACAATGTACAACTATCCTAATGGGTTATGAAAGGAGATTCTCCTCTTCCTCACTTATTTGTCAGATGACAGAGAGACCACAAAGAAAGTAATAGCAAGCCATGGGTCATCAGTATCGATGACTCTCTATAGTCATTGAACTCCAAACTCTACCGTATTAAGCGCTCTGGATTACATATTCACAGAAAAATATTGTGTGGTATAATTTAGCAAATTCCGCACACAAGTCATTCAGGAAGGTTTCAGTCCTTTAGAGTTGACACTATTATTGAATATACAGTTTATCATTGCAGTCTGCTTGGGGCAGCGGAAAACTACAAAATAAGAGACAGCAGGCGACCGAGATCCATTGTTTACATAATTAGCAAATAAGGCAAAAAAAATAGAACAGCCAAGTCATTATATCAGTGTGCTCAGATCCTCGGAATAGACACCCACAAACACATTTCTGCTCTTAAAATTTAGTACACAAAAGTAATTTTCCAAAATGCGCCATGGTACCTCCAACACTTAACGAGGACCTGTCCTGTTATAGGTGCAGGCTGATCTACATGGTATAAAGCAGGAGGAAACTGGTTTAAAGTTTTATGAGGAAAGATTAATTGCAAAATATTTTATTCTTTGAAATCCTTGCTTATTCTGCGTTTAACAGTCTAGCGGGATCAAAGGGAATCTGTCTCCAAGCTTTTGCTATGTAATCTGAGAGCAACATGAGGGACAAAGACCCTGATTCCAGTGTCACTAACTAAGCTGTGTTTTACTATTTAAATTCAATCAGTGTTTTATCATTAGGAGATTATTGTCACGATCGCCGATACTTACCTGTCCGGCCGGCGCGCTCCCAACGTCCCTTCTTCTAGTCCGCTCAGCTTCTCTGCTTCTCGGCGCATCTGCGGTCCGCGCATGCGCCGTAGGGTCTCCTCCGCCGCTCTGCCTGCTGGGAGGTTGTGACCCGGTGGCTCTGCCTCCAATATGGCGGCGCCCACCGGGTATTTCTGTTCGGCGCTTCCTTCAGGTAAGCGCCTGTGTATCTTCGCTGTAGCATTTCTGCTAGTGCCAGCGTTGTATTTGGGCCCATCCTTTGGCTACCTCTCTGTGCTCCGTTCCTTCTGTGTATCCTGGTTCCTCCGGTTATCCTCTGTTCCCTTCTGGTTCCTGGTTCTGCCTTCACCTAATATTTGTGCTTTTTCCTTTACAGCTCTCTGCCTCGTCTCCCTCTACGTTCCTGCTCCGCTGCTTCACCTAGTCGTCCCTTTGGCTCCGGCAGTTGCGGTTCCATCCTCCTTGGGCCTGCTCCTAACACTCCCTGTATAGGGGGTGCATCCATCAGGTTTGCTCGCCCTGGGGGGCTCTGGGACCGCGACCCAGAGGGTCCACTTTTGGGTTCACTTCGTCTCTTCATCTCACCCCCGTGTAGCGTTATAGTATACACAGGCCATGGATCCCGCTGGAGCCTCTGCTGCTCAGAAAGAATTGCTCTTTGTTCGCGAAAATCAGTCCCGTATGATGGCCTTCATGAAGTCCATGGACTCCCGTTTGTCCTCACTTCAGTTTTCCGATCCCGGGAATGCGTCTTTGTTGCTTAATTTGCAGCAAGAACTGGCGCAGCAGCGCGACACACAAATGCAAATTTTGTCTTATATGGCCGCTATAGACTCTCGTCTCCTCTCTCTGCAGACTTCTGCATCTACTCCCGCACCGGTCCCCGCTTCTCACGCACCTCCTCGTCTGGCCAAACCCCCACGTTATAATGGAGACCCCAAATTATGTCAGGGTTTCTTAAATCAGTGTCGTCTCCACTTTGAGCTCTTGCCCTTACAATATCCCACCGATCGGGCTAAGATAGCTTTCATAATTTCTCATCTTGAGGGGGATGCGTTGGCGTGGGTAAATCCTCTCTGGGAGCGTGACGACCATCTGATGTCACACTTAGCTGATTTCTTTGAAACATTCCGTCGAGTTTTCGCCGAACCTGGTCGTCTGGCCTCTACTACTGAGTCTCTATTCAGTTTACAACAGGGGACTCTATCTGTGGGTCAGTACGCCATTCAGTTCCGCACGTTATCGTCTGACCTTGGGTGGAATAATGAGGCCTTGGTAGGGGCATTTTGGCGGGGATTATCCGGACGCATTAAGGATGAGTTGGCGGGTCGAGATACTCCTACCAATTTGGAGGATCTGATATCCCTGGCTACCCGTATTGATCTCCGATTTCAAGAGCGTGCGCGTGAGAGAAGGATTCCTCGTCCTTCCCTGCCATTACGTAGACCACCTAGTCCCAGACCCAGGGCATCTACTATCGTACCAGCGCCTGAGCCGATGCAAGTGGACCGGCTCAAGATGTCTGAGCAACAGCACCAGGAGAGACGCACCCAAGGCTTGTGTTTCTACTGTGGCAGTGCTTCCCATCTCCTCCGTGCTTGTCCTGATCGTCCGGAAAACTCCTCCGCCTAAGTCAGGTAAGAGAGGCCTCCCTAGGTGCATGTGATACCTCTCAACCTCTTACGCTTTCCGTTCTACTTCAAGTCTCTGGTAAACGCTATTCTTTGCTTGCCTACATTGACTCAGGTGCAGCTGGTAATTTTATTAGACAGGAGGAGGTTGTTAGATTTTCTGTTCCCGTTAGGACCCTAAAAAGTCCTCTTTTTCTTGCTTCGGTGGACGGCAAACCCTTGCAGGAGACTGTAACCCAGGTCACACAGGTAGTAGAACTTCAAGTAGGGGTTTTACACAAGGAGAAAATTGCGTTTTACATTTTAGCCAATATTTCTCATCCTGTGCTTTTAGGCTTATCCTGGTTGCGGACCCACGAGCCCACATTTGATTGGCATAATGGCAATATTCTTTATTGGGGGGATTCCTGTCGGGCTCGCTGTCTGTCGTCAGTACGTCCTGTGGGTGACTCTTCCTCTTCCCTTGTTCTTTCTGGTCTGCCTTCTGTCTACTCTTCTTTTTCTGATGTTTTCAATAAGAAGGAAGCAGAGAATCTTCCTCCACATCGGTCCTATGACTGTCCAATAGACCTGGTTCCTGGTACCATGCCTCCGCGAGGAAGAATCTACCCCCTCTCCCCTGCAGAGACTCAAGCCATGTCGGAGTACGTTCAGGAGAACCTTGCCAAAGGTTTCATTCGGAAATCCTCTTCGCCAGCAGGAGCCGGTTTCTTTTTTGTCAAGAAAAAAGACGGCTCTCTTCGTCCATGTATAGATTATAGAGGTTTGAACAACATAACGGTGAAGAACAAATATCCATTACCATTAATCTCTGAGCTCTTTGACCGTTTAAGAGGAGCACGAGTATTCACAAAGCTGGATCTCAGTGGTGCTTACAACCTGGTACGAATTCGTGCAGGAGATGAATGGAAGACCGCATTTAACACTCGAGATGGCCATTATGAGTACTTGGTTATGCCGTTCGGTCTCTGTAACACTCCTGCTGTATTCCAAGAATTCGTAAATGACGTCTTCAGAGATTGTCTGTATGTTAGTGTCGTGGTTTATCTAGACGACATACTCATCTTCTCTCCGAATCTCTCCACTCATCGACGTGACGTCCGTCTGGTTTTACAACGTCTCCGTGAGAATCATCTTTTTGCCAAGATTGAAAAATGTGTTTTCGAACAGTCAAGTGTACCTTTCTTGGGATATATCGTTTCTGATGCCGGTCTGAAAATGGATCCAACCAAAGTGTCTGCGGTTCTGGATTGGCCACGACCAGTAGGAGTTAAAGCCATTCAACGTTTCCTCGGCTTCGCCAATTACTATAGGCAATTCATTCCACATTTTTCTTCATTAACCAAGCCCATCTCAGCTCTTACTCGCAAAGGAGTTGATTCCAACAACTGGTCAACAGAATCGCAAAATGCATTTCTAACTTTGAAACAGAGATTTGCTGAAGCTCCGGTGCTTCATCATCCTGATGCCAACAGACCCTTTGTTCTTGAAGTGGATGCATCTTCCTTGGGAGTCGGAGCAGTCCTCTTACAAAGGTCAGCTTCTGGACGTATCGTCACGTGTGGTTTCTTCTCCAAGTCATTTTCGTCTTCGGAACGAAATTACTCCATCGGAGACAAGGAACTGTTAGCCATTAAGTTGGCTTTAGAGGAGTGGTTTTATCTCCTCGAGGGGGCTGTTCATCCCTTCACTATATTGAAGACTTAATCCTCGACAAGCTAGATGGTCCCTGTTTTTTGGACGTTTTGATTTTTAACTCCATTTTCGTCCTGGTGAAAAGAATGTCAGAGCTGATGCTCTCTCACGGTCCTTTCAACCATTGGATGAAGTGGAGACTCCTGCACATATTATTGACCCTGCTAGGATCATTTCCATTGCTCCTTTGGAAGTAATCTCTTTGCCTCCTGGGAAGACCTTCGTGGCAAGCGAGGACAGAAAGAGAGTTCTACTCTGGGGCCATTCCTCCAAATTTGCTGGACATGCTGGAGTTAAGAAGACCCTTTCTCTTATTGCACGTCACTATTGGTGGCCGTCCCTTCGTCAAGATGTCCGGGATTTCATTGCTTCGTGTCCCTCTTGTGCTAAGAACAGGTTCCCCGGCAATTACCTTCCGGACTCTTACATCCGCTACCAGTACCTTCTAGTCCTTGGAGTCATATCGCCATGGACTTTATCACGGATCTCCCTCGCTCCTCTAATTGCTCCGTTATCCTGGTGGTAGTAAATCGATTTTCAAAAATGGCTCACTTCATACCCTTATCTGGATTGCCATCTGCCCCCGAACTGGCAAAGATCTTCATCCGCCATATCTTCCGACTTCACGGCTTCCCTCTTCATATTGTTTCGGATCGAGGAGTCTAGTTCACGGCTCAGTTTTGGAGAGCTCTGTGTGGCTTAATGAAGGTGACTCTAGATTTCTCCTCCGCTTATCATCCTCAGTCTAATGGCCAAGTGGAGCGCGTCAATCAAATTCTCACGTCCTATCTACGACATTTCTCCAATGCTCATCATAATGATTGGGTTTCCTTGCTTCCATGGGCGGAATTTGCCTATAACAATCATCCTAGTGAATCTTCTTCTAAATCTCCTTTCTTTGTGGTCTTTGGGCAACACCCTGGCATTCCTTTTCCCATTTCCAGCACTTCAGGCGTACCGGCGGCTGATTCTCTGTCCCTGGAGTTCTCCAAAATTTGTCTGGAGACTAAGGACTCACTTTTAAAGGCTAGTGATCGTATGAAAAGGTTTGCAGATAAGAGACGACTTGATGCCCCTCCATATCAACCGGGGGATAAGGTTTGGCTCTCCTCTCGGTACATTAGGCTAAAAATCCCTTCTCATAAATTAGGTCCTCGCTACATTGGTCCTTTTGAAATTTCTAACCGAATCAATGAGGTGGCATATAAGTTAAAATTACCGGCTTCTTTGCGTGTTCCTAATGCCTTTCATGTCTCGCTTCTTAAACCTGCTGTATTTAATCGTTTCCACTCTTCGTCATCTTTTGTCCCATCCTTTTCCTCTTCCGACGATCAGTTCGAGGTGAGGGATATTTTAGCTCAAAAGACGGTTAAGGGCCGAACGTTATTTCTAATTGACTGGAAGGGATTTGGTCCTGAGGAGAGATCATGGGAACCTCGAGAGAACATCAATGCACCCCATATTTTGAAGAGGTTTCTTTCCAGCTCTTAAAGAGGGGGGAGTAAGAAAGGGGGTACTGTCACGATCGCCGATACCTGTCCGGCCGGCGCGCTCCCAACGTCCCTTCTTCTAGTCGGCTCAGCTTCTCGGCGCATCTGCGGTCCGCGCATGCGCCGTAGGGTCTCCTCCGCCGCTCTGCCTGCTGGGAGGTTGTGACCCGGTGGCTCCGCCTCCAATATGGCGGCGCCCACCGGGTATTTCTGTTCGGCGCTTCCTTCAGGTAAGCGCCTGTGTATCTTCGCTGTAGCATTTCTGCTAGTGCCAGCTTTGTATTTGGGCCCATCCTTTGGATACCTCTCTGTGCTCCGTTCCTTCTATGTATCCTGGTTCCTCCGGTTATCCTCTGTTCCCTGTTCCCTTCTGGTTCCTGGTTCTGCCTTCACCTAATATTTGTGCTTTTTCCTTTACAGCTCTCCGCCTCGTCTCCCTCTGCGTTCCTGCCGCTGCTTCACCCAGTCGTCCCTTTGGCTCCGGCAGTTGCGGTTCCATCCTCCTTGGGCCTGCTCCTAACACTCCCTGTATAGGGGGTGCATCCATCAGGTTTGCTCGCCCTGGGGGGCTCTGGGACCGCGACCCAGAGGGTCCACTTTTGGGTTCACTTCGTCTCTTCATCTCACCCCCGTGTAGCGTTATAATTATCACTACAGGACCAGCTGCCTCATGCCTCCTGGTCAAACCTCGCTCACACCACTGATTAGAAACTTTCTGTTATTATACAATGTACACTGACAATCAGTGATGTGGGCGAGGTCATACAGAGCTCAGCATTCTGAGCTCTGCTAGATCTGCAGCAGAGGAAACTGTGATTCTATTGCAACTTTTGCACAAAGAAAACTAAGTGATACATCACAAGAATCAGGGTCTCTGCCCCTATATCATGCTGCTTTTAGATTACACAACAAAAATATGCTCACATATTCCTTTTAAACCTTATTTATAATCAGTGAGCCCAGAAAAGAAACCAGAGTAAGCACAGTATTTTAACGAGATGAGCTGATAGCTATGAGTTGTGTAATATGCACCTTATTCTGTAGCCATTTGCGAAAAAACAGGCAAATGCCTCTCTGGGAAGAACACTTGCTATCTGTCGATGAGACTTCCTTCCTTCCTTCCTTCCTTCCTTCCTTCCTTCTCCTTCCTTCCTTCCTTCCTTCCTTCCCCGGGGCATGTTCCTTGGGCGCAGCCGGCAGGAGGGCGCAGTCGGTCCGAAAAATCTCCCCGTCAGCTGCATATTGCTGCCCCCCATCTTTCAGATGTGGGGACAATTGAAGCCCTTACCGCCAGGTCAGAGCAATGTCAGGAACGTAATCAGGTCAAGTGATCACACTGCTGACGTCACTCGCTAGCGTTGTAGTGTAGAGTTGCACATTGGTGGTAAGTGCTTCAGGGGAGCTGAAGACACCGAAGACTAATTAATGAGTGTGGGGGTATTTACTGTGTGTGTGTGTGGGGGGGGGGATTAGTGTAACGGAGCTGGGGGAGATTTACTGCGTGGGTTGGCGGAAATTTAATGTGTGTCGTGGGGGAGATTTAGTATAATGGGGGGATGATTTTAGGACACAAGTTTGGGGAGCAAGGAAGGAACAAGTGCAGACACAAAATGAGGAGCAGGAGAAATTTGCAGACACACTATAAGAATCAAGTGGTAAATGGAGGCTTGCATGAGGAAAGAGTACGGGGGGATGGCTGCAGACACAGTATGGGGAGCAAGGGTGATGGGATGGGTGTGAATGTGGCACCCCAGGAGTTCAGGTACCACAGTGGTATTGCCTTCCTCTTGGGGAGGGTAATGCCATGCCTGGAGACAGGAGGAATCCCTTTGGCAGGTAACCTTACATGCAACACATTCTGACTCCAGGCCAGAAGGGGGAGCTCTACACCCGACTTGAGGGGAGCTGCTCTCTGTGGTCGGGAGGAGGAGACAGTTGCTAGTGACAGTTGATAGTTGGTAGCAGACAGTAAAGGAGCACAGAAGGACTTAGGAGCTAGAGGAGGCCTACTACTGGGCCTCTCTAAGCTGAGTGCAGAAACCGGACACTGGGAGCCCGAGGTTGTGAAGAACTACAGGTCCCACGGCAGAACCAAAGGGCAGGAAACTAAAAGGGACTTGCCCACATAATACCTGAGGTACAGCAGCAATAAAGAGTCCAGAGTAACCGTGGACAGAGACCCCAAAGAGACAGCTCAAGTTGCCTACCGTACAGGTACTGTCCCTGGACAGGGAAGAAAGAGGGCCTTGTTAGAGAGCTAAAGGCAGCAAGGGACCACAGACCAGCGCATAGTGGAAGGCTCCCAAATTGACCTGTCAAGGGGATTTCCACCTGTCTTTGGGCTGCCTGGACTTCATCTTTACCTGTTGCTGGTACCCTGGACTGAGGCTGTTTAACACCAGTAAACCAGGTAAAGACAGCAACCCTGTGTCCTGCATTTATTTGCCGGCATTCACCATCCCTGCCAAGCGCAGCAGAAGCCTTGGGGACACCGCTTCACCTGTGGGAAGCGACACCATCTTTGCTGCAGCACCATCGCCCTCAGAGGACCCCTTTAACCCCTTCATGACCTTGGAATTTTTCATTTTTCCGTGTTCGTTTTTTGCTCCCCTTCTTCCCAGAGCCATAACTTTGTTATTTTTCCATTACCATGGCCATGTGAGGGCTTATTTTTTGCGAAACAAGTTGCACTTTTGAATGACATCATTGGTTTTAGCATGTCGTGTACAAGAAAATGGGAAAAAAATTCCAAGTGCTGTGAAATTGCAAAAGAAGTGCAATCCCACACTGGTTTTTTGATTGGCTTTTTTACTAGGTTCACTAAATGCTAAAACTCAGCAGCTATTATGATTCTCCAGGTCATTACGAGTTCATAGACACCCAAAATGTCTAGGTTCTCTTTTATCTAAGTGGTGAAACAAAATTCCAAACTTTGCTAAAAAAAGAAAAAAAAATTGTGCCATTTTCCGATCTCCGTAGCGTCTCCATTTTTCATGATCTGGGATCGGGAGGGGGCTTACTTTTTGCGTGCTGAGCTGGCGTTTTTAATGATAGCATTTTGGTGCACATACGTTGTTTTGATCGCCCGTTATTGCATTTTAATGCAATGTCGCAGCGACCAAAAAAATGTAATTCTGGTGTTTCAAATTTTTTTCTCGCTACGCCGTTTAGCGATCAGGTTAATCCTTTTTTTTATTGATAGATCGGGCTATTCTGAACACGGTGATACCAAATATGTGTAGGTTTAATTTTTTTTATTGATTTATTTTGAATGGGGCGAAAGGGGGGTGATTTAAACTTTTATATATTTTTTTTTTTTTCACATTTTTTTAATTTTTATTTTTTTACTTTTGCCATGCTTCAATAGCCTCCATGGGAGGCTAGAAGCTGGCAGCACTCGATCGGCTCTGCTACATAGCAGCGATCATTTTGTGATAGATACTGACTAATTCTCATATTTTTATTTGTCAGGAGCATTACAGAGGTTGTCCAAGTTTGTGATGAATCTGCAGACATTCTATGTGACTGCAGGTTTTTGAATTCTTACAGTGCGCACTGCACACTCAGGATTTTGTGGTGCCGGTGACTGCATACATGTAGTCACGTGTTGAGCGTGGAATACTCAATGAAAATGATTTGAGCAAGGCTGGACATGTCTAGTCAGAATGTGTCCAGAAGTATCCAAATCACATGCTTGTGCAAGGGAGAATCCTAAAAGTGTGCAGCGCATGCACTGTTAGAATTCAGAAGCTGCAGTCACCTATAGTGACTGCAGACTTTCATCTCAAACCTGGACGCAAGCTTAATTATAAAAACAATCCCTGTAGCCAATTCTAAGGCCGGTTTCACACGTCAGTGGCTCCGGTACGTGAGGTGACAGTTTCCTCACGTACCGGAGCCACTGACACACGTAGACACAGTGAAATCAATGCATCTGTGCAGATGTCATTGATTTTTTGCGGACCGTGTCTCCATGTGCCAAACACGGAGACGTCAGTGTTCGTGGGAGCGCACGGATTACACGGACCCATTAAAGTCAATTGGTCCGTGTAAAACACGTACCGCACACGGACGTTGTCCGTGTGCAGTCCGTGTGCCGTGCAGGAGACAGCGCTACTGTAAGCGCTGTCCCCCCCACTGGTGCTGAAGCCGCGATTCATATCTTCCCTGCAGCAGCGTTTGCTGTAGAGAAGATATGAATAATCGTGTTTAAAATAAAGATCCATGACCCCACCCCCTGTGCGCCCCCCGCTGTTATTAAAATACTCACGCACCTTCTACTGTATGAGCGGTCACGTGGGGCCGCTCATTTACAGTAATGAATATGCTGCTCCACCTCTATGGGGGGCTTTATTTTAAACACGATTATTCATATCTTCTCTACAGCAAACGCTGATGCAGAGAAGATATGAATTGCGGCTTCAGCACCAGATGCAGGGGACAGCGCTAAACTTTAGCGCTGTCTCCTGCACGGTGCGTGTGGTACCCAGTGGGCACACGGGCCACACTGATGTGCCACAGAAACGTACCGGCACATGGACACGGATAATTCCGGTACCGATTTTTCCGGTACCGGAATTATCTGGACGTGTGAGACTGCCCTAACAGCCTGTAATATCCTTCCTGTCAGGATCTCAGCTCTGCACGCAGGTTCCAGCAGTCATCACAAGGTCATTATACTTATATGCGATTTTCAATCGTACAGTCAGGTGCCAATCACCTTCTCTTCCGGCTTCTCTCTGTTTTGTCACTGAACACTTGGAGAATTAGGAAGAGCTGCTTGTCGGCATGTGACATGTGCAAATCGCATAAGTGCTTGGGGAAAGCTTCCCCCGGGTTCCAGAAAAACTACACTGTGTGCAGAATTATTAGGCAAGTTGTATTTTGATCACATGATACTTTTTATACATGTTGTCCTACTCCAAGCTGTTCAGGCTTGAGAGCCAACTACCAATTACCGTATATACTCGATTATAAGCCGAGATTTTCAGCCCAGTTTTTTAGGCTGAAAGTGCCCCTCTCGGCTTATACTCGAGTCGTTGTCCCAGGGGGTTGGCGGGGGAGGGGGAGCGGCAGCTGTCACATACTCACCTGCTCCTGGCGCGGTCCATGCATCTCCGATGGGCTCCGGGAGCCGACAGCTTCTTCCTGTGTTCAGGGGTCACGTGGTACTGCTCATTAAAGTAATGAATATGGGTGCATATTCATTAATTTAATGAGCGGTACGTGACCGCTGAACACAGGAAGAAGCTGCCGGCTCCCGGAGACCATCTGACAGTGAGAAGCTGCCAGGGAGCGCGCCGGGAGCAGGTGAGTATAACGGAGGAGGGTGAGCATTGCATGATATTCACCTGACCCCGTTCCACCGCCGGGCGCTGCTCTGTCTTCCGCGTCCTCTGCCTGTGACTGTTCAGGTCAGAGGGCGCGATGATGTAGTTAGTGTGCGCCCTCTGCCTGAACAGTCAGAGAGCCGGAAGACGGAGCGGCACGCAGCGGTGGAACAGGGAAGGTGAATATCGCAAGTGCCGGGGGCCTGAGCGACGAGAGGTGAGTATGTGATTTTTTTATTTTAATCGCAGCAACAGCATATGGGGCATAATCTATGGAGCATCTTATGGGGCACTAGATTGTGGCCCGATTCTAACGCATCGGGTATTCTAGAATATGCATGTCCCCGTAGAATATGGACAATGATGATTCCAGAATTCGCGGCAGACTGTGCCCGTCGCTGATTGGTCTACGCAACCTTTATGACATCATTGTCGCCATGGCAACCATTATGACATCTACGTCGATACTGTGCCCGTCGCTGAATCAGAAACGTGGGATTTCTACGTCCTTTATGACATCATCGTCGCTGTGCCCATTGCTGATTGGTCGAGGCCTGCCGGCCTGCCTGCCGGCCTCGACCAATCAGAGATGCGGGATGTCTACGTCCTTTATGACATCATCGTCGCTGTGCCCGTCGCTGATTGGTCGAGGCCTGGTGGCCTCGACCAATCAGAGACGCGTGATTTCTACGTCGATACTGTGCCCGTCGCTGGCGGCCTCGACCAATCAGAGACGCGGGATTTCCAGGACAGACAGACAGACAGACGGAAAAACCCTTAAACAATTATATATATAGATAATCTATGGCGCATCTTATGGGGCACCTTATGGGGCCATCAACCGTTATGCCGAATTGTATGGGGCATAATCTATGGAGCATCATCTATGGCGCATTTTATGGGGCATATTCTATGGAGCACCTTATGGGGCCATCAACCTTTATGCCGAATTGTATGGGGCATAATAATAATAATAATCTTTATTTTTATATAGCACTAACATATTCCGCAGCGCTTTACAGGTTGCACACATTATCATCGCTGTCCCCGTTGGGGCTCACAATCTAAATTCCCTATCAGTATGTCTTTGGAATGTGGGAGGAAACCGGAGTACCCGGAGGAAACCCACGCAAACACGGAGAGAACATACAAACTCTTTGCAGATGTTGTCCTTAGTGGGGCTTGAACCCAGGACTCCAGCACTGCAAGGCTGCTGTGCTAACCACTGCGCCACCGTGCTGCCCAATAATCCATGGAGCATCTTATGGGGCCATAATCAACCTTTATACAGCATTGTATGGGGCAAATGTTTCTATGCAGCATCTTATGGGGCCATTATTAACCTTACGCAAGAGGATTGGAGCACAGAGAACTGACAACTGTCTCACACTCGCAGCGGTGCTAGGGCTGAGGGTCATTAGCATCTCGCATCAGATGCCATACGCTGGTGTGTTTTCAGCCTATTAGTGATGCTGTCTCCTTATAGCTGAACTTATCTTCTTTATAACAAGTCCTGCACTATGAACTTAAGGTACCTTCACACATAACGATATTGTTAACGATATCGTTGCTTTTTGTGACGTAGCAACGATATTGTTAAGGAAATCGTTATGTGTGACAGCGACCAACGATCAGGCCCCTGCTGGGAGATCGTTGGTCGCTGAACAAAGTCCAGAACTTTATTTTGTCGCTGGATCTCCAGTGGACATCGCTGGATCGGCGTGTGTGACACCGATCCAGCGATGTCTTCACTGGTATCCAGGGTAAACATCAGGTAACTAAGCGCAGGGCCGCGCTTAGTAACCCGATGTTTACCCTGGTTACCAGCGTAAAAGTAAAAAAAAACAAACACTACATACTTACCTACCGCTGTCTGTCCCCGGCGCTCAGCTGCTCTGCACTCCTCCTGTACTGGCTGTGAGCGTCGGTCAGCCGGAAAGCAGAGCGGTGACGTCACCGCTCTGCTTTCCGGCCGCTGTGCTCACAGCCAGTACAGGAGGAGTGCAGAGAAGCTGAGCGCCGGGGACAGACAGCGGTAGGTAAGTATGTACTGTTTGGTTTTTTACTTTCACGCTGGTAACCAAGGTAAACATCGGGTTACTAAGCGCGGCCCTGCGCTTAGTAACCCGATGTTTACCCTGGTTACCCGGGGACTTCGGGATCGTTGGTCGCTGGAGAGCTGTCTGTGTGACAGCTCTCCAGCGACCAAACAGTGACGCTGCAGCGATCCGGATCGTTGTCGGTATCGCTGCAGCGTCGCTTAATGTGAGGGGGCCTTTACACAAATGCCTAAATAAACCCTGTTCTGTCCTCACTAGTTGAGGCAGGCTCATACGTAGCTATACAGTCAGCTAAACCGCTATACCGGGGTCCAATAAGGAGACTGTGGTTGAGTCTGTGCTTTATTAAACGTAGTGGTATATTGATGCGGTGAAACTGTGAACAATGATATACATAGAATCAGTGCATGGTATAGAACAGATACATAATACACATGATATACATTATGCATAACATTTAGAAAGCTAGTAACTGAACTAGGAGTACAACTGGTTAACTAGGCTACTATAGAGCAGAAATATCTACGGAAAGCATAAAGACATACCGGCAATGCAATCGCAAGGGGGATGAAGTGAAGTGTCTTTCCTTGAAGGCAAACTGAAGAAAGTGAAAGGAAAAATGGAGGGAAATGGAGGCTGAGCTACCATAATGCATTGCAAAGGAGGAGGAGAATCAGACATGGATAATACAAAAATAAGATTGAACTGCCAACATAACTCTGACCGCTAGAGGGAGCCAAAGCATCACAGATGAATAAAGGCATGAATATATCAATACTGTATACTGAGGAAACTGCAATTATGCAAGCAAATAATCAGGGTAACAATATTAGATGGCGGAGACAGAACAAACCCTTTGGGTCAATAGCAGAGGGATTATTTGCACAGTAATGTCAAAACAAAGAAATAATTCAGTGATATCACAGAGCTAAAGTAATCTACTTAGCATGGTTACAGTATATGAACAATACAGTACAGGGTTAATGCACACAGATATGTCACCCAAAAAAATCATGATGCCACCATACATATAATGATGTCACAGCACAGAAACAAACAATACAAAAAGTAATTTAACCAAAACAAAGAGATAACTGCATACACTTAGCCTTCTACCATAGTAGAACTGTCCACGGATAGCTTGCTTTTTTATACCAAGAACTATACTGTTTAGAAAACAGTGTTTTAACCCCTTCAAGACCCAGCCTGTTTTCACCTTTCTGATCCAGCCAATTTTTACACTTCTGACCACTGTCACTTTATGAGGTAATAACTCTGGAACGCTTCAATGGATCCTGATGATTCTGACATTGTTTTCTCGTGACATATTGTACTTCATGATTGTGGTAACATTTCTTTGATATGACTTGCGTTTATTTGTGAAAAAAATGGAAATTTGGCAAAAATTTAGAAAATTTAGCAATTTTCAAAATTTTTATTTTTATGCCCTTAAATCAGAGAGTCATATCACACAAAATAGTTAATAAATAATATTTCCCACATGTCTACTTTACATCAGCACAATTTTGGAACCAAAATTTTTTTTCGTTAGAAAGTTATAAAGGTTAAAAGTGGACCAGCGATTTATAATTTTTTCAACAAATTTTACAAAACCATTTTTTTAGGGACCACATCACATTTGAAGTCACTTTGAGGGGTCAATATGAAAGAAAATACCCAAAAGTTACACCATTCTAAAAAGTGCACCACTCAAGCTGATCAAAACCACATTCAAGAAGTTTTTAACCCTTCAGCTGCTTCACAGCAGCTAAAGGAACGTGGAAGGAAAAAATTTACATTTAACTTTTTAGTCACAAAAATGATCTTTCAGCAACTATTTTTTTATTTTCACAATTGTAAAAGGAGAAAATGGACAACAAATGTTGTTGTGCAATTTCTCCTGAGTATGCCAATACCCAATATATGGGGGAAAACCACTGTTTGGGCGCACAGCAAGGCTCGGAAGGGAAGGAGCACCTTTTGACTTTTTGAACGCAAATTTGCTTGGAATTGATAGCGGACGCCATGTCACGTTTGAAGAGCCCTTGATGTGCTTAAACATTGGAAAACCCCCACAAGTGACCCCATTTTGAAAACTTGACCCTTCAAGGAACTTATCTAGCCATGTGGTGAGCATTTTGAACTCCCAGGTGCTTCACAGTAGTTTAGAACACAGAGCCATGAAAAAAAAATCACATTTTTTCCACAAAAATGATTTTTCAGCAACGATTTTTTTTATTTTCACAAGTAAAAAAGGAGAAAATGGACCACAAAAGTTGTTGTGCAATTTCTTATGAGTACGCCAATAGCCCATATGTGGGGGAAAACCACTGTTTGGGTGCACGGCAGTGCTCGGAATGGAAGGAGTGACTTTTTGGATTGCTGATTTTGATGGAATGGTCTGCAGGCGTCATCTTACGTTTGCAGAGCCCCTGATGTGCCTAAACAGTGGAAACCCCTCACAAGTGACCCCATTTTGGAATCAACACCCCTGAATTAATTTATCTAGAGGCATAGTTTTATAGTATTGATTATAATGCTTTTTTTTTACTGGTCTATGAATTTATAATGTGGTGTTATATGTAAGATGTGTGGGGTACATCAGATTTATAAAAGTGTGTTGTGTCAACAGGGTATAAACAAATTTTATTAATTTGTGGACATGTGGTATGCTTTGAAGCAATCCTTAATGAAAAGGCCAGGTTTCTCAGGGCAGGTTTCACAATGGTAAAGTGTGTCCTTTCGGATTCCCCTCTTGGAGCATACTCTGGACCATTTTTGCGATCGCCCTGTCCTCGCTGTTTGGGGAACCTGTCCTGGGAAATGTTGACCTGGGACAATACGGGCACTATCAGATTCAGAAGTACTGGGACCCTCACCTCCCTGAGTGCCAAACATTAGGGCCTTGATGACTACCTCCTGAAACTGAAGGAAGGTCCCCATATTGCCTGCAGATCGGAACAGCACAAAAGCATTGTACATTGCCATCTGTACAATGTGCACGGCCAATTTTTTGTACCATACTTTGGCTTTTCGCATGGCACTGTATGGTTGGAGGACCTGATCTGAAAGATCCACACCCCCATGTACCGATTGTAATCCAAGATACAATCTGGCTTTGGGACTTGTGTTGTGATCCCACGAACAGTGACAAGGGTGCTGTTGTCACGGTGTATGGTGGTCAGGATAAGGACATCCCTTTTGTCCTTATACTTGACCACCAGCATGTTGTTGCTGCATTGGGCTCTGCTTTCCCTTTTTCTCAGCATTTGCCCTATTAGCGGCTTAGGGAGGCCTTGCTGATTTTTTCGCACGGTACCACATGCAGCTGTACCTCTGGCAGAGAGGGCCTTGAAGAGCGGGATGCTGGTGTAAAAGTTATCAATGTAGAGGTGATAACCCTTATCCAGCAGTGGGTGCGGCAATTCCCACACAATTTTCCCACTCACCCCCAGGATGGAGGGGCATTGAGGGGGGTTAATTTGGGTGTCCTTCCCCTCGTAGACCCTAAATCTGTGAGTGTACCCTGAGGTAACCTCGCACAGTTTGTACAGCTTTATTCCGTACCTGGACCTCTTACTGGGCAGGTATTGTCAGAATTTTAGCCTCCCTTTGAAGTGAACGAGATATTCATCAATAGCGATGTCCCTCTGGGGTATGTACGCCTCAGGAAATTTTCTGCTGAAGTGTTCAACCACTGGCCGAATTTTATATAGACGATCAAAGTTAGGATCGTCTTGGGTAGGACACTGCGCAATATCACTATGATCGTGTCCTTTTCATGGCCATGCGGAATACCGGTGTACTGTAGAGAATATCAGTACTCCAGTATTGACGAATCTCTGGTTTTTTATTATGCCCATATGCATCAAAATTCCCCAAAATGTCATCATCTCTGCTGCATTTACGGGAGTCCATCTGGCATATGATGACGTGGGATTTTAGGTGAAAAATTGTTGGGCATACAGGTTTGTCTGGGCCACCATAAGATTTATTATTTCATCACTGAAAAAGAATTTGAAGAAGTCAATTTCAGTGAGGCCAGTGGTGTCAAACTGGATTCCTGAGCTGCTGCTGAAATCCGGAATGACGGGCTGAAAATATTCGGGGGGTGCAATCCATACGGGATCGATTGCTGCAGGAGTTGCCTGGGTCCTAGGGCGCCTTGCTGGGGGTCCTTCCTTACCAGATGAGGAGGATAAGGAGGAGGAGGAGGAATAGAGGAATGTGGGATCTTCCTCACTGGCTGAATCCGTGTCGGACGCAAGGATGGCGTAAGCCTCCTCTGGTGAATAGCGCCTTGTTGACGAATGGGCCTTTTTTATTTTTTTTCCCCAAACCCTGGAGATGTGTATGTAAGTGGTGCTTTTACACGTGTAATGTGTGGGGTTTGTGTACTAGGGTACTCTTTATTATAACAAAACGGAGAGAAAAAAAGTAGAGAGATAAAATGTAGAAAAGAAAAAAATGAAAAGAAAAATCAGATGTTAAAAAAAAAAGTTTGTAAAAACAATTAGATGTTCACTACACTAATGCCCTCCCTATAAATTTACCCGCCACAAATACTTCTTTTTTACAAAAGAAAAAAGGACGTCAGCAACAATGTGACGTACGCTCCCCTAATGCACTAAAAATTACCTGGCGATAGCAACAAACACTGACACCGACTGACTGAAACCTAAACACTGACGCCGACTGACTGAAACCTAACACACTACCTATAAAACTACTCTGTACGATTTTTTTCCCTACAACAAGATCGGACGTCACCAAACACTGACGCCGACTATACCTAATAGACTACCTATAAAACTACTCTATACGATTTTTTTTCTATGAAAGAACGGTCGTCGCTAACGCTGTGACGCCGGCTACGCTATCTTGCTACGTCTAAATCTACACTGTACTAACTACTATAATAATTTGTTTCTAAAAAAAAAAAAAATCGTCACTTAGACTGCGATGTCCGCTACGCTAACTAGCTAAAGAGAGAAAAATCCCTGAGGCGCAGCCTTTGATCAGCAGCGAAGAGCACAAATGCTCTGTGCAGGATGCAGCGCACACAAAAAAAGCGCAAAAAAAGTGCGCTAAAAATTAAATTGGAGGTGAGAGAGGGGGTACTGGAACAGGGAGGTGGGATGGGAAAGGGGACGTCACCAAACACTGACGCCGGCTACACTACATCTAAAACTACACTGTACTAACTACTATTATTATTAAAAAAAAAAAAATTGGACGTCGCTTAGACTGCGAAGTCCACTATGCTAACTATCTAAAAAAAGAAAAATTCCCGTGGCGCAGTGTCTGATCAGCAGCAATACTGGTCAGAGCCTGCGGACACGGGAAGAGCACGAATGCTCTGCGCAGGACGCCACGCACAGGAAAAAGAGCGCAAAAAAAGTGCGCTAAAAAAATCATTGGGAGGGGAGGTGGAGGGGGGTACTGGAACAGGGATGGGGGATGGGAAAGGGGTGGGGGAGGTGCTGCTGCTCTGCTGTGATCACAGGCCTCACACAGCAGGCAGATGGCAGCAGAGAGCACGCAGCATAGAGCACGAAGCTGGAGCAGGACGCTGCAGAAGGAGGCAGGAGATCGCCGGGTTGATCACACTGGCCACCAATAGATTCTTTGACTCAGGTACTCAGAGGGGTTTGGACAACCGCTCTGCACGCCAAATCTGAGAGAAAGATGGCGTGCAGGGCGGTGATCGTTATTTTAGATTAACCCCTTTGGCGCTGATTGGCTAGAAGCTATTGTTCAGCCAATCAGCGCCCTAAGGGTTAATCAGGTGAGGTGACGCGGTGATCACCCCACCCACTATGATTGGTGCAACGTCACTCAGCACAGATCACAGCCGGTCACATGCTTTTTTAAAAAAATAACTTTATTGTTTTATTGCTGATTGGCTGGTCAGAATTGACCAGCCAATCACAGCGATCGCCGATGTGGGGGGGGGGGTGCAGCCCCCCGGAGCTACATGCAGAGATGGTCTGCTGGTCAATGGACAGCAGCCATTGAAACCCGGTCACCGCGCGATGCCGCGTGGTGACCAGAAAATGACGGCGCCGAACTAGTACTGCGCTGGTCAGAAATGCACCTCCCGCAGCGCAGTACTAGTACGGCGGAGGTCGGGAAGGGTTTAAAGTAATCCTCATCTCAAGTGTCAGACTTGTGAGAAGCTTACTATGACTGTGGCTCAGACTCTTAGGCTATGTGCACACATTGAAGAAATAGCATTTTGGATGCAGCGCCACACTGCGGATGTGTTTACGCAGCATCAAATAGAAGCACAGTGGGCATGGGATTTCTATAAATCCCATCCACTGTGCTTCTAATGTAGAGAGCAGTGTTTTGGACTCAGCGCAGGTGAGCTGCATCCAAAACGTTGTACTTCCTGCTCATGAGCACATACCCTTAGGGCTCACACTCATCTGTGTAAATAAAATTGCTCCAATGTTGTTCCTGTAAAGTAGGATGAGTGATATGCGAGTGTCATGCAAGTACAATGCTATTTTTCTCACGCACCATCTGTGTGACATCTGTATGCAATGCGTTTTTAGCATTAGCTTCTACATATTGTATTTCTCTATGTCATTTCAATCTAGTGTTCTAACTAATAAAACAATCTTATATACCGATATAGATAGATAGAAATATGTCAGTGAGATATGTAAACAGTGCTTTGCGTGTATAGTTTTCTGTACTTGTATTTAGCTAATAAATAAATGACAAAAACAATGTGGGGTCCCCCAATTTTTATTAAGCAGCTGAGGGAAAGCAGACAGCTGAGAACTGCTCTTAATAGTCTGGGAAGGGGGCAATAAACATGGAGCTCCCCAGGCTATTAATATCAGCTCACAGCTGTCTACTTAGCCTTTACTGCTTATGAAAAAGTGTGGACCCCAAAAAATGACATGAGGTCCCCCCATTTTTAAAAACCAGCAAAGGCTAAGCAGACAGCTGCAAGCTGATCTTAATAGCCTGGGAAGGGGCCATGGATATTGGCCCTCTCCCAGACTAATAACACCAGCCCTCAGTCACCCCAAAAATGACACATCCATTAGATGTAGCGCCTAGCTTCAGCTCATCCCACGTTGGCCAGCGGCACAATGGTTTTGGGTTGATGTCAGCTGACATCAAGCCAAGGGGTTAGTAATGGAGAGGCATCTATAAGGCAAAGCCCATTACTAACCCCGAAGGTTTAAAGCAAAAACCACATACAGAGAAAGTCCTTTATTTGTACAAAGCACTCCCCGACCATCTTTTACCTTTAAAAAACAACTATTCCGAAGAGGTCTGCCTTAAGTCCATCCCTCATCCCATGACGATCTTCAACTCTGCAACATCCGCATGATGTGTTGAGCGGTGACATGAGTTAAAGGGACTCTGTCACCCCAAAAATCATATGTGAGCTAAGCCCACCGGCATCAGGGGCGTATCTACTGCATTCTGTAAAGCTGTAGATAAGCCCCCAATGTAACCTGAAAGATGAGAAATAAAGGTTAGATTATAGTCACCCAGGGGCGGTCCCGCTGTGGTCCGGTCCGATGGGCATTGTGATCCGGGTCCAGCGCCTCCTATCTTCATTCGATGATGTCCTCTTCTTGTCTTCTTGCTGCAACTCTGGCGCAGGTGTACTTTGTCTGCCCTGTTGAGGGCAGAGCAAAGTACTGCAGTGCGCACGCGCCGGGCCTCTCTGACCTTTCCAGGCACCTGCGCACTGCAGTACTTTGCTTGGCCCTCAACAGGGCAGACAAAGTACGCCTGCGCCAGAGCCGCTGCAAGAAGACAAGAAGAGGACGTCATCGTAAGAAGATAGGAGGCGCTGGACCCGGATCGCGACACCCATCGGACCGGAATGCACCAGGACCTCCCCTGGGTGAGTATAATCTAACCTTTATTTCTTATCTTTCAGGTTACATCGGGGGCTTATCTACAGCTTTACAGAATGCTGTAGATAGGCCCCTGATGTTGGTGGGCTTAGCTCAGATACGATTTTTGGGGTGACAGAGTCCCTTTAATGGTTAATGTGACCGCTCAGCACGCCAGCTAGGACACACTGACAGTAGCGTGAGATAACGTCTGCAGTGACCAGCAGTGATGTCAGTAAGTTTATCACAGTTCATGCTACGCTCGCAATGTGAGAAATTTCTTGAAACCAGCTCTCAGCTGTCTGCTATACCTCAGCTAGTTAATAAAAATAAGGTGGACCACAAGTCATTTTTTTATTTTGCTTAATTAATTAGGTAAATACATGTACAGTAAGCTACACATGCACTGCACTAATTATATATCTCAATGACACTATATGAGTGCTTATATCCATCTACTATATAATTGTCTAAGGGTCCATCTTTCTGTCTGTCTGTCCTGTCTGTCATGGATATTCATTGGTCGCGGCCTCTGTCTGTCATGGAATCCAAGTCGCTGATTGGTCTCGCCAGCTGCCTGTCATGGCTGCCGCGACTAATCAGCGATGGCCACAGTCCGATTAGTCCCTCCTATTATGGACCTGGTGGTTAGGAGCACCCGGGTCGACCTGATGGTTAAACTTACACAGGACAAGCTCTGGGAAGTGGGAGCTCTGCTGACTGCAATCCCTAATCCTACCACACAACTAGAAATAGCCGTGGAGCGTACCTAACATGACCTAGACGCCTCTTCACAGCCTAAGAGCTAACTAGCCCTAAAGATAGAAAATAAAGCCTACCTTGCCTCAGAGAAATTCCCCAAAGGAAAAGGCAGCCCCCCACATATATTGACTGTGAGTTAAGATGAAAGTCATAAACACAGAAATGAAACAGGTTTCAGCAAAGGGAGGCCAGACTTACTAAACAGACTGAGGATAGGAAAGGTATCTTTGCGGTCAGCACAAAAAACTACAAAAGACCACGCAGAGTGTGCAAAAAGACTCTGCATCCCAGAGCTTCCAGCTAGCAAGGCAAAATCATGATAGCCAACTGGACAAGGAAACAATGAACAAATAATTAACTAGCAGGGACTTAGCTTCTGCTGGAGTAGACAGGTCACCAGAAAGATCCAAGAGCGAACTGAACAAGTACAAGAACATTGACAGCTGGCATGGAGTAACGATCTGAGTGGAGTTGAATAGAACAACCAGCCAAAGAATAAACTAGGTCACCTGTGGAAGGAACCTCAGAAGCAGCAGCTCCTCTCACAGCCACCAGAGGGAGTCCATGGACAGAACTCGCCGAAGTACCATTCATGACCACAGGAGGGAGTTGGAAAACAGAATTCACAACACCCTCCCCTGCAGTCAGTGCCCGGCGCCCGCTCCATACTCCCCGCAGTCACCGCTCACACAAGGTTAATGCCAGCAGTAACGGACCGCGTTATGCCGCGGGTAACTCACTCCATTACCGCCGCTATTAACCCTGTGTGACCATGTTTTTACTATTGATGCTGCCTATGTAAAACATTAGTAAAAACATCAAATGTTAAAAATAATTTAAAAAAAATAAAAAATCATTATATACTCACCTTTCGCGACGCTCCGGTGACCGCTCCATGCCAGCGGCAGGTTCAGATGACCGTGACGTCATGGCTGGTCCTTCTCGTGCAGGCGCGCAGGGCCTGTGATGACGTCGCGGTCACATGACATGTGACAGCGACGTCATCACAGGTGCTGCGTGCCTGCACAAGAAGGACCTGCCATGACGTCACGGTCATCTGACCGCGACGTTATCACAGGTCCTGCGCGCCTGCACGAGAAGGACCTGCCATGACGTCACGGTCATGTGACCGAACTTCAAGGGGCCCTCGGAAGGTGAGTATATGTTTATTTTTTATTTTTTAACCTGTGACATACGTGGCTGGGCAATATACTACGTAGCTGGGCAATTTACTACGTGACTGGCCAATATACTACTTGGCTCTGTGCTGTATACTACGTCACTGGGCAATATACTACGTCACTGGGCAATATACTACGTCACTGGGCAATATACTACGTCACTGGGCAATATACATGTGCCTGGGCAATATACTACGTGTCTGGTCAATATACTACGTCACTGGGCAATATACTACGTCACTGGGCAATATACTGCGTGGCTGGGCAATATACTACATGGCTGGGCAATATACTACGTGGCTGGGCAATATACTACGTGGGCTGGGCAATATACTACGTGGGCTGGGCAATATACTACGTGGCTGGGCAATATACTACGTGACTGGGCAATATACTACGTGGGCTGGGCAATATAATACGTGGCTGGGCAATATACTACGTGACTGGGCAATATACTACGTGGCTGGGCAATATACTACGTGGGCTGGGCAATATACTACGTGGCTGGGCAATATACTACAATACAACAAGCAAACAACTGACAGCACTCACAGTCCTGGGGCGCCCGTACACATCCAGGGAACCGTCCCGGATATAGTAAACCAAGAGAAGTAGAATGAACAGCGCTCCATCCGGGTGTAGAAGTCTTGGAAAAGAAGTTTATTGAGCCATAATACAGCAACGTTTCGACCGATAAATGGTCTTTGTCAAGCATGACATGGCTCAATAAACTTCTTTTCCAAGACTTCTACACCCGGATGGAGCGCTGTTCATTCTACTTCTCTTGGGCAATATACTACATGACTGGGCAATATACTACGTGGCTGGGCAATATACTACGTGGCTGTGCAATATACTACATGGACATGCATATTCTAGAATACCCGATGCGTTAGAATCGGGCCACCATCTAGTGGATACATAAGCTACTGCAATTACCAAAAGACTGACTGTCACTTCCAAACAGAATACTGGTGTGAACAGGTGCATACTAAGAGTAGCCATCACCGTACTTAACTAAAAAAAAGTTGCACTCTGTAGTACTAAAGCATGTAAACATGAAATATGACATTTTCATTGCATTACTGCTCAAAAGAACATCGCCTTGTCGTTAGATGCTGGGCCCTCATGAAATGGCCAAATTATGTGCTAAATATCTAAGTTTTTCTTATTTTCTGTAGCAAATAATACAATTTGACTTAAGCTATTGCAATTCCCTGCACTTGGGGTAAGCGACATAGTGAATCAGAAGAACAATACTACATTTCTAATTGGAGATAATTGCTAATATTATTTTTATTACACCTACTACATATAGGAATAGAGTCTTGGAGATGGGAATACCCCTTTAAATGCTGAAAAATGAAAATGTGGATAAAACTCGGATGACACACGGATAGCATTTCTGTGCTGTCCATTTTTTTCACTTAACAATTGATTTGATTTTGAATTGGTGATTTTGATCTGCAAATCCAAACAAAATTGATTTGCAAAATAAAACAGACATGCAGTCATGTCCATAGACCATAAGGCCACTTTCACACAGCAGTATTTGGTCAGTATTTAACATCAGTATTTGTAAGCCAAAACCAGGAGTGGGACAGCCAGAGGAAAAGTATAATAGAAACATATGCACCACTTCTGCATTTATCACCCACTCCTGGTTTTCGCTTACAAATACTGATGTCAAATGCTGACCAAATATTGATAGTGTGAACGTGGCCTAATGAAAATGAAAAACAAGAATGGAACACATACGTGAAACAGAAATCTGAAAGAGGCCTTACTTGTCTGTTTTTTAATGTTTTATATGTTATACATGGTCATTGTGAAGTGAGAGTCAGGAGGGTCAGGTACAAAATCACCTATTTTAAATGGCGGATCCTATGTTATCAACTATGTATAACGGTGTTAGCTGTCATTGTAATTCTGCTTCTGCCCCTACTGATAAGGAAACTGCTGTAAATTCTACCTTAAGGAAATATGGCCTTGATTCATCTCAATATTTTCACCAGAGTTCTGTTGTAAATTGCTTTGAAAGTCACAATTTTTTTGCCCAACGCAGAATTGCATAAAAATGTTGCCATTTTTCGCGCTTTTATGACAGTTTCTCCAAGGTCTGCCAAAATTGGTGGACTGGGGAAGAGGGTGGGTGCGCAATAACCTCTCCTCTGTCTTTTAACCGTGCCCTCAGCTTCCAGTCAGGGACCCTGTCCGGGCCTTTTTGCCTCCCCCCGGACAACATGGGACGCAGCCTCGGCAGTTCCGGACCCGGTCTGGCACAGGTACCCGCGGTCAGGTCTTCCTCCTTACACTATGGCTCATTCATAACGAGCTGTGGCGTTCTTTCTCTACACCAGAAATCTTACTCCAGTAAGAAGCACACAACACTGTCAGACACTCCTGATTCATGAAAGGTCATTTGCCTCTTCATGAATCAGGAGTGTCTGACTCCTACACAAGCCCTCGTTCAAGGCAATTTTGGTGAATCCAGGCCAATGAGTCTAAAAAAGCCCCAATGACTGGTATGAAAATTGCAAGATTATGATTTTTTTAATTTTTTTTTTAATAAAGATTGTGAAATGAAAAAAAAAAGGCTAATATTTTCTAAAAATACATGTAATACAAAAACCTGATTTAAACAGGTCATTTTCTGATGACAGCTTCCCCTTGATAGAGTCTTAGTGAGCTGATGAATTGTCCTCCTGGGCATATCGTGCATTTTTTTAAAAATTTGGGATAATGTCATTTATTTGATAAACTACATCCATAATAACTTGTAAATAAATATTAATTCAAGTGGCATCAATGCAATTTTCTTCACGAACATTTCTCACATCTGTAACTCCTTTTAAACCGTATCAAACACCACATGTCAGATGTCATTTTTTGCTGGGTTCTCACACCATCTGCTCCATTTCTGAACCCAGACAGTTACTAATATGGGAGTCATGAGCTCTAGCAGTCTACTAGTCATTGCTGCACGGAGCTTTTGTATGCTGTGATGGTAACTGAGTGTCCTCCTGTCATGGAGGCTACATTCCTTATCCTGCATAATGGTGCTCTTTGTCCTACATGAGAGAGATGATTGGGGTCTAGACCCAGATTAACCCTGCTACAACGTCCATTACACAACAGCATATGCCCATGACATTAGATTTAGCAGCACTATATCCGAATACGCTAAATATTGAAAGGTTATCATTTGCTGAAAGTAGCAAGTTAACTTTAAATCTAAACAGCAAATAAAGTAATAATAGAGAGTCATAGAGTAATTATATTAAAAACAGACCTTTAACCCCTTCACCCCAAAGCCTGTTTTCACCTAAGTGACAGGGCCAATTTTTACAATTCTGACCACTGTCACTTTATGAGGTCATAACTCTGAAACGCTTCAACGGATCCTGGTGATTCTGACATTGTTTTCTCGTGACATATTGTACTTCATGACAGTGGTAAAACTTCTTCGATATGACTTGCATTTATTTGTGAAAAAAACAAAAATTTGTCCGAAATTATGAAATATTAGCAATTTTCAAACTTTTAGTTTTTATGCCCTTAAATTAGAGAGTTATATCACACAATATAGTTAATAAACAACATTTCCCACATGTCTGCTGTACATCAGCACAATTTTGGAAACATAATTTTTTTTTGTTAGGGAGTTATAAGGGTTAAAAGTTGACCAGCGATTTCTCATTTTTGCAACAAAATTTGCAAAACCATTTTTTTTACGGACCACCTCAAACTTGAAGTGACTTTGAGGGGTCTATATGACAGAAAATGCCCAAAAGTGACACGATTCTAAAAACTGCACCCCTCAAGGTACTCAAAACCACATTCAAAAAGTTTATTAACCCTTCAGGTGCTTCACAGGAATTTTTTGAATGTTTAAAAAGAATTTAACATTTAACTTTTTTTTCACAAAATTTTTACTTCAGGTCCAATTTGTTTCATTTTACCAAGGGTAACAGGAAAAATTGGACCACAAAAGTCGTTGTACAATTTGTCCTGAGTACGCCGATACCCCATATGTGGGGGTAAGCCACTGTTTGGGCACATGGCAGAGCTCGGAAGGGAAGGAGCGCCATTTGACTTTCCACTGCAAGATTTGCTGGAATTGAGATCGGAGCCCATGTCACGATTGGAGAGCCCCTGACGTGCCTAAACAGTGGAAACCCCCACAAGTGACACCATTTTGGAAAGTAGACCCTCTAAGGAACTAATCTAGATGTGTGGTGAGCACTTTGAACCTCCACGTGCTTCACAGAAGTTTATAATGTAGAGCCGTAAAAAAAAAATTCTTATTAATTTTCACAAAAAATGATCTTTTTGCCCCCAATTTTTTTTCCCCAAGGGTAACAGGATAAATTGGACCCCAAAAGTTGTTGTGCAATTTGTCCTGAGTACGCCGATACTTCATATATGGGGATAAACCACTGTTTGAGCGCATGGCAGAGCTCGGAAGGGAAGGAGCGCCATTTGACTTTTCAATGCAAAATTGGCTAGAATTGAGATCGGAACCCATGTCGCATTTGGAGAGCCCCTGACGTGCCTTAACAGTGGAAACCCCCCACAAGTGACCCCATTTTGGAAAGAAGACCACCTAAGGCACTTATCTAGATGTGTGGTGAGCACTTTTAACCCCCAATTGTTTCACTAAAGTTTAGAATGTAGCGGTGTGAAAATTAAAAAATTATTTTTTCTTTCCACAAAATGATGTTTTAGCCCGCAATTTTTTTTTTCGGCAAGGGTAACAGGAGAAATTGGACCACAAAAGTTATTGTCCAATTTGTCCTGAGTACGCTGATACCCCATATGTTGGGGGGAACCACCGTTTGAGTGCATGGCAGAGCTCGGAAGTGAAGGAGCGCCGTTTGAAATGCAGACTTAGATAGATTGGTCTGCAGGTGTCATGTTGATTTGCAGAGCCCCTGATGTACCTAAACAGTAGAAACCCCCCACAAGTGACCCCATATTGCAAACTAGACCCCCCAAGGAACTTATCTAGATGTGTTGTGAGAGCTTTGAACCAACAAGTGTTTCACTACAGTTTATAACGCAGAGCCGTGAAAATAAAAAATATTTTTTTTCCACAAAAATGATATTTTAGCCCCCACGTTTTATTTTCCCAAGGGTAACAGGACAAATTAGACCCCAAAAGTTGTTGTCAAACTTGTCCTGAGAACGCTGATACCCCATATGTTGGGGGGAACCACTGTTTGGGCGCACAGGAGAACTCGGAAGGGAAGGAGCAGTGTTTTAGTTTTTCAAAGCAGAATTGGCTGGAATTGAGATCAAATGCCATGTCGCGTTTGGAGAGCCCCAGATGTGCCTAAACAGTGGAAACCCCCCAATTCTAACTCAAACCCTAATCCAAACACACCCCTAACCCTAGCCCCAACCCCAACCCCAACCCTAACCCTAGCCCTAACCCTAGCCCTAACCCTAATGGGAAAATGGAAATAAATACATTTTTTTTACATTTTATTATTTTTCCCTAACTAAGGGGGTGATGAAAGGGGGTTTGATTTACTTTTATAGCGTTTTTTTTTGGCGGATTTTTAGGGTTGGCAGCTGTCACACACTAAAAGACGCTTTTTATTGCAAAAAATAGTTTTTGCATCACCACATTTTGAGAGCTATAATTTATCCATATTTTGGCCCACAGACTCATGTGAGATCTTGTTTTTTGCGGGACGAGTTGACGTTTTTATTGGTAACATATTCGGGCACGTGACATTTTTTGATCGCTTTTTATTCCGATTTTTATGAGGCGGAATGAACAAAAACCAGCAATTCCTGAAATTCTTTTAGGGGGGGCGTTTATACCGTTCCACGTGTGGTAAAATTAATAAAGCAGCTTTATTCTTCAGGTCAGTACGATTACAGCGACACCTCATTTATATCATTTTTTTATGTTTTGGCGCTTTTACACAATAAAAACTATTTTATATAAAAAAATAATTGTTTTTGCATCGCTTTATTCTGAGAGCTATAACTTTTTTATTTTTCTGCTGATGATGCTGTATGGCGGCTTTTTTTTTGCGTGACAAGATGACGTTTTCAGCGGTACTATGGTTATTTATATCCGTCATTTTTATCGCGTGTTATTCCACTTTTTGTTCGCCTGTATGATAATAAAGCAATGTTTTTTGCCTTGTTTTTTTTTTTTGCGGTGTTCACTGAAGGGGTTAACTAGTGGGATAGTTTTATAGAGCGGGTCGTTACGGACGCAGCGATACCAAATATGTGTACTTTTTTTTTGTTTTTTTTTTATTTACATAAATAAATGGATTTACTGGGAAATTTTTTTTTTTCTTTATTTGGCGAATTTTTTTTTTTTTTTATACGTTCTATTTTTTTTTTTTTTTACTTTCCACCATTGTCCCAGGGTGGGACATCACTGTGTTAGATCAGATCGTTGATCTGACAGTGTGCATAGCACTCTGTCAGATCAACGATCTGACAGACAAGCTTAGGTGGCTTTCCGGCGCCTGCTCTCAGCAAGCGCCGGCTAGCCAGGTCATTTCATGACCCGGAAGGAGTCCGGCGGCCATCTTGGATCCGGGGACTCCTTCCGGGTCACCGGAGCAACGCGATCTCATCGCGTTTCTCCGGTGGGAGAGTGCAGGGAGCCCCCGTCCCTGCGCGATCCCCCTCTATGCCGCTGTCACTACTGACAGCGGCATCAGAGGGGTTAAATGCCCGCGATCGGCGCTACCGCCGATCGTGGGCATTGCTGCGGGGTGTCAGCTGTCATATACAGCTGACACCCGCACCCGATCACCGCGGCGCTCAGCGCGAGACCGCGGTGATCGGTGCGCCGTACTAGTACTGCTGCTGGCACAAATGCAGTGCCGGCAGCGCAGTACTAGTACGGCGCATGGCGCGAAGGGGTTAATAGATTTTTTTCCAACTTGAAAAATTATTTTAAATGGGTGCAGGTTAGGTTAATAAAAAACAAAATTGTGTACTCACTTTCCAGACTCATGAGGGCAATATTTGGGAAGTTGGGTATAGAAAGTCAGCTCACCAATTAACGGCACACTTAACCCTGTTGTAGTAAGTACACTCAGATACACCTGAGTCCAGGCTCCAACAAGTTGATCAGAAAAAATCCAAGTCCAGCGTAATAAAAATATACATAAAACATAAAATATAAAACTTCACATTTATTTAGTGCGTTTAAAAAACAATGAATCCATTCACAGTAAGAAAATAATCCACAGCTAAACTACAGACCTACGCTTTTAGTTGTACAGCCTTATCCAGTCTTAAAATTTAAGACTGTGCAAGAACCCAGCCGCGGCCACTATCAGAAGACAGAGAAACTCTGCAATTAAGCGTTTCCGGCTGGCGGCCAACACCTATAACAGCTGATCGACGGGGGTGCCAGGTCTTAGACCCTGACCGATCAAACACTGATGACCTAGGTCATCAATGATAAAGTAGTGAACAACCTCTTTAACTCCTTAATGAGGTTGGATTCTGTGACAGACTTCACTTTTCTTAAATTAAGATACATCTAGCTTTAATGCTCCACATGGTATACTGGTTATTGTAGCTGTTTCCATTAGAAAACGGATTGATAGGTATATGCAATAAGGAATTTTTTTTTTCACCTTTTTTTCTTATGTATACGGTATATCAGGGTCACTATCTGAATATTGAATTTATACATTGTATTTAAAACATTTTTCGGTTGTTTAATATTTGTAGTTCTGATGAAGACCTAGTGTTGGCCGAAACATCAACGTTTATACAGAGTGGATGTACCTATGTTAATAATTCACTATCTAAGTTTTCTGCATTTAACTTTGGAGTGCCGAATTTATTTTTTGGACTTTCCAATGTGAAAGTAAAAAACCTTGGGTCTAACGTAAATTTTTTTGGGAAAAAGTTGAATGTTCATTTTTTCCTTCCACATTCCTCCAATTCACAAGAAGTAACTGAAGTGTTAATAAACTTATTGAATGTTGTTTTGAGCACCTTGAGGGGTGCAGTTGTTAGAATGGTGTCACTTTTGGGTATTTTCTGTCATAAAGGCCCCTCAAAGTCACTTTGAATGTGATGTGGTCCCTAAAAAAATTGTTTTGTAAGTTTTGTTGAAAAAATGAGAAATTGTAGGTCAACTTTTAACCAAAATTTCCAAAATTGTGTTGATATAAAGTAGACCTGTGGGGAATGTTATTTAGTGACTATTTTGTGTGACATATCTCTCTGGTTTAAGGGCATAAAAACTAAACATTTGAAAATTGCTAAATTTTAAAATGTTTTGCCAAATTTCTATTTTTTTCATAAAAAAACACGAGTTACATTAGAGACATTTTACCACTATCATAAAGTACAATATGTCACGAAAAAACAATCTCAGAATCAGTGAGACCTGTTGAAGCATTACAGAGTTATTACCTCACTAGATGGTGGCCCGATTCTAACGCATCGGGTATTCTAGAATATGCATGTCCACGTAGTATATTGCACAGCCCATGTAGTATATTGCACAGCCCATGTAGTATATTGCCCAGTCACGTAGTATATTGCCCAGCTACGTACTATATTGCCCAGCCACATAATATATTGTCCAGTCACGTAGTATATTGCCCAGCTACATAGTATATTGCTCAGTCACGTAGTATATTGCCCAGTCACGTAGTATATTGCCCAGCCACGTAGTATATTGCCCAGCCACAGAGTATATTGCCCAGTCACGTAGTATATTGCCCAGGCACGTAGTATATTGCCCAGCCACCTAGTATATTGCCCAGTCACCTAGTATATTGCCCAGTCACCTAGTATATTGCCCAGTCACCTAGTATATTGCCCAGTCACGTAGTATATTGCCCAGCCATGTAGTATATTGCCCAGTCACGTAGTATATTGCCCAGTCACGTAGTATATTGCCCAGTCACGTAGTATATTGCCCAGCCACGTAGTATATTGCCCAGTCACGTAGTATATTGCCCAGTCACGTAGTATATTGCCCAGTCACGTAGTATATTGCCCAGCCACGTAGTATATTGCCCAGCCACATAGTATATTGCCCAGCTACATAGTATATTGCCCAACCACGTAGTATATTGCCCAGTCACGTAGTATATTGCCCAGTCACGTAGTATATTGCCCAGCTACGTAGTATATTGCCCAGCCACGTAGTATATTGCCCAGCCCACGTAGTATATTGCCCAGCCCACGTAGTATATTGCCCAGTCACGTAGTATATTGCCCAGCTACATAGTATATTGCCAGTCATGTAGTATATAACACTGCCCACGCAGTATATAACAGTGGCCACGTAATATCTAGCACAGCCCACGGAGTATATCACACAGCCCCGCAGTATATCACACTGCCCATGTAGTATATAGCAGCCACGCGGTATCTAACACAGCCCACGTAGTATACAGCAGTGTGAGCACCATATCCTTGTAAAAAAAATAATTAAAATAAAAATAGTTATATACTCACCCCCTAGGATCCACCGAAGCTCTGGCGATAGGCGCGCGGCTGCCGCCATCTTCCGTTCCCAGGATGCATTGCGAAATTACCCAGATGACTTAGCGGTCTCGCTAGACCGCTAAGTCTTCTGGGTAATTTCGCAATGCATCGCTGGGAACGGAAGATGCCGGCAGGCGCGAGCGGCTCAGAGGACTACGGAGGGTGAGTATAGCAGGTTTTTTGTTTTTTTATTATTTTTAACATTAAATTTTTTTACTATTGATGCTGCATAGGCAGCATCAATAGTAAAAAGTTGGGGACACACAGGGTTTATAGCGCCGATAACGGAGTGCGTTACCCGCGGCATAACGCGGTCCGTTACCACCGGCATTAACCCTGTGTGAGCGGTGACCGGAGGGGAGTATGCGGGCGCCGGGCACTGGGCACTGACTGCGGGGAGTAAGGAACGGCCATTTTCTTCCAGACTGTGCCCGTCACTGATTGGTTGTGGCTGTTTTGCCGCGACCAATCAGCGACTTGGATTTCCATGACAGACAGAAGCCGCGACCAATAAATATCCGTGACAGACAGACAGAAGGACGGAAAGACGGAAGTGACCCATAGACAATTATATAGTAGATAAAGTGACAGTGGATAGAATTGTAACATTTGACTTGGTTATTAAAGGATTAAGCTCCTACCTGTTTTCTGTGGGTGAAGGTGAATAGGTCTTTGCCAGAATCCTTGGCAGCAGCTTATCTCCCACTGTAACAAATGACTTGCCATATTTTAATCTAACATGCCTGATACTTCTTTCCCCTTACATCTGCTATCAGCGGAGAGTCGACACACATCATACACATTAGAGAGCTGTTTAGCCATACTAAAATTCCTAGGTTTGTTCTACTAAAGGTAACAATGAACAGCAGATGAATGTTGGTAAAATGTATCATGTCTTGTATATTAGTTAAGTAGAGGAGCTGCGGAGACACCATCACGTGTTTCTCAACGCAGGCAGTGAATAGCCAGGCCTTTCACCGGGAAGGAACAACCAAGGGAAGGGCAGCATCCAATAAAGGAAAACATCCAATAAAGGAAAACCACCTATGCCAAGCATGGTATCCATCCACAGACAGCTGTTTCGGGGTTTTTGCCCCTCATCAGTGTGGAGTAGGAAACTGGCTATCAGGAGCAGTGCCTAGTAGAAAGTCTATAAAGGCACGGATGATTGACCTCGTGGAGATCAAAACATCCAACACCGCGGAGACACCATCACGTGTTTCTCAACGCAGTGATCCAGAACACTGCCCCCAAATATGCAAATGCAAGTAGAGGAGCTGCGGAGACACCATCACGTGTTTCTCAACGCAGGCAGTGAATAGCCAGGCCTTTCACCGGGAAGGAACAACCAAGGGAAGGGCAGCATCCAATAAAGGAAAACATCCAATAAAGGAAAACCACCTATGCCAAGCATGGTATCCATCCACAGACAGCTGTTTCGGGGTTTTTGCCCCTCATCAGTGTGGAGTAGCAAACTGGCTATCAGGAGCAGTGCCTAGTAGAAAGTCTATAAAGGCACGGATGATTGACCTCGTGGAGATCAAAACACCCAACACCGCGGAGACACCATCACGTGTTTCTCAACGCAGTGATCCAGAACACTGCCCCAAATATGCAAATGCAAGTAGAGGAGCTGCGGAGACACCATCACGTGTTTCTCAACGCAGGCAGTGAATAGCCAGGCCTTTCACCGGGAAGGAACAACCAAGGGAAGGGCAGCATCCAATAAAGGAAAACATCCAATAAAGGAAAACCACCTATGCCAAGCATGGTATCCATCCACAGACAGCTGTTTCGGGGTTTTTGCCCCTCATCAGTGTGGAGTAGGAAACTGGCTATCAGGAGCAGTGCCTAGTAGAAAGTCTATAAAGGCACGGATGATTGACCTCGTGGAGATCAAAACATCCAACACCGCGGAGACACCATCACGTGTTTCTCAACGCAGTGATCCAGAACACTGCCCCCAAATATGCAAATGCAAGTAGAGGAGCTGCGGAGACACCATCACGTGTTTCTCAACGCAGGCAGTGAATAGCCAGGCCTTTCACGGGGAAGGAACAACCAAGGGAAGGGCAGCATCCAATAAAGGAAAACATCCAATAAAGGAAAACCACCTATGCCAAGCATGGTATCCATCCACAGACAGCTGTTTCGGGGTTTTTGCCCCTCATCAGTGTGGAGTAGGAAACTGGCTATCAGGAGCAGTGCCTAGTAGAAAGTCTATAAAGGCACGGATGATTGACCTCGTGGAGATCAAAACATCCAACACCGCGGAGACACCATCACGTGTTTCTCAATGCAGTGATCCAGAACACTGCCCCCAAATATGCAAATGCAAGTAGAGGAGCTGCGGAGACACCATCACGTGTTTCTCAACGCAGGCAGTGAATAGCCAGGCCTTTCACCGGGAAGGAACAACCAAGGGAAGGGCAGCATCCAATAAAGGAAAACATCCAATAAAGGAAAACCACCTATGCCAAGCATGGTATCCATCCACAGACAGCTGTTTCGGGGTTTTTGCCCCTCATCAGTGTGGAGTAGGAAACTGGCTATCAAGAGCAGTGCCTAGTAGAAAGTCCGTAGAAGCGCTGTGTGTAGCGCAAAACGGTCGTCGTCTCTCCCCGCACACTCCTAACACCATCCCACCCTCCCGGACCGTGAAGGTTTTGCTACATGCTTGAATAAAAGGTATACCCAACTTCAACATCGGTGAGTGCTGCCGCTTTTTTTCTTCTGTGGAGCTGCATGTCATTTATTTTTCTAAAGTGAGCACCTCCGATCAGCATTCGGGGAATTAACTGTTTGAGTACACGCTCATTTCTCCCTGCTCTGGCTGTGCTGCTCTACTATTTTTCTCTTATTTTCAATTCTGGTGCTTTGCCCGGCTCTTCCCACTTGCCCTGTAGCGGTGGCAAGTGGGATTCATATTTGTAGGGTTGATGTCACCTTTGTATTTTTAGTTGACATCAAGCCCACAGCTTAGTAATGGTGTCTATAAGACACCTCTCCATTACTAATCCTAAAGTTATATGTTAAATAAAGACACAGCCAGACACAATTGCACCATAGTATGAATGTATGATAGTATAATTAAAGATGTAGCAATATCTAGACAAAGTGTCATTGTGCAATAAAGTGCAAAAGAGAAAGCATAATGGTACTAACCAGTGAAGGAGCCCCATAGCTGCCCGCACCTGCACGACACGCGTTTCACCTGAGCTTTAACATTCCCTTGGTTAATGGTGCAATTGTCTTTATATGTATGTGCTATGTATTTTATTTTATTATTTTGAGGATTACTTTATGTGTGTCTAATACAGGGATTATTATATTACTAATACATTTCCATGTCCACATTGTTAGGGACTGGCGGAACGCACCAAGTATAGATGATAAGAAACTAGGTGCGTTCGCAGTCCGAGGTCCACCGTGCAGGTATAAACCCTGCTGCTAGTAAGACGGACTATATGGCGGTACTATAAGTATACACGCACGGGTTAACTTCACCCTGCGTGAAGGAAGCGATCCTGTTGCGTCACAGGACCACGGTACCGCACATAGAGCGCGAGCAAGAAGTCAGCGAACACAACCCCAACTCAGGATTGAAGTCCGATTAGACCACTTGCTGGCACAACACCGCAACTGGGTGTGTAAGGAAACTATTAAATAGTATATAGAGGCACGAGAGTGCATGCGGTGCCGCACTTACGGACGCCACTAACCACCCAGGCTTGGGTAAGGAAAGCGCAGAGGAAGCGCACGGCGCCGTACTGGCAGACACAGCAATTGGACGCTGTGATGTGTGTTACGTGCAGATGGCTAGTCGGGCGCTAGATAGCTACCATCATCCGCGAGCAGTCAACAACACTAGGGAGGGATACTTAGGAGCTTTCATCCATCGACATACATCCATCTACACACACACATTATATCAAGACAATACTAGCGCATGGCCGTGCGGTCATGCGCAGTTTAAATAGTTGCAGCACAGGAAGTAGCTACAGAAGTTTTGCCCTTTCAGGACCTGCCAAGAGGACCAATAGGATGTGCTGCAGTGCCTGAGCATGTGACCCTCGATCTCCAACGGGAGATCTTGCCCTGGGCATGCTCAGTGTGTGCAAATAAGGACTTAGTCCCAGAGAAGCCCGCTCGCCGCAGATCAGTGCAGGGTACAACAGGAGAGCCAGAAAAGGCAGCAGTAACCCCCTGCACAGAATCAGTCCCAGCAAGACGCTGGGAGCGACGCCTCCGCTGAGCAGAGCCCACTGCGGCCGAGGCAGAATGGGAGACCGCAGCAGACACGGATCGAGATTCCCCCTGTGCAGCAGAGGAAACTCGACTCCTAACACACATACTCTTAAACTATGATACCTATGCGGTTTAATTTATTAATATAGGAGTTTGTGGACTCACTAGTCTTGGAATCATGGTTACTGTATATTATATGTACCCCGTACTGTTATGATCTGGTGGTTAGGACAAATAGTGGACTTGGTAGTTAGAGCACCAGAAAAGACCTGATAGCACATTAATACAGGACAAGCTCTGGGAAGTGGAACCTCTGCTGACCGCAATCCCTAATCCTATCACGCACACTAGAAATAGCCGTGGAGCGCTCCTATCATGACCTAGGCGCCTCGTCACAGCCTCAGAACTAGCTAGCCCTAGAGATAGGAAAAATAAGCCTATCTTGCCTCAGAGAAAATTCCCCAAAGGAAAAGGCAGCCCCCCACATATATTGACTGTGAGTAAGATGAAATCACAAACACAGAGATGAAATAGATTTAGCAAAGAGAGGCCCGACTTACTAAACAGACAGAAGATAGGAAAGGTCACTTTGCAGTCAGCAAAAAACCCTACAAAAGCCACACAGAGAGTGCAGGGAAAAATACCTTCCGCACCGACTAACGGAGCGGAGGCGCCCCTCTGCGTACCCAGAGCTTCCAGCAAGCAAGGCAAAATTCACATAAGCATGCTGGACAGAAAAAATAGCAAACAAGAAAAAAGCAAAGCAAAACTTAGCTTCTGCTGGAGGAAACAGGTAACCAGGAAGATCCAGGAGCGAACTAGACCAATGCTACAACATTGACAGCTGGCATCGGACAAGGATCCAAGTGGAGTTAAATAGAGCAGCCCACTAACGAATTAGCCTCGTCACCTGTAGAAGGAAACTCAGAAACACCCACAGGCATCAGAGAAAGTCCATAGACAGAACCAGCCGAAGTACCATTCACGACCAAAGGAGGGAGCCCGAAAACAGAACTCACAACAGTACCCCCCCCCCCCCCCTTGAGGAGGGGTCACCGAACCCTCACGAGAGCCCCCAGGCCGACCAGGATGAGCCAAATGAAAGGCACGAACCAGATCGGCCGCATGAACATCAGAGGCAAAAACCCAGGAATTATCCTCCTGAGCATAACCCTTCCACTTGACCAAGTACTGGAGTTTCCGTCTCGAAATACGAGAATCCAAAATCTTCTCCACCACATACTCCAACTCCCCCTCAACCAACACCGGAGCAGGAGGGTCAACGGATGGAACCACAGGCGCCACATATCTCCGCAACAACGACCTATGTAACACATTATGGATGGCAAAAGAATCTGGAAGGGCCAAACGAAATGACACAGGATTGATAACCTCAGAAATTTTACACGGACCAATGAAACGAGGCTTAAACTTAGGAGAGGAAACCTTCATAGGAACATAACGAGACGACAACCAAACTAAATCCCCAACACGAAGTCGGGGACCCACACAGCGCCGGCGGTTAGCGAAACGTTGAGCCTTCTCCTGGGACAATGTCAAATTGTCCACTACATGAGTCCAAATCTGCTGCAACCTATTCACCACAGTATCTACACCAGGACAGTCAGAAGACTCAACCTGCCCTGAAGAGAAACGAGGATGGAAACTAGAATTGCAGAAAAACGGCGAAACCAAAGTAGCCGAGCTGGCCCGATTATTAAGGGCGAACTCAGCCAACGGCAAAAAGGACACCCAATCATCCTGATCAGCAGAAACAAAGCATCTCAGATATGTTTCCAACGTCTGATTAGTTCGTTCGGTTTGGCCATTTGTCTGAGGATGGAAAGCCGAGGAAAAAGACAGATCAATGCCCATCCTAGCACAAAAGGATCGCCAAAACCTCGAAACAAACTGAGGACCTCTGTCCGAAACGATGTTCTCCGGAATGCCATGTAAACGAACCACATGCTGAAAAAACAATGGCACCAAATCAGAGGAGGAAGGCAATTTAGACAAGGGTACCAAATGGACCATCTTAGAAAAGCGATCACAAACCACCCAAATGACCGACATCTTTTGAGAGACGGGGAGATCCGAAATAAAATCCATAGAAATATGCGTCCAGGGCCTCTTCGGGACCGGCAAGGGCAAAAGCAACCCACTAGCACGAGAACAGCAGGGCTTAGCCCGAGCACAAGTCCCACAGGACTGCACAAAAGAACGCACATCCCGTGACAAAGAAGGCCACCAAAAGGATCTAGCCACCAAATCTCTGGTACCAAAGATTCCAGGATGCCCAGCCAACACCGAACAATGAAGCTCAGAGATAACTCTGCTAGTCCATTTATCAGGGACAAACAGTTTCTCTGCAGGGCAACGGTCAGGTCTGATCTGAAATTTTTGCAGCACCCGCCGCAAATCAGGGGAGATGGCAGACAAAATTATCCCCTCTTTGAGAATACCTGCCGGCTCAGAAACACCCGGAGAGTCAGGCACAAAACTCCTTGACAGGGCATCAGCCTTCACATTCTTAGAGCCCGGAAGGTACGAAACCACAAAATCAAAACGGGAGAAAAATAACGCCCATCGAGCCTGTCTCGGATTCAACCGTTTGGCAGACTCAAGATAAGTCAAATTTTTGTGATCTGTCAAGACCACCACGCGATGCTTGGCTCCTTCCAGCCAATGACGCTACTCCTCGAATGCCCACTTCATGGCCAACAATTCACGATTACCAACATCATAATTGCGCTCAGCAGGCGAAAACTTTCTAGAAAAGAAAGCACATGGCTTCATCCCCGAGCCATCAGAACTTCTTTGCGACAAAACAGCCCCTGCTCCAATCTCAGAGGCATCAACCTCAACCTGAAACGGGAGCGAAACATCTGGCTGGCACAAAGGACTGAAATACTGATGGAGCATTGGAAAGCCCGAATGGCATCACCAGGTACTCAAAATGGCCCACGGGCGTATTAAATGCTGTTTTCCATTCATCGCCCCGTTTAATACGCACAAGATTATACGCCCCTCGAAGGTCTATCTTGGTAAACCAACTAGCCCCTTTAATACGAGCAAACAAGTCAGACAGCAACGGCAAAGGATACTGAAATTTGACAGTAATTTTATTAAGAAGGCGGTAATCAATACAAGGTCTCAAAGAACCATCCTTCTTGGCCACAAAAAAGAACCCTGCTCCTAACGGTGATGACGATGGGCGAATATGGCCTTTCTCCAAGGATTCCTTTATATAACTCCGCATAGCGGCGTGCTCTGGCACAGATAAATTGAACAATCGGCCCTTAGGAAACTTACTACCAGGAATCAAATTAATTGCACAATCGCAATCCCTATGAGGAGGTAGGGCACTGGCTTTGGGCTCATCAAATACATCCTGATAATCCGACAAAAACTCCGGAACCTCAGAAGGAGTAGAAGACGAAATTGACAAAAATGGAACATCACCATGTACCCCCTGGCAACCCCAGCTGGACACAGACATAGATTTCCAGTCCAATACTGGATTATGGACCTGTAGCCATGGTAACCCTAAAACGACCACATCATGCAGATTATGTAACACCAAAAAACGGATATCCTCCTGATGTGCAGGAGCCATGCACATGGTCAATTGGGTCCAGTACTGAGGCTTATTCTTGGCCAAAGGCATAGCATCAATACCTCTCAATGGAATAGGATGCTGCAAGGGCTCCAAGAAAAAACCACAGCGCCTAGCATACTCCAAGTCCATCAAATTCAGGGCAGCACCTGAATCCACAAATGCCATAACAGAGTAGGAAGACAAAGAACAAATCAGAGTAACGGACAATAGAAATTTTTACTGTACCGTACCAATGGTGGCAGACCTAGCGAACCGCTTAGTGCGCTTAGGACAATCGGAGATAGCATGAGTGGAATCACCACAGTAAAAACACAGCCCATTCCGACGTCTGTGTTCCTGTCGTTCAGCTCTGGTCAAAGTCCTATCACACTGCATAGGCTCAGGCCCATGCTCAGATAGTACCGCCAAATGGTGCACAGTTTTACGCTCACGCAAGCGTCGATCGATCTGAATAGCCAAAGGCATAGACTCATTCAGACCAGCAGGCATAGGAAATCCCACCATGACATCTTTAAGGGCTTCAGAGAGACCCTTTCTGAAGATTGTTGCCAGGGCACATTCATTCCACTGAGTGAGCACAGACCACTTTCTAAACTTCTGACAATATATCTCTGCTTCATCCTGACCCTGACACAGAGCCAGCAAGATTTTCTCTGCCTGATCCACTGAATTAGGTTCGTCATAAAGCAATCCGAGCGCCAGGAAAAACGCATCCACATCACGCAATGCCGGATCTCCTGGCGCAAGGGAAAATGCCAAGTCTTGAGGGTCACTACGTAACAAAGAAATAATGATCCTTACTTGTTGAGCAGGATCACCTGAGGAGCGAGGTTTCAAAGCTAGAAACAATTTACAATTATTTTTGAAATTCAAAAACTTAGATCTATCACCAAAAAATCAATCAGGAATTGGAATCTTAGGCTCTGACATCGGATTCTGAACCACAAAATCTTGGATGTTTTGTACCCTTGTAGTGAGATTATCCATCCAAGAGGACAGACCTTGAATGTCCATGTCCACACCTGTGTTCTGAACCACCCAGAGGTAAAGGGGAAAAATGAGACAGAACACGCTGCAAAGAAAAAAAAATGGTCTCAGAGCTTCACTTATCCCTCTATTGAGATGCATCAATACTTTTGGCCAGCTGTAATGTTATGATCTGGTGGTTAGGACAAATAGTGGACTTGGTAGTTAGAGCACCAGAAAAGACCTGATAGCACATTAATACAGGACAAGCTCTGGGAAGTGGAACCTCTGCTGACCGCAATCCCTAATCCTATCACGCACACTAGAAATAGCCGTGGAGCGCTCCTATCATGACCTAGGCGCCTCGTCACAGCCTCAGAACTAGCTAGCCCTAGAGATAGGAAAAATAAGCCTATCTTGCCTCAGAGAAAATTCCCCAAAGGAAAAGGCAGCCCCCCACATATATTGACTGTGAGTAAGATGAAATCACAAACACAGAGATGAAATAGATTTAGCAAAGAGAGGCCCGACTTACTAAACAGACAGAAGATAGGAAAGGTCACTTTGCAGTCAGCAAAAAACCCTACAAAAGCCACACAGAGAGTGCAGGGAAAAATACCTTCCGCACCGACTAACGGAGCGGAGGCGCCCCTCTGCGTACCCAGAGCTTCCAGCAAGCAAGGCAAAATTCACATAAGCATGCTGGACAGAAAAAATAGCAAACAAGAAAAAAAGCAAAGCAAAACTTAGCTTCTGCTGGAGGAAACAGGTAACCAGGAAGATCCAGGAGCGAACTAGACCAATGCTACAACATTGACAGCTGGCATCGGACAAGGATCCAAGTGGAGTTAAATAGAGCAGCCCACTAACGAATTAGCCTCGTCACCTGTAGAAGGAAACTCAGAAACACCCACAGGCATCAGAGAAAGTCCATAGACAGAACCAGCCGAAGTACCATTCACGACCACAGGAGGGAGCCCGAAAACAGAACTCACAACACCGTACCATCCCGTATTTTTTCACTTAAAATTTTGTCTTCCCATGCATTTATGATTGCTATGTATTATGAAGTTTTTATGTGTTAGGGGTCGAGTTCCCGCCTCTGCACAGGGGGAATCTTGGGCCATCTCCGCTATGGTCTCCCATTCTTCTCCTGCCGCAGTGGAGCCTGCTCAGTGGAGACATCGGTCCCAGCGTCTCGCTCAGTCTGACTCTGTACAAAGAGTTACTGCTGCTTTTCCTGCTTCTGCCATTGGAGTCAGTGCTGGGCAGCGGCGAGCAGACGCTTCTGGGACTAAGTCCTGCTTTTATCGTTCTGAGCATGCCCAGAGTAAGATCTCTCAGTGGAGATCGAGGGTCACATGATCAGTTTCTGCACCAAAGGCCATTGGTCCTTTCAGGAAGGTTCTGTAGGTGCTCACGCTCTGTGGCAGCCTCTCATTGGTCCTTCTAGGAAGGTCCTGTACGTGCTGCAACTATTTAAGGCTCGCATGGCCGCACGGCCATGCGCTAGTATTGTTCTATGTTATGTGCTTTGCGCCAGTGTGGTCACGTAAGAGTGTGTTCAGGGACCCGGCTGAAATAAGCCCCTAGAATGCTGGCATATCCGGCGAGGAGATTGTGCTTGTATGTATTCAGGGACCTGGCTGAAATAAGCCCCTAGAATGCTGGCACCTCCGGCGAGGAGTTTTGTGTGCATGCGTGACCACTGACTGCTCTCTGGGCAGTTAGCCTATGCCTCTGTGAAGTCTAACAGGGCACAGTGCTTTGCTTTCACGGCTACTTGGTGAATTAACTGAGTTAGTCCATACCGCCATATAGTGCCGCCGTTTGCTAGCAGCAGGTTCTCCTGCACGGTGGACCCCGGGCACCAATAACAATAAAAACATCTATATTTACTCGGTGCGTTCCGCTAGCCCTAACATTTATGATTCAATAAACTATGATCTACTCTACATTTTGCAGTTGTGCATCACATCTATAGGTATACTATATTTGAGTGGATACACAACAAATTTATTTTGGTTCTGTGTGTATATATTTGAGGTCATAAGTATGGTTTAATTGAGATTAATAAAGGAGTCTGTGTCATTTTCTCAATTAAAGTACTTTATTCTGACTGTGTCTTTACTTAACATATAACTATAGGATTAGTAATGGAGAGGTGTCGTATAGCCTTGATTTCACCTGACAATACAAAAGTGACATCAACCCCACAAATGTTAATCCCACTTGCCTTATCTGGGCTACTGCGGGCTGCAGTTTTTAGTTTGGGGGTCTTCTATCAATAAAAAAAGTACAATTTCTGATAAGCCAGAATTAGTCTCAAATAGAAAAAACCAAAAACAACTAACCTAAACAATAATCTTTATTTCAAAACCATTAGATTAAAAGAAGCACGACATCCCAACTCCTTATGATAGGAGTGGGTCTATAAAAAGCCCGGTTTTGGTGGGAGAAGGGCAAAAGTACAGGGAGCAAAAAAATGGACAAAAAATCCTACACATCCCTAATATCTGCTCCCTGCCTATCTGCGGAGGTTGGCACCCTCTTGGATGCAATATCGCGACCCGCTCCTCGTCGGCTGGCCCTAAATACCCTACAAGTCCCGTAATGTGATGATATCTAAATAGGGTAAACGGACAACCCACACACACCAAATACCAGTAATAAATCACCAACGTAAAAGCCCAGCCGGGCTGGTCTGACCGTACAGAGCCCTATACTCTATAATACTCCGCTGATAGCTATGGCTAGTATGCCCTAGCGAATCCCTAACCAAGAAACCCTGCCTGTCAGCGGAGGTTGGCACCCTCTTGAACGCAAATGGCGCCCCCGCTCCTCGGCGGCTGACCCTGCTGACCCTCACTGTGTCCCTACAGACGTAGGTGGATACTACACACGAGGGGTGCCTGAGGGACTAAAACGGTGACCCGTGACTCTGAACCCTTCTAGCTTCGGACAGACCATACAAAATACACACAACAACACACACAGGCTGATACAAGCAACACTATATTGAGTATTTTGTTGCATATGTACATGAGTAGATATATTTTTATTCTAATGATGTTGCAAAGAATAATATATCCAAATAACCACAGGGTATTTCTAAAGTGCTTCAAGCGGGGTGACTGATAAACGTAATACCCCCACCATCCGAGGAAATACAGATAGACCAAGATATACTATCCTCGGTGTTGAAGCCAAAACTTAGTATCCCAAAAATGCACTCATGTTAAATACATGTCAATAAAGCGTCTAAGATTGGTGACATTTACATCAATAAAATTAGAAATAGAAAACCTAATCCACTTATCTGCGGTCAGGTTTCGCCGAGGCTGACCCTGCTGACCCTCACTGTGTCCCTACAGACGTAGGTGGATACTACACACGAGGGGTGCCTGAGGGACTAAAACGGTGACCCGTGACTCTGAACCCTTCTAGCTTCGGACAGACCATACAAAATACACACAACAACACACACAGGCTGATACAAGCAACACCGAGGCGCCGAGGCGAAACCTGACCGCAGATAAGTGGATTAGGTTTTCTATTTCTAATTTTATTGATGTAAATGTCACCAATCTTAGACACTTTATTGACATGTATTTAACATGAGTGCATTTTTGGGATACTAAGTTTTGGCTTCAACACCGAGGATAGTATATCTTGGTCTATCTGTATTTCCTCGGATGGTGGGGGTATTACGTTTATCAGTCACCCCGCTTGAAGCACTTTAGAAATACCCTGTGGTTATTTGGATATATTATTCTTTGCAACATCATTAGAATAAAAATATATCTACTCATGTACATATGCAACAAAATACTCTATATAGTGTTGCTTGTATCAGCCTGTGTGTGTTGTTGTGTGTATTTTGTATGGTCTGTCCGAAGCTAGAAGGGTTCAGAGTCACGTGTCACCGTTTTAGTCCCTCAGGCACCCCTCGTGTGTAGTATCCACCTACGTCTGTAGGGACACAGTGAGGGTCAGCAGGGTCAGCCGCCGAGGAGCGGGGGCGCCATTTGCGTTCAAGAGGGTGCCAACCTCCGCTGACAGGCAGGGTTTCTTGGTTAGGGATTCGCTAGGGCATACTAGCCATAGCTATCAGCGGAGTATTATAGAGTATAGGGCTCTGTACGGTCAGACCAGCCCGGCTGGGCTTTTACGTTGGTGATTTATTACTGGTATTTGGTGTGTGTGGGTTGTCCGTTTACCCTATTTAGATATCATCACATTAAGGGACTTGTAGGGTATTTAGGGCCAGCCGACGAGGAGCGGGGGCGCCATATTGCGTCCAAGAGGGTGCCAACCTCCGCAGATAGGCAGGGAGCAGATATTAGGGATGTGTAGGATTTTTTGTCCATTTTTTTGCTCCCTGTACTTTTGCCCTTCTCCCACCAAAACCGGGCTTTTTATAGACCCACTCCTATCATAAGGAGTTGGGATGTCGTGCTTGTTTTAATCTAATGGTTTTGAAATAAAGATTATTGTTTAGGTTAGTTGTTTTTGGTTTGGTCTTCTATCAATGGCCCCTTACAAGCCTGAGAATACCAGCCCCCAGCTGTGAGCTTTCGCAAGGCTGGTTGTCAAAAATATGGGGGACCCCACAACGTTGTTTTTATTAAATTATTTACCGTATATACTCGAGTATAAGCCGAGATTTTCAGCCCAAATTTTTGGGCTGAAAGTGCCCCCCTCGGCTTATACTCGAGTCACGGTAGCGGTGGGGTCGGCGGGTGAGGGGGTGAGGGCGCTGGGGTATACTTACCTAGTCCCAGCGATCCTCGCGCTGTCCCTGCCGTCCCACGGGCTTCGGCGCTGCAGCTTCTTCCTCTCTTCAGCGGTCACGTGGGACCGCTCATTACAGAAATGAATAAGCGGCTCCACCTCCCATAGGGGCGGAGCCGCTTATTCATTTCTCTAATCAGCGGTGCCGGTGACCGCTGATAGAGAAAGAAGCTGCGGCACCGAAGACAGGAGGGGACAGCGCGAGGATCGCCAGGACTAGGTGAGTATAGCATATTCACCTGTCCTCGTTCCAGCCGCCGGGCGCCGATCCATCTTCCCGGCCGGCGCCTCCATCTTCCCGGCGTCTCTGCTCTCTGACTGTTCAGGCAGAGGGCGCGATGACGCATACAGTGTGCGCGGCGCCCTCTGCCTGATCAGTCAGAGCAGAGACGCCGGGAAGATGGAGGCGCCGGAACGAGACGCCGGGAGCTGCAATCAAGGGAGGTGAGTATGTGTTTTTTTTTCTTTATTGCGGCAGCGGCGGCACAAATTTATGTGGAACATCTATGGGGCACAGTGAACGGTGCAGAGCACCGTATATGGCACAGCACAGCTATGGGGCACAGTGAACGGTGCAGAGCACCGTATATGGCACAGCACAGCTATGGGGCACAGTGAACGGTGCAGAGCACCGTATATGGCACAGCACAGCTATGGGGCACAGTGAACGGTGCAGAGCACCGTATATGGCACAGCACAGCTATGGGGCACAGTGAACGGTGCAGAGCACCGTATATGGCACAGCACAGCTATGGGGCACAGTGAACGGTGCAGAGCACCGTATATGGCACAGCACAGCTATGGGGCACAGTGAACGGTGCAGAGCACCGTATATGGCACAGCACAGCTATGTATGGGGCACAGTGAACGGTGCAGAGCACCGTATATGGCACAGCTATGGGGCACAGTGAACGGTGCAGAGCACCGTATATGGCACAGCTAGGGGGCACAATGAACGGTGCAGAGCACTATATGGTTCACACCTATGGTGAAATATGAACGGTGCAGAGCACTATATGGCACAGCTATGGGGAAATAATGATCTATTTTTATTTTTGAAATTCACCGGTAAATGCTGCATTTCCACCCTAGGCTTATACTCGAGTCAATAAGTTTTCCCAGTTTTTTGTGGCAAAATTAGGGGGGTCGGCTTATACTCGGGTCGGCTTATACTCGAGTATATACGGTATGTAAATAATTATAAAAAATATCATATGGACCCCTCTATTCTTGATAACCAACCTTGCTGAAGCTGACAGCTGAGCGTTGAGGCCCCCAGCTGTGAGTTTTGCCTGGTTGGTTCAAGAAAATAAGGGGAACCCACGCTGGGTTTTTCATTCATTTATTTCGTTATATCACAGGCGGTGGCTGAGGAATACCCTGATCACCCGCTCCTGCTGTCACTGCTATTAGCAGCAGCAAGTGTCGGATAATGGGAGTAATTGTCCCAGAAGCCTCCACATGCTGTCATCGTTCTGACTTTAATATAACACACGGACACGCAGACATCTCAGGTCCGATTTTTCTGGGACAGGAAATAAACGGAGCTGTGAAACCGGCCTGACACGAATTGTCAGCTTACATTTTTTTACATGATGGTTATATATTAGCTGTTTGGGTGGTGTGTTCTCGAATACAGCCATGTACCCAACATGTACCCATTAGTATCTATGGGGCTGTTCACATGTCCATGGTTTTTATGGACCATGTGTTTCAGCAATACAGAGACATGTTCGGTTTTATGCAGCAAAACTGACTAGTGCCAATACAAGTCTATGGATCTGTGAAAGACACATACAACACACGGATGGCATTAGTGTGCCATTATTGTGCTGTCAGTGTGCCATATGTGCCATCAGTGTGCTGTCAGTGTGCCATCTGTGTGCTGTCAGTGTGCCATCAGTGTACTGTCAGTGTGCCATCTGTGTGCTGTCAGTGTGCCATCAGTGTGCTGTCAGTGTGCCATCAGTGTGCTGTCAGTGTGCCATCTGTGTGCTGTCAGTGTGCCATCTGTGTGCTGTCAGTGTGCCATCAGTGTACTGTCAGTGTGCCATCAGTGTGCTGTCAGTGTGCCATCAGTGTGCCATCTGTGTGCTGTCAGTGTGCCATCTGTGTGCTGTCAGTGTGCCATCTGTGTGCCGTCAGTGTGCCATCAGTGTGCCATCTGTGTGCTGTCAGTGTGCCATCAGTGTACTGTCAGTGTGCCATCTGTGTGCTGTCAGTGTGCCATCAGTGTACTGTCAGTGTGCCATCTGTGTGCTGTCAGTGTGCCATCAGTGTACTGTCAGTGTGCCATCTGTGTGCTGTCAGTGTGCCATCAGTGTGCTGTCAGTGTTTAACACTGCAAAGTGTAGAGGGAGCTTTGTAATTTATTTATCCATCCGTGAATATCATCATGGATCCACAATACTGATCACACCAATACCAATTTTTGCGAAAGTGATAAAGCACTGATGTCGAATGAGGTTTAAGGCTAAATTCACAAGTCTATTTTTGGCCAGCACACAGATGCATCATGGACCCATTCATTGACGTGAGTTTGGTTCACGAATCTGACTTAACATTGAAATGCCTCCTTTATTTTTCTTTTTTTTATGGACCAATGCAATGATCAACAAAAAAATGGTTACCGGTATTTGAAAAGTTCAATAGTCTATCACAGGTATGTGTTTTATCATTTAAAAAAAACCAAAACCGATAGACTATGTACCTGAAAATCAAACAATTGATTGCAGTCTTAGAGACACTGGAATTGTGCTGGTTGGAACTATTTCCTGCTGCTGCCAGTTTTCATTTTTTTGTGATTTTATGTTGTGGTTTGTTCTCTGACTTCAGTTGGCCATAATTTTTTATCATGGATATATCCAAATGAGGCCTTCTTTTTTTACGGGCCGAGTTGTAGTTTTGAATTACACCGTTTCCTTTCCCATATTATATGCTGTAAACCTATGTGTGGTAATGTGGTGGAAGAAATGCAATTCCACCTTTGTAGCTCAGATTTTCCCTTTGCATTATTTACGTGGCATTAAAAAAACAATCTGTTATTTTATTCCATTGCCGTTTTTGCAGGATATTTGTTTAATGATACGGTAATTCACGACAAGAGCACGTGTTCTTTCTGACCACCTGGCAAACTATCAAGAGGTGGAACAGCTCCCCTGTGAATGCCACATAACTGCTTCTTAACACCTGGAGTTTGTACGGAGCCGTAACACAATCATCTGCAAAAGTCCTCACTCTTCTAGTTCACACAGTTCGCCTGTATTATGTTTCTTTGCTGCACATTTGTGCATTTTTATGGCATTTCTGTGCAGTTGTGGTGCAGATAAAAACGGTTGTAAAAGAAGCTATTTCTTGCACTCATTTCTTCAAGTTAACCTTCGCTTTGATAACTCCATTTTGAGAAAACTTGTGTGCAACTGAATCAGAGACAAGTAAAGTTTTGTGGTCAGAAATGTAGCAATGAGACTTGTGCTGGTTCCCGGGTATAAGCAGGCGGGAGGGGTTCGCTGACTGACAATTGTGCTCACAAAGCAGTTGGCGATGAGAGGAAGCAGACTGTTCCTGTTTGCCCTCTGTCTTTAGTATTGTCTGCGCCAGTAGATAATTGACATTTTTACAAGAAAGTTAAAAAGGAACCATGGAAAAGTCATAAAGGAGCTATTGTGTATGTGTGTTATAGTTCATGTGTTATGTATAGTATCACTATACACTGTACTACTTGTCTTTTGATAGAGCAATGGCAGTATAGTTTTCTCCTATTCACAATCAGTAGTTCTTTCCCACCAGGTTTACGTTGGCTTTTAAAGATCAGAATAGAGTAGTGTGCTGCTCAGGTCTATCTAGAAAGAAGGCATAACTTATGGACCCAATCTACTGAAAATTAGGGACAAAAATCTAGTGGAACATAGCAGATTCTCTATACCTGTAATGATTACTGAAAAGAGAACAGAAGAAGAAGAAGTCCAAAGTATTATGGTGAAAAAATACAATTTATTAAATAAAGCAGGTACAATTACAGAAGAAACATCAATGATTAAAATATAGTAAAATTACATAAGAACAAGGACGCTCACGATAATACTTTGGACTTTATGGTTGGCTTTCTTCTGTTCTCTTTTGTCTTTTCTGTACTTTCCGACTGTCCACACAGCACTACTCTGGTCCGGGTTCTTGGTCCCTGGGATATTACTTTTACTTGTTTTTTTATTGCAATTATATTAGACACCCTATCACTTATTAAGCATTCCTTTATTATCTTTTGTTTCTGTAATGATTACTGCAACAACAGAAGTCATCACACCAGTGTGAACAGAATCTTATGTAAAAAGTGGTGGGAACTGACAACCAGCACAGTAAGGCCGGAGTCGCACTACAGCGAGCTACGGCCGAGTCTCGCAGGTTAAAAACAAGCTCTGGCACCTGGTACTCCGGATCGGAGCGTGCAGCTCCATGTATTGCTATGCGGCCGCACGCTCCGCTCTGGAGTGCCGGTGCCAGAGCTTGGTTTTAACCTGCGAGACTCGGCCGTAGCTCGCTGTGTGTGATCCCGGCCTAAAGCTCAGAGTTTCTTAGCCCCTGAAATGGACGTCACAGATGATGCCTTATTTCAGGATGGTGACTGCAGCGCCAGCCTCCTGAAAAGTCATTTGAGAATATCCAGTGCATGTTGGAATAAACAAATGAAATACCATCAGAAGTAAAAAAAAAAAAAAAAGAGTACAGAGGGAATTTTTAATTGAAGTATATTGGAAAAGTGGTTAGATTATGGAAATAAACAGTGTGAAATTCATTGTTAGTTTTAGACAAACCTAAAGTCCACCAAGGCTTGCTAACAGAAGAAGTTCAGAAAGATTCTAGAGTCTCAACGTTGCTTTACTTGAATCCCATGGAACAGTTTTGATGGGATTTGAAGAAGGAGCTTGCAGTACAGAATCCCAAGAATATTAGTGAATGGAAGTCCATTGCTAATAAAAGATGAGCTATGATTCTTCAGAAACTGTGCCAAAAGCTGGTGTCTGATCATCACATTAGGAGAGAAAGTAATAACAGTCAAAGATGCCCTACTAAGCAGTAAAGACACTTGCCATGTCAGTGTTGAATTATTTTGAGATCGCAGTAGTCATTAAAAGTGACTTTTTTGTCATTAGCTTGGAAAAAAACACTTGTTATATTAGTTGTGTTGAGGAAATTTAGGAAATTTACATTGTTCTTGTTTGACTCCTTTAGTGCAAGCAGAATAACATTTGTAAATTTTGCTAATAAACCAAATTTGCAACAAGGGAGGGGGTAAATCATTTTGATTGCAACTGTAAATATTTGTGTGATAGTTTACAATTGTATGTTTATATGCAGTATATGCACAAAGCAGCATCAATATATGATTTATGATAATAAATGTCTCCATTCTTACACATTGCTATCATCCCTACTAGTAATGATTGTGCTGTGAAATACTTTTCTACTCTTTCTGCTAGTACACTATTTCTTTGATTCCTGAAAGCTTTTGAAATCTGCTAGGTACTGAACTATTCCTTTACATTGCCAGTAAGACGCTTGGAGGTCAGAGCCCAATTAATCTGTACTGAACAGCAAAAACGCAATGTACTTAGGAGGATTACCTTTTGAAGCTTGCAGCTGATTAAAGGATAGAATTACATTTTTGTAAGAAGTAGGTCCCCAGGAGTGGTAATATTTGAATTCATTTATTTTCACAGGCTTCCAAATTGTTTTACATCTAATTCATTTATCATTGTCAATTCAGCTCTGACCTAAAATAGAAAAGACATAACCTTTAGAACTATGAATTTAAGTATATGTTTCCTTTTCTGCTGTACATTTGATAGACTCTACATAACAATGTAGAAACAGAAAATATTTAGTTTAATCTAAATTCAGTGCACCTTGTGGTTAGTTGTCTATACAGTGTCGGACTGGGGTGTCAATGGCCCACCAGTAACATTGACTTTGGGGGCTCACTTTTCACCTGCATACAAATATTATACAACCCTGGTTCACAAATTTACCTATATCTCTATATAATAATAAACTGGCTAGTTTGGTTAATGAATAAGATGCTGCTTTTTTCTGTACATAGTGAATCAAGTGAATTATGACAAGTTATGCCCATACAGTAAGGCTGGTCGCCCAGATCTGCACAGGCACCCACCGGGGGATTCCCCTGTTCCCCTATGTGCCAGTCCGAGCCTGTGTCTATACCTATTACATAAATGGCTAAACCCACTGACATTGGCAGGACTCGACAGCAATCTAACCATCTAATGGCTGTGGCAACTCTCCCATCTCAGCAGATGTTGGTTGGAAAGGGTTGGATGGATTTCTATTTTGCCGAGTCTTTTTCTCTTAAAGGGAATCTGTTAGTGGGATCAACCCTTCTAAGCCATCTATATGGGTATGTAGATCATAGAAAGTTGAATAGAATGATACCTTGATAACTATAATCCAATGAATGGTTTCTGAGAAATCTACTCTTATTACGGAAATGAGCTGTTAAGATCTATGGGAGGGACTTAGATCTCCCCAAGAATCTGCATCAAGAGCTTATTTTAAATGCCTTACCAATGTGAGAAATGTAGATCAGGAAAGCAAACTGTCAGTCATTACATGTCTCACGTTGGTAACACTCCCTTTAACGTAAAATAAGGCATTAATATAATGAAGAACGGAACTAGACAGGGGTGCCCACTATCTCCACTGCTCTTTGTCCTGTGCATTGCACCCTGTGCTGATGCCATTAGGTTAAGCCCAGATATCAAAGAGGTCCGAGTAAAAGATAAAGAATTTAAACTTTCCCTATTTTTGGATAACCTTCGCTTAACTCTCACCAATCCTCACTAGTGATGAGTGAGCGTGCTAGGATAATTTCTTATGCAAGCATGCGTGGGTGTTATCCGAGCATCTGGGAGTGCTTGTATGTATATTATGTTCTTTCCTAACCTACCCTCCGTTCTATCAGAATGTGGTATCTTGTCAGGGTACAAAACAAGCATAACTAAAACAGAGGCTCTCCCAATATATATATAACAGATCCCCAATTCGGTCTCCTCCGCAATAACTTCAAATATTTAGAAGACAGTACTCTTAAATATTTTGTAATTAATTTCACATCATTTTCAACCCTCTATAAAAGTAAATTTCCACCACTTTATAAAGAAACTAGATGGTGGCCCGATTCTAACGCATCGGGTATTCTAGAATATGCATGTCCACGTAGTATATTGCCCAGCCACGTAGTATATTGCCCAGCCATGTAGTATATTGCCCAGCCACGTAGTATATTGCCCAGCCACGTAGTATATTGCCCAGCCACATTGTATATTGCCCAGCCACGTAGTATATTGCCCAGTCACGTAGTATATTGCCCAGTCACGTAGTATATTGCACAGCCACATAGTATATTGCCCAGTGACGTAGTATATTGCCCAGCCACATAGTATATTGCCCAGCCACATAGTATATTGCCCAGCCACATAGTATATTGCCCAGTGACGTAGTATATTGCCCAGCCACATAGTATATTGCCCAGCCACATAGTATATTGCCCAGCCACATAGTATATTGCCCAGTCATGTAGTATACAGCACACAGCCACGTAGTATACAGCACAGACACGTAGTATACTGCCCAGTCACGTAGTATACTGCCCAGTCACATAGTATATTGCCCAGTCACGTAGTATACAGCACAGAGCCACGTAGTATACAGCACAGACACGTAGTATACTGCCCTGTTTTTGAAATGTATTCTCTAGCCTTCTGATCGTGCACTCCGCCTCCTAGCTTCAGGTGTTTTAATTACAGCAGGTCCAATACCCCTCCACAGAGAGAGAGAGTTTTAGTCTAGTAAGAGGTTTCACATGTACCCATTCAGATGGAGACGTTTATTCTCAGCGAGGTAAGGCAAGCGTAGGACCTGGTATAAGAGAGATGCCGTAAAGAGGCTACCAGGTACACATAAAATTGGCCATTTTTATGTGCTAAAAGCTCTCATTTTTCATATTTCTAGTGCAGTAATGCAGTTCAAATTTCGTTTTTCAAGTTTGTATGTTCTAGCGCTGCAGTGTGCTGCCTTATTTACTTAACTGTAGTATACTGCCCAGTCACGTAGTATATTGGCCAGCCACATAGTATATTGCCCAGCCACGTATTATATTGCCCAGCCACGTAGTATATTGCACAGCCCGCGTAGTATATTGCACAGCCCGTGCAGTACCACGCACGCAGTATATAACACAGGCCACGTAGTGTATAACAAAGGCCACGTCGTGTATAACACAGACCACGTAGTGTATAGCACAGCCCACGCAGTATATTGCACAGCCCGCGTAGTACATTGCACAGCCCACGTAGTACATTGCACAGCCCGCGTTGTACATTGCACACCCCGCGTTGTACATTGCACAGCCCGCGTTGTACATTGCACAGCCTGTGTTGTACATTGCACAGCCCGCATACTATATTGCACAGCCCGCGTACTATATTGCACAGCCCGCGCAGTACATTGCACAGCCCGCGCAGTACATTGCACAGCCCGCGCAGTACATTGCACAGCCCGCGCAGTACATTGCACAGCCACGTAGTATATTGCCCAGCCACCTAGTATATTGCCCAGTCACGTAGTATATTGCCCAGCCACGTAGTATATTGCCCAGCCACGTAGTATATTGCCCAGTCACGTAGTATATTGCCCAGTCACATAGTATATTGCCCAGCCACGTAGTATATTGCCCAGTGACGTAGTATATTGTCCAGCCACGTAGTAGTATATAATACAGCCCACGTAATATATTGCACAGCCCATGCAGTATATAGCAATGTGGGCACCATATCCCTGTTAAAAAAAGAATTAAAATAAAAAAATTGTTATATACTCACTCTCCTTTGGCCCCCGGATCGAAGCGTTTACCGACGCTCCTCGCGCGCTCCGGTCTGAAGAGTGCATTGCGGTCTCGTGAGATGATGACGTAGCGGTCTCACGAGACCGCACGTCATCATCTCGCGAGACCGCAATGCATGGAGCGGTCACCGGGGCGTCGCGAGGAGCGGGAAAGGCCGGTTCCTGATCCGACGGACGGTGAGTATATAACTATTTTTTATTTTTTTTTATTATTTTTAACATTAGATCTTTTTACTAGTGATGCGGCATAGGCAGCATGAATAGTAAAAAGTTGGACACACAGGGTTAATAGCAGCGTTAACCGAGTGCGTTACACCACGGTCAACGTTGCCATTAACCCTGTGTGAACGCTGACTGGAGGGGAGTACGGAGCGGGCACTGACTGCAGGGAGGAAGGAGCGGCCATTTTTCCGCCGGACTGTGCCCGTCACTGATTGGTCATGGCAAAACAGCCACGACCAATCAGCGACTTGGATTTCCATGACAGACAGAGGCCGCGACCAATGAATATCCGTGACAGACAGACAGAAAGACAGACAGACGGAAGTGACCCTTAGACAATTGTATAGTAGATATGTTCACTCTTGACAAGATGGATGCCTCTACCTTTATCTCTGTTTGGCCCTATTGCAGTAATAAAAATGACCATTCTTCCAAAACCACTAGATTTATCTGAAACTTTACCCATACATGTTCCAATAAACACCTAAATCAATAATCCATATATATGGGGGCTAGGAATTGAGCTCAGTAATTGACAGACCACTGTATCTTATATTCTTAGACTCTCTTGTAACAGGGGTGATGCCACAGGATTGGAGGATGGATCACATGGTACTGATATATAAGAAAGTTAAGAAGGTGGATCCAGGCAACTACCGTCCGGTAAGCCTGACATCAGTAGTAGGCAAAGTTTTTGAGGGCATTATAAGAGATATATTGCAGAGAATCTATATATATAATTGCCTAAGGGTTTTTCTGTCTGTCTGTCTGTCTGTCTGTCTTTCTGTCTGTCCTGGAAATCCCGGCTCTCTGATTGGTCGAGGCCGCCAGGCCTCGACCAATCAGCAACGGGCACAGCGACGATGATGTCATAAAGGACGTAGAAATCCCGCGTCTGATTGGTCGAGGCCGCCAGGCCTCGACCAATCAGCAACGGGCACAGCGATGATGATGTCATAAAGGACGTAGACATCTCACGTTTCTGATTCAGCGACGGGCACAGTATCGACGTAGATGTCATAATGGTTGCCATGGCGACGATGATGTCATAAAGGTTGCCTCGACTAATCAGCAACGGGCACAGTCTGCCGCGAATTCTGGAATCATCATTGTCCATATACTACGGGGACATGCATATTCTAGAATACCCGATGCGTTAGAATCGGGCCACAATCTAGTAATATAATAACTGACATACAGCACGGATTCATGAAGAATAAGTTGTGTCTAACTAACATGTTGGGTTTCTATGAGGAGGTAAGTGCAAATCTGGATGTTGGAAATGCGGCTGATGTGATTTATCTGGACTTAGCAAAGGCATTCGATACCGTACCACATAAGAGCCTTATAGTGAAGCTACAGGAGCAGGGACTGGGGAAACTATATGCAGATGGGTAAGGAATTGGCTAAATGACAGGAAACAAAGAGTCGTCATAAATGGTACGTTCTCTAAATGGGATACAGTCAACAGTGGGGACAACAGGGATCTGTGCTAGGACCAATTATTTTTAACCTCTTTTTAACGACCTTTTGGATGCGATAGAGAGTAAAATGCCAGTATTTCAAACAACACCAAGCTATGTAGGATACTAAAATCTGACCTTGACATTACAATTTTGCAAAACGATTTGGATAAGATGTCTCAAAGGGCAAACACTTGGCAAATGAGATTTAATATAGATAAATGTAGAGTAATGCACCTATGACGGGGTAATCCTTTTGCTGCATATACATTAAATGGGAGTATACCTGGGACTACAGATCAAGAGAAGGACTTGGGTATTCTGGTTAAGTAAGCTGAGCAGCAGTACTTACTGTCAATAAGCAGCCGCAAAAGCAAACAAGATTTTAGGGTGAATAAAAAAAGAGATAAAATCCTGTGCTCCCAACATATTATTACACCTTTATAAATCACTTGTGAGGCCACATCTAGAATATGGGATCCAGTTTTGGGCTCCACATTTAAAAAAGGACATTCAGAAATTAGAGTCAGTTCAAAGGCGGGCAACTAAATTATTACAAGGGATGGAAGGCCTCTCATATGTGAGAGATTGAAAAAGTTGGGCTTGTTCAGCTTAGAAAAAAGACACCTAGGGGGAAATCTCATCTATATGTTTAAATACATATGTGGTCAGTACAAAGAACTGGCGCATGACTTATTCCTTCCAAGGACCATACTAAGACCATGGGGCACTCATTACTGGTGGAAGAAAGGCGATTCCGACAGCTATCGTATTTTTCGGACTATAAGACGCATTTTTTCCCCTCCAAAAATGTAGAGGAAAGTGGGGGGTGCGTCTTAAAGTGTGGATGTACCAGTTCTGGCTATGGTGGGGAGGTGGCGGAGCAGTTTTGGTGGAGCAGGGGGTCACAGAGGCAGGAGTCGGCTGCTGCGACTAACTCCTGTGCCTGCTGCTAAAGAGAAATGAATATTCACTGCATTCCACACCCATAAGCGTGGAGGACAATGAATATTAATTTCTCTTAATGGCATCCTGGTATGATTGGTTCCATCCTTTCCTTATCCTGGTATGATTGGCCCATCAGAAGACATTAAAAAAACACAGTTTTCACATGTGCCGCTGCTTAGGAGAAATTAATATTCACTCCATTCCATGAATAATCATTTCTCTTAAGTATCGGCACACGTGACCGCCGGCAGCAGCAGGAAGTCTCCAGCTGACACTGTGCCCGCTAGAGAGCGATGAATACTCACTGCTTTGTGTGCACACAGTCACGGCATGCAGAACATTGAATATTCCGTCAGCTGTGCTCTGCTTGTGAGCAACGCGTTATGTCTCTGCAATTCGCTGCTTACAAGCCTAAAGCAGTTGCTGGCATCGGAACAAGACACTGTGATGGAGCGTTGGGAAGGTAAGGATAATGTTTTTTTTTTATGTTCTTTGATGGGACTGTGCATGCTAGGATGGGGGTGGGGGCCAATTATAAGGATGGGGCCGTGCATACCAGGATGGGGGTGAGTGGGGGCTAATCATAAGGGTAAGAATGGGACCATGTATACCAGAAAAGGAATGGGGGCCAATCATACCAGGTTACAGATGGGGCCATGCATATTAGGATGAGATGGGGACTCTGCATACCAGGATTGGGATGAGAGGGCATACCATTCCTACCAGGATATGGATAAGAGGGCATGCATACCAGGATGGGGATGAGGGAGCCTTGCATACCTATCCTCAAAAAGCCATCCCTTGACTCAAGCGCTATGTCCAGCTATCACCCCATATCTTTGCTCCCGTTTGCTTCCAAACTCCTTGAGCAGCACATCCATGCTGAACTTTCCTCTCACTTTGCATCTAACTCTTTCTTCGACAACCTACAATCTGGCTTCCCTCCTCACCATTCCACTGAGACTGCCCTAACCAAAATTACTAACGACTTACTTACAGCCAAAGCTAACAGATAATTCTCTATACTTCTCCTCCTAGACCTGTCCTCTGCCTTCAACACAGTTGACCATTGCCTCCTACTACAGATCCTCTCTTCCTTTGGTGTCAAAGACCTTGCCCTATCTTGGATCTCCTCGTACCTTACCAACCGCACATTTAGTGTTTCCTACTCCCATACTACCTCTTCATCTCACCCCCTTTCTGTTGATGTCCCTCAAGGCTCTGTCCTAGGACCCTTACTCTTCTCAATCTATACACTCGGCCTGGGACAACTCATAAGGTCCTATGGGTTCCAGTACCATCTATATGCTGATGACACTCAGATCTACCTCTCTGGCCCAGATCTCATCTCTCTGCTCTCCAGAATCCCAGAGTGTCTATCAGCCATATCCTCCTTCTCCTCTCGCTTCCTCAAGCTCAATGTGGACAAATGTGAACTAATTTTCTTTCCTCCATCTCGCATATCTTCCCTACCTGATCTATTTATCAAAATAAATGAAATCACACTTTCACCTGTCCCCAAAATCTGCTTCCTCGGAGTAACCCTTGACTATGCCCTGTCCTTGAAACCGCACATCCAAGCGCTCGCCACCTCCTGTCGCCTCCAGCTCAAAAATATTTCAAGAATCCATCCTTTCCTCAACCCTCACTCTATCAAAATGCTTGTGCATGCTCTAATCATCTCCCGCCTCGACTACTGCAACATCCTCCTTTGTGGCCTACCTTCTAACACTCTCGCACCGCTCCAGTCCATCCTTAACTCTGCTGCCCGACTAATTAATCTCTCTCCTCGCTACACTCCTGCTTCCCCTCTTTGCAAATCCCTTCACTGGCACCCAATTTCCCAGCGTATCCAGTTTAAACTACTAACACTGACCTACAAAGCCATCCATAACCTTTCTCCTCTGTATATTTCCAAACTAATCTCTCAATATCTTCCCTCATGTAAAATCGCCTCCAAGACTTCTCCTGAATATCCCCCATCCTTTGGAATTCTGTGCCCCAACACGTCCGGTTATCCACCACATTTGGATCCTTCCAAAGAAACTTGAAAACCCACCTCTTCAAGAAACCTTACAACCTTTAATGACCACGCGGCCACCTCAACACCATCGGAGCTACTGCAACCCCCGACCTACATACAGGATAGGGGATATTAAATACAGAATTGACCACATTTTTTTTGCTTCAATTTTTTTCCTAATATCCTCCTCTAAAACCTAGGTGAGTCTTATGGTCCGGTGCATCTTATAGTCAGAAAAATATGTTAAATAGGAAAGGGTTCTTTACAGTTTGAGCAGTCAGATGGTGGAATGCCCTACTGCAAGAGGTAGTAATGGCAGACACTATAACATCTTTTTAAAAAGTGTTGGATGATTTCCACATAACATTGTGGGTTATAGTTAATTTAGTGACAAAAAAATAATTGGTGGAGAAAGGTTGAACTTGATGGACCTAGGTCTTTTTCAATCTATGTAACTATGTATGCATTATAGCTAGCAAAAACACCAAAACAGGAAACAACGCAAGTCATATAAAACCATAATCAATTTTTATTTAATACATACAATATAATTTAAAAACCATATTAAAAATAAGGAAACATCGCAGGTAATGAAAAAATTTGGGACAGCTGCCAATAATCGTCGTAGTAGGTATATTGCCAAGAGGAAAATCTCTGTATACCATACATAATGAGGGTAATCAAAACCAGTACAGGTGCATAACAAACAAATAAAGTTGCACTCTGTAGTGCTACAGCATGTAAACATGAAATATATGACATTTGAATTGCACAGTTGAAAATAACTCCTGGGACATTTTGGAAAAATGGCCATACCACTGGCTCCATGACGCCGAGTTGTTAAGTGCATGGCTACTGTACATTATGCAAACTCACGCCATAGTCCTGGGAGTAGGATTGGTGTGACATTCTCTCCCGAAGTCCTCTTCATGGTGTTGCCCACATACTGTAGTTCTAGGAAGACGTACACACAGTTTGTGAAGGAATTCAGTGGGGAGGTTGTTCCAAACAAAACTAACCACAGATCACTTCCAAGACTCCTTATTCTTCTTTATGCTGAAGATATTTGTAAATTAACTTGGTTGATGCTCGGAATCCACTTTGCAATAAAAAACAGCCAGAAATAAATTCAGATAGTAAAATGTTTGTAGAGGCTTCTAGTGCTGCTCCCATAGACACTAAAGAGGCGCTATCCTTGTGTACAGGTTCCACAGCGGCTCCTGTATTTACAATAGGAACATCATTCCCCTTTACACTATCTCTATGTAACACATTTCTGTCTTTTCGTTTTCTACCATTAAATACTTGGAAGGAAGAAAAGACCAAATAAGGCTTCCACCTCCACATGAGACTGTCTCTAACAGCACAAGTCCTTGCCTTTATAAGAACTTATGTGACTATTTTTAATCATATATTTTTTCTTTATTTTTATACATCTACAGTCAAGTAGGCATTGCTCAATAAGCAAATTCTACATACCGTAGATCAATGTATGATTCCTTTATTATATTTGATCTTGGGTTTATAGATGTTTTTAGTGCTTTTCTTTAGTTTAAATGTGCCACTGTTGCTACTGCTCCTATCTGTTATAGCTTGATGAAGATCACCCATAAATAATAAACTTTCTAAACAAATATCCATATATTTAGATTTTATAAATATGGGTTAAGAGGAATTAAAGAATCCTCACCTTTTCTTGTATGATTGATTTTACCAACAATCCCAGACCAGTGACTGGTTGTGGATGAGACAGCCGCGCACACGTGATCCACATACTATGCGCCTATGCATACATTTTTCATACCGCAATCTGGTTTTATCAAGGAATACTATATAGAAAAGTGTTCTTTTCTCTGTTCTTTTTCTTCTGTAAAAAGGGACTGTTGAGCTTCTGCTGTTTGCAGTGTCAGCATACCCTTATATTTCGCAGGATCAATAAAAGTTCCATCAATCAGACATTTATGGCATATCACTAAATTAATACGCCAAGAATGTCTCTGCAAGAAAATTAAGTACAAAGAAAGAAAAAAGCCAGCTCACCGATATGTGCAAGGAGCACGGAACTTCGTCCTGACTCGACGTAGTGCAAATCCAAGTAAAAGAGAAAAATGTTCCAGCTTCTTGATAAAATGTAAAACTTTAATCCATCATATAAAATAGTAGAAGACACACTCCTGTGACAAAGACCGTATGGTTGAAACGCGTAGCTTTCTTCACTTGTGATATGGCATTGTCCCAGGAGTGTGTCTTCTACTATTTTATATGATGGATTAAAGTTTTACATTTTATCAAGAAGCTGGAACATTTTTCTCTTTTACTTGGATCTGCAAGAAAATCACTTTAAAAGGGAATCTGTCTGCAGGATGTCACACCCCACACTATTTGTATGTGCATGAATCTCTTCAAAAGACAAGTCCAGCAACACATTTGCATGGCCAGCCGTTTCTGAGAAATCGGCATTTGAATTGATATGCAACTGAGGCTTTAGATCTGAAGTCTCTGTCACTCCAGCTCTATTCCCCGCCCAGCACGAGCTTCTCCTGCTTGACTTGGATGACAGCCTAAGTGCAAAGAATGATCTACCAGCAATCATTCTCTGCGCATCGAAAATATGGTCGGACTGTCTAAACAAACTATTAAACTACCACCAAATGGCTTGAATGTAGCCAATCAGGGATTATTTTTGGTCATGGGAATGTAATAGATGTGAAGGCTGTTTGTTGTAAGGTCTATGGCTATAGCATCGCATCAGTACCCAGCAATCACATTGCAGAGGTGCACATGGACTAACAGAGGAAGCCCTTTTCCTCTGTCAAACTCTATATATGCCACTGCCACTATTGACAGTGGGGATTAAAGTCCTGGTATCCAAGCTAAGTCTGATCCCAACACATGCAGTAGGAGCTCAGCTGTATATTACAGCTGGATCCTGCAGCACAAGGCATGGGAACAGTTCCTCTGCCCTCGCCATCTTTAGGTTGGATTTATATAGTGTTAGGTCCTAAGATAGGAAAAGATTAAGGGGAATCTGTCAACAGGTGTTTGCTAATCTGCGAGCAGCATAATGTAGGAGCTGGGAGCCTGATTCCAGGGATTATTATTATTATTATTTAATATTATAGCGCCATTTTTTCCATGGCACTTTACATGTGAGGAGGGGTATACATAATAAAAACAAGTACAATAATCTTAAACAATACAAGTCATAACTGGTACAGGAGGAGTGAGGACCCTGCCCGCGAGGGCTCACAATCTACAAGGGATGGGTGGGAATACAGTAGGCGAGGATAGAGCTGGCCGTGCAGCGGTTTGGTCGATCGGTGGTTACTGCAGGTTGTAGGCTTGTCGGAAGAGGTGGGTCTTCAGGTTCTTTTTGAAGGTTTCGATGGTAGGTGAGAGTCTGATATGTTGTGGTAGAGGGTTCCAGAGTAGGGGTGATGTGCGAGAGAAATCTTGTATACGATTGTGGGAAGTGGAGATTAGAGGGGAGTAGAGAAGGAGATCTTGTGAGGATCAGAGGTTGCGTGCAGGTAAGTACCGGGAGACGAGGTCACAGATGTATGGAGGAGACAGGTTGTGGATGGCTTTGTACGTCATGGTTAGGGTTTTGTACTGGAGTCTCTGGGCAATGGGGAGCCAGTGAATGGATTGACAGAGGGGAGAGGCCGGGGAATAGCGGGGGGACAGGTGGATTAGTCGGGCAGCAGAGTTTAGAATAGATTGGAGGGGTGCAAGAGTGTTAGAGGGGAGGCCACAGAGCAGGAGGTTGCATTAGTCAAGGCGAGAGATGATAAGGGCATGGACTAGGGTTTTTGCAGATTCTTGGTTGAGGAATGAACGGATTCGTGAAATATTTTTGAGTTGAAGGCGGCAGGAAGTGAAAAGGGCTTGGATATGTAGTTTGAAGGAGAGATCAGTGTCAAGGATTACCCTGAGGAATCGAGCTTGTGGGACTGGGGAGAGTGGGCAGTCATTTCCTGTAATGGATAGGTTCGTTGAAGGGGTCGCGTGAGATGGGGGAAAGATGATGAATTCTGTTTTGTCCATGTTAAGTTTGAGAAATCTAGCGGAGACGAAGGATGAAATAGCAGACAGACATTGAGGGATTCTGGTTAGTAGGGAGGTGATATCTGGTCCAGAGATGTAGATCTGTGGGTCATCAGCATAGAGGTGATACTGAAAGCCATGAGATTCTATGAGCTGTCCCAGGCCAAAAGTGTAAATGGAGAAGAGCAGGGGCCCTAGGACTGAACCTTGTGGGACTCCGACAGATAGGGGACGAGGTGAGGAGGTGGTGTGTGAGTGGGAGACGCTGAATGTCCGGTCTGTTAGGTATAATGAGATCCAGGATAAGGCCAAGTCTGTGATGCCAAGGGATGAGAGGGTCTGTAATAATAGGGAATGATGTGTCACTTGGTCAGCAGCTTGCTGTGGTTTTAATACAATAAGTGTCTTATCAGCAGGAAATTATCACTGCAGGCCTAGGTGTCACGTGCAGGCCAGTCAGTGTAACCCTGTCCTCACCACTGATTGGCAGCTTACGCAGTGTACACAAGCAGCTGATAATCAGGAGTGTGGGTCGTGTCGGGATCACACTCAGTCGGAGCAGCCTTTGGAAGTGGGGAATCACCAGAAATAAATACACAAGACACGTCTTGTATAGTGTATCACTGGGAAGTCTCTGAAGCACGCCTGCCTTCAAGGTACTATCCCTTCTTTATATAGTTGTTTCAGTAGGTTTAGTGGTTATACAAGTTTTGCATGTTTAAACAAAGAGACAAAACAGGAAAGAAAGAAAAGAAAAGAAAACAGTTTCGTGGGCGGCAGTTTCACAACAAACAGTACAAAGGCAATTCCACAGACAAGAAAAACAGGATTTCATACTATAGCTAAAATGTCCTTGAATGGACAGGTCAATATTTATCACAAATTCTTTTTTTTTATTTTTGTTCATTGAGGTAATCATTTTTGTTCTGCTCTTCACAATCCCCCCTTTGACATATTCCATTCAAAACCTTGTCGATCATTTTAGTCATTCTTTTTGTGATATTACAAAAAAAAAAACTTTATATTCTCGCATCCATTACACAAAATTTATTTGTGCATACCGAGATACCCTTGAGTACAACCTTGAATAATACATATATAATTACAATAACCATAACTGTATGTATTAGGCTTTGCATAATCCCGGTAACCCACCCACCGATCCCTCTGAACCAATTGGCCGGGTTAAGAAAAGAAAAGGTATCTGACCACCAGCTATCCTTATTTTGGTCATTGTCTTTGTCATACTGATCCCTGAGTCGTTGTACGTCTTTTAATTTAAATCTCATACTCATAGTACTATTCGGGTCTATATAATGACAGCAGGTGGGTCCGATGATTTGACACATACCCCCTTGTGAGGCAGTTAGGTAATCCAATACCAGGGTATGTTGGTTAGTGACTATTATAAGCTGATTCTGTACAGCTATACTAGTATTTAATATGTCCAATATATCCCAAATCTGATCATCTAGATAATCCGTGGCTCTAACTAATTTATCCCACATTTGTGTTAACATAGGATAAATAAAAATGGTACTAGCAATTTTGTTGGGAATTCCCATTTGTACTATATGCGGCCTCCCCGAGGGACGTGGTGAGTTATCTGCAGCTCTTTTATACAGTGTGTGCTTGGGCACGGCTTGCATATTCACTTGTTTATTTGAAATTATGAAAGTAGCCGGGGTTAGGCGTCCTAATGTACAAGTACCCTTTATACCTACGGGAAGCCATTTATATGCTCCTTCTCCGCATATCCAAAATGTACCCTCAGGCAGATCCCACAAAGCTGAGTGCTGCAATACCAATCTGTGAGCCAAATCCACAAAACTAGATACATTCTGAAGCATACACCAAGAGGGTTTTTGTCCCAAGGGGCTACAGTACCCGGCTGCGGGATTCCCACATACATGCATTCCGTTGACATACTCATTGGATTCATTACAAACCAGGTTCCCCGGCTTACTTGTACAACTGTTTGCATCACCTTGGGGGAACAACTCAGAATGTTCCCATTTTCTATTATGTATGTATCTTTCCAATACTGTAGGTTTGAAAGCATCAGAGGAAGGGGTGGTTGTACTGAAACTGAGCTGTAGATTTTCAGTGGGGACCTGTCCTAAATCAGTTAATCCAGTCTTATTCCTAGGTACCCATTTTCCTCCCTTGAATGCTAAATATTGTAAGTTGTCTATTTTTCCTGTAAGATTGCCCTGCCACCAAGGAAATTCTACCCATCCCACAATTGGTATGGCGATTGTAGTATTCCATAGTCTAGTATTGCCAGGTTGGTTGTTGGCCAGGTTGTCTGAACAATTAGGCCAAGCGAATATTTCTTCAGCTGACACGGGAACTGCTAGAAAAGGTATACTTGTGGCTGATACTGGTGAATGGGTACAGATCCAACAATCTGCCAGGGGTTGCGTATTATTTAACAAGTCATGCACTAATTTTCTATGATGTTGTACGAATCTATTGTTCAAAGGGGCTAGAGAATTCAGTCTTTCCCATGCCTCCGTTGAGGTTAACATTATTAACATCAATATCATGAGTCTTATACTGCTTTTTTGCAATGGCTTGCATGTATCCATGATGCCTTTCCTTCAAGCTTGACTGCTGTTGGAGTTGTTAACAGGACTTGGAAAGGTCCGTCAAATCTCGGTTCCAGAGTCTTTCTGGTGTGTCTTTTCACGTAGACTTGATCACCAGGTTCCAACTTGTGGCCTCCTTCGAGATTTTCTGGATCTGGAAGGGAAGCAAAAACTTGCGAATGCACTTTAGTTAAACGTTTTTGTAATTATTGTACATAAGCAGTCAAAGTCTCAGTATTCAACATCAGTTGTTGTGGAAAATAACAACCCAAATTTGCTGCTGTACCAAAAAGAATCTCATGTGGTGACAGCTTAGCCTTCCCCCTTGGGGTGTTTCGGATGGAATACAGGGCAAGTGGTAGACACTCGGTCCAAGGCTTTCCTGTTTCTGCCATGGCCTTCTGGATTTTTAATTTTATTGTCCCATTTAATCTTTCCACTTTACCTGAACTCTGTGGATGATATGGAGTGTGAAACTGGTTTTCTACTCCCAACATTTTCATAACATTCTGGAATATTTCCCCAGTAAAATGGGTACCCCTATCTGACTCGATCACCTCAGGCATGCCGTAACGGGGTATCAGTTCATGTGCTATTTCAATGGCAGTAGTTTTTGCTGAGGCTTTACGAACTGGATAAGCCTCTGGCCACCCTGAGAACATGTCCACACACACAAGCACATATTCGTATCCATTGTACCTAGGAAGTTGGATGTAGTCGATCTGGAGTCTTTGAAAGGGATACAGTGGTCTTACATGATGCTTGGTTGGGGTTTTAATGGCCTGACCTGGATTGTGTGCCAGGCATATAGCGCATGCAGCACACATGTTCCGAGCAAAATTACCAAAACCTGGAGCCAACCACCTTTCTTTTACCTTGAGCGTCATACCATTTGCCGACACATGCGTGGGTAGGTGGAGGTCACTTGCCACTGCGGGGTACCAGGCTCTGGGTAAACACAACAAAGTTCCTTTTTTCCATAATCCTTGCTGATCTTCTGCCCCTTTTTTCTGCCACTGCCCTCGTTCTTCGTCGTCTACCTGTTTCTGAGCTTCCTTCAATCTTTCCTCATCATCTTTAGAGCTATCTAGTGTGTGGGCATGATGTAAGGGTTTACGTGCTGCCTGTTTTGCTGCCTTATCGGCTTTATCGTTACCCCTGGCTTCCTCGGTGTCGAGTCTCACATGTGCAGCTACCTTTATCACCGCTATTTCTTTAGTTTCTTGTGCTGCCTCCAGAATCTGTCTAATGAGGGAGGCATGTTTAACAGGTTGGCCTGAAGCAGTCATATAACCTCTGGCTCTCCATATTACGCCAAAATCGAAAATAATGCCATGTGCATATCTAGAATCAGTGTATATGTTTGCTGTCTGATCTTTGGCTATTTTTAGAGCTTCAACTAATGCCGTAAGTTCTGCTTCTTGTGCAGACTGATTAGCAGGGAGAGGTTCTGCTTTCAGCACTTCATGCTGAGTTACTACCGCATAACCTGTATGAAATTGTCCATTCATATCTGCATATCTACTGCCATCTATGAAAAGTTCAAATGTAGCATTACAGAGTGGCTTGTCACGTACATTACATAAGCCCTGAGTCTCTTGTTCCATTAATTGTACACAATCATGCATTGACTTTGATGGGTCAAAGGAGTTGGAGAGTGCAGTTTCCTCAGGTATGGTACCCCCCTCAGACTCTAAAGGGAGCAAAGACGCGAGATTAAGAGTCTGAATCCTGGCAAAGGAAATGTTGGGCGGCAGTAGTAGGGAACATTGGAGACGGAGGTGTCTGGCCATTGAAATATGTTTAGGTTGGACCTGGTTAAGAATGCCATGTACATCATGAGTGGTCTGAACTAGAAGTGGGTGATCAAGAACAATCTCAGAAGCTTTATCTAATAACAGTGAAATTGCGGCTACTACTCTTACACAAGAAGGTGCGGCTCTAGCTACAGGGTCCAGATGAGCTGATATGTATGCCACAGGTCTCTGTTTGTTTCCATGTTTTTGTGTGAGCACCCCTGTAGCATGTGAGGATATCTCAGCTGCCATCAATTGAAAAGGTTTAGTGTAGTCTGGGAGTCCCAAAGCCGGAGCTGATACCAGTGCTGTTTTCAAAGAGGAAAATGACTGTTTAGCCTCTTCACTGAGTGAATATGGTGTGTTGGCAATACAGTCATATAAAGGCTGCATGAGTTGACTTGCATGTATGATCCACTGTCTACAGTGTGAAACAATACCTAGGAAAGCACGCAGCTGTTTGTGATTCCTGGGTTCAAGCATGTTACGTATGGCTTCCGTACGTTGAGGTGTGAGGTGTCTGATGCCCTGTGATATGCAGTGACCTAAAAACACGACTGTTTGTTGACAAGCCTGGAGTTTCTGTCTATTTACTTTACAGCCTTCTTGCGCTAGGAAAATTAAGAAATTAACAGTTGAGGTAACTGCCGTCTGCTCATCAGGGCAACAAATAAGTAAGTCATCTACATACTGTAGAATGACTACTCCTGGTTCTGGGATGAAATTTTTTAGCACGGTCTGCATTGCTTCAGAGTACAAAGTTGGTGAGTGTACCATACCTTGTGGCAATCTTGTCCATGCTAATTGTTTACCCTTGAATGTAAAGGCAAACAAATGCCAACAGTTCTTATGTAGTGGCACAGAAAAAAAATGCGTTTGATAAGTCAATTACCGTAAAATATGCAGCAGTGCTGGGAATTTGAGACAGTAAGGTATGAGGATTCGGTACCACAGGGGTGACCGGTGCCAAAACCTTATTGATTTCCCATAAGTCGTGCACCATGCGATATTTCACCATAGTTTCTTTGGAGGACACTTTCTTTTTAACAGGATATAAGGGTGTATTGGCGGGTGACCTGATTTCTACCAAAACACCTTGTAACACATAATCCTGAATTTGTTGAGAAATCGCCTGTTCTTGCTGGGCGCTGATGGGGTATTGCCTAAGCTGAGGTAATATGGTTCCCGGGGCAGTTTCTAACAGTATAGGAGCTACTGATAAAAATCCTACATCAGTGTCTCCTTTTGCCCATAGGCTGTCAGGAACCCGAGACAAGTCAATTTTTGCTTGTTGAGTGTAAATTTCGGGAAAATCCTCCATTGCCTGTATTCTAACATATGGTTCCAGAGTTTCTGCATCTTCAGGGATGGTCAGCATAACTGTGCCATCTTCTCTAAAATGGATGTTTGCATGCATTTTACTTAAGACATCAGTACCCAACAAGCAGGTAGGTGCACCTTTAGCAAATAAAAATTTGGATACAAAAGTTTTAGGGCCAAAGCTCACATTTAAAGGTTTTGTAAAGGGCAACGCCTGAATTTTACCATCATACCCTTCTGCATATGTAACCTTTGAGGATATATTGTCAGGATATGGTAAAAAGTCCTGATTTAAAATGGAGGATGTTGCTCCCGTATCTATCAGAAAAGGTACATTTTTACCCTCAACTTCAACTTGTATTATTGGTCTTCTAGAAGGAAGAGAGACCTGCATAACTTTCAGTCATTCTGAGCTGTCTGTTTGATCAGGCACTGGGTTATTTATCCTATTTTTGGGTACAAAGGTTCCTGAATCTATATCTGCTTTTCTCTTCCTACATTCCCTTTGGAAATGTCCTGGCTTTTTACAGTAATGACAAGTAAACTTTTGATTAGCAGAGCCAGTATTAGCCTGTGCAATTCTTACTGGCTTAGAATTTTCTCTTAAGTCCATTTCTATCCCTACAGCTTTCTGTCTAGCCAGGTGTGGGTCTTCCAAGGTTCTCCAATCAGGGGTTGCGGCCTTAAGCTTTTCCTTCACTTTTGGAGACAATCCATCTATAAAGGTTTTTGTAACTAACCTCATCATTCCTGGAGCGGTTAGATCCATGCCTTCATCTCTGAAATTATTTTCTACACTTAGATAATATTCGTCTACTGATTGTCCAGATTTCTGAGCCACCACTCCCGTTGTTCCTCTCTGCCTCTGTCTCTCCCTCATGAAAACCATTAAGTGATCTACAAATTGTGTACCTGATTCTATCGTTTGTAAGGCACCATCTCCTGCTTGGGGCCTATGTACCTGTAGATTTGCTAATAGCTCCTGGAAGAGTCCAGGAGTCATTTTCATTCTACATAATTCTTCTCCATCTGCCCAAACTCCAGCGTGAGTCTGCATAATTTGCTGTATGTATTGTGCAAATCTAACTGGACACTGGGTGGGATCTGGTGCGTTATGCAAGAGAGACATGCCTTCAGCGGGGGACCAAGGGAAATATTGTCGAGTTTGGTGATATCTAGTTCCCATTACTCCGTCAGCACCAGGTTCCCTAAAGGGTCTTGGTACTACCCTAACAGGGGCAAGTACAGCGCCATGTCTAGGTGTACCACAGGCTAGGCAATCATTTCTCCAGTCTGGATTTTGTTGTCCACAGTGCGGACATACCCATCCTCCTGGTCCGGCTAAACTTTGAGGTGGTGTTTGGAGAAAAGATGGGGCATGTGGGTTAAGGTATGGGGGTGGGGTATTTTTAGATTCCACATTTTGTTTTTCTCCACAGCCTGTGGGTCTAATACACCACTTTTTACTCTGTTGATTATATGTCCATCCCTCATTTTCTGCTACCCTAGAGACATCAATCAATGCTTGGATCTGATCTATCCATTTCTTGTCTCTGATTATGCCTTTTTTCCTTTCCTGAATTCCTTCCCATAGTTTTCTACTAAAAGCTTCTGCCCTAGTAACTCCAAACTTACTAAAAATCTTTTTCAGCCCCTTAGTGGCATCTTCACCACTTCTCTCCTTTATGATAGTATAGATATCTAATTCTTCTGGTTCCGACTTTGTTTGCTTATTCCCCATTTTCTTATCCTGAGCTTTCTTGCCCTAGGTGGCGTTTGGGTATGAGAATACCTCGTTACCTTCTTCCTAAGGAGCTAGGATGTCTTTTTCTTGCCCTAGGTGGCGTTTGGGTATGAGAATACCTCGTTACCTTCTTCCTAAGGAGCTAGGATGTTTAAACTGTGTTGATGTAAGAAAATCCTGATTCCTACACCTATAGCAAACAACACAAATGCAACCAGACAGAAAAAGAAAAAGAACATACAACGTATCTTGTCCCAGGCTAATTTATCTGTCCTGGGCTTATACTATCACATACAACGTATTCTTGTCCCAGGCTAATTTATCTGTCCTGGGCTCATACTATCATACACTTATCCGTCACCAGGTTTTTGTCAAAGACAGGATCAGAGATTGAACATAGGCGCGGAGGTCTCCCCGAAAGGACGCAACCACGTTGCCCAGTGGGACAGTCACTTCTTCTGTTTCAACCCCCTGGGCGGCTTATAGGGCTATTCCCAACTTCCACACACCTTCTATTCACATTCACTCTCATTCAATGCCATACTCCGTGAGGTGATCAATTCCTAAATAGTTCAAGAACCCGAGCTATAGGTATCCTCCTCTACTAGAACTACCCGCTAAAGAACACGACACAGAAAATCTTACGGACAGTGCAGGGCAGATATAAGAGATCTAACAGTGTCTCTTACCTGGCCAGGTTTTTGTTCATCTGCCGTCCATTATCCCAGATTCTCTTTTCGTTCGTATTCTGCCGGTGTTCTTGAAGGAATACACAGACCTCGGGTCCCTGTTCGGGCGCCAGGAAATGTCGGGATCACACTCAGTCGGAGCAGCCTTTGGAAGTGGGGAATCACCAGAAATAAATACACAAGACACGTCTTGTATAGTGTATCACTGGGAAGTCTCTGAAGCACGCCTGCCTTCAAGGTACTATCCCTTCTTTATATAGTTGTTTCAGTAGGTTTAGTGGTTATACAAGTTTTGCATGTTTAAACAAAGAGACAAAACAGGAAAGAAAGAGAAGAAAAGAGTTTCGTGGGCGGCAGTTTCACAACAAACAGTACAAAGGCAATTCCACAGACAAGAAAAACAGGATTTCATACTATAGCTAAAATGTCCTTGAATGGACAGGTCAATATTTATCACAAATTCTTTTTTTTTATTTTTGTTCATTGAGGTAAATGTTTTTGTTCTGCTCTTCACAGTCGGGTTATGCATAGCACAGCATTCTGACCACTGGTGCATCTACAACAGGGAAACCTGCCCCGAGCAGTCCAATAAGTGATACATCACTAGAATGAGGGTCTCTGCCCTCGCGTTATGCAGCTCTCAGATTAAATAACAAAAACCTGTTGACAGATTTCCGTTAATAGAGAGTTCCCCTCTTTTACCATTTACTCCTGCCATTTACTGTGTAAAATCACCTACAAATAGAGTAATAGCATAAATTATGGACCAGTAAATAAGTCAGCTGGAAATATAAAGTACCATATTAACACCTACACAAATCCAGAGTAAGACTCATAATGAAATATTAAAATCTTTATTTAAAAAAAAACTTAAACCATATACAACAAAAGTGACAAGATAAAATACAGTAAATGAAGTGCAAAAGTTATGACGTAAGTATATACTAAATAATGAACCAGAGAAAATAATCAGATAAAATACCTTATAGACCTTGTTAATTATCAAAAAGTGCTTGGTGGTTCTTTATATCCCTATCTAAACCTATAGTAGTCAAAGAAAGCACAGAGTGCAAAAATATGAATGTATAAATGCAATAAGTGCCAGTGCGCAATAAAAACATGCAGATAAACAATCGAATTGCACTCAGACGAATGTTAACTTGTGGGGCAGCTCACATCTGCGATTATTTTCTCATGCAGATTCGGCATGCGAAAACAATGGCAGCATGGGAAAACAATCGCAGCACACGAAAACAATTGCAGCATGCTGCGCTTGCATCCGTGAATCTGAACGCACACACCCATATAAATCTATAGGTGCGTGTGAAACATCGTACTGCACTTGGATATCACCCGAGTGCAGTGCGATTTCCGCGGATGCTGGCAATGGAGGAGATGGAGAAATTACTTTCTCCGTCTCCTCTGATTCTCTGATGCAAGAGGATCGAAGCACTGACACTCTTCTCACATTCACAGCAGAGCTGGAGCCGAGTGTCAGTAGCATATCACATCTGATGCCCTCACATCAGATGTGATACGCTAGTGTTTCTTGCCTAAGAAAAGTAAAACAATTAACAAACTCATAGAGTCAAAGTGCACTGCTTGTCCTCCACATCACTCTCCAACACAGGTTTTGCAATGCTTCCTCATATGTTGTATTTATACATTCACATTTTTGCAATCTGCGCTTTCTTTGACTACTATATTTATAGATAGGGATCTCAAGAACCAACCACTTTTTGATAATTAACAAGGTCTATATGATCTTTTATCTGATTTTTTGTCTGGGTCATTCTTTTCCATGTATTTATATTATAAATTTTGCACTGTATTCGTCCACCTTAATTTATTTTATCTAGTTTTTATTGTATATAGTTTAATAAATGTATCTTCTCCATTTTTTTTCAATAAAGATTATTTTCAGATTTTATTATTGATCTAGTGCTGGATTTGTGTCAGTGTTTTTACTGTATAAAAAACTGCATCAAAATGTGTGCAAGAACCTTCAGGTTTGCCGTACACATGATCAGCCGAATGCTTTTCTATCTGCCATCGCTCTCTCCTGACCTTCCAATAAACCTGAATGTTTATTTCTGTCCAGACTGAGAGACACGTTGTGGCCAGACACTTATGCAGGAGATATCTCTGTCAGCTGCTCACAGTTCCAGTTGGAGTGTTGTCCAGTGACCGTTATCTTAAGCTTTATTAACATGATGCTGCAATTGGCAATTTTTTTGTGTGGGCAATTTTCCATATGGACAATTTTCCATGTGGGCATTTTTCTGTGGGCAATTTTCCATGTGGGCAGTTTTCCATGTGGGTAATTTTCCATATGGGCAATTTTCCATGTGGGCAATTTTCTGTGTGGGCAATTTTCTATGTGGGCAATTTTCCTGTGGGCAATTTTTTATGTGGGCAATTTTCCTGTGGGCATTTTTCTGGTAACCGTGTGTGACTTATGTTAATAAAAAAATGACCATTTTTCATCTTTGTGATGATCCTCTTTTCATCAGTTTGCATTCTATCTGTTTATTCTCATTATTCATTTGTCATGTATTTTTTTTCATACAAATTAGATGGTAGTCCTAAGTGTCTTCTAGCAATTATTAAAAAAAAAAAAACAGCGCATAGCACATTGAGGCTTTTAGTGCAGATTGTTTTTTTTCGCAAACTCATTAACTTGAATAGGCAAGTTCTGACCGAAAAGTTGAATACGGTAGGACATGTCTCTGTTCTTTTACCTGATGTGATTTGCCCCATGGAAAAAAGTATATGGCTACATACACAATGCGACTGTGCCCATCTTTGGGCCCATACACTCAGGAGCTATGAAGCCAATAGCGGCCACTGTCAGATGGATGTCTAGGCTTCCGTTCCCCAGAGGGATCCATTTTAAAAAGAAACAAGCAAAATTTATACTACATGGCAAATGTTTCTTTGCAGTGGCTCTTTGTGCAGGGAAGTGCAGTCTGCTGTGCTGTCCAAGCCAGGATGGGCGTGACCGTCTAGGGATCTCACTATGCTGTCTGACCATAGTCATTGAGGTATATGTATATATATTGTGGTATGGCGACTGGCCATGTGGTTAACGTATCACAGAGGTGGGTGGCCCTGTGATGGAAGCCTGAGCTTGTTTTGCTCAGCAGAACTACTGCTGAGGGTTTTGCTATATATTGGGAAGGCTTCCAGGTGAATTGTAGAGATTGGTGGGTCTGGACACCCAAGATGGTGCCTGAAGGAAGAGTTAGAAATGATGACTCTTCTGTTAGCTCAGTGCTGAGTGGCCTAGGCAGGAGACCCTGAAGCAAAAGTGAAAAAGAGTCAGACCAGACAGAAGGTATGAGTGCCAAGGAATCGCAACACCATACACTTTGTGCAGAATTATTAGGTAAGTTGTATTTTAGAGGATTATTTTTATTACTAGATGGTGGCATCGGGTATTCTAGAATATGCATGTCCATGTAGTATATTGCCCAACCACGTAGTATATTGGCCAGCCACGTAGTATATTGCCCAGCGATGTAGTATATTGCCCAGCCACGTAGTATATTGCCCCATCATGTAGTATATTGCCCAGCCACGTAGTATATTGCACAGCGACGTAGTATACAGCACAGACACGTAGTATACTGCCCAGCCACATAGTATATTGCCCAGCCACGTAGTATATTGCCCAGCCACGTAGTATATTGCCCAGCCACGTAGTATATTGCCCAGTTACATAGTATATTGTCCAGTCACGTAGTATATTGCCCAGTCAAGTAGTATATTGCCCAGTCACGAAGTATATTGCACAGTCACATAGTATATTGCACAGCCACGTAGTATATTGCCAGCCATGTAGTATATCGTGTTGTGCCGCCCCTTGCTGCTATTCTGGATCCTGCAGCTCCAGCTACCCGGACCGCTGGGGATCCTGCCTCATTCCCTTCCTGGGACAGTGCCCATTTTTTTCAGGACAGCGCTATTAGCTTCTCTGCAGCTACCATCCACCCAGACAGCGCCAGCAGCTTCTCAACAGTTATCTCTCATGAAGTAAGTGTGCGGTTCTTGTATTGATTTTCTATACTTTTCTGCCACATGCTTTATTATTATTATTATTGATTACTCTGCTGGGTCTGTGATCATTTGCTCTTTTTTACTTCATTATATAGATACTATTGCCCATTATTTGACCACTGGGTTTATATCCCCACTTTATGGAGTACTGTTTCTTGCTGGTGGTATAGCCCTATTATTCATTTATTTGATCCTCCTTCTCCTCTAGTTAGCGCGGTGCTTTTATTTATGTATATTTTGTTCTGCATGTAGTATATTGCCCAGCCACGTAGTATATTGCCCAGCCACGTAATATATATTGCCCAGTCACGTAGTATATTGCCCAGCCACGTAGTATATTGCACAGCGATGTAGTATACAGCACAGACACGTAGTATACTGCCCAGTCACGTAGTATATTGCCCAGCCATGTAGTATATTGCCCAGCCACATAGTATATTGCCCAGCCACGTAGTATATTGCCCAGCCACGTAGTATATTGCCCAGTTACATAGTATATTGTCCAGTCACGTAGTATATTGTCCAGTCAAGTAGTATATTGCCCAGTCAAGTAGTATATTGCCCAGTCACGTAGTATATTGCACAGTCACGTAGTATATTGCACAGCCACGTAGTATATTGCCAGCCATGTAGTATATTGCCCAGCCACGTAGTATATTGCCCAGCCACATAATATATATTGCCCAGTCACGTAGTATATTGCCCAGTCACGTAGTATATTGCCCAGCCACGTAGTATATTGCACAGCCACGTAGTATATTGCACAGCAACGTAGTATACAGCACAGAGCCACACGGTATCTAACACAGCCCACGTAGTATACAGCAGTGTGGGCACTATATCCCTGTTAAGACCGCTAAGTGTTCTGGGTAATTTCGCAATGCATCGCCGGGAACGGAAGATGGCGGCTGGCGCGAGCGGCTCGGCGGACTACGGAGGGTGAGAATAGCAGGTTTTTTGTTTTTTTTATTATTTTTAACATTACATTTTTTCACTATTGATGCCGCATAGGCAGCATTAATAGTATAATGTTGGGGACACACAGGGTTAATAGCAGCGGTTACGGAGTGCGTTACCCGTGGCATAACGCAGTCCGTTACCGCCGGCATTAACCCTGTGTGAGCGGTGACTGGAGAGGAGTATGCGGGCGCCGGGCACTGACTGCGGGGAGTAAGGAGCGGCCATTTTCTTCCGGACTGTACCCGTCGCTGATTGGTCGTGGCTGTTTTGCCGCGACCAATCAGCGACTTGGATTTCCATGACAGACAGAGGCCGCGACCAATGAATATCCGTGACACCTTGACAGACAGAAAGACAGACAGACAGAACTGACCCTTAGACAATTATATAGTAGATTGATCAACAACTATGTTCTCAATCAACCCAAAAGACTCATAAATATCAAAGCTTATTATTTTTGGAAGTTGGAGTGGGTTTTTATTAGATTTGGCTATCTTAGGAGGATATCTGTTTGTGCAGGTAACTATTACTGTGCAGAATTATTAGGCAACTTAATAAAAACCAAATATATTCCCATCTCACTTGTTTATTTTCACCAGGTAAACCAATATCACTGCACAAAATTTAGAAATAAACATTTCTGACATGCAAAAACAACCCCCCCCCAAAATTAGTGACCAATAGTGACCAATTAGTGACCAATTCTTCATGATGACACTCAACAGCCTTCCATCCATAGATTCTGTCAGTTGCTTGATCTGTTTACAATAGGGTTGAGCGAAACAAGTCGAACATTTTCAAAAGTCGCAGACTTTTGGCGAAGTCGAGTTTCATGAAACCCGATCCGACCCCTGTGCGTGGTCGGCCATGTGGTACGCGACTTTCGCGCCAAAGTCGCGTTTCAATGACGCGAAAAGCGCCATTTCTCAGCCAATGAAGGTAAACGCAGAGTGTGGGCAGCGTGATGACATAGGTCCTGGTCCCCACCATCTTAGAGAAGGGCATTGCAGTGATTGGCTTGCTGTCTGCGGCGTCACAGGGGCTATAAAGGGGAGTTCCCGCCGACCGCCATGTTACTGCTGCTGATCTGAGCTTAGGGAGAGGTTGCTGCCGCTTCGTCAGAAGCAGGGATAGCGTTAGGCAGGGTCCATTAACCACAAAACCGCTTGTGCTGTAGCGATTTCCACTGCCCAACACCACCTTCGGTGTGCAGGGACAGTGGAAGCTCCTTTTTTTTTTTTTTTTTTCCTCAGCGCTGTAGCTCATTGGGCTGCCCTAGAAGGCTCCCTGATAGCTGCATTGCTGTGTGTACGCCGCTGTGCAAAGCAACTGCTTTTTTCAAAGCACAAATCCTCTTGTTCCTTCCTTTCTGCACAGCTATCTTGTTTGTTTGTCCACACTTTTTATTTAATTTGTGCATCAGTCCACTGCTTATTGCTGCCTGCCATACCTGGCTGAGATTACTGCAGGGAGATAGTAATTGAAGGACAGTTCCTTTTTTTTTTTTTTTTGTGGGAGATTAAGATTGACATTTCTGCTAGAGTGCCATCTCTGTCTGTGTCATCTCTCACTCAGTGGGCCATAGAAAGCCTATTTATTTTTTTGCTTGATTTGGGTTCCAAAATCTACCAGAAAAAATCACAACATCAATCAGTGGGAGAAAAATATTGGCCTCAGGGCTTGTGTGCCACTCCTTACTCCTGTGTGTGCCATCTCTCACTCAGTGGGCCATAGAAAGCCTATTAATTTTTTTGCTTGATTTGGGTTCTTAATTCTACCTGAAAAAATCAATAAATCAATCAGTGGGAGATTAATATTGGCCTTTGGGCTTGTGTGCCAGTCCTAAGCGTGCCATCTCTCTCTCTCTCAGATAGTGGGCCATAGAAAGCCTATTTTTTTATTATTTTATTGGGTTTATAAATTTTCCCTGGAAAAAAAAAAAAAGTGGGAGATTAATATTGGCCTCTGGGCTTGTGTGCCAGTCCTGAGCGTGCCATCTCTCTCACAAATAGTGGGCCATAGAAAGCCTATTTATTTTTTTGGTTGATTTGCGTTCATAATTCTACCTGAAAAAATCAATCAATCAATCAGTGGGAGATTAATATTGGCCTTTGGGCTTGTGTGCCAGTCCTAAGCGTGCCATCTCTCTCTCTCAGATAGTGGGCCATAGAAAGCCTATTTATTATTATTTTTTTTATTGGGTTTATAAATTTTCCCTGGAAAAAAAAAAAAAGTGGGAGATTAATATTGGCCTCTGGGCTTGTGTGCCAGTCCTGAGCGTGCCATCTCTCTCACAAATAGTGGGCCATAGAAAGCCTATTTATTTTTTGGGTTGATTTGGGTTCCTAATTCTACCTGAAAAAATCAATCAATCAATCAGTGGGAGAAAAATATTGGCCTCAGGGCTTGTGTGCCACTCCTTACTCCTGTGTGTGCCATCTCTCACTCAGTGGGCCATAGAAAGCCTATTAATTTTTTTGCTTGATTTGGGTTCCAAAATCTACCTGAAAAAAATCACTAAATCAATCAGTGGGAGATTAATATTGGCCTCTGGGCTTGTGTGCCACTCCTGACTCCTGTGTGCGTCATCTGTCACTCAGTGGGCCCTAGAAAGCCTATTTTTTGTTTTATTTGTTTTCTAAATTCTCCCTGAAACAATCATTTTATTTTCTTTGGTTTCTAAATTATTCCTGAAAAAAATCATTTTTTTGGTATTTTTTTTTCTCTCAAGTCTCCCTGAAAAAAAAAAAAAAAAAAAAAAAAATCTGTGGGAGATTCATATTGCCCCTTCTGCTTGTGTGCCAGTCTTGACTCCTGGGTGTGCCATCTCTCTCTCTCTCCCCAATTGTGGGCCATAGAAAGCCTATTAATTTTTTTGCTTGATTTGGGTTCCAAAATGTACCTGAAAAAAATCACTAAATCAATCAGTGGGAGATTAATATTGGCCTCTGGGCTTGTGTGCCACTCCTGACTCCTGTGTGCGTCATCTGTCACTCAGTGGGCCCTAGAAAGCCTATTTTTTGTTTTATTTGTTTTCTAAATTCTCCCTGAAACAATCATTTTATTTTCTTTGGTTTCTAAATTATTCCTGAAAAAAATCATTTTTTTGGTATTTTTTTTCCTCTCAAGTCTCCCTAAAAAAAAAAAAAAAAAAAAAAAAAAAAAATCTGTGGGAGATTCATATTGCCCCTTCTGCTTGTGTGCCAGTCTTGACTCCTGGGTGTGCCATCTCTCTCTCTCTCTCCCCAATTGTGGGCCATAGAAAGCCTATTAATTTTTTTGCTTGATTTGGGTTCCAAAATCTACCAAAAAAAATAACTAAATCAATCGGTGGGAGATTAATATTGGCCTCTGGGCTTGTGTGCCACTCCTGACTCCTGTGTGCGTCCTCTCTCACTCAGTGGGCCCTACAAAGCCTTTTTTTTTTTTTTTTCCTAAATTCTCCCTGAAACAATCATTTCATTTTATTTGTTTTATAAATTCTTCTGTAAAAAATAATTTTTTTTTAATTTTTTTTTTTTCTGAAGTCTCCCTTTTAAAAAAAACAAACACAAATCAGTGGGAGATAAATATTTACATTTGCGCTTCAGTGACAGTCCTGCGTGTGTGCCATCTCATTTGTTGCCAACAACAACAGAGTGTGTAACATTGTGGCTGATTTTCGTTGTGGTCTCACCCACCTGTAAAGGGGTAGCTAAATCATACTGAAGTTATAGCTCACCGTGTAAGTTGTGTGACAGCAACAAATACCGTTCGTTTGTTAACGTTTTTAAAACAATGAGGAAGTCTGGTGGAAGAGGTCGTGGCCGGGGGCGTTCATTGTCAGCTGGTAATGAGGGTAGTGGTAGTGGTGGAGCATCAGCTGGTCGTGGTAAAAAAAATATTGCACCTAAGTCTGGAGCTGTGGAGCCAGGTTCGTCGTCTGGCTACACAAGGCCTCGAACGCTCCCTTTTCTGGGAGTAGGAAAACCGCTTTTAAAGCCGGAGCAGCAAGAGCAAGTTTTGGCTTATCTTGCTGACTCAGCCTCTAGCTCTTTTGCCTCCTCTCGTGAAACTGGTAAATGTCAAAGCAGCGCGTTGTTAGTGGATGTTCACGGTCAGGGACAAGTCGCTTCCTTGTCCTCTTCAGCAAAAACAACAGAGAAGAATGCAGCAGGCGACACAACGGGTTACTCCATGGAGCTCTTTACACATACCGTCCCTGGCTTAGAAAGTGAAGCAGTTAACAGTCCATGCCCATTACAAGTTGAATCTGACATGGAGTGCACTGATGCACAGCCACAGCCAGACTACTATCCTGGTCCTTTGACTCAGACCACAACATTGCCATCGCAGGGTGCTGATCAAGAATCAGACCCTGATGAGACTATGTTGCCCCATCACGAACGCTATACCACCGACCGCCACGGTGACACAGACGAAGTTGCACACGAGCTACAAGAAGAGGTAATAGATGACCCAGTTCTTGACCCCGATTGGCAGCCATTGGGGGAACAGGGTGCAGGCGGCAGCAGTTCTGAAGCGGAGGAGGAGGGGCCGCAGCAGGCATCAACATCGCAACAGGTTCCATCTGCCAGGCCCGTATCTTGCCCAAAACGCGTGGCAAAGCTAAAACCTGTTGGAGGACAGCGTGGCCATCCGGTTAAAGCTCAGTCTGCAATGCCTGAAAAGGTATCCGATGCTAGAAAGAGTGCAGTCTGGCATTTTTTTAAACAACATCCAATTGATCAGCGCAAAGTCATCTGTCAAAAATGTTCAACTACCTTAAGCAGAGGACAGAATCTGAAAAGTCTCAATACAAGTTGCATGCATAGACATTTAACCACCATGCATTTGCAAGCCTGGACTAACTACCAAACGTCCCTTAAGGTTGTAGCACCCTCGGCCAATGAAGCTAGTCAGCAACGCAACATCCCTTCCGGCAGTGTAGGGCCACCATTTTCCGCACCACCTGCAGTATCTGTGCAGGTTTCTTTGCCAGGCCAAAGCCGTCAGGGTCAGGGAATCACCAGTTTCGTAGTAGGAAACACTGCATCTAGGGCACCGGTGGCAACAATACCATCTCCCACCGTCTCTCAGTCTGCCATGTCCACCGGCACCCCCGCTAGTTCCACGATCTCCAGCTCTCCAGTCCAGCTCACCCTACATGAGACTATGGTTAGAAAAAGGAAGTACTTAGCCTCGCATCCGCGTACACAGGGTTTGAACGCACACATAGCTAGACTAATCTCGTTAGAGATGATGCCCTACCGGTTAGTTGAAAGCGAAGCTTTCAAAGCCCTGATGGACTACGCTGTACCACGCTACGAGCTACCCAGTCGACACTTTTTTTCCAGAAAAGCCATTCCAGCCCTCCACCAGCATGTTAAAGAGCGCATCGTCCATGCACTCAGGCAATCTGTGAGCACAAAGGTGCACCTGACAACAGATGCATGGACCAGTAGGCATGGCCAGGGACGTTACGTGTCCATCACGGCACACTGGTTAAATGTGGTGGATGCAGGGTCCACAGGGGACAGCAAGTTTGGGACAGTTCTGCCTAGCCCACGGTCTAGGAAACAATTGGCTGTAGCCGTTCGCACCCCCTCCTCCTCCTCTTCGTCCTCCTGCAGAAGCGAGAGCTCGTCCACAGACCGCAGTCGCACAACCACTCCATCCGCAGCTGCCACTGTTGCACACCAGGTCTCCCATTATGGGGCAGCTACTGGCAAACGTCAGCAGGCTGTATTGGCTATGAAGTGTTTGGGCGACAACAGACACACCGCGGAAGTTCTGTCCGAGTTCTTGCAGAAAGAAACGCAGTCGTGGCTGGGCACTGTAGATCTTGAGGCAGGCAAGGTAGTGAGTGATAACGGAAGGAATTTCATGGCTGCCATCTCCCTTTCCCAACTGAAACACATTCCTTGCCTGGCTCACACCTTAAACCTGGTGGTGCAGTGCTTCCTGAAAAGTTATCCGGGGTTATCCGACCTGCTCCTCAAAGTGCGTGGACTTTGCTCACATATCCGCCGTTCGCCCGTACACTCCAGCCGTATGCAGACCTATCAGCGTTCTTTGAACCTTCCCCAGCATCGCCTAATCATAGACGTTGCAACAAGGTGGAACTCAACACTGCACATGCTTCAGAGACTGTGTGAACAGAGGCGGGCTGTTATGTTTTTGTGGGAGGATACACATACACGGGCAGGCAGTAGGATGGCAGACATGGAGTTGTCAGGTGTGCAGTGGTCGAAGATTCAAGACATGTGTCAAGTCCTTCAGTGTTTTGAGGAATGCACACGGCAGGTTAGTGCAGACAACGCCATAATAAGCATGAGCATCCCCCTAATGCGTCTGCTGATGCAAAGTTTGACGCACATAAAGGATCAGGCGTCTGCAGCTGAGGAAGAGGAAAGCCTTGATGACAGTCAGGCATTGTCTGGCCAGGGCAGTGTACAGGACGAGGTAGCGGGCGAAGAGGAGGAGGAGGACGAGGAGGATGATGGGGATGATTATATTTTTAATGAGGAAGCTTTTCCGGGGCCACTGGAAATTGGTGGCGCGGCAAGGCCGAGTTCTGGTTTTTTGAGGGACACAAGTGACGTGGATTTGCCTGAAACTGCCCCTCAACCAAGCACAACCGCAGATTTGAGAACTGGAACTTTGGCCCACATGGCGGATTATGCCTTACGTATCCTCAAAAGGGACACACGCATAACTAAAATGATGAATGATGACGATTACTGGTTGGCCTGCCTCCTTGATCCTCGCTATAAAGGCAAATTGCAAAATATAATGCCACATGAGAACTTGGAACTAATATTAGCAACCAAACAATCAACTCTTGTTGACCGTTTGCTTCTGGCATTCCCTGCACACAGCGCCCGTGATCGTTCTCACACGAGCTGCAGGGGCCAGCAGACCAGAGGAGTTAGAGGGGCAGAAATCAGAAGTGGCGTTGGCCAGAGGGGTTTTCTGACCAGGTTGTGGAGTGATTTTGCTATGACCGCAGACATGACAGGTACTGCAGCATCAATTCAAAGTGACAGGAGACAACATTTGTCCAGTATGGTTACAAACTATTTTTCATCCCTTATCGATGTTCTCCCTCAACCGTCATTCCCATTTGATTACTGGGCATCAAAATTAGACACCTGGCCAGAATTGGCAGAATATGCATTGCAGGAGCTTGCTTGCCCGGCAGCTAGTGTCCTATCAGAAAGAGTATTCAGTGCTGCAGGTTCAATACTAACAGAAAAAAGGACTCGTCTGGCTACCCAAAATGTAGATGATCTAACCTTCATTAAAATGAACCACAACTGGATTTCGAAATCTTTTGCCCCACCTTGCCCGGCTGACACCTAGCTTTCCTATGAAAAGGTCTTGCCTGTGGACTATTCTGAATGCCTTTTCCAATCTCGTAATTTTCAGCACCTGATTGTCCAGCATACGACATGTTTACACCTCACTAAATGGCCAAACTCCCCACACGGGGCCGTGGTATCGACACTTGGCGACAGCACTCGTGAGAGTGCAGTTTGTCTGAAGAGGTGGGTGAGCCCGCTTTTGGTCGACGGCACTGCCACTGGGTCCCTCCTAGTACAATAAAGTGTCTCTGGCGGTGGTGGTGCGCACCCAACGTCAGACACACCGTTGTAATATGAGGGGCCCTGGGCCTGTACCGCCGGCCACAAGACAGTTTCCCCCCACCCCAGCTCAAACAGTGCTCTACCACTTGCAAAATTATCTCACAGCTCCACCAATGTTTAGTCTATGCGCTGACATCCTTCAATGCCTGCCACTGACAATACCATTGTATTGACATTTTTGTTATGTTAGGCCTTCGATGCCTGTCTGTGGTCACTCCTTCCACTAGGCCTCCACTGACCACACCACTGCTGTCCGTGTACCCCTGGAACCAATTTAAAATTGCCTACAGCCATATGTTATTATTTTAGGCCTTCGATGCCTGTCTGCGGTCCATTCTTTCAACTACTACTACACTGACCAGGTCACTGCTGCCCGTGTACCCCTGGAACCAATTTAAAATTGCCTACAGCCATGTGTTATTATTTTAGGCCTTCGATGCCTGTCTGCGGTCACTCCTTCCACTAGGCCTCCACTGACCACACCACTGCTGCCCGTGTACCCCTGGAACCAATGTAAAATTGCCTACAGCCAGACCAATTTTTTTATTTTAGGCCTTCGATGCCTGTCTGCAGTCCATTCTTTCAACTACTACTACACTGACCAGGTCACTGCTGCCCGTGTACCCCTGGAACCAATTTAAAATTGCCTACAGCCATGTGTTATTATTTTAGGCCTTCGATGCCTGTCTGCGGTCACTCCTTCCACTAGGCCTCCACTGACCACACCACTGCTGCCCGTGTACCCCTGGAACCAATTTAAAATTGCCTACAGCCATGTGTTATTATTTTAGGCCTTCGATGACTGTCTGCGGTCACTCCTTCCACTAGGCCTCCACTGACCACACCACTGCTGCCCGTGTACCCCTGGAACCAATTTAAAATTGCCTACAGCCATGTGTTATTCTTTTAGGCCTTCGATGCCTGTCTGCGGTCCATTCTTTCAACTACTACTACACTGACCAGGTCACTGCTGCCCGTGTACCCCTGGAACCAATTTAAAATTGCCTACAGCCATGTGTTATTATTTTAGGCCTTCGATGCCTGTCTGCGGTCACTCCTTCCACTAGGCCTCCACTGACCACACCACTGCTGCCCGTGTACCCCTGGAACCAATGTAAAATTGCCTACAGCCAGCCCAATTTTTTTATTTTAGGCCTTCGATGCCTGTCTGCAGTCCATTCTTTCAACTACTACTACACTGACCAGGTCACTGCTGCCCGTGTACCCCTGGAACCAATTTAAAATTGCCTACAGCCATGTGTTATTATTTTAGGCCTTCGATGCCTGTCTGCGGTCACTCCTTCCACTAGGCCTCCACTGACCACACCACTGCTGCCCGTGTACCCCTGGAACCAATTTAAAATTGCCTACAGCCATGTGTTATTATTTTAGGCCTTCGATGCCTGTCTGCGGTCACTCCTTCCACTAGGCCTCCACTGACCACACCACTGCTGTCCGTGTACCCCTGGAACCAATTTAAAATTGCCTACAGCCATGTGTTATTCTTTTAGGCCTTCGATGCCTGTCTGCGGTCCATTCTTTCAACTACTACTACACTGACCAGGTCACTGCTGCCCGTGTACCCCTGGAACCAATTTAAAATTGCCTACAGCCATGTGTTATTATTTTAGGCCTTCGATGCCTGTCTGCGGTCACTCCTTCCACTAGGCCTCCACTGACCACACCACTGCTGCCCGTTTACCCCTGGAACCAATTTAAAATTGCCTACAGCCAGCCCAATTTTTTTATTTTAGGCCTTCGATGCCTGTCTGCGGTCCATTCTTTCAACTACTACTACACTGACCAGGGCACTGCTGCCCGTGTACCCCTGGAACCAACATCAGAAAATATAAAAATAAGTATTTTGCTTACAAAAAAGAAAATACTGGAGAGATATCAAATGCAGACATTTTAACATTAAAAACAAACACACAACTAAAATCTGGTACAGTACTAAAAATGGCCACCAGCTACAATTACTTTCTCCTGCAAGTAGTTAACTGAAAGGTTTTTTAAATTGAAAACACACATATGGCATCCACCGAGTGTTGTCCTGTCGCGTCTTCTTTATATTATTGCCGAGAAGATGCAAAACAATGAAAATAATAAAATCATTAATTACCAAAATAATAGAGAAAGTCAACACCACATTGCAAATAAACATTCATTCCAAATAAAGAAGCAGGGCGCGTCCGAGGGTGAGTATATACCTAATAAGAATATAATCACCCTCGGACGCGCAATGCTTATTTCCAACAGCCTTCCTTCCTAAGAATCAGCCCTTCCGTGGTGTAGAGAGACGTTGTGTTACACTCCAAGGTGTTCCCCAGGTTGCCTTTCCTGAGCTTCGATCTTCATGCTCTCGTTTAGTAGTTGTCGGAAACTACGCTGCATTAGGCCTACAAATTGGGTATGGGGTGTAGAGAGAGGGTTTGTTACACTCCAAGGTGTTCCCCAGGTTGCCTTTCCTGAGCTTCGATCTTCCGGCTCTCGTTTAGTAGTTGTTGGAAACTACGCTGCATTAGGCCTTCAAATTGGGTATGGGGTGTAGAGAGAGGGTGTGTTACACTCCAAGGTGTTCCCCAGGTTGCCTTTCCTGAGCTTCGATCTTCCGGCTCTCGTTTAGTAGTTTTTGGAAACTACGCTGCATTAGGCCTTCAAATTGGGTATGGGGTGTAGAGAGAGGGTGTGTTACACTCCAAGGTGTTCCCCAGGTTGCCTTTCCTGAGCTTCGATCTTCCGGCTCTCGTTCAGTAGTTCTTGGAAACTACACTGCATTAGGCCTACAAATTGGGTATGGGGTGGAGAGAGATGGTGTGTTACACTCCAAGGTGTTCCCCAGGTTTCCTTGCCATTGCTTCGGTCTTCCGACTCTCGTTTAGTAGTTGTAGAAAAGTACACTGCATTAGGCCTACAAAATGGGTATGGGGTGGAGAGAGATGGTGTGTTACACTCCAAGGTGTTCCCCAGGTTGCCTTTCCTGAGCTTCTATCTTCAGGCTCTCATTAAATTGTGGTTAAATGGAACAACTGCATTTGGCGTACTAGTTGGTTTGGGGCCTACTATCGGTGTCTGCCACTCCTTGCTGTTCTCCTGGTTTCCTGTCCTGAAATTCCATTTTCAGGCTCTCGTTAAGTAGTTGTTAATGTTAGACTGCATTTGGCCTACTAGTTGGGTTGGGGCCTACTATCGGTGTCTGCCACTCCTTGCTGTTCTCCTCCACTGAACAAAGCTGTGCCGCCTGTTTACTACGGTTGCCAATTTTGAACTGCATTTCGACTACTTACTGATTTGGCCCTACTCTCTGTGTCAGCCTCTCATTCCAGTTGTCCTCCACTGCAATGCCCCCTGGTTATTCCTGTGTTACCAATTTTGAACTGCATTTAGCCCACTTTATTCTTTGGGCCTATATCTGTGTTTCCACTTCATCGTGCCCATTGCCCAGCCAGTGATAGATGAGTCTGCTGGTACATTGACCCATAACGCAACATTCCCCGTGCATGCTACACAACAACATTGTGACCCTGCTGAAAGTCAGGTTGCTCTTCCCGCATACCATACCACCTTACACGGGGACAAAGAGGAAGGTGCAGATGAAAGTGCAGGTTCCTTCATCAGGTGGGGGGAGGAATACTAGTTGGCGACGTCACTGGCACAGGGCCTCTCATAGTACGCAAAAGTGTTGCTGCCGGTGGGAGGCGCCCCCGCCGTGCAAACACACCGCTGTACTTTGAGGGGCCCTGTGCCAGTGCCAATGCCAACAAGTGGGCCCCCCCTGCTTGCTCAGGATCACAGCACTTGCAAAGTTGAAATACTTACCTCTCCCTGCTCCACTGCCGTGACGTGGTCCAGATTTCCTGGGCCCACTAATTACTTGAACCAGCCCTACCCCACACAACTTTAGCCAAATGACCCCCAATTTCAAATGCCTTCCAATTATTATAAGGTAAATTACGCTTGACAAGCTTCATTAAGAAGAATGGATGGTTTTGACATTAAAATGGGCACTCTAGGTGTTTTCCTGGCCCCCACTCACTGCCGACTATGCTGCCCCATTGACTTGCATTGGGTTTCGTGTTTCGGTCGATCCCGACTTTACGTCATAATCGGCCGATTTCACTCGACCCGACTTTTGAGATAGTCGGGTTTCGCGAAACCCGGCTCGACTCTAAAAAGGTCAAGGTCGCTCAACTCTAGTTTACAATCAACATTGCATGCAGCAGCCACCACAGCCTCCCAGACACTGTTCCGAGAGGTGTACTGTTTTCCTTCCCTGTAGATCTCACATTTTATGAGGGACCACAGGTTCTCTATGGGGTTCAGATCAGGTGAACAAGGGGGCCATGTCATTATTTTTTCTTCTTTGAGACCTTTACTGGCCAGCCACGCTGTGGAGTAGTTGGAGGCATGTGATGGAGCATTGTCCTGCATGAAAATCATTTTTTTTCTTGAATGATACCAACTTCTTCCTGTACCATTGCTTGAAGAAGTTGTCTTCCAGAAACTGGCAGTAGGTCTGGGAGTTGAGCTTCACTCCATCCTCAACCCGAAAAGGTCCCACAAGTTCATCTTTGATGATACCAGCCCATACCAGTACCCCACCTCCACCTTGCTGGCGTCTGAGTCGGAGTGGAGCTCTCTGCCCTTTACCGATCCAGCCTCTGGCCCATCCATCTGGCCCATCAAGAGTCACTCTCATTTCATCAGTCCATAAAACCTATGAAAAGTCAGTCTTAAGATATTTCTTGGCCCAGTCATGACGTTTTCTCTTACGTTTCAAAGGTGGTCGTTTTTCAGCCTTTCTTACCTTGGCCATGTCCCTGAGAATCGCACACCTTGTGTTTTTTGTTACTCCAGTAATTTTGCAGCTCTGAAATATGGCAAAACTGGTGGCAAATGGAATCTTGGCAGCTTCATGCTTGATTTTCCTCAGTTCATGGGCAGTTATTTTGCACCTTTTTTGCCCAACACGCTTCTTGCGACCCTGTTGGCTATTTTCCATGAAACGCTTGATTGTTCGGTGATCGCGCTTCACAAGTTTGTCAATTTCAAGACTGCTGCATCCCTCTGCAAGACATCTCACAATTTTGGACTTTTCAGAGCCCGTCAAATCTCTCTTCTTACCCATTTTGCCGAAGGAAAGGAGGTTGCCTAAAAATAAAGCACACCTTATATAGGGTTTTGATGTCATTAGACAACACCCCTCCTCATTACAGAGACGCACATCACCTGATTTACTTAATTGGTAGTTGGCTCTCAAGCCTGAACAGCTTGGAGTAGGACAACATGTATAAAAAGTATCATGTGATCAAAATACAAATTGCCTAATAATTCTGCACACAGTGTACTGACCGCCAGGGATGGGGGTGGACTGACATAGGGGCAATCCTATTAAAGGACGTGACGGAGTCGGATGACGGATGGTTCCAAAAGGCTTCAGTGACTGGGCCTGATTTGGACGGTTTCAGAGGCGACTAAGAGTAATAGAAAGTGCCAAGCCCCGCAGCTTTAGGCAAGGGGGGGAATATGTGGTATGGCAACTGGCTATGTAGTTAATGGGCGGTATGTATCGCAGAGGTGGGTGGCCCTGTGATGGAAGCCTGAGCTTGTTTTGCTCAGCAGATCTACTGCTGAGGGTTTTGTTATACATTGGGAAGGCTTCCAGATGACTTGGAGAGATGGGTGGGTCCAGTCACCAACATACTCCACCCAGGGGGGGTGTCTGGACACCCAACAAGTTGCCTGTGTGTTTGTGCACGGGCGTCAGTGCTGGCTAGTGTGAGCCAGAGTGAGGAGGCCTGTGATATACCTCCGGAGAGGACGCCTCTGAGGATATAAGAGGTATCCAGGAACCTGTGCGGTCGTCACAAACACTTAGTGGACGCTAAACCGTATTAGGCACACCAAGGCTCAGCAAGGATCTTGGGTACTGTAGAGCCGAACGGTTGCTGGACGGTGCACAGGGTGCTGCATGTTACCAAGTACCTGAGAGGTTTATGCTGCTCCTGTTCTTTTGAATAAAGCTTTTGTATATTATACTATTACTTGGGATATTTGATCATTTTTTTCTTTCTTTGGTCCTGTTATATCATAGCTTATAGCAGAGAGTTTTCAAAAAGGGGACAACCTCTTTGAACGTAAGACTTGGGTATACTAATAGATGACAGACTGCACGTGAGCCAACAGTGTGAGGCAGCAGCAAAAAAGGCAAACAGTTCTAGGATGTATTATGAGAAGTATAGAATCTAGATCACATGAAGTAATTATCCCCCTATACTCCTCCTTGGTCAGGCCTCATCTGTAATACTATGTCCAGTTCTACGCACCACTTTTAAAAAAGACATTGAAAAACTGGAACAAGTCCAGAAAAGAACTTCCTCGTATGTCCTTCGAGGAATGGTTAAAGGATCTGGAAATGTTTAGCTTGTAAAAAGAAGGCTAATGGGAACCTTAATAGCTGTCTACAAATATTTGAAGGGATGTCACAGTGTAGAGAAATCACCATTATTCTGATTTGCACATGGAAACACAAGAAGCAATGGAATGAAACTGAAAGGGAGACCACACAGATTAGATATTAGAAAAAACTTTTTGACAATGAAGGTGATCAATGAGTGGAACAGGCTGCCATGAGAGGTGGTGAGTTCTCCTTCAATGCAAGTCTTCAAACAGAGGATGGTGTGATGCTAGTCACAACCCACAGACAGGCCGTGAGTCAGCAAAGTCAGACATCCTGGGGTCAATAACAAGAGAGCATATAGTAAACCAAGCGAAAATATGAAGTCATCAGTCATCAAGTCACATGCCAAGGTCAGAATACCAGAGAAATAGCAGATAAGCAAAGAAGCAATAGCAAACAGGTAGTCAGAACACGGTCCAAAGGTCAGTAGCAGAATATTACTGACAGCTCAGCACGCCCCAGCACAGGATAGGATGACAGAGCTGTCCATCACTGAGTCCCATACAAGGGGACCACCGGACTCCAGGTTTCCCAGGAAACCCACGACTAAAAGCTCCGACCAAATAATCAGCCTTCACCAAATGAGCCAGAACTCAGGATCTCTCCTCGGGTCCATATCCCCTCCAGTGAACAAGATATTGGAGGGAATTTCAGACCCTCCGAGAAACCACAATGCTCTGCAGCTCATATGGAGCGCCCCCAATGGCTAGGGGTACCGGGTCCTTCGGTTCTCAAGAGGGATGTCACGGTGGCTGACCCGGTCTGTGGCCCTCAGGAGGTCCGTTATAAAAGGGGACAGGTCTTTAAAGGGGAAATGTTTGTGACGCAACCTGTGGTATTCGGTCAGGGTAACCGATGCTGCTTATGGGTCCGCTGGGGTGATGTTATGGCAGCTAGATGGTATACCTTCCCACAGGTGAAGTGTGTCCCCAGGGCTTCCCAGTGTGTAAGATGGTGGATGGTGTGAGGCGCAGTGAAGAACAAGGACACAAGGTTGCAGTCTCTTTACCTTTTACTGAAGGCTTCAGCATCCACAGTCCAGGGCACCAGATCACAGGGCAGGCAGAGTCCGGCCAGTTTGGAGGCAAATCCAGAGTCCCCTTATCCAGGTGGAAATCAGTAGCCTTCCTCTAGCGCCTTGGTGTTGTAGTACCTTATTGCTAAGCCTCTCATAAGGTCCTCACAGATGTTGTAGATGTTATCGATGTTATCTCTCTCTCTCTGTCCCCCAGATGGATAGGACAAACCCGTATGACCGGTGGCTTGAGGATTTTTACAGGGACTCTATCATGCCCCGGCCTCTTGTGGGTGCCACCTTGCCTCCTGGGTATAGGGCGGATCAGTAACTTGCAATTAGCTGTCCTGCCGGTCTCTGGAGCAAGGCATAAAGGACTGTTGCTCCCTCGGTGTTCCGGCTACCGGGATCCTGCGCCTCAGAAGGAGGCAGCCTGTGTAGAGCAGAACTCCTTCTGGTTTCCACTCCTTTTGCTATGACTTCTTTCTCACTCTCTACAATACAGTTCTCTGTTTGTGTCCTTTCTTAGGAACTGCCGCACGTGGGGCAGGCGCATCTCCATGTCCTTCTGTCTAGGCCTCTGAAAGGCTCCCATCCCTGTCAGGGACCAACTGCCTGAGCCAAAGCTCAGCCAGCAACTGCCTAACTTCCTCTCAAGGTCAGTTTTACCTAAGTGTGAAGAGTGCCCTAATAAATAGGAGCATAGCTCCCCCTGGTGGACTGGAGTATGAAATGTGTTGTATGCTTGTGATACCTGGTAAAGACATCTCCTTTATTGCCTCCAAACGTAACATCACTCCCCCTAGAGGAGAATTGTATTACTGCAACAACCAGGACCCTGGGGCGCTGCACATACTCCAAACCTCCATCAACAGAGACTGGAGGAGGGGAAGAGACAGACAACAAAGAAGGAACACACTTCTTTAACAGGGATCTGTGAAAAACATTGGGGACACGAAGGGACTGCGGAAGCTTTCATCTTAAGGCAACTGGATTTACTACCTCCAGAATCTCCTGCGGGCCAATGAATTTTGGACCCAATTTTGGCGAAGGTACTTTTAGCCTAATATTCTTGGACGATAACCAAACTTTATCACCAACTTTGAAAGTGGAACCCGCCAAACATTTCCTATCGGCCTTACGTTTTTGCCGAAACTGAGCCACCTCAATATTCTTCTGAACCTTCCCTCCAAACATCCCCAAGTTTCTGAATGTTCACCTCCACTCTAGGGCATCCAAAACTGATCTTAGGGAATTCACCAAAATGAGGATGAAAACCATAAAGGAAAAAGAAAATAGATGTTCCAGTGCACTGATTGACCTGACTGTTAAAGGTGAACTCAGCAGAGACAAAAATGAGGACCAGTCCTCCTGTAGAGCCGCTACAAAACATCTTAAAATTTGTTCTAGCGATTGATTCATCTTCTCTATCTGACCATTTGTTTCAGGTTGATAAGCAATGGAAAACAACAAATCAATCCCTAATTTCCTACAAAATGCCCTCCAGAATTTAGAGACAAATTGCACCCCCTTATCAGATACAATGTTTAAAGGAATGCCATGCAATCTCACCACATGATTGATAAATAACCTGGAAAGTGTTTCAGCATTAGGTAACCCTGATAATGGAACAAAGTGAGCTAGTTTTCTGAAACATATCCAATAAAGTCTATAGTAACATAGTAACATAGTAACATAGTTAGTAAGGCCGAAAAAAGACATTTGTCCATCCAGTTCAGCCTATATTCCATCATAATAAATCCCCAGATCTACGTCCTTCTACAGAACCTAATATTTGTATGATACAATATTGTTCTGCTCCAGGAAGACATCCAGGCCTCTCTTGAACCCCTCGACTGAGTTCGCCATCACCACCTCCTCAGGCAAGCAATTCCAGATTCTCACTGCCCTAACAGTAAAGAATCCTCTTCTATGTTGGTGGAAAAACCTTCTCTCCTCCAGACGCAAAGAATGCCCCCTTGTGCCCGTCACCTTCCTTGGTATAAACAGATCCTCAGCGAGATATTTGTATTGTCCCCTTATATACTTATACATGGTTATTAGATCGCCCCTCAGTCGTCTTTTTTCTAGACTAAATAATCCTAATTTCGCTAATCTATCTGGGTATTGTAGTTCTCCCATCCCCAATAAAGTTGGATATGGTTAAGACAAGGCAGATAGGCAAGAGCAGTACTCCTTCTCAGTCCTCAGGTGTCCAGTCTAGATTTACACAAATACAAATTTACATATATAAAACCACAAACTTACAGTAGACATTTACAAACAATAATATCAGTGTTAGGCCGGGATCACACATGCGAGAAACACAGCCGAGTCTCGCTTGTTAATACCTGGCATTGCCACCGTCACTGAGGAGCGGAGCATGTGGCGCATAGCAAGACATGCAGCCGCACACTTTGCTCCTTAGTGACGGCGGCAATGCCGGGTATTAATATCCGAGACTCAGCCGTATTTCTCCCATAGGTGATCCCGGCCATAGTGTCTTTATTGCCGCCGTCACTTTAATTCATTTTAATCAGGTCATGAAAGGGGTTGTCCAGTACTTTAACATTAATTGCCTATCCTTAGGATTTAAAATGTAAAATTGAGGTATTAGACTTTTCAATAAACCAAAAAAAGGGTCTTTATAGTGACATTAGGCTTCTTTTAGCCAGTAGAGGGAGCCCATTGAGCTTTCACAATTCTAGAATAGCACTGGAAATCCTTGACTTTTTCTCATGTCACAGTAAAACTTGTCTTTTTATATAACTTTAATGTTCATTGTTTCTATTCTTTTACGCTTTGTTTTATTCATATGCAAAATCTAAGTGACCCTTTATTACCGGAAAACTGGAAAGCTTACTGTACAGCGTCTATAATTAGACTGAGGAATGTACACAGTTCATATGCAGAGAAAACATTGTGAGTAAGCTTCTGGTTCTCTTGTAATCTTCCATGCTTGTCAGCTCTCTATTCTCAAGGCAGAGGGAGAACCTTCCTAGCTTTATTTCTGTTTCTCTGTAATGAACACTTCTCATCATTGAAATTGCAACACCAGGAAGAAATAGTTGTGGAATTCTGAAAATCACAGAATTGATAGTCATGTTAATGACATGTAAAAGTTAAATAAAATGGAAACAACATTTTCAAAACATTTTGATCACTCAGGCTTAGGCTAGCCCACAAGAAAACAGGAGAATCCTCCAGTGGATCCCTGAGCCGGAGTGGGCCACCACCCTCTTATCTGAGCAGTACTTGGCACAATATTCTTGAATTACTGTGTTCATCTACTATATAATTGTCTAAGGGGTACTTCCGTCTTTCTGTCTGTCCTTCTGTCTGTCTGGCGGCAAGTTCCATCACGGAAATCCCGCGTCGCTGATTGGTCTCGCCAGCTGCCTGTCCTCGCTGCCGCGACCAATCAGTGATGGACACAGTCCGGCCGAGAATTAATCCCTCCCTACTCCCCTGCAGTCAGTGCCCGGCGACACAGGGTTAATGCCAGCGTTAACGGACCGCGTTATGCCGCGGGTAACGCACTCTGTTAACACTGCTATTAACCCTGTGTGTCCCCAACTTTTTACTATTGATGCTGCTTTTGCAGCATCAATAGTAAAAAGATGTCATGTTAAAAATAATAAAAAAAACAAAAAACCTGATATTCTCACCTTCCGTAGTCCGCCGAGGCGCGCGCGGCTGCCGCCATCTTCCGTTCCCAGAGATGCATTGCGAAATTACCCAGAAGACTTAGCGGTCTCGCGAGACCACTAAGTCATCTGGGTAATTTCGCAATGCATCCTGGGAACGGAAGATGGCGGCAGCAGTGCGCGCATCGGCACAGCTTCGCTGGATCCCGGTGGGTGAGTATATAACTATTTTTTTATTTTATTTTAACAGGGATATGGTGCCCACACTGCTATATACAACGTGGGCTGTGTTATATACCGCGTGGCTGCTATATACTACCTGGCCAGTGTTAGAAACTATGTGGACTGTGTTATATACTGCGTGGGCTGTGCTATATATTACGCGGCCAGTGTTATATACTGTGTGGGCTGTGTTATATACTACATGGGCTGTGTTATATACTGTTTGGGCTGTGTTATATACTGCGTGGCCTGTATTAACGCATCGGGTATTCTACAATATGTATGTATGTATATAGCAGCCACATAGTATATAGCACAGGCCACGTAGTATTTGTCTGCTACATACTATATGGCTCCTATATACTACGTAGCCTGTGCTATATGCTATGTGGCTGCTATATACATACATACATACATATTCTAGAATACCCGATGCGTTAGAATCGGGCCACCATCTAGTTGTTGTATAAATTTGTGATTGAGGATAATGTCACATTTACATGTAGCTGAAAAGTGGGGCCCTGGAGTTGGTTACTTATGGGCCCTTGGCACCTCAGTCCGACACTTCAAGCTGCTCACAATAGAACGACAAACATGCAGCCTGGTGTCGTCATATTCAAAAACGGCTCCTGGGACACTTAGGAGAAATGGCTGTACCACTGGTTCCACCATCCAATCAATTTCAGGGATGGTCCGTCCTCTTCATCAGGTATACAAAGTATGGCATGCACCTGAGGAAGGGGTCAAACCATTCCTGAAACGTGTAGTTTCTTTTTTCTACCAAGGGCCATTTAGAATTTAGCGTTTGGGGGCCGTATAAAATTATTAACTTAATCATTAGGTACCTGCATTTATTCAAACATTTAAATAACTCCTATCAAATGTGATGGCTGGAATAACTTCTCTTTGGTGAGGGGTGCGATGTTGGGAGGTATTGATAATATTGTTACTCGCAACAGGTTTTCTAAGTTTGCATCAGTTAGCCATCAACAAAAACAACTGATCAGCAGCCAATTTCCAGCTTCTGACACGTAGCACCACTCACATCATGTAAAAGTCCAATCCTCCACTGCTGTTGATTCCATCATATTTGACGGGATGAATGGCACCACGTGTAGAGCAGGTCCTCTACCAAAACTGCACACACTGTGTGTCAGGCATATTTTGGTCCGTCATGGGAGAGGTCGGACACCTCTTCATTTTGGGGTTTTCTGATGCCATGACAGATTGGAAAATCGGAAGTGACACTGCAGATGTTCTCAGGCCATAACAGCAAAGAATATGCCCCAATCCATTAGGCGATCTGCACAGGGGCAGGAACTAGTCTGCCTAGACATTGGCCCATGAAGCTGTTCGCACCAGCACATCTCCATGGTACTAAAACTCCTCATCACTCAGGAGCTGCAGGCTTACACCATTTCACTGGTTGACCACAGACAGGTGACATCTACACTCCGCAGCGAACTCTCCCCTGAATGTACGTCTCCGTCTCCTCACACAACACTTCTTTCTTCTCATTCATAATGGCTGCTCTCCGGGTCCTCACCAGGCGCAGCGAGGGCTGTGAACCCATGTTTCCGCATTACTAGAGCCCTGGTATGCGAGCTGTCCAGTCCTGGGGCCGCCTTCTTCACCACAATGACACAGGACTCATATACCAGGAAAATACTGGACGTTCCCGGAAGCGGAAGGGAAAGACGTGAGCAGCTTCGGCGCCGTCTGTTCACAAGGCATGTCGGGAGATGTAGTTCAATGAATGTGAAGGGCCCATTTTTAGAGCTCCTCTCTCAACAACCCCATATGACTGGTCAGAATTTAGGTAGACAATAAAGTATTCCAAGCTGGAATTTTGCTGGAATACCATACTTCATAGATCTTTTTAAATAGGGATGTCAAACTCAAATACAAAGAGGGACAAAATTAAAAGCTTGGAGACAGTCGTGGGCAAATCTTGATATTTAATAAAAGAAAAGTCTACAATTGAGGAAGGTTTACCTCATTATCAAATACAACAATGAACTATTTAATACTGATACAAACTTTTTGGGGGTTATCCCCAAGTACAAAATACCTTTTAATTAACTGATCTTAAAATAACATATTGGCATAATATAATATATTATGTAAGAGCAATAAAAAGCATATGGCTCATTGGCCTAATTTATGTGTTTATGTAATCACAAAGGATAAAAAAACCTTGAATAATAAAGTATGATGCAAACAAAAGTGATCCGAAACAGAGTACGTTACCGCCACAGTGAATTCCTCTACAGTACCCTCAATACGCAGGGTATGATGACCCTACTGTACCCCCCTCCCTCAATCCCCCAACATAGAATGTTGATCCCATCACAGTATGATTCTCCAATCCCCACACAGTCCTCCATACAGTATAATTGCCACAAAAAGTGCTCATACAGTACAATGCGCCCCATATAGTCCTCCATACAGCATAATGGGGCTCTGCATTGCCTTCCATACAGTATAATTGCTCCAAAAATGCTCCATACAGTATAATGGGCCACATATAGTGCTCCATGCAGTATAATGGCCACAAAAAGTGCCCCGTACAGTATAATGGGCCCCACATAGTCCTCCATACACTAAAACGGGGCCCTGCATTGCCTTTCATACAATATAATGGCCACACATGGTACTCCATACACTATAATGGCCATAAAAATTGCTCCACATAGTATAATGGCTCCACATAATGCTCCATGCAGAATAACAGTTGCACATAGTGCTCCATACAGTATAATGGTCACATAAAGTGCTTCATACAGTATAATGGCCCCACATAGTGCTCCATACAGTATAAATGGCCCCACATAGTGCTCTATGCAGTATAAATGTCCCCACATAATGCTCCATGCAGTGTATTGACCCCATACAGTGCTCCATACAGTATAATGGCGACAATAAGTGCTCAATACAGTATAATGGCCCTACATAGTGCTCCATACAGTTTAATGGGCTTCATATAGTTCTCCATACAGTATAATGGCCTCACATTGTGCGCCATAAAGTATGACGGATCCCTCATAGTGCTTCATAGAGTATAATAGACCCAACATAAAAAAACATAAAGAAATGCTCATCTCTGTCCGTTTCTCCACTGCGCCGGTCTCTTATTGGTGTCTTCAGACCCTCTGAACATCTCGGCACGTTGTAATGATGTCATCACGCAGCACTGAGATGTCAGTCGCGGAGGGAGAATGATGAGAGAGGGAGTGTGGGCTGACGCTCCCTCCTTCATCATTGCTTTCAACAGTATCAGCATTTAGGATGCCTACAGTGGGTACGTAAAGTATTCAGACCCCTTTACATTTTTCACTCTTTGTTTCACTGCAGCCATTTGGTAAATTCAAAAAAGTTCATTTTTTCACATTAATGTTCACTATGTACCCCATCTTGACTGAAAAAAAAAAACAAATGTAGAAATTTTTGCAAATTTATTAAAAAAGAAAAACCAAAATATCACATGGTCATAAGTATTCAGACCCGTTGCTCGGACACTCATTTTTAAGTTACTTGCTGTCCATTTCCTTGTGATCCTCCTTGAGATGGTTCTACTCCTTGAATGGAGTCCAGCTGTGTTTAATTAAACTGATAGGACTTGATTTGGAAAGGCACACACCTGTTTATATAAGACCTAACAGCTCACAGTGCATGTCAGACCAAATGAGAATCATGACGTCAAAGGAACTGGCCAAGGAGCTGAAAGACAGAATTGTGGCAAGGCACAGATCTGGCCAAGGTTACAAATAAATTTCTGCAGTACTCAAGGTTCCTAAGAGCACAGTGACCTCCATAATCCTTAAATGGAAAAAGTTTGGGATCACCAGAAGTCTTCCTAGACCTGGCCATCCAGCCAAACTGAGCACTCGTGGGAGAAGAGCCTTGGTGAGAGAGGTAAAGAAGAACCCCAAGATTACTGTGCCTGAGCTCCAGAGATACAGTAGGGAGATGGGAGAACGTTCTACAAAGTCAACTATCACTGCAGCCCTCCACCATTCAGGCCTTTATGGCAGAGTGGCCCGACGGAAGCCTCTCCTCAGTACAAGACATATGAAAGCCCACATAGAGTTTGCTTAAAAAAACACATGAAGGACTCCCAGATTATGAGAAATAAGATTCTCTGGTCTGATGAGATGAAGATTGACCTTTTTGGTGATAATTCTAAGCAGTATGTGTGGAGAAAATCAGGCACTGCTCATCACCTGCCCAATACAATCCCAACAGTGAAACATGGTGGTGACAGCATCATGCTATCGGGGTGTTTTTCAGCTGCAGGGACAGGACAACTGGTTGCCATTAAAAGAAACATGAATGCAGCCAAGTACAGAGATATCCTGGATATAAACCTTTTCCAGAGTGCTCTGGACCTCAGACTTGGCCAACGGTTCACCTTCCAACAAGACAATGACCTTAAGCACACAGCTAAAATAACAAAGGAGTGGCTTCAGAATAACTCTGTGACCATTCTTGACTGGCCCAGCCAGAGCCCTGACCTAAACCCAATTGAGCATCTCTAGAGAGACCTGAATATGGCTGTCCACCACCATTCACCATCCACCCTGATGTAACTGGAGAGGATCTGCAAGGAGGAATGGCAGAGGATCCCCAAATCCAGGTATGAAAAACTTGTTGCATCATTCCCAAGAAGACTCATTGCTGTACTAGCTCAAAAGGGTGCTTCTACTCAATACTGAGCAAAAGATCAGAATACTTATGACCATGTGATATTGCGAGTTTTCTTTTTTAATACATTTGCAAAAATTTCTACATTTCTGTTTTTTTTCAGTCAAGATGGGGTGCAGAGTGTAAATTAATAAGAAAAAAATAAACTTTTTGAATTTACCAAATGGCTGCAATGAAACAGAGTGAAACATTTAAAGGAGCCTGAATACTTTCCGTATCCACTGTATATGGTTGAAAGGGAAATGTAGGGTGAAAGTGCGATGCCGGCGGAGGACCCGCCTGGTGTCACAGGACAAATATACTCGTGGGACCCTCCTGGCATCGCAGGCCAAATATTCCCACCCTGCAGGCCAGAGTTTGACATATGTGTTTTATACCAAATAGATGTAATGAGTGACTCACTGATTATACATATTGTTAGGGCTTTCTCATACTATTGAGAAAATCGGATTGATTATGCTAATGACACTCAGCTAAAACTCTCAACAGAATTTGAGCTGAGTGTCAGTTTACTGTGATCTGATTCTCTTGCATGTGAGCATGGATGTGGAGGAGATGGTGGACAATATTTCTCCATCTTCTCCATTATCTGAGTCTGTGGATATCAGACTATTTCACATGCCCCTATAGACTTAAATGGGTATACATGATCCAAATTCCAGAGCCACTCACAGCATGCTGCGATTGTTTTTCACACACCGATTCGGTCTATAGAAAAAAATTGCAGATCTTCACAGCCCCATAGTATAACATTAGTCACTTGGAAATGTTATGCGCTCATGTGAGCGAGCCCTTATATGCACTGGTTTATGGATAACTCAGCGTTTTTGGGACAATGGAATAGATTATTTTGTTGATAATATTAGTGTGCTTGCATGGCTGTGAGTGCGTAGCAGTTTGTTAACGGCCCATGCAGATTATCTTAATCAAGAATGACCCCTATATACTGTAATTATGTTTATCGCTTTTCAATGGTTGCAAAAATGTGTTTTTGGGGTATTGGGAAAACTCTTTTGTGACTATGCTTATGAAAAACATAGGAAAAAAAAAAAATCTGCTCATCCTTCTATGAGGCAAAATCTACAGTCTAATGAGTCAGGTGGTTCACAGAATGAAGCAGCCAGCCGGTCCCAAAGAACGTAGAAAAGACGGAGCCAGCACTCATCCCAAGGTTTAATTAAAAAAATTCAATTTCTTGGATTCATTGAAAATCAGCCGTAGAAAAATGAAAAACAAAAAAACGTGTCAACAGTCTACATTTGTATTTTTCTACATTTTTGTATTGTTGATTTTTAATGACTCTAACATACATAGTAACATAGTAACATAGTAACATAGTTAGTAAGGCCGAAAAAAGACATTTGTCCATCCAGTTCAGCCTATATTCCATCATAATAAATCCCCAGATCTTCGTCCTTCTACAGAACCTAATAATTGTATGATACAATATTGTTCTGCTCCAGGAAGACATCCAGGCCTCTCTTGAACCCCTCAACTGAGTTCGCTATCACCACCTTCTCAGGCAAGCAATTCCAGATTCTCACTGCCCTAACAGTAAAGAATCCTCTTCTATGTTGGTGGAAAAACCTTCTCTCCTCCAGACGCAAAGAATGCCCCCTTGTGCCCGTCACCTTCCTTGGTATAAACAGATCCTCAGCGAGATATTTGTATTGTCCCCTTATATACTTATACATGGTTATTAGATCGCCCCTCAGTCGTCTTTTTTCTAGACTAAATAATCCTAATTTCGCTAATCTATCTGGGTATTGTAGTTCTCCCATCCCCTTTATTAATTTTGTTGCCCTCCTTTGTACTCTCTCTAGTTCCATTATATCCTTCCTGAGCACCGGTGCCCAAAACTGGACACAGTACTCCATGTGCGGTCTAACTAGGGATTTGTACAGAGGCAGTATAATGCTCTCATCATGTGTATCCAGACCTCTTTTAATGCACCCCATGATGCTGCCTGGCACTGGCTGCTCCAGGTAAGTTTATCATTAACTAGGATCCCTAAGTCCTTCTCCCTGTCAGATTTACCCAGTGGTTTCCCATTCAGTGTGTAATGGTGATATTGATTCCTTCTTCCCATGTGTATAACCTTACATTTATCATTGTTAAACCTCATCTGCCACCTTTCAGCCCAAGTTTCCAACTTATCCAGATCCATCTGTAGCAGAATACTATCTTCTCTTGTATTAACTGCTTTACATAGTTTTGTATCATCTGCAAATATCGATATTTTACTGTGTAAGCCTTCTACCAGATCATTAATGAATATGTTGAAGAGAACAGGTCCCAATACTGACCCCTGCGGTACCCCACTGGTCACAGCGACCCAATTAGAGACTATACCATTTATAACCACCCTCTGCTTTCTATCACTAAGCCAGTTACTAACCCATTTACACACATTTTCCCCCAGACCAAGCATTCTCATTTTGTGTACCAACCTCTTGTGTGGCACGGTATCAAACGCTTTGGAAAAATCGAGATATACCACGTCCAATGACTCACCGTGGTCCAGCCTATAGCTTACCTCTTCATAAAAACTGATTAGATTGGTTTGACAGGAGCGATTTCTCATAAACCCATGCTGATATGGAGTTAAACAGTTATTCTCATTGAGATAATCCAGAATAACATCCCTCAGAAACCCTTCAAATATTTTACCAACAATAGAGGTTAGACTTACTGGCCTATAATTTCCAGGTTCACTTTTAGAGCCCTTTTTGAATATTGGCACCACATTTGCTATGCGCCAGTCCTGCAGAACAGACCCCGTCGCTATAGAGTCCCTAAAAATAAGAAATAATGGTTTATCTATTGCATTACTTAGTTCTCTTAGTACTCGTGGGTGTATGCCATCCGGACCCGGAGATTTATCTATTTTAATCTTATTTAGCCGGTTTCGCACCTCTTCTTGGGTTAGATTGGTGACCCTTAATATAGGGTTTTCATTGTTTCTTGGGATTTCACCTAGCATTTCATTTTCCACCGTGAATACCGTGGAGAAGAAGGTGTTTAATATGTTAGCTTTTTCATCGTCATCTACAACCATTCTTTCCTCACTATTTTTTAAGGGGCCTACATTTTCAGTTTTTATTCTTTTACTATTGATATAGTTTAAGAACAGTTTGGGATTAGTTTTACTCTCCTTAGCAATGTGCTTCTCTGTTTCCTTTTTGGAAGCTTTAATTAGTTTTTTAGATAAAGTATTTTTCTCCCTATAGTTTTTTAGAGCTTCAATGGTGCCATCCTGCTTTAGTAGTGCAAATGCTTTCTTTTTACTGTTAATTGCCTGTCTTACTTCTTTGTTTAGCCACATTGGGTTTTTCCTATTTCTAGTCCTTTTATTCCCACAAGGTATAAACCGCTTACACTGCCTATTTAGGATGTTCTTAAACATTTCCCATTTATTATCTGTATTCTTATTTCTGAGGATATTGTCCCCAGATATTGTTCCTCTAATAAATAGGAATTTTTTATTGACTCTTGTGATGAGCGCTGGCTACATCTTTTCTATATGCTCATGATAAGTATGTCTCCTTGCTGGGTATGACATTGTGATCTTTGTTATATTGATCCACTGCTATGCTGGGGAACATGTTTGCTGCAAATCTGCAACATGTGACTATAAGTGACTACCAAAACATAATCAGGGCGAAAAAAGGTTCCAATCTCACTGTATATAGTCTCCTGTAATCTGAAATACTAAAAAAAACTATAATTATAACCCCTAGTTATATAATTACAACAGGGATCCGCAGTCCACCTCTTAATTTGCTCGCCAGTAGAATTTGATTTTTAATACTTTGCCTTTTGTGGGCCCAAATAAATTGAAGGATAAATACGGTAATTGAAAATTACCTAACTCCCTGTAAGGAACACTTGCAGGTAGAGTTTCAAAAAAGTAAAGAAGCTTCGGGCGTATGGTCATTTTAACAGCTGAGATTCTTCCAAACAATGATAATGGGAGACTATTCCACGTAGCTAAAAACCATTTAAGTTTAATGCCTTTCTGACATTAGATGTACTATATCCCGTCGAGGTGGCCTGGGCCCGTATGACCACCGACGGGATAGTACGTCATCACCGATCAGCCGCGCTCACGAGGGGAGCGTGGCTGATCTCGGCCGGATGTCAGCTGATGGTCACAGCTGACATCCGGCACTATGTGCCAGGAGCGGTCACGGACTGCTCCCAGCACATTAACACTGGAACACTGACCTATAAAACTGTTGCACTAGTTAACCCCTTCAGTGAACACCGTAAGAAAAGAAAAAAAACGCGGCAAAAAAACAATGCTTTATCATCATACCGCCGAACAAAAAGTGGAACACGCGATCAAAAAGACGGATATAAATAAAAATGGTACCGCTGAAAACTTCATCTTGTCCTGCAAAAAACAAGCTGCCATACAGCGTTATCAGCGGAAAGAAAAAAGTTATAGTCCTCAGAATAAAGCGATGCAAAAATAATTATTTTTTAGATAAAATAGTTTTTATTGTATAAAAGCGCCAAAACATAAAGAAGATATCAATGAGATATCGCTGTAATCGTACTGACCCAAAGAATAAAACTGCTTTATCAATTTTACCAAACGCGGAACGGTATAAACGCCCCCCCAAAAGAAATTCATGAATTGCTGGTTTTTGTTCATTCTGCCTAACAAAAATCTGTATAAAAAGTGATCAAAAAATATCATGTGGCCGAATATGGTACCAATAAAAACGTCAACTCGTCCCGCAAAAAACAAGACCACACATGAATCTGTGGGCCAAAATATGGAAAAATTATAGCTCTCAAAATGTGGTGAGGCAAAAACTATGTTTTGCAATAAAAAGCGTCTTTTAGTGTGTGACAGCTGCCAAACATAAAAACCCACTATAAAAACCAGCTATAAATAGTAAATCAAATCCCCTTTCATCACCCCCTTAGTTAGGGAAAAATAATAAAATTAAATTTTTTTATTTATTTCCATTTTCCCATTAGGGTTAGGGTTTGGGCTAAAGTTAGGATTACGGTGGGGGCTATAGTTAGGGTCGGGGCTAAAGTTAGGGTTAGGGTTGGGGCTAAAGTTAGGATTAGGGTTGGGGTTAGGTTTGGGGTTAGGGTTTGGATTACATTTATGGTTGGGTTAGGGGTGTGTCAGGGTTAGGGATGTGGTTAGGGTTATGATTAGGGTTGTTATTAGGGTTAAGGGTGTGTTGGGGTTAGAGGTGGACACAAGAAATTTGGTCTCCATAGGAACGTTAGGTTTTATGGCATATCCTCCTGAAGTCTCATTTTGATTATGTAAAAATGCTTACTGATATTTCTTGTCCAGATGATGGTTTGGAGATTTTTCAGGCCAAAAAACGAATCTGCTCTTCCCTTTACAGGTGGAGTAAAATCTAATTTTATACCTCCATCTACACCAGCCAATGCGATAGACTTGTTCCACAAGCTGGTAATAAAAGACATTGAGGCTCAAATATATCCTAACCCAGACAAAAAATCTTTCAAACAACATAGGGCTCTAAAAGATATGCAATCATGGTACGATGTTATTTTTTGCAGGGCGGACAAGGGGAGCAATATAGTTATATTAGAAAAAACTTACTATATAGAAGAAGCATTGTCCCAACTGTCCCAAACAAATACCTATATCCGGCTGCAAAATAACCCGATCCCTAAATATAAAAACATATTAAGGTCTTTTTTACGGAAAAAAACATGGAAAATGGTGTTCTGACGAAAAAAGGAGAAAAATTATTTCCTCCATTTCCATGTATTCCACACTGGTATACGATACCAAAAATACACAAGTCAATTTCTCAACCATCTGGAAGACCAATCGTATCTGGTCTGATCTCAATCACAGAACCTTTGTCACAATATCTTGACTGGTGTCTAAGGCTACGTTCACATTTGCGTTGTGCGGTGCTGCGTCGGTGACACAACGAATGCAAAAACGTATGCAAACGCAGCTTTTTGTGACGCATGCGCTCATTTATTCATGATTTTTGGCGCAGAAAAAACTGCATCATGCAGCCTTTTCTGTTGCGCCAAAAAGACGCATGCGTCACAAAACGCAAGACAACGCATGTCCATGCGCCCCCCATGATAAATATAGCGGCGCATGGCGCATGCGTCGCCGTGGCTGCGCCCGACGCAGCCTCGCACAACGCTAATGTGAACATAGCCTAAAACCGCTGTTACCACAAATTCCCTCTTTTGTGAGGGATTCTGGCGACTTTCTCAGAGTGTTATGATCAATTGAATGGCAACCAAGTTTTGCCTTGACATCAATAGATATAGAAAGCCTTTATACCAGAATCCCACACAATTTGGGAATTAAGGCCTTTAAAAAATCTTACAGAAATCGCATAAATCATCTGAGTTTATTTCCTTCATAACAGAAGGTTTGGATTTTGTACTAACTCATAATGCGTTCAAATTCCTTAATCAGTGGTATTTACAAGTGATCAGGACTGCCATGGGCACGCCCGTTGCTTGCGTTTTTGCTAACCTATTCCTTGCGGCTTTTGAAGAAAAAATTATTACTAGTGAAAAAAATCCTTTCTTAAAGCACATAAAAAGTTATATTCGTTATGTGGACGATATTTTTATCATCTGGGACGGTAATAAAGTTGAGTTTGATGAGTTTGTTGTATATCTGAATACTATAAATAATGAAAACGTGTTTTACATCGTGCTTCGGGCAAGATAGTCTACATTTTTTAGACACTGATATTAGTATTCGTGATTGTAACATTCTGACAAAAGTACATAGAAAATCGATAGCTTCTAATTCGCTTTTGCATTTTGATTCGGCTCATTCTTATTTTACCAAAAAAAATCTGCCCTACAGTCAAATGCTTCGTCTAAGAAAAATTAACAGTGATGATATTTGTTTTCAGCAGCAGCTGGACGTATTAAAAAAGCGTTTCATTGATAAGAGGATATACCTCATCATTGTTAAATGAATCTGAACAGCGAGTTAAAAATAAAACGCAAGTTGAACTTCTAAAAAGAAAACCGCATTCTTCATCATCACAGACAGCAAAAAAAGTTTTTTAATTTTTGTTTTGAACATACGCCCTTAGATAAAGCTATACATGCGTCAATTCGTAAGAATTGGCACATTTTAGCATCAGACAATGCTTTAAATTTATGCGGAAAAATAACTCCCCCGATTTGCTTACAAAAGAACACACAATCTAACAGATCTTCTAGTGAAAAATCGCATTTCTCAATCGCATAATAACTGGCTAACTTTGAATACCCCAAAAGGAAATTTTAAATGCGGGGATTGCAGTTTTTGCCAGTATCATTTAACAGGGAATTTCCTGCAGGTTGGCCCTCTGCAACATAAAATAAAGGATTTGATTACTTGCAAGACAAAGTATGTTGTTTACATCATTTTTTGTCCTTGCTCCTTCTTTTATATAGTGAAAACCACTAGATCGCTAAACATTAGATTTCGGGAACATTTTCATTCAGTCTCCACCGGCAAAGGTTCACCTCGGTTTGCACAGCACGTTCAGACAGTACATGATTCCAACCCCCGCTGTTTGCATTTTCCGGGTTTAGAAGTGGTTAATTTACCACCTTGTGGCAGTGATCATAATAAAATCCTGTTAAAGCATGAGGCAAAATGGATTATTAAATCAAATGCGCAAGGTCCTTTGGTATTAAATGAACGTCTGGATTATTTGTGCTTTTTGTAATTATTGCAAGTTTTCTTTTTGTAGCTAATATGTATCATTTAGTCAATCAACGAAATTAGTTATATGTTTGAATTGTTGTGTCATTTGTTAATGAGTAGTTCTACACAAACTTTTTAGTTTTTTTTAACATGGTATGTTTTAATGATATGCAAATGCTGTCACATGATTGCTTTAAAAAGGAAATGACATGCTATCTGACATATCTGGACCCGTGGAAGCATGTTTAACGCGAAACGGCCGTCGTCCTTTTACTTGCACTGTCCTTGCTCGCATTACCTTGTCCATGAATACATATTGGAAATAAAGAACTATGGTGTCTTCGTCACAAAACGGAAGTGTTGCTGCTTTTTTCTTTATTTGGAGTTAGAGGTGTGTTGGGGTTGGGATTAGGGTTAGGGGTGTGTTTGGGTTAGGGGTGTGGTTAGGGTTATGATTAGGGTTGGGATTAGGGACGTATTGGGGTTAGGGGTGTGTGGGGGTTAGGGGTGTGGTTAGGGTTGGGATTAGGGTTAAGGGTGTGTTGGGGTTAGGGATGGAGTTAGAATTGGGGCGTTTCCACTGTTTAGGCACATCAGGGGCTCTGCAAATGCAATGTGATGCCCACAGACCATTCCATCAATGTCTGCATTACAAAACGCCACTTTATCCCTTCCGAGCCACGATGTGCGCCCAAACAGTGGTTTACCCCCACATATGGGGTATCAGTGTGTTCAGGACAAATTGGACAACTTTTTTGGTCCAACTTCTCCTGTTACCCTTGAGAAAATAAAAATTTGGGGGCTAAAAAATCATTTTTGAGGGAAAAAATGATTTTTTATTTTCACGGTTCTACATTATAAACTTTAGTGAAACACTTGTGGGTTTAAAGTTCTCATAACACATCTAGATAAGTTCCTTTGGGGGTCTAGTTTCTAATATGGGGTCACTTGTGGGGAGTTTCTACTTTTTACATACATCAGGTGCTCTTGAAATGCAACATGACGCCCGCAGACCATTCTATCAAAGTCTGCATTCCAAAACACCACTTCTTCCCTTCCGAGCCCCGATGTGTGCCCAAGCAGTAGTTTTCTCCCACATATGGGGTATCAGCCTACTCAGGACAAATTGCACAATAACTTTTGGGGTCCAATGTTTCCTGTTACCCTTGGGATAATAAAAAATTGGGGGCGAAAAGATAATTTTTGTGAAAAATTATTTTTTACTTTTACGGCTCTACATTATAAACTTCTGTGAAGCACTTGGGGGTTCAAAGTGCTCACCACACATCTAGATAAGTTCCTTAGGAGGTTTAGTTTCCAAAATGGGGTCACTTGTGGGGGTTTCTACTGTTTACACACATCAGGGGCTCTCCAAACGTGTTTAATCTCAATTTCAGCCAATTCTGTGTTGAAAAAGTTAAACGGTGCTCCTTCCCTTCTCAGCTCGGCCATGCGCCCAAACAGGGGTTTACCCCCACATGTGGGGTATCAGAGTACTCAGGACAAATTGCGCAACAACATTTGGGGTCCACTTTCTCCTGTTACTCTTAGGAAAATAAAAAATTGGGGGCTAAGAGATCATTTTTGTGAAAAAAAATATGATTTTTTATTTTTACAGCTGTACATTATAAACTTCTGTGAAGTACTTGGGGGTTCAAAGTGCTCCCCACACATCTAGATAAGTTCCTAAGGGGGTCTACTTTCCAAAATGGGGTCACTTGTGGGGGGTTTCCACTGTTTAGGCACATCAGGGGCTCTCCAAACGAGACATGGCATCCTATCTCAATTCCAGGCAATTTTGCATTGAAAAGTCAAATGGCGTTCCTTCCCTTCCGAGCTCTGCCATGTGCCCAAATAGTGGTTTACCCCCACATATAGGGTATCGGCGTACTCAGGACAAATTGTACAACAACGTTTGATGTCCAATTTCTCCTCTTCCCCTTATTAAAATAAAACAAATTGGATTTTAAGTAATTTTTGTGAAAAAAAGTTAAATGTTTATTTTTTTTTTTTTTAAACATTCCAAAAATTCCTGTGAAATACCAGAAGGGTTAATAAACTTCTTGAATGTGTTTTTTTGCACCTTGAGGGGTGCAGTTTTTAGATTCGTGTCACTTTTGGGTATTTTCTATCATATAGACCCTTCAAAGTGACTTCAAATATGATGTGGTCCCTAAAAATAAATGGTGTTGTACAAATGAGAAATCGCTGGTCAATTTTTAACCCTTATAACTCCGTAACAAAAAAAAATTTGGTTCCAAAATTGTGCTGATGTAAAGTAGACATGTGGGAAATGTTTCATATTAAGTATTTTGTGTAACATATCTCTGTGATTTAAGGGCATGATAATTCAAAGTTGGAAAATTGCGAAACTTTAAAAATTTTCGCCAAATTTCCGTTTTTTTTCAAAAATAAACACAAGTAATATCAAAGAAATTTTACCACTATCATGCAGTACAATATGTCATGAGAAAACATTATCAGAATCATCAGGATCCATTTAAGTGTTCCAGAGTTATAACCTCATAAAGGGACAGTGGTCAGAATTGTAAAAATTGGCTCAGTAAATAACGTGCAAACCACCCTTGAGGGTAAAGGGGTTAACGTGGATAAAGTTCATAATGTGGATAATTATGTTGATTTATCATTTTATAGCTGGAGGTCAACTGTATTCCAAAGTATGTTAGAGAGGTGTCTTTCCATCTGTAGTTATAGTTTTCTTTTATCGGACCTAGCAAATTACTCACGATATTAAGAGGAAGGAATTCTGTTTTGCTATTATTAACTTTCTAGCCCGAGAGTTAGCCGAAACGTCTGAAGGACCGCATTCTTTGCAGGATAAGATCAGATTTTCAGTGATAAAGTTTTTTTTCCATAAAACTGATAATTTTTGGTATTTTTTTTTAATGCCATTCATTGTATGGCTTATGGTACAATTTTGTAGCTGGTTACTTTCATATAGCAAAGTCTCCATCCTGATCACCTTCTTGTAATAATGTCCCAATCCTGGTAACCCCGATGTAGCAATATCCCCATCCTGGTCATCTTCTTGTAGCAAATGTACCCATCCTTTTCACTTTCATGTAGCAAATGTCCCCATCCAGGTCACCTTCATGTAGCAAATGTCCCCATCCTGGTCACCGTGTCGTAGCAAATGTCCCCATCCAGGTCACCTTGTTGTAGCAAATGTCCCCATCCTGGTCACTTTCATATATCAAATGTCCCTATCCTGGTCACCTTGTTGTAGCAAATGTCCTTATCCTGGTCACTTTCATATATCACATGTCCCCATCCTGGACACCTTGTTGTATCAAATGTCCACCTTCTTGATCAACTTGTTCTAGCAACTGTCCCCATCCTGGTCACCTTCATGTACCAAAAAATGCCCCATTCTGGTCATCTTTAGGTATCAAATGTTCCAATCCTGGTCACTTTCATGTAGCATTGTCCCCAAAACCTTCTCACCTGACCTTACTCCCTCGGCGAACAGCATCGTCTTCCTCCTGCACAGCCAGAGCAGCACAAGGCAGAGACGTCATACGCTGCCCACGCCAGAATGCCGATGTCAGCTGCTGACCTCTTTTTGTCCGGTGGCTGGTATTGGTATTGTGGTGCAGAGTATTAGCATCATTTCCAGCTGTGCGGTTCATTGTGACACGCGCACCTCTAGTCTGTACCATTCTGACATGGCTAATGTGTTCTGTTGTTAAAGGGTAACATAGCTTGTTTCCCCCTCCCCCTTTTTTTGTGATTTTATACTGAATATGTCTTTGATGTCAAAAAAGAGATTTTTAAAAAAATTTTGAAGTACAGTATACAGTATTTTTTTTTATCATGGACATATGGTTCCTTGTAGACACAATTTTCTCCTTTTGCTTTTTGATGGTGTCAGGTATAATCACACACAGCTCTGCAGTGAGATCAGGAGAGCAGAGAGCGGTCATTACACATCACACTGGTAATGCCTCCTTTCATGTAAAATAAGCGATGGAGGCAGATTCTCATGCAGATCAGTGTCTAGCCCATAGCCAGATTTCCCTGAAATAAAACAAGGTTTCATTTTATTCAGGTTCTTATGACCTACATGACAATATAGATGGCTTAAGAGGGATGATCCTACTGACACATTCCCTTTAATCATGCTACCATGACCTCCAGAGTCTCTGGAATTGTCTCCCATGAAGCACATCTGGGACATCAATGCAACGGAAGCTGCCAGCAATGGATCTTGATGATTTACGTGCCTAAGTGCAATTAGTATGGCAGAACATTCCTCAGACAAGAAGCAATAACCTCAATGATAGCATGCTTAGGTTTTTAAAAGGAATCTGTCACCTAATTTTGGCCCTATAAGCTGCGGCCACCACCATCGGGCTTATCTACAGCATTCTGTAATGCTGTAGATAAGCTCCCCCCCCGCCCCCGATGTAACCTGAAAGATAAGAAAAGCAAGTTAGATTATACTCACCCATGGGCGGTCCGTAAAGTACTGCAGTGCGCAGGCGCTGGGCCTCTCTGACCTTTCCCGGTGCCTGCGCACTGCAGTACTTTGCTCTGCCCTCAACAGGGCAGATAAAGTACGCCTGTGCATGAGCCACGACAGGAAGCAAAGAAGAGGACGTCATTGTATGAAGATGGGAAGCGCCGAACCCGCACCACGACCCCCATTGGACTGGACAGCACCGGACCGCTCCCCCAGGTGAGTATAATCTAACTTGTTTTTCTTATCTTTCAAGATACATCGGGGAGGGGGCTTATCTATAGCATTACAGAATACTGTAGATAAGCCCCTGATGGCGGTGGCTGCAGCTTATAGGGCCAAAATTAGGTGACAGATTCCCTTTAAGTATGTGTTTTTCTGTACGTTGAGCTTATACTTGATACTGAATAAATCTAAATGTTTGAAAATTTAGTTGTAACCTTTTCATCATATGCATATCATTAACATATCTATCAATCTGATTTCCATAATTTCAAGACTTTTCACTCTCGGTATTGCAATCACAATGTTGAGAAATGTATGTTCCATTTTATTTTTTGATAAATAATTGTATAATTAGTGTAAACTATGAATTATTGTGGAATCTTGAACAATTTTCTAGTCTTCTTTCTGAAAAAATGAGGTTCTGAAGTTCATTGGCTTGGTAGAAAGTTACAGGCCCTCACTATTATAAGCCAGATATATACACTTCGCCACAGCTATGTGGAGTAGCAAGCAGAGGAATGTAGAATATGTGACTATTATAGAGCACTGAGTCACAGTGTTAGGCTGTGCAAATGATGACTTGGACATTGCTCAGTCTTCAAGTGAAAGGATAATTAACATTACATCCATCACTTTGCTCCTATTAGTCCAGAAGAAAAGGGTTGTCGTACCTCTGCTTTTCAGTTTTTACTTTATAAGATGGAAGTTATTGTACCTAAGTTTGTGGTATTAAAGTTATTACATTTTCATTAAAAAAAACTAGACAATGAGCATAATCATGAACATAATGTTTGATATGATGATATGATGTTTGGCCATAAATATTGTAGGGTTTCACTCACTTCCAGGCAGCTGTTTTGCTTTGATTTTTAAGGTTGCGTGTCCACAGTCCGGATTGTCGGTGCTTTGGACAGAGCGTAAAACCCGCTCCACCCAAAACGCCGCCCCCTTCTGTACGCGTGGTGATTCCAGATGTGTTCATTGTCGCCGCAAGGTAAACAGACATGCTGCATTCTAAAAATACGCGCCGCATGTCCTTAAACGTAGGGCCGCCGGATGCGTGTTCGCACGTGTAGTGGAGACGGGATTTCATAAAATCCCCTCCACTATACTGTAACATCTCGACGCTGCAGATTGGACGCTGCAGTTGTATGCAGTGTTCAATCTGCAGCTAATCCGGATGTGATCTGGCCCGTGGACACATATCCTAATTTTTCCCTTTGTTTTACTATGTTGTTAATAAAATGTTTTAATATACTTACCTCATTTCCTGCGGATGCTGGATTTTTACATTTTGCTTCTACAAGAAGGCGATGTGGTTGAGTTGAAGCAGGTGAAGTTTACTATCTAAATACACATCAAAGGACACAAGGCGAAACAAAAACAGCGTCTCCAGCATAACACAAGAAAACAATGTCCTCAGCACGTACAGGTCACCCTTCTACAATTAAGTCCATTCAAGTCTCTTCACCTTAAGGCTACTTTCACACTAGCGTCATTTGGCTTCCGTCGCAATGGAGAAAAAACGCGTCCTGCAAAGTTGCCCGCAGGATGCGTTTTTTCTACATAGACTTTCATTAGCGACGCATATGCCCTTAAATCACACAGATATGTCACATAAAATAGTTAATAAGTAACATTTCCCACATGTCTACTTTACATCAGCACAGTTTTGGAACCAACATTTTTTTTTGTTAGGAAGTTATAAGGGTTAAAAGTTGACCAGCGATTTCTCATTTTTACAACACCATTTTTTTTAAGGGACCACATTACATTTGAAGTCACTTTGAGGGATCTATATAATAGAAAATACTTAAAAGTGACACCATTCTAAAAACTGCACCCCTCAAAGTGCTCAAAAACACATTCAAGGAGTTTATTAACCTTTCAGGTGCTTCACAGGAGTTTTTGGAATGTTTACAAAAAAATGAACATTTAATTATTTTTTACAAAAAATGTACTTCAGATCCAATTTGTTCTATTTTCCCAAGGGTAACAGGAGAAACTGGACCCCAAAAGTTGTTGTGCAATTTGTCCTGAGTACGCTGATACCCCATATGTGGGGGTAAACCACTACTTGGGCGCATGGCAGAGCTCGGAAGGGAAGGAGCGCCATTTGATTTTTCAATGCAAAATTGGCTGGAATTGAGATCGGACTCTATGTCACATTTGTAGAGCCCCTGGTGTGCCTAAACAGTGGAATGCCCCACAAGTGACACCATTTTGGAAAGTAGACCCCCGAAGGAACTTATCTAGATGTGTGGTGAGCACTTTGAACCTCCAAGTGCTTCACAGAAGTTTATAATGTAGAGCCGTAAAAATAAAAAATCATATTTTTTCACAAAAATGATATTTTCGTCCCCAATTTTTTTTATTTTCCCAAGGGTGACAGGAGAAATTGGACCACAAAAGTTGTTGTGCAATTTGTCCTGAGTACGCTGATACCCCATATGTGGGGGTAAACCATTATTTGGGCGCATGGCAGAGCTCGGAAGGGAAGGAGGCCATTTGACTTTTCAATGCAAAATTGGGCTGGAATTGAGATCGGACTCTATGTCACATTTGTAGAGCCCCTGGTGTGCCTAAACAGTGGAATGCCCCCACAAGTGACACCATTTTGGAAAGTAGACCCCCTAAGGAACTTATCTAGATGTGTGGTGAGCACTTTGAACCCCCAAGTGCTTCACAGAAGTTTATAATGTAGAGCCGTAAAAATAAAAAATCATATATTTTCACAAAAATGATATTTTCGTCCCCAATTTTTTTTATTTTCCCAAGGGTGACAGGAGAAATTGGACCCCAAAAGTTGTTGTGCAATTTGTGCTGAGTAAGCTGATACCCTATATGTGTGGGTAAACCACTGTTTGGGTGCATGGCAGAGCTTGGAAGGGAAGGAGCACCATTTGACTTTTTCATTGCAGAATTGGCTGGAATTGAGATCAGATGCCATGTTGCGTTTGGAGAGCCCCTGATGTGCCTAAACAGTGGAAACCCCCCACAAGTGACACCATTTTGGAAAGTAGACCCCCTAATGAACTTATCTAGATGTGTGGTGAGCATATTGAACCCCCAATTGTTTCACTAGTTTATAATGTAGAGCTGGGAAAATAAAAAAAATAGCTCACAATTTTTTATTTTTCCAAGGGTATCCGGAGAAATTGGACCCCAAAAGTTGTTGTGCAATTTGTCCTGAGTATGCTGATACCTCATATGTGGGAGGAACCACCATTTGGGCGCATGGCAGAGCTCAGAAGGGAAGGAAAGCAGACTTTGATGGAATGGTCTGCAGGAGTCACGATGTGTTTGTAGAGCCCCTGACGTCCAAAAACAATAGAAACCCCCACAAGTGACCCCATATTGGAAATTAGACCCCAAGGAACTTATTTAGATGTATTGTGAGAACTTTGAACCCCCAAGTGTTTCACTAAAGTTTATAACGCAGAGCCGTGAAAATAAAAAAAATCATTTTTTCCCCACAAAAATGATTTTTTAGCCCCCAATTTTTTATTTTGCCTAGGGTAACAGGAGAGTTTGGATGCAAAAGTTGTTGTCCAATTCGTCCCGAGTACGCTGATACCCCATATGTGGGGGTAAACTACTGTTTGGGCACACAGCAGAGCTCGGAAGGGAAGGAGCACCGTTTTACTTTTTTAACTCAGAATTTTTTGGAATTGAGCTCGGACGCCATGTTGCCCAAAGTGTGGCTAAACTGTGGTAACCCCCCAATTGTAACTCCAACACACCCTTAGCCATAATCCCAAACCCAACCATAACCCTAACAATACCACTAACCCGAACCCCAACCCTAACCACACCCCTAACCATAATCCCAACCCTAACCACACTCCTAACCCTGACACACCCCTAACCCTAATCCCAACCCTAAACCTAATCCCAACCGTAAAAGTAATCCAAACCCTAACCCCAACTTTAGCTCCAACCCTAACTCTAACTTCAGCCCCAAACATAACCCTAACTTTAGCCCTAACCCTAATGGGAAAATGGAAATAAATACATTTTTTTAATTATTTTTCCCTAAGGGGGTGATTAAGGGGAATTTGATTTACTATTTATAGTAGGTTTTTATAGCGGGTTTACATGTTTGGCAGCTGTCACACACTGAAAGATGTTTTTTATTACAAAAAATAGTTTTTGCATCACCATATTTTGAGAGCTATAATTATTCTATATTTTCGTCCACAGAGTCATGTTAGGTCTTGTTTTTTGCAGGACGAGTGGACTTTTTTTATTGGTACCATTTTTGGGCACATGACATTTTTTGATCATTTTTTATTCCGATTTTTGTGAGGCAGAATGGACAAAAACCAGCAATTCATGAATTCCTTTTGGGGGGCGTTTAAACCATTCCACATGTGATAAAATTGATAAAGCAATTTTATTCTTCAGGTCAGTACAATTACAGAGATACCTCATTTATTACATATTTTATGTTTTGGCGCTTTTATACAATAAAAACTATTTTATATAAAAAACTATTATTTTTGCATCACTTTATTCTGAGAGCTACAACTTTTTTATTTTTCCGGTGATGGATCTGTATGGAGGCTTGTTTTTTGCGGGACAAGGTGACATTTTCAGTGGTACCACGTTTATTTATATTGTTTTTTTTTTATCTTGTGTTATTTCACTTTTTGTTTGGCGGTATGATGATATTGTTTTTTTGCCTTGTATTTTTTTAAAAATGGTGTTCACTAAAGGGGTTAACTAGTGGGACAGTTTTATAGGGCGGGTTGTTACGGATGCGGAGATACTAAATATGTGTAGTTTTATGTTTTAGATTTTTTTAAATTCAAATATGTATTTATTGATGGAATAAATATTTATTTTTTTATTATTATTTTGTATTATTTTTAAAATATTTTTACAATTATTTACATTTTTTTTTTAATTTATTCTTATTTTTACACTGTTTCCCACTATGGGACACTCATTTTGTGCAGGCTGACCGCTTCTATAGCATGCAGATCTGCAAGCTATAGAAGCGGTCAGCGCTGCAGCTTCTATTACACTGGCATGAGAGACTTTCTGGTCATCACTACATTTGACAGGAAGTTTCTCAGGTCTGGACACCCGGATGTCGTCATGGTGACATTGGGTCTCCATGGCAGCGATCGGGACCGCGCGGGGTAGCCGAGACACCAGAGAACATGATTTGGGTCGGCTTTTACCGATTCAGGGGTTGTGATCGCCATTATTAACCGTATAACGCCGACGCAAAAAAAAATCTGATTTGCCATTTAATTTCCCTCTCCTCTGTGATTGCACATCAAAGGAAAGAGAAATAGGGTCCCTGATCCCTCCCCCAGTACCTGCCAGTGTCACTGGGTCCTCCTGCTTCCGCCCACGGCCGCCACCATCTTTTTCTTCACAGTGATCAAAATAAAAAAATAGTAAATAAACCCCCCTTTATCACCTTTTTAGTTAGGGAACAATAATTCAATAAAAAATATATATTTATTTCATTAGGGTTAGAGTTGGGAAAACGTGAGTGTTAGGGTTATTGTTAGGGTTGGAATTAGGGTTAGGGTTGGGATTAGGGGTGTGTTAAGGTTGGGGCTGAAGTTAGGGTTGGGGCTAAAGTTGGGGTTAGGGTTTGGATTAAATTTATGGTTGGGATTAGGGTTAGGTTTGGGATTAGGATTAGGGTTGTGTCAGGGTTAGGTTTGTGGTTAGAGTTATGGTTAGGGGTGTGTTGGGGTTAGGGTTGTGTTTAGGGTTGGGATTAGAGTTAGGGGTGTGTTGGGGTTAGGGGTGTGGTTAGGGTTATGGTTAGGGTTGGGATTAGGGTTAGGGGTGTGTTGGGGTTAGGGCTGGAGTTAGAATTCTCCAAACATGACATGGTGTCAGATCTCAATTCCAGCCAATTCTGCGTTGAAAAAGTAAAACAGTGCTCCTTCCCTTCCTAGCTCTGCCGTGCGCCCAAACAGTGGTTTACCCCCATATATGGGGTATCGGCGTACTCAGGACAAATTGGACAACAATTTTTGGGGTCCAATTTCTCCTGTTACCCTTGTTAAAATAAAAAATTGGGGGCTAAAAAATTTTTGTAGGGAAAAAAATGTTTTTTATTTTCACGGCTCTGCGTTATAAACTTTAGTGAAACACTTGGAGGTTGAAAGTTCTCACAATACATCTAGATAAGTTCCTTGGGGGGGTCTAGTTTCTATAATGGAGTCACTTGTGGGGGGTTTCTACTGTTTAGATACATCAGTGGCTCTGTAAACGCAACATGATGCCCGTAGAGCATTCCATTCAAGTCTGCATTCCAAAACGTCACCACTTCTCTTCCGAGCCCTGTCATGTGCCCAAACAGTAGTTTTCTCCCACATATATGGGATCAGCATACTCAGGACAAATTGGAGAAGAACCTTTTTGAGGTCCAGTTTCTCCAGATACTCTTGGGAAAATAAAAATTGGGGGGGGGGGGGGGAGATATCATTTTTGTGGAAAAAATATGATTTTTTATTTTCACGGCTCTACGTTATAAACTTATGTAAAGCACTTGAAGGTTCAAAGTGCTCACCACACATATAGATAAATTCCTTGGGAGGTCTAGTTTCCAAAATGATGTCACTTGTGGGGGGTTTCCAGTGTCTAGGCACATCAGGCGCTCTCCAAACGCGACATGGCGTCCAATCTCATTTCCAGCCAATTCTGCATTGAAAAAGTCAAACGGCGCTCCTTGCCTTCAAAGTTATGCTGTGTGCCCAAACAGTGGTTTACCCCCACATATTGGGTATCAGCGTATTCAGGACAAATTGCACAACAACTTTGGCAGTCTATTTTCTCCTGTTACCCGTGGGAAAATAAAAATTTAGGGGCAAAACAATCATTTTTGTGGAAAAGCATTTAGCTACTTACTGGTAGCGGCATTTTTCTGAGGCCCATGACAGCACACGAGAGAGAGGGGATCCGCCCTTAAGGAACAGGAAACCTACAGATACAAAAGGGCGGCACCTCTCCCCATGCATCAGTTGTATTTCAGAGCCTGAGAGGACTACCGCGGTTAGTGGTACACAAATATACATTATATCCATTATATACATTTTGAAACAAAATAACCCATTATTATAACAAGACACCATACGTGAGATTTACCTATTACACTGTATGCATATCAGGAAGTGCTACCCCCACGTGAAAAGGGAGGGAACTAAGGGTGCTGTCATGGGCCTCCAAAAAATGCCGCTACCAGTAAGTAGCTTAATGCTTTATTCGGACTCCCATGACAGCACACGAGAGATTTACAGAGATGTAAGCTACCTTAGGGAGGGACTATAGTTTGTAGCACCCTTAACCCGAAGGAGAGATCAGAGGAGGACCCCAAATCCAACCGATAGTGTTTAAAGAAAGTGGAAGGGGATGACCATGTGGCCGCCTTACATATCTGTTCCACTGACACTCCAGATCTTTCTGCCCAGGATGACGCCATGGCCCGGGTGGAATGTGCCTTTAGATTCTGCGGAGCTGGCCCCCCACCTGCTGTATAAGCTAGAGAGATAGTTTCCCTAATCCATTTAGCCAGTGAATATTTTGATACTCTAAACCCTTTCCTTGGACCTTGGAAGGAAAGAAGCAGTGCCCCATCTTTCTTCCAATTATCAGTAGCTGATATATACTGAAGGAGAGATCTCCTAACGTCTAACGTATGAAGCTCCTGCTCTTTAGGGTTAGAGGGATTAGGAATAAAGGACGGCAAAACTATCTCCTGTGATCTATGGAAACGTGTCGCCACCTTTGGTAGATATGCCGGGTCTGGTCTGAGGACTACTCTGTCTGACAAGATTTCCGTGTATGGAGGAGCTCTGGAAAGCGCCTGTATATCCCTTATCCTGCAAGCTGAGGTTATGGCAATCAGGAAGGCTGTCTTGAGTGTCAACATTTTGATCGAGGCCTCCTGCAGAGGTTCAAAGGGGGGTTTAGTTAGAGAGGACAGAACTAAATTTAAATCCCATGGAACTGTTCTGTCTTTATGCACTGGTGTGGATCTACTAACTGCCTTCATAAACCTTGCTATCCAGTAGTTATTAGCTATATTACAGGAAAACAGGGCACCTAAAGCTGAGACCTGTACTCTAAGGGTACTAGGAGAGAGTTTTAACTCGAATCCCTTCTGTAGGAACTCTAAGATTTGTTGTATTGGCACCCCGTCTTGGATATTAAATTTTGAACAAGTCAAGAACTTTCTCCAAGTCCGAGAGTAGATTCTCGTAGTTATTTGCTTTCTACTCTTTAGGAGTGTCTCTACTAAGTTTGGAGAGAAGCCTTTCCCCACTAATAGTGACCGTTCAAACTCCACGCCGTTAAATGGAGCGCCACCACTTGTGGATGGGAGATCGGTCCTTGAGAAAGCAAGTTCGGGATCTCTGGCAGTACCCAGGGGACCGCTACGGACATTGTCTTGAGCCAGGCAAACCAGGTTCTTCTGGGCCAAAAGGGGGCGATAAGGATGACTTTCGCTCGATCCTCCCTGATTTTCCTCACCACTAGAGGTATCAGGTTCAGTGGTGGGAATGCATAGGCCAGTGAAAAATCCCATTTTATCAGAAACGCGTCCACTGCCAGGGGATTCTCCCTGGGATTTAGGGAGCAAAAAAGTTTTACTTTTCTATTGTTTCTGGTGGCGAATAGATCCACCACTGGTTGACCCCATCTGCGGACGATAAGATTGAAAATGTCCTTGTTGAGAGACCACTCTCCCTGTTTTAACACATTTCGGCTGAGGAAATCTGCTGCCACATTTTCTTTTCCTTTGATGTGAAGAGCTGTCAAAGATAGAAAATTGAGCTCTGCCACCTGGAACAACCGATCCGTGATCTGCATTAAAGTTTCGGAACGAGTTCCCCCTTGCCGGTTTATGTAAGCGACCGCCACTCTGTTGTCCGACAGAATTCTGACGTGCTGGCCCTGCAGATATACGAGGAATTTTTTAACAGCCAATTCAACCGCCAACAACTCTCTTCGGTTTGATGAGAATGTTGTGAAGGGTTCCCACTGTCCCTGGACCACCATATCCCCCATATAGGCTCCCCACCCCGAAGAGCTGGCATCTGTGGTTACCACCTGGGTGACATCTACCATCCAGGGAACCCCTGCTGATAAATTCCGTTTATCTTGCCACCACCTAAGGGAATTCAATGTTATCGGCCTCAACGTTAATTTCCCATTCAATGCGCCTCCTAAGGCTCTGTCATGGAACAGGACTTCTCTTTGTAGGGACCTGGTGTGGAACTGAGCCCACTTAACTGCTGGAATGCAAGATGTGAGTGACCCAAGTTGGGACATTGCTTGCCTAAGTGTCATGGAAGGTGTATTGATTGCTTTTAATACAAAATTCTGAATTTGGTCTATTTTCTCTATAGGGAGGAGACACTGCTGTGTCACTGAATTCAACATTAATCCCAGAAATTTTTGAACATTTAGGGGCTGTAATTTAGATTTTTCAAAGTTTATGATCCAACCCAATCGTTCTAGTTTGGTTTTAGCAACCTCCCATTGTGACAGACAATGATCTACCGAGTTACCTACAATGAGGAAATCATCTAAGTAGGGGATTATAAGGACATTTGACTCTCTTAAATGCGCCATGACTTCCGCGATTATTTTAGTAAACACTCTAGGTGCCGAGGTGATCCCAAAAGGGAGCGCCCTGAATTGAAAATGTTGAATCCTACCCCCCATTAGTATCGCTACCCTCAGGTATCGTTGGAAATCAGCATGGATGGGTACATGATAGTAGGCATCTTTCAAATCCACTACTACCATGAAACAGTTGTTGAAAAGCATTTTTATTGTCGAATTGATGGACTCCATTTTGAAAGTATGTTTCACCAAAAACTTATTGAGACCTTTAAGATTTATAATGGTCCTGTAAGATTTATCAGGCTTCTGGATTAGGAACAGGGGAGAGTAAAACCCTTTCCCTGCTTGAGAATACGGCACTTCTACTAAAACATTTTTGGAGCAAAGAGTCCTCACTTCCTCTTCTAGGGCGAATTGTTCAGTGGGAGATGAGCGCCAGGGTGTTAACCTAAATTTGTCCTGTGGAATATGAACAAATTCCAGCTTGAGACCATGGGAAACAGTGTCTTTTATCCAAACGCTGTTTGTGATTTTCGACCACTCTGCCGAGAATTGCAATAGTCTCCCTCCCACTGGAATTGCCAGTCATTGATCTTGTTTTTTATTTTCCGTCGGGTTACGGCGAAACATGAGACCTGTACCTCGTTTTCGCCTATCCTCCCATCTGGGACGATCTCTCCCTGGTGAGAAGGTGCGCCTTCCTCCCGGATTGAACCTTCTTTGGTTGAAGGGACGACGGTATGGATTGAAAAGGTTGGGAAACTTTTTCTTATCATCCCCTGCTTTCTCCAGGAGTTCATCCAGGGTAGGCCCAAATAAATACTCGCCTTTACAAGGGATAGCGCAGAGCTTTGCTTTTGCCTGCATATCCCCCGGCCAGCATTTCAGCCATAGGGCTCTCCTTGCAGCATTAGAAAGTCCTGCTGCTCTAGCTGCCAACTTTACGGAGTCAATTGAGGCGTCCGATAAAAAAGCCGCCCCCTCCTGGATTACAGGTAATGCTGCGAGTATGGAATCTCTAGAGGCCCCCTGTTTTAATTGGGTCTCTAACTGGTCCAGCCAGACCATCATTGACCTTGCCGTGCAGGTTGAAGCTACCGCAGGTCTCAAGGAGCCAGCTGCCATTTCCCAGGTCCCCTTTAGGAAGGTATCCACTTTCCTATCCAGGGGGTCTTTAAGCGTTCCCATATCCTCAAATGGGAGAGAAGATCGTTTTGCTACCTTGGCAATTGCTGAATCCAGCTTTGGCGCTTTCTCCCAGTTACCTACTGCTGGGTCATCAAAAGGGTACCGACGTTTTTGCGCAGGTGGTAAGGAGCCTTTTCTCTCTGGTTTTCTCCACTCCCTATTAATAAGATCCTGTATTTTCTCATTTAAAGGAAAGACTCTGTGCTTTTTCTGTTCTAATCCACTGAACATCATTTGTTCTTTAGATAGTTGAGGCTTGGGTTCCGTTATACCCATTGTGCCTCTGACCGCCTTTACCAATTTGTCTATTCTTTCTAGGGGTAAGCAAAACCGAGCAGCGTCTTCTTCCGAAGAGGAGGATGATGCTGCTGAATCGTCCGATTCTTCAGTCTTGTCCTTTTCCACAGACGAATCAGATGCCCACTCAGTTCTCTGCCTAGAACCTCCTGACTGTGAAAGGTTTTTAAAGGACTCCTTAACCTCCATTCTAATCATTTCTTTTAGACTGGCCGTAATAGAAGAGGTTTCTTCGGCTACCTAAGGGGATAAGTAAGGTAGACTAGAGTGTAAGATCTACATGCTATACCCCCTCCCCTCCTTCCAGAACCTCACCGTCTGCTGGATACAGGGGTCACATAGTTTTTTAGGGTGTGAGTCAGGCAAGGGAACCTCGCAGATGGCACATTCCCTATGCTTCGCCTTACTGACGTTTTTCCTTCCCTGCATAAAACATATGAGGGGAGACTAGTCACTAAGTGAACTTTCTCGAAGATCACTTACCAGTGGCTGCTCACACCCAGAAATACCGAAGTACGAGGGGGATCCTTTTTGGCTGACCCTCCAGACCCCTGTCTGGAGGAGCTTCTGCGGCCCGAACCATCGCTCCTCTTTTCGTGTTCCTTCTCCTTGGGTTTCTGGGATGCTTGTTCCAGCAGCACAACCTGCTGATCCTGATCCGACTCCATCTTTAGTAATTTGGAGCCAGAACCCGGGAACACGCTGCTGGAGCCGCCTTATAAAGCCCCTCCTTCGGTCAGCGCACCTTGCTCAGCTTGTGTGTTTAATTTTCCCGCCCTCCCGCAGCTGTGGGGGATCAACCGACGCTCAGGAGGGATTGCGGCATGATCTCCGGTGGGCGCCGCCATCTTGGAGCCCCTGCGCATGCGCAGGAGCTCATCGACCCGGAAGTCGTCGCCGGCTCCGCCCCCCGACATCACCACAGCTTACAGCGCTTCCTGTCAGCGCTGCAGCCATCGTGGAACGCCGAGGCCGGCCAGCTACATTCCGATCGGCGCCCCCTAGACGCTGCCGCCCCCCCTCCGCACAGAGAGACCCACAGCACACGGGAAGGGCGCATACTTACCATACGCTGGCTCCGGAGACCGGACACCCCCTGGCGACCGCTCCTCGCTGCCTAGTCACCGCCGTGCCGCCCTGCCAGGGCCACCGTGACTACCTCAGGTACCCGCACCGGCCGAGGTGGGAGACCCCCTCGCCACCAGAATCGGTCCGGCCGGCCTGGACTCCTGTAGAACTTTGCTATAGGCATCCAGTCCCTTCAGGAACAGGAAACCAACTGATGCATGGGGAGAGGTGCCGCCCTTTTGTATCTGTAGGTTTCCTGTTCCTTAAGGGCGGATCCCCTCTCTCTCGTGTGCTGTCATGGGAGTCCGAATAAAAATATGATTTGTTACTTTCAAAGCACTTGGGGGTTTAAAGTGTTCACCACACATATGATTAAGTTTTTTGGGGGTCTAGTTTCCAAAATGTTGTCACTTGTGGGGGGTTTCCACTGTTTAGGCACATCAGGGGCTCTCCAAACGCGACATGGCATTCGTTCTCAATTCCAGCCAATTCTACATTGAAAAAGGCAAATGATGCTCCTTCCCTTCTGAGCTCTGCCGTGCACCCAAACAGTGGTTTACCCCCACATATGGCGTATCGCGATATTCAGGAGAAATTGCACAACAAATTTTGTGGTTCATTTTCTATTTTTACATTTGTGAAAATAAAAAAACTGGTTCTGAAATAAAATGTTTGTGAAAAAAATTAAAATGTTCATTTTTTTCTTCCACAATGCTTCAGTTCCTGTGAAGCACGTAAAGGGTTAATTAACTTCTTGAATGTGGCTTTGAGCACCTTGAGGGTTGCCGTTTTTACAATGGTGTCATTTCTGGGTATGTACACCCCTTAAAGTGACTTCAAATGTGATGTAGTCCCTAAAAAAATGGTGTTGTAAAAATAAGAAATCGCTGGTCAACTTTTAACCATTATAACTTCCTAACAAAAAAAAAATTGTTTCCAAAATTGTGCTGATGTAAAGTAGACATGTGGGAAATGTTATTTATTAAGAATTTTTTGTAACATATCTCTCTGATTTAAGGGCAAAAAAAATCAAAGTTTGAAAATTGTAAAATTTTTAACATTTTCACCATATTTCCGTTTTTTTCATAAATAAACGCAAGTAATATTGAAGAAATTTTACCACTAACATGAAGTACAATATGTCATGACAGAACAGTCTCAGAGTCAGCGGGATCTGTTAAAGCGTTCCAAAGTTAGGGTATGTTTCCACGGGGTGTATTCGGTCAGGATTTGCAGAGTTCAGATGTTACAGGATAGTGGAAGGGATTTTGTGAAATCCCATCTCCACTATTTGTGCAAGGCCGCATCCGGCGGCCCTGCGTATCCGGACATGCGGCACATCTTTACCGACCGCAGCATGTCTATTTATCTATCACCCCACTATATGGGATCCGTGGATCTATGATGCATGTTACTACTATCATTTTGATACTTTGATCTCCGTATGTATATCTTGTACCTACAGTATATTCACATTTACTTGGATATGATGGACACTGTTCTTATAGGGGATTGATTAAGGAGCACTGACATGGGTGGATCCATACTATATGTGGGATGTTAATCATGTGGCCAGTATAATTCATGGTGGCATTATTAGGGGCTAAAGGGTGAATATTACCAATGTGTATCCTGCATATATTGCACAGTCCTGATTGGATTGAGCAATGCATTACACCTGTGAGATAACATATTCGTTCACCTTAGGATCTAGACATTGGAATGTACAGGGCTTGCCCTTTTACTTGTTTTTTTGCCCCTTTTCAGTATGACCACTACAGCGCAACCGCATGCTCACTGTGGCCGGGTCAGGGATGCATCTCTTCTGCTTCCAGGCAGTGAGGCGGCTGGTCTCCTGACGTCACGAGGGATTTCCCTCTGACCCGCCCTGTCACATGAGAGGCTGGGGGAGAGGCGTCCATACACGGCCCAGGACTCAGTGCACATGCGCCAATTATGGCGCTAATTATGTAAACATATGTGCTGCACACATTTAAGGATCAGGGTTGACAGACAGAGCCACAGCCCCCCGAGGAAGCCCACGCGAAATGCGCGTCGGGGCTGCTCCAGGACATATATACCAACAGGCCATATGGGTAAGCAGTACTTGGCATAGCGTGATTGTTTATTCCTAGGGTAGTTTTGTGGGTGAAGGGATTTAGTTTGAGCGATCGTTGCTCTCCCATACGAAGCCTCCTTTCCCTGGGGACACTATACACGCTGTATGTATGATATATGCATTTTGCACATTTTCAGTTTATGACACTTTATCTTCTGCGTACCCAGCCTGCGCTTTTGCTATTGGGAGGGTTACGCCCTTTACACAGAAGGTCTCATTAGTCTTTGTCTTCATAAGCTGTTTTTAAGTGTGACTTGTGTGTTTCTCAATAAAATTGTGGATTTTAGAAATGAAGTATATTTGGACTATTACTCCGCATGCATCTGTAGGATCTACCTATTTGAGGAGTGTCCTTTATGTTATGTAAATGGAGTCCCTTTAAGAGGTATTGCACCTGAAAGACTTAGTGACATGTATTGGTGGTATCTGTTCTCAAGATAAATAACCCGGTTTATGAATACGATGCGGTGATTCTGCATGTGTTCAATGAACACATCCGGAATCACAGTGCGTGCAACAGGGGGCGGCACTTTGGGCGGAACGAGGTATCCGCTGCGTCCAAAGCGCAGATCTTCCGGACCGTGGAAACATACCCTTATAACCTCATAAAGAGACAGTGGTCAGAATTGTAAAAATTGGCCTGGTCATTAAGTACAAAATTGGCTCTGTCACTAAGGGGTTAAACAACCCCCACATGTATTCAAGCTGTCTAGCAGCCGCAAATCATGAACACCGAAATACTCAGAGACATACATTTTTTTATTTTATTATTTTTCCCTAACTAAGGTGGTGATAAAGGGGTGTTTGATTTACTATTTTCTAAATCTCCTATTGTTGACTGGAGCCAGCTGGCAGATCTCAACGGGTGCACTGCGCCTGCCATTTTCTTCCAGGGAAGAAGATGCCAAGGGCCGGGGGATGCAGGAGGTGTCGGAGGTACCAGGGAGGCTTGGATGACCCAATTTCTCTCTCCTCTGATGTGATAGATCATATCAGAGGAGAGAGAAATAAATGAGAAATCAGACTTTTTCTTTTTTTTTGCGGTTGCCGTTATTACGTGAATAATGGCGATCACAACACTGGGGACGGTAAAAACCTACCAGAATTGGGGATAGCCGAGACCCTGGATATTTTCTGATGCTGGGGGGCGCTATAACCTAATTTCTCAGTGCCATTAAAAAGCGGCGCTGAGGAATAAGTACCCTTAACTGTCGACGTTAAAAGGCGTATCAGCGGCCAGTCGTTAAGGGGTTAAAATACCAAGATTAGGAACTGCTAGTAACTAAAAGGCAAAAAAAATCACAAAGTGTTTTCTCCAATATATCATATTTCACCGTATCTACCATATCATCAGCGGACTAGGAAACTGTGGACTCCCCACTCTTCCTATTCTCCATTTAAAAAAGTTATCCACTACTGGACAACTCTAGCTAAAATACTTCAGGACCCCAAATAAAATAAAGAGTGTATACTCACCTCTTGCAGCGGCACCATTTTAACAATGCCAGTGCCACTGTTCCCAGAGTGTGACATGACTTGGGTCATGTGCCGGCTACAGCCAATGAGCAGCCACTGTTTCGCTGCAGCCTCTAGTATTTTATCAGAGCCGATATTCGCCGTGATAGGATATTGGATGAGCAAAAGACAAACAGTGGCCAATTCATTGCTTGCACATGATGCAGGAAGTTACGCCACTTTCTGGTTACAGCGGTGATGATATTGCTGGAATGGTGGTGCTGCAGGAGGTGAGTCTAGAATATTTTCAAATTAATTCAGGTCCAAAAGTGACTAAGCAGGAGCTGGCTAGGAGTGGAAACAGGAACCCTAATGCACATTCCAATGGGTTAGATAGCAAACTCTGATGACCACGTCCACTAGAATTGTTACTTTTTTCACAATTTTTTTTCATCAAAAGTAAAACAACGTGGAGTACTTTAGGGATGTGACTTAACAATGAGTGCAATTTCAAAGTTAGATACTTAATTAATCAATTTTTACCATTTACACAATACAGAAGAAAAAATAGCGATATTCATCCCTGACATCCTATATTTTAAATGTAGAAGTCACGGATAGTTATGGAAACTAATAAAGCATAACTATAACTGGGGCTATTTGGTTTCAATTAAAGTGTCCGGCATTTAGTAAATACTCTAATGGAAAATAAACAGACCCCAATTATAAATAAAGAGATACGGTAGGTCTGATGGTTTTTGCATCTGTCATGCGAAAAATACAGCTTGCACAAAACTGATGATGGTTCCGGTGATGTATTCGGTTCTGGTGTCATATTCATGTAGTGATGATTGTTCTGGTGATGTATTCATGTAGTGATCATGATTCTGCTGATATATGTATCACCAGAACCATCATCAATACATGAATACAAAGCCAAAATCATCATCAGTACATAACTAGAACACCAGAGCCATTAATTGTTCATGTTTTTGGCATCAGAAACATCATCAGTAAATAAATAAGTCACCAGAACCACCATCAGTACATGAATATGTCACCAGAACCACCATTAGTGTAGTGCCGGTGTCCCTGCATGCTTACCACCTCCCACGGCTTGGTTGCTGAATTAGTCACCACCACGGCCACTGTCCCCCACTTCCTCCTCCTCCTACTGCTGCTGAACGGGGTTTGCGCATGACTTGTAGATCCCCAGGCACTGTACTCCCGCCCTTTTAAAGGGATGACGAGTGTCATTCTACAGTGTCCCCCCTCAGGTAGGCAGGTGGTGGTGTCTTAGGCAGGTGCCTACCCCTTGTCCAGGCCCCGTGGTTACTTCTGCCCTTCACTATGTACTGAGTGGCGACTGAAGCTGCGCCAGCTGCATCCCTATGCCAGAAGGTATAAAGTTAATTTCCTCTGTAGTGAGGCACTCTGTGTGGCGGCCACACAGCTTAAGATTGCTAATAACCTGTTGATTAACCCCATATCTGGGTAATAGCGGTTTTTTTCACATGACAGGTTCCCTGAAACCTCCAAACCCCTGTCCCCCGGCTGCAGTTTGTTTTTAAAAAAAGTTATTTTCTCTGCCTACTCCAGTCAATTGCTAAGTATCTGCCGCTTCTCCCAGAGTATGATATTATCTGCAACGCTAATGTCACGTTGACTGCATCCAATCAATAATCTCAGCTTATACATTTTAACAAGGTTTTCTGGTTTTGAAAAACCTCTCTCCTCTGGCTGTACCTCTTTACTCATCCTCCCCGGGTCCAGTGCTGAGTTGACACCACTTCAGGTACGCTATTGTCTGCAGCAGTGCTGACCTGACGCTAAGGCCGGGGTCACACTTGCGAGTGCAATGCGAGAAACATACGCGAGTCTCTCGCATCAATACCCGCCACTGCCGCCGGCACTCGGGATCGGAGCGTGCGGCTGCATAGAAATACATGCAGCCGCACGCACTGGTCCTGAGTGCTGGCGGCAGTGCCGGGAATTGATGCGAGAGACTCGCATTGCACACACAAGTGTGACCCCGGTCTAACAGAGCTGCAGCCAGTAACTGAGCTCAGCGGCTTTGCCCAAGTTGATAGCCCAAGCAGCTGAGAGCCTCTGAGCTCAGTTATTAGCTTCAGCGCCGTTGTTGTGAGGTCAGCGCTGCAGGCAATAACACACTGGGAGCAGAGGCGAAGTCTCAGCGCTGGACCCAGGGGTGGTGAGGAAAGCACAATTTGGTTTTACTTTTTTTTTTAAACAAGGTGTAGCCAGAGGAGAGGGGTTTTGCAAAATTGTAAAACCTCTTCACAATGTATCAATAAAAATGCATCATTTCTGACCTGCAAATATATATATTTATTGCAACATTGCACTTTAGCTCATGGAAGGAAAATATTTCTCTAGTCAGTAACAGATCTATACTACATGGTCCACCTACATTTTTAGGAGAGGAATAAAGGTGTGATACGTCACATCTATGAGAAAGTAAGTGGAAGGAAATAAGCATGTGAGGAACAGCAAAACATCTACAGCAAAGTACAGTAATGCAGTTTCTTGAAGTATTTGCACAACTATGTACCGTATATTGTACATACCATAAAAGCAAGGGAAGTGTTACACGAAGAAGGTATTTTCTCAGTGCTTTTTAATGATCCTCCCTTACAGCTTGCAGCCCAATGCAAATGGGATTTCATGTCCTTCCAGATATGGGGCAAAAATGCAAAGCAAATTTGATCATGGAATAATACTTGTGCTCCCACCCCAAACTTATGAGATCGGATTGCTGCCAGGTTTGACTGACAATACTCTAGGGCTTAATGTGGACCTAATGGATGCTTGCACATCATAGTGTATCAGGCATGCTTTTTTCAGTTGAAAGATTAGTCACTGCTGAAAGGGTTTTCTAGGACTCCCAAATTGCAGGCATATGTTCCAGCACTGTGAATGCTGAAATTGTTTTACACATCCTGCTGCAATTTGGTCCCTGAGCTAAGATCTTAGAGACCATGCCGTATGGCGATGCCACGTTTTTAACACATGATGGACATAACCTGATGGAATTGTGCCAATCTCCAACTAACCGATTGCAAGAAAAAACAATTGACAGTATGAAGGGAGATTTTAAAGAATTATGAAAAATTATGGAAAACATAGAAATGCGGTTTGCCCTGTAACGTTCGATTTCTTCATGAACAGTAATTAAAGCAATCTCTCCAGTAAACAGCAAGAACAAACTGGAAAAAAAATCAGGAACGTAAAAATAGGCATTCAACTTAAATTAAAGGATGCTTAGGGCAAGGCCGTGTAGCAGCTGCAGTTTGGCCAAAAATTGAGGTTTCGGATGGTTTGTTTATTATCTATGCTATCTATCTATTATCTAAATCAGGCTGACATAAGCGAGAATTGGAAAACCTCAAATTTGTGGTTAAATCTGCATAAAGGTGAGACTTTCAGCTGCTATGTGTGGCCTGGGCTCAGAAGCTGAGGTTGCACATTACCTGGAATGGCGCCAACGTGGTGATTGGTTTGATTTTCACATGAAATACATCTAGAAGCAATGTGACATAAGCAGCGGTGCTGCTGTGCACTGCCATTCAGCTGAAAAACCATGTGGCCATTAACTTTTAGGTGCAATCAATTTGAAAAACAAGCGTTCTCACATGGAGTGGCTGTGACATGCGAACCCACTTCATCCCTCCGTCACATGTTCATGTTTCCAGTACATGTTGCATCCAGTTTTTCATAGATACCACACGCACCCATTGTAAACTATGCTGCTGTGCACATCTGTGATTTTATGTGGAACATGTGTCCATGCATAACACACGGAGACATGTTTGTTTTTTTACGGCAGCATGGGTGACAAAAAACCAATACTAGTCTATAGTTCTGTGAAAAACACGTAAAGCCCACGGATAGCATCCATGTGTCACCATGTGCTATCCGTGTACTGTACGTGTTTAACATTGCAAAGTATAGGGGAAACTTTCTTTACGCATATCGGAAAAACCCTGATGACTGATGATAAAACGGACAAACGGATGACACACTGATAGAAAATACTGATGACACTGGTAACGATTTTTCACGTATATTTTTATACGGACGTTTGAAAGGGGCCTTAAGGCAATCTACAATCTACATCTCAATTACAATGGAATACAATAACTTACTACCAGGGGGCAGAGGGGGCGGTTTCCCTGGGCTCAAAGGGGCCACCAAGACCTATGCTTCCCTCAACTATATCGCCATGCTCATCTCGCCAATATGGTTAAGCTGCACGGTACAGCAGGAGGACATAATCTCCATTACGACGCTCCATTCTGTAGACCACAGGTTGCTTTATGTCTACAGTCTGTAGAACAGCAGAGGGATGCTGGGACAGAAGCATTGGCGCGAGCGCAGGGAGTTAGGCCGGCGTCACACTGGCGTTATAAACGGCCGAGTGCAATGCAATAAAAAAATCGCATTGCACTCGGACCAATGTTAACATATGGGGCAGTTCCCAGCAGCCGACTTTTTGTCGGCCATTTTCCTCGGTCCGAGACAATCGCAGCATGCTGCGATTGTCTCGGACCGAGGAAAACTCTCGGCTCACTCGCACCCATATAAGCCTATGGGTGCGAGTGAGACAGCGCACACCACTCGGATATTATCCGAGTGCTGTGCGCTATAAGCAGACCCCAGCAATGGAGGAGATGGAGAAATTCATTTCTCCGCCTCCTCCGCAGCTGTGCTCCGATCCTCCCTGTGCGAGAGAATCGGAGCACAGACGCATGACACTCGGCTCCGGCTCTGCTGCGAGCAGGAGCCGAGTGTCATTAGCATATCGCATCCGATGATCTCACAGGATAGGGATGAGGGGCCATCCATTCCAGTATAGGGATGAGGGGGCCATGTATACTAGGATAGGGATGAGGAGGCCATGCATACCAGGATAGGGATAAGGAGCCATGCATACCAGTATAGAGATGAGGGGCCATACATATCAGGATAGAGATGAGGCCATGCATTCCAGGATGGGGATGAGGGGCCATGCATGCCAGGATATGGATGAGGAGACCATGCATACAAGGATAGGGACGAGGAGGCCATGCATACCAGGATGGGGATGAGGAGGCCATGCATACCAGGATGGGGATGAGGAGACCATGCATACCAGAATAGGGATTAGGGGGACATGAATACCAGGATGGGGATAAGGGGGCCATGCATACCAGGATAGGGATGAGGAGCCATGCATACCAGTATACAGATGAGGGGGCCATACATATCAGGATAGGGATGAGGAGGCCATGCATACCAGGATGGGGATGAGGGGGCCATGCCTACCAGGATATGGATGAGGCGACCATGCATACCAGGATAGGGATAAGGAGGCCATGCATACCAGTATAGGGATGAAGAGGCCTTGCATACCAGGATGGGGATGAGGAGGCCATGCATACCAGGATGGGGATGAGGAGACCATGCATACCAGAATAGGGATGAGGAGGCCATGCATACCAGTATAGGGATGAAGGGGCCATGCATACCAGGATGGGGATGAGGGGGACATGAATACCAGGATAGGGATGAAGGGGCCATGCATACCAGGATAGGGATGAGGTGGCCATGCATACCAGGATAGTGATGAGGTGGCCATGCATACCAAGATAGGGATGAGGGGGCCGTGCAACCAGTATAGGGATGAGGGGGCCATGCAGACCAGTATAGGGATGAGGGGGACATGAATACCAGGATAGAGATGAGGGGGCTACACATACCAGGATAGAGATGAGAAGGCCATGCATACCAGGATGGAGATGAGGAGGTCATGCATACCAGGCTTATACTCGAGTCAATAAGTTTTCCCATTTTTTTGTGGGAAAATTAGGTGCCTTGGCTTATTTATGGGCAGCACGGTGGTGCAGTGGTTACCACTGCAGCCTTGCAGCACTGGGGTCCTGGGTTCTAACCCCACCCAGGACAACATCTGCAAAGAGTTTGTATGTTCTCTCCGTGTTTGCGTGGGTTTCCTCCGGGCACTCCGGTTTCCTCCCACATTCCAAGGACATACTGATAGGGATTCTAGATTCTGAGCCCCATCGGGGACAGCGATGATAATGTGTGCAAAATTGTAAAGCGCTGTGGAATATGTTAGCGCTATATAAAAATAAAAGATTATTATATTCGGGTTGCCTTATGCTCGGGTATATACGGTACTTACACTACATTTAGGGTCACAGTTTTATAGGCCATCGCAGAGTGAATAAATATATTCTAGGGAGCAATTTTATCATTTAAAGAGAACAAAGGAGACATTTTGCTATATTATGGGCACAGTTGTGGGCATTACTGTGTGGGGTGGTAAGAGGAGCGCTTTTTGGTACCACACAGCAGGTGTAGTAATACGGACATGCACGGCAGCAGCTCAGCATTGGGGTATCAGCAGGATGAGGAATTTGTGCAGGTTGGCAATAGATGGGGAAAGTGTTGAAGATGTGAGAAGTCAGATGTGTCTTTGTTGTATTCTCTGCAGCCGAGTCATGGCTGGAGAAATCGTCATGTTGGTCTGGGCCAGATAGAAAATATGAGAAAAGTGACCAACTCCATTGGAAAGAACAGCTGTAAGCAGCACTGTATCTACCACTATATGCCACCATATGGCGGTAATATTAGTGTTGGTCTTTGTACACGGATTATTTTCAGCAACAGCCCAGTCATCTGCTGATGTTCTTTTAAATCCACTACTGGGGTGCTTCACCATAGATGTAATCAGGGTTACCTGGTTAGGGACCCACTCAGATGTTTCACCCCAGCCAAACCCCTAGCTGCACCTCTACTTGCTGCCCATGATCTGATGATCAAGACTAAGGGCAGCTACAAATATAGAATGATTTTTCTATTACTGACAGAGAAAATTATACTGTTTACAACATATATTGGTGAACTGCTGCTCACTTATTATACAGATCCATTCTTCTGAGGGTTGATTTAGTGGATCAAATATCTACAAGTCAATCAGTGCTCATTACCATTACAAGTTTAGAAAGCTGATCTATGCATGGCTGTAACCTTCCAAAAGGCATACAGTACCTGAATGTATCATACCCCTATGACATACTTTGATTTCATGGCTGTGTATGTAGGAACACTACCTGCTGTGTGCAGATTGCTTTTCATTGTGTCTCTGGAGTGGAAACTACAGAAGGTCTCTCCTGGAGACAATGCACAGCAGGAGACTCAAGCACTGAGAAAAGAAGGGTGTGTTTGGAAGGTGTGGGCTGGAGGATGCAGCTCAATGAAAATGTAAAGCTAAAAAGCTGAAATGTTAAAAAGGCACAAGGTGAGATGCAAATAAATTCTCTATAGTGTGTCGAAACAAGCAGATTATATAGGTAAGCTAGATTTTCTGGCAGAAAAAGCTTTTAAAAGGCAAAATTTGTAGACAAATATATAAAAATATTTAGAATTGAGAGTCCTCAGTGGTTAATACCTTTTAATGGCTAACTGAATTGATGGTAACAATTTTTTTCTATCTACTGGCTAACACGGTACCGAGATATATATCTTTCCTAGACAAATATATGCGATACATAATAATGTATCTAGCTACAGAACAGCTACTGGTCCAGTTTCCTTACATTCTACGCTCAGAGGTAGGAGGAATGTGCACATGTTCAGTGCATCCGTCCTGTTTGTCTAAAACCATATCACTAAAGGCTGCTGAGTGCAGGGGCTCAGGATATGCCATAAGTATGTGATAGGTTAGGGTCTCCTCTCCGGAGACCCCACCTATAGAGCGAGTAGGGGTCTCCCATCACAAGCCTGTCTCATGTGCCCCTACAAACAATAGCTTGCAGACTTATCCTGGAAAAACAGATTCCTTCAGTAACTTTAGTTTCTAGTCTCAAGACTTTCTCATTCCTGCAATCATAAACTCAACTTGGCACATTTTTTAAAAACAAAACTGTACATTCATTCCATAAGACTTACAATTACAGGAATATACCTCATTCTCTATCCCTCTAAATGTTACATCTCCGTCTACATACCAGCAGGAATCTGGGAAAGGCTTTTGGCCTTAATCTTTCTAGATAAATTAGAACATTTTAATTGCAGACGAAGGATCAAGCTTTGCAAATGAAAAGTGGGAAATGAAGTTAGAAGCTCATGCAAACATATAGTTATGTCTGGCGCTAACCTGCGCAGACTTAGGTCATGCATTCTGTGCAAGTACCTACACGTTTATTTCCCTTCTGAGCAAGGACAGTGATGGGATTGAATTAAAATGAATGAAACATTGTCTTTTTTCCCTTCTTTGAAAGTCGTGTGGATTTTTCTGTATACCAGTAACAGAAATGACTTGCAGAAAGCCAACTCCCTGTTTGTGTCTATGGACATGAGTGAGCAGGAAATGTGCTGGGTTTCAGTTTACACAATTGTAAGTCAATGAGGAGAGTAACACAAGCCTGGGGGGAGGAGTAAGGAACAAAGAAACAGGAAAAGCAGCTGTGAGCTCCACGTTGGAGACATTCCCAGAGTTTGCAAACATCTTCACTGAAGTCAGAGCAAGATTTTATCAAATAAAGTCGAATGTGCTCACGTAGGAAATGTGGTGCAGAATTTTCTGCACAAAATCCGCATCTCCTGGCAGAATCCGCAGCTGCGGATTTGCCACAGTTTTTATGCGGATTTGCCGCGGATTTTCTGCAGTTTTTGCCACTGCGGATTTCTATCATGGAGGGGTGCAGAAACGCTGCAGATCCGCACAAAAGAAGTGACATGCACTTCTTTTAAATCCGCAGCAATTCCGCACTGATTTTTCCGCACCATGTGCACAACTTTTTTTTTTACCCATTGATTTACATTGTACTGTGCGGATCTGCACGTTTCTGCACGGAAAAATCCGCAGCAAATCCGCATTGTGTGCACATAGCCTTATACTGGTACAATAATAAATTATTGCTGGAATGACACATAGAACAAGAGCTCATGTAAGTAAATATAGATCGGCTCCGTTTCATGTCCCACTGGTTTCCCTTCTTTTACTAATACCCCAACAGGGAGCGTTCCCAATAACAATATTACAGTTATATCACATAGAATATCAGACAGGACTGCAGCGTTTTGTGCCACGTCTGCTCACGGCAGGCTCCTCTGCCATCCATTAATGCAGGGGGGTCAAACTGCATTCCTCGAGGGCTGCAACCAGGTCATGTTTTCAGGATTTCCTTGTACTGCACAGGTGATAATTTAATCACCTACACACATAATGATTGCAGCACCTTGTGCAATGCTAAGGAAGTCTTGAAAACACGCATGGTTTGCGGCCCTCGAGGAATGCAGTTTGACACCCCTGCATTAAAGGGAACCTGTCACCTGAATTTGGCAGGACTGGTTTTGGGTCATATGGGCGGAGTTTTTGGGTGTTTGATTCACCCTTTCCTTACCCGCTGGCTGCATGCTGGCTGCAATATTGGATTGAAGTTCATTCTCTGTCCTCCATAGTACATGCCTGCGCAAAGCAAGATTGCCTTGTGCAGGCGTGTACTATGGAGGACAGAGAATGAACTTCAATCCAATATTGCAGCCAGCATGCAGCCAGCGGGTAAGGAAAGAGTGAATCAAACCCCCGAATAATCCGCCCATATGACCCAAAACCAGTCCCGCCAAATTCAGGTGACAGGTTCCCTTTAACACATACCATGATTCATGATGCACAGAGAAATCTAGGCATGATGCACAGAGAAATCTAGGCATAATACAACGTTAAAGATTTCACTTCTTACATTACATGAGTAATATCTATTGTAATTAGTACAAAAGCTCAGAAACCAGTGAATCCTCACAGCACACAGTGTGTGCCCTGGGGGAATTCAAAACTTTTCATTTTAGAACGGACAGTATAGTCATTATACAGTATTATGGGAACCACATAGTCCTCCATACATTGTAATGGGCCCCATATATTGCTCCATACAGAGTAAAGGGCCCCATATAGTGCTCCATAGAGAATAATGGACCCATTCAATGCTCCATACAGAATAATGGGCCCCATATAATGCTCCATACAAAATAATGAGCCCCATATAATGCTCCATACAGAATAATGGGCCCCATATAATGCTCCATAAAGAATAATGGGCCTTATATAATGCTCCATCTAATATATAATTGCCTAGAATACTACTTCCTGCAATTTGTGCCAACTTCCGTGGCTTTGTCCGGAGCTAATGTGCGGAGCTAATGTCCGGAGCTAATGTCCGGAGATTAATTGCCTAGAATACTACTTCCTGCAATTTGTGCCAACTTCCGTGGCTTTGTCCGGAGCTAATGTCCGGAGCTAATGTCCGGAGCTAATGTGCGGAGATAATGTCCGGAGCTAATGTCCGGAGCTAATGTCCGGAGATAAGTGACGTCAACAGTGTCCAGTGTCTGATTGGTTGCCGCCTGCTGCGAGCGACCAATCAGAAACGTGCCGTACTGTGACACACTCCGCCCGCCATTTTGGTGTGATTTTTGAATTTTTACCTCACAGCAAGTTTCTACTGCGTGGAGGCGGGCCCAGTGACGTTGCTCTTCAAGCTCCTGCCGAATTTCGTCAAAAAAAATGATAATACCATTTACCAAAACTATATATATTTAGTTGTGAAGTGGTTCAGTGACATTTTCACACCAATTTTGAACTTTTGTTTGGTGTTTTCTCCATATACTGCCTATTATTTTTGTTCTTTCTTACTATTATTTATTAATTGTATTATTCTTACATTTGAATAAATAAAGTATATATGGATTCTAGACTCCCAATTCTTTAGAATCGGGCTGCCATCTAGTAAAGAATAATGGGCCCCATATAATGCTCCATAGAAAATAATGAGCCCCATATAATGCTCCATACAGAATAATGGGCCCCATTTAATGCTCCATACAGAACAATGGACCCCATATAACACTCCATACAGAATGGGCCCCATTTAATGCTCCTTACAGAATACTGGACCCCATATAATGCTCCATACAGAATAATGGACCCCATATAATTCTCCATACAGAATAATGGGACCCATATTGTGCTCCATACAAAATAATGGACCCGATATAATTCTCCATACAGAATTATGGACCCCATATAATGCTCCATACAGAATAATTGGCCTCATAATACTCCTTACAGAATGGGCCCCATATAATACTCCATACAGAATAATGGGCCACATATAATGCTCCATACAGAATAATTGACCCCATATAATGGTATATACATAAAAATGGACCCCATATAATGCTGCATACAAAATAATGGGCCCAATATAATGCTGCATACACAATAATGACGTATTTGCGCCCTCTGCCCTGATACATCACAGATTCAGGAGACGTGGAAGAGGCCGGACCTGCGGCCAGTAGAAACGAGGGAGGAAAGTATTTCAAACAGCTTAGGCTTCTTTCACATTTCCGTCGGTAGTCGCCCATCACGAAGCGTCGGCGCGACGTACCGACGGAAGTGTTTGCTTTCACATTTCCGTCTGCGTCCCCGAGCAGGAAAGATTGTGAGAGCGATATTTCCTGCTGGGCATGCGCAGTGTGAAACACTGGATGCGACATATGGAAAAACGTTCCCTTGAACGTTTTTCTGAGACGACGGTCCGCCAAAACCCGACGCATCCAGTGGACGACGCATGCAACGTATGGCCATACGTTGCAATGCGTCGCTAATGCAAGTCTATGGAGAAAAAACGCATCCTACGGGCAACTTTGCAGGATGAGTTTTTTTTCTCCAAAATGACGCATTGCGACGTCCGTCACACAACGCTAGCGTGGAAGAAGCCTTAAGCACGGGTGGGGACCGGTGTCAGTACCCGCGCTGGCACCAGGCCCCCTAGACTCATGGGCCCCATAGAGTGCCAGTGTTCCTGACTGTGAGTGGGCCCCCCGCTTGCCCCGTGCCCAAGCATTTGCCAGGATGCGCCGGATGGTGACGCCGGTCCTACCTCAGATAATACAAACTGGAGATTTTTGCAGGCGTCCTTTTCTCTCATGAGCAAAGTAATAAATGAACTGAAAACCTCAAACTCCTGTTTGTAAAGGAAACACTCAAAACCTCTCCAAATATAATCACATTTGAAGAAAAATGCCATGAAAAGCAGCATATAAATCCAGCTCTACATGGGCAACAATATTAGATGTCTACTGGGAATCGCAATATAAAGATTCTTATGGAGCATAAAAGTGCAATTAGGCTGGAATCCCAAGAGCGTATAGCATCGGATGCGATATGCTAATGACACTTGGCTCTGCTGCCAGTGTCAGTGCACGGTGATCTGTTCCTCTCGTGTGAGAAAATCGAAGCACAGATGGGGAGGAGACAGAGAAAGTAATTTCTCCATCTCCTTGATTGTTGGCATTCGCAGGAATCGCACTGCACTCGGGTGACATCTGAGTGGAATGCAATGTTTCACATGTACCCATAGACTTGCATGGGTGCGTGCGATCCGATTCTCGCAGCATGCTGTGAATGTTTTCGTGTGCCAAATTGGCAAAAGAAAATAATCGCAGATGTGGGGGACTGCCCCATAGTATAACATTGGGCCTAGTGCAATCTGATTTTTTATAGGATGGCATTCGTCCGATTTATTCGCTCGTGTGAGTGAGCCTTTAGGGTCTTATCTGGTTTAAATTTAAATGGTTAAAAAGTTTTTTTTCTAAACTTGCAGCATTGTGTTCACACAACAAAATAGAGGCACAGAAATACAAAGGCTGCAGTGTCCACGGGTCTTCTGACTGATAAAGTAAGGGAATAATTGTGGATATTCTGCGCTGCTCATAGGTAGAAATGTAGATCGAGGATAAACAAGAGTATTATTGCGGTTTTTATAAGTCGAAGCGTTTCGAAGTTTTCATTCTTCTTCCTTGGGACATAACCATATTTTTAATGTTTGTACATGTGGTTATGTCCTGAGGAAGAAATATGAAAACTGAAATGCATCGACTAATAAAAACTGCAATCATACTCTTGTGTATCCTGCATCTACAAATCAATCTACCAAGAGTGAGGATTATCTACTTTTATTCCCTTATTCAAGATTCCTAAGGGTAGCAATGGGAATGGAAAACTGTCAGATGTCCCTAAAAATGCCCATGGAGGAGTTCACATGACATACAAATCTCCATACCATATAAACAAAAATATAGCTATCGCCCCATATCGCTGCTCCCATTCGCTTCCAAACTTCTGGAGCAGCACGTCCACGCTGAACTTTCCTCCCAACTCTCATCTAACTTGCTCTTCGACAACCTCCAATCTGGCTTCCATCCCCGCCATTCCACTGAAACTGTCCTGACCAAAATTCAGAAAGACTTATTTACAGCCAAAGCCAATTCTCTATGCTCCTCCTCCTAGACCTGTCCTCTGCTTTCGACACAGTTGACCACTGCCTCCTACTACTTTCTTCTTTTTTCATCAAAAACCTTGCCGTTTCCTGGATCTCCTCATACCTTTCCAACCGCAAATTCAGCGTCTCCCACTCCCATACTACCTCATCATCCCGCCCGCTCTCTGGTGGAGTCCCTCAAGGCTCTGTCCTAGGACCCCTACTCTTCTCCATCTATACCCTTGGCCTGGGACAACTTATATAGTCCTATGGTTTCCAGTACCACCTATACTGATAACACTCAGATCTACCTCTCTGGCCAAGACGTCACCTCTCTGCTATCCAGAAACTCTGAGTGTCTATCAGCCATAGCCTCCTTCTTCTCCTCTCGCTTCCTCAAACTAAATGTGGACAAATCTGAACACATTATCTTCCCTACCTGATCTATCAATCCCAATAAATGATATCACACTTTCCCCTGTACCGGAAGTCCGCTGCCTCGGAGTAACCCTTGACTCTGCCCTGTCCTTCAAACCACACATCCAAGATCTCACCATCTCCTGCCGGATCCAGCTCAAAAATATTTCCAGAATCCGTCCCTTCCTCAGTCATCAATCTACCAAAATTCTTGTGCATGCCCTCATCATCTCCTGCCTCGGCTACACCAACATCCTCCTGTGGCCTACCTGCTAACACTCTTGCACCTCTCCAGTCAGTCCTTAACTCTGCTGCCTGACTATCTCATCTGTATCCTCGTTACTCCTCCACTTCTCCCCTTTGCAAATCCCTTCATTGGCTCCAAATTCCCCATCGTATCCAGTTCAAACTAAGGCCTCTTTCACACTTCCGTATGAATCACACTACCATCAACAAGATAGGGCAGGAATTAATGCAGTGCTGTCATGGATCTGAAAAATCAAATTACCCGTAAGTAATTATCATTTTTTCCCTTCCCCATGACAGCACCGTTATGTGAGAGGAATAAATAGAAAAGACTCCTAGGGTGGGACAACAGCAGATAACACTTTTCTCCCAAAGGCAAGACTTGATAACCCCAGATCTAGCCTGTAGTGGCGGAAGAAAGTAGAAGGTGAAGACCATACTGCTGCGTTACAGATCTGTTCTATAGATGCGTTCGCCTTCTCGGCCCAGGATGTGGCGATAGCCCTTGTAGAGTGAGCCGTTATACCCAGTGGAGGGCTTTGCCCCAAAGAAGAGTAAGAAAGTGATATAGCCATACAAAGCCACTGTGCGATGGTTGATTTTGTGGCCTTTCCCCCCCTGTTTTTCCCCTGGAAGGAGACAAAAAGGGCTGACGACTGACGCCATGGTTTGGACACTTCTGATTATTGAAGTAGACAACGTCTGACGTCTAGGCAATGGAAGGTTTCTTCTCCCTGGGATTTGGGGGAAGGACAAAATGAGGACAGCACTATCTCCTGATCCCTATGAAATTTAGAGTTGACCTTTGGTAAGAAGGCCGGGTCAGTTTTAATAATTACTCTGTCATCCATAAATACAGTATATGGGGGATCTACAGATATGGCTTAGAGCTCACTAATACGTCTAGCAGACGTAAGGGCAATCAGGAGAATCGTTTTCAAGGTTAAGGCTTTTATCGAGACAGCAGAAAGAGGCTCAAAAGGAGAGGAGGTTAAGGCATTCAATACTAAATTTAGATCCCAGGGAGTGACCTTTGGACGGGGTTTAAATGGTCTGGCCGTAAAGGAGGCTCGGATGAATCTATACACCCAGGGTTGATTAGCCAATTTCTGGTCAAACAAGGCGCTAAGCGCCGAGGCCTGCACTTTTAAAGTGCTGGTAGACAACCCCCTTTCCAACCCTTTCTGGAGGAATTCTAGAACCTCGGCCATTGGAACTTTTTGGATGGTATTTGACAGGTGTCGTCCCGAAAATTCTAGAAATGTTTCCCACACCTTTTGATATTTATCAGATGTGACCTTTTTCCTACTGAATAGCAGGGTAGTGACTAACGGGTCCGAGAATCCCTTTGCTAGCAGAAGTCCGCTCTCAAGTTCCACGCAGTGAGGTGCAGGTTGTGTACTTGAGGATGCGTTACCAGACCCTGGTGTAAGAGATTTGGGACATCTGGAAGGATCCAAGGGTCCAAGATAGGACATACGCTTGAGCCAAGTGAACCAAGCTCTCTTCAGCCAGAAGGGTGCGATTAGGATTATGCGTGTTTTGTCCTCCCAGATTTTCTTTAGGACTGTAGGAATTAGTGGGATTGGTGGAAAAGCGTATGCAAATCGAAATTTCAATGGGTGAAGCAACGCATCCACGCCCTCTGGATTTTCCCTTGGGTTCAGGGAGTAGAACCTTTCCACTTTCCGGTTTTGCTTTGTGGAAAACAGGTCTACTTGTGGAACCCCCCAGGCGGCACAGATTTCTCCAAAGATGCTTTGATCTAAGGACTATGCGCCTTGATGTAGCACAAGTCGACTTAAGAAGTCTGCGACAAGGTTGTCCGCTCCTCTTAGGTGTGTGCTTGTTAGTGACAGGAGATGGTTTCCCCCCCCAGTAAAACAGTCTTTTTGCCTCTTCCAACAACAGTCTCGATCTTTTTCCCCCTTGACGGTTTATGTATGAAACTGTTGTGCTGTTGTCGGACAACACCACTAGATGTCTTCCTTTTATGTGTTCTTCTGCTTGAAGAATTGCTAGCCTTACTGCAGTTAGTTCCTTTAGGTTGGAGGAGGCCGATTCCATCTGGGGATCCCAAAGGCCTTGCAGGATATGATCTTCGAGGTGCGCCCCCCAGCCTAATGGACTCACATCCGTTGTTAGAACCAGGGGATGGTGAATTGACCATAAAAACCCTTTTTTTAGGTTTTTGGTTTCTAACCACCAATTTAGAGTTCCGTACTTGTGGTGCTTATTTTTCGGTTCAAGTTGTAAGGGTTTTTTACTTGTTCTGATAGTATCTGCCACTGTAACTCTCTGGAATGTCGTTGTGCCCATTGGACTGCCAGGATCGTTGCCATCAGCATACCCAGTAGAGACATGGCCTCACTCACTGAGATGGACCGGGTACTCTGTGCTTGCCTTATCCTTCGTATTATACCCTCGACCTTCCTGTCCGGAAGGACACAGACTTGTTTGGTTGAGTTTATCTGAATCCCCAGGAACTCTTGTATCTGGGTTGGAATCATTTTTGACTTTTTTAAATTTATTACCCATCCTAGCCTGGCCAGTATCTCTTGTACTTTCACTACTGTCTCCATGCAATCCTCCTGGCTGTCTGCAATAAGGAGAAAATCGTCTAAGTAGGGTACTAGAAGAATATTTTCTTCCCTTGCATATGATGTTATCTCTGAAATTATTTTTGTGAAGATATGAGGGGTTATGGACACCCAAAAGGGGAGGCATTGATATTGTAGATGGGTATACATCTGATCCAGCCGTACCACCATCCTCAGATACTGTTGATGTTCTGTGCAGATTGGTACATGGTAGTATGCATCCGTAAGATCTATCACTGCCATGCAACAACCCGGATACAGTAATTTTATTGCTGATTTTAGTGTTTCCATTTTGAATTTTTCTACCCGGATGTATTGGTTTAGGGCCTTTAAATTGAAAATTGTTCTTAGTGACCCGTCCAGTTTTGGCGTGAGGAATAGGGAGCTGTAATCCCCTTCCCTATCTCCTGTGGTGGTACCCTTATAATGACTTCTTTATCCAGAAGCAGGAGGATTTCCCTTTCTAGCAACTTTTGGTTTCTTAGTGCTACGTGGGTGACTTTTATCCGATGAGGAGGCTGGGTAACAAAGTTCAAACGTAGGCCTTTGGATAACAGGTCGATTACCCATTGTGAGGGCTGTAATGTCTCCCATTGATGGACGAAAAACCGAAGCCTTCCTCCCACCCAGACTCTGGCGTCATTGTTGTTTAGGGTCTGGTTTATTAGGGGGCTTATTGAAGAGGAAGCCTCTGTCTGTTCTATCATTCCAAGCCCTCCCCCGAGTGGATCTATCTGCTGGCCGGCCTCGGCCTGTTTTACCTGACCCCAGAAAGGATCGACGCGTGTCACCCCAAGAAGGGGGGGCGGAGGGAAATGCTTATCTGCCGCCTTCTCCAAAATTTCATCTAGCGCTTTCCCAAATAGGTCCTTCACAAGGTACTGCACAAAGTTTTACCTGATTTTAAAAAGGCATCCGCCTTTTTGTCAAGGGGGTCCTTCAAGGCGCCCTTGTCCTCAAAGGGAAGAGCAATACCTCTGGAGGTACTTGCAATGGCTGCATCAAGCTTAGGCGCTTTCTCCCATTTGTCACATATCTCCTCATCAAAGGGATATTTACGTTTTAATGCCTGGGGGACTGCCATTTTCTTATTCGGCTTCTCCTAGGGTAGAACGAACAAGTTCCCCAATATCTTCAGATAACCCAATCGGGTGACCACACTCTTCTTCTGAAGTGTCCAAGTCTGAGTCATTTTCATTCCTTTTTAATCAGATTTAGGACATTATCATGAAATGGAAATACCCTCCGTTTCCTTCCCTCCAGATTGCTAAACATTGAATCATGGATTGATTGCCCTCAGTCACCGTTTTCTCTATACACGGACGACAGATCCGTTTTTCATAAGCTCTAGGGAGGGCTTTCTCACAGAGTGCACATACTTTATTCTTTTGTTTGGACGTCACTTTCTTTCCCTGTATACGTGACACAGAAATATAGTGTCACAGATCCGTTTTTGCCTTAAAAAGGCACTCACCCCCGAAACCTTAATACCACGGCAGGCTGTGGGTTCTCTGCTGGAACGGCCGATTCCACCGGGTCCGCCATTCTGCAGGAGGCTGTAGCTGGCGTCAGAATTACCGCTCCCTCCTTAAATGATTTTAGAGGGGTGTGTGCGTCCCTGAAGCTTCTTCCCTCTGGGAGTGTCAGCACACTGCTCTCACTCGGCGTGTGACGTCATTTCCGGTTTGATATCGGAAGTTCCCCCATTCACTCAGCGGCCGGCATCATGATGGGCATGCACCCTTACCCCGGCTCAGCCTCTGCAGCTCCAGGGCCCGTAAGTGGCATGCGTGCGCCGACCCCTGCTGCCCCGCCGAGGGCCTTGGTCTCCGGACCAGAATCTGCCAGAGGGAGATCCTTCCGTATGCAGCACCGCAGGAACAGGAACCAAACTGAGGAGAGAGGTGCTGCCCCCATCTTTTATATCCTCTGCAGGTTTCCTGTTCTTGGGGGTGGGAGCCATCTCTCACGTAACGGGGCTGTCATGGGGAAGGGAAAAACTAAATCACCGAGCAGTCATAAATACACGGAGATCACCCGTGCGTGCTCGGGAAAACCGGAGCAACTAGTACACTCGCTCATCACTAATACTGACGTCACATTGACTAAAGCTTTAGCTAATTAGTGAGCGCCGCAGCTCTGCCCGTGTAGACAGCTTGCCGTCAGAGTCAATGAGCTCTCTGATTGACTGGTGTGCTGTTGGCGTGATGTCAGCGCTGCAGCCAATGCCAGATACAGGGAGTACAGTGGGAGTTTTTTTTCCTCACAATCTCAGCCAGGGCCAAACATCATCTAAAAGTGAACATCCCCTTTAAGATCTCATTCACGCTACACAGCCACCAAACGAGCAATTGTTTGGCTGACATATCTCTCCACATTCTCCCATAGACAGCACTTGTTCTACTGTGCTCTCTACTAGAGTTGAGCGAATTTGTTTGGGTTCACTCTTAGGCTATGTGCCCACGTTGTGTTTTTTTCCGCGATTTTCCGCTGCGGAAACGGTTAAAAAACGCTTACAAGCCCATAGACATGCATTAGAAAATCGCTTGAAATTCACATAAAAAGCACAAGCAAAGCACGCCAAAAATGCGAATAAATCCGCATGCACGTTTCGTGGGACGTAGGTTCTTCACTCCCTGAAGAAGCTACGTGCCGCGAAACGCGCGTTGGAGTGCGGGGTTGAGGCACTGGAATGCCAACATGAGCACTGGTAAGGCCCACTATATGCACATTGCACTTTAAAATCAATTGTATCTTATAGCGATTGCTATATAGGTACTGCACAGCTATTGCACTTTATATAGTGGCAATAAATTGCCATAAGCATTATGCACGGTGCACCTTATATTTGGGTTACCCACAGGGTAAATAGCAAATCCATTTCATTTGTATGCACTAATGGCATTGACTTTCTTTGCTGGTGGCTCCTTACCGTGGCTCTTGTTTGTATGAGCATATGAATTTATAGCAAAGACATACTATTATATATTAAATACTATTGCAAACTGTCTTTGCACAAATTGGACCTTTTTCTAGTGATTATTTTTTGTGCCACCTCCGATTTTCTGTGTTTTGTTTGGTGTCTTTATATTATACAATAAAATATTTGGTTTTATAAACTTTGTGTTACTAGTAATATTTTTCAGGTAGTTTTTTTTTGGTTATATGCTTGTATTTCTACTTGGAACGAAAAAGAATATTGGGTCAGAATTTTCTCCTTGGTTTTTTGGTTAAAATCTCGATCACGCAGGCTCTCCATCACACAGGCTCTGCAACACGCAGGCTCTCCATGCATGTGCTATGACTATCACACAGCCGCGTCATTGAACACCTGGTTATTGGGAGCACTCCAGGTATCTGGGTTCCCTCTGCAGCTTATTCGGAAAGCGCTATAGTGAAATTCTGTGAAAACCAGCAGCGGTGTCTACAGTGTTCTGGATCAGTGTGCCATCGGTGTGGCCGTTTTTACCTTCGGTATGGATAAAGAATGAAACGACAAACTGATGTGATACACAGACAGCACAGACATAGGCCGGGGTCACACTAGTCTGTAATACGGACGAGTGCTATGAGATTAAAAAAAAAAAATCGCATAGCACTCGGACCAATGCTAATCTATGGGGCAGCTCCTATCATCCGTTTTTTTCTCGTCCGTATTACGCTTGCGAGTGAAGTCGCAGTATGCTGCGATTGTCCGCGTATCTCAGCTGCGAAACGCCAATGCAAGTCTTTGGGTGTGAGAAAGAAACCGCACAAAACACGGACCATCAGTGTGACGTGTGAGAAATGCTCAGGCATTGGGCAGGTGACAGGAAAGGCTCAGCCATTATTTGCTCATTTTGCAAGTGTGTGAGAAAATCTCACGATAGGGATGAGAAGAAAAGCATCCTGGCATAGCACACGGACGAGATACGGATCACCACACGGACGAGATACGGAGCACCACACGGACGAGATACGGAGCACCATACGCACGAGATACGGACAACCACACGGATGAGATACGGACAACCACACGGACGAGATACGGATCACCACACGGACGAGATACGGAGCACCATACGGACGAGATACGGATCACCACACGGATGAGATACGGATCACCACACGGACGAGATACGGATCACCACACGGACGAGATACGGATCACCACACGGACGAGATACGGATCACCACACGGACGAGATACGGAGCACCACACGGACGAGATACGGAGCACCATACGCACGAGATACGGACAACCACACGGATGAGATACGGACAACCACACGGACGAGATACGGATCACCACACGGACGAGATACGGATCACCACACGGACGAGATACGGACAGCCACACGGACGAGATACGGATCACCACACGGACGAGATACGGAGCACCACACGGACGAGATACGGATCACCACACGGATGAGATATGGATCACCACACGGACGAGATACGGATCACCATACGCACGAGATATGGACAACCACACGGACGAGATACGGAGCACCATACGGACGAGATACGGATCACCACACGGACGAGATACGGACAACCACACGGATGAGATACGGATCACCACACGGACGAGATACGGACAACCACACGGACGAGATACGGATCACCACACGGACGAGATACGGATCACCACACGGACGAGATACGGACAACCACACGGACGAGATACGGATCAGCACACGGACGAGATACGGACAACCACACGGACGAGATACGGATCAGCACACGGATGAGATACGGATCACCACACGGACGAGATACGGAGCACCATACGCACGAGATACGGACAACCACACGAACGAGATACGGATCACCACACGGACGAGATACGGAGCACCATACGGACGAGATACGGACAACCACACGAACGAGATACGGATCACCACATGGATGAGATACGGATCACCACACGGACGAGATACGGATCACCATACGCACGAGATATGGACAACCACACGGACGAGATACGGAGCACCATACGGACGAGATACGGATCACCACACGGACGAGATACGGACAACCACACGGATGAGATACGGATCAGCACACGGATGAGATACGGATCAGCACACGGATGAGATACGGATCAGCACACGGATGAGATACGGATCACCACACGGACGAGATACGGATCACCACACGGACGAGATACGGACAACCACACGGACGAGATACGGATCACCACACGGACGAGATACGGATCAGCACACGGATGAGATACGGATCACCACACGGACGAGATACGGATCACCACACGGACGAGATACGGACAACCACACGGACGAGATACGGATCACCACACGGACGAGATACGGATCACCACACGGACGAGATACGGATCACCACACGGACGAGATACGGATCACCATACGGAGAACATTTGTGCGATTCTCAGCAGACAAAATCGGACAGATTTTTCATATGTCGGCTATACACTAATGCCATCCGTGGGCTGTGTACCCGCTTCTCACAGACCCACACACTTGTACTGGCATTCATGCTGACAGAAAAAAAACTGCACATAGGTTATAATGGGAGCCTGTGGGACACATTGCACGGAGACACGTGCACAGGACATTCCCACGGACGACTGCCGTGCAGTGACAGGCCCGGGAGCAGAGGCACACATGGCGGGCACATTACCGTCTGCTCCACTCATTAGGCCGAGCTCAGGGGCCTCCACCGTGAGCAGCAGCGCTGTCCGCGGATAGCACGGGCTCCCGGCACAGGCAGGAGGCGCCCGCTGAAGCTCACGCTCTTTGTTTCTCTAAAGCTTTTATCGTTTGTAGTTTTTCGAAAAGCGCGGCTGGGCCCGGCTACAGCCAATCATTGATCGGTCACTCGATGTCATCCAATCAGCGCCGCACCCGCGAATATTTAAACCACAGCGCTGAGCCAATCAGATGGAGGGAGCCCGCCCAAGCTCCCTTTAACCGGTTCTAACTAGAGAAGAGTGCGGCCGTTTCTGCTCCTCCTACGGCTAAGGGATGTGGGCGGGATTAGCAGTGAAACTTGCTAGGACTAGAGGCCAGCCTTCCCGGTGACGCATTAAACATTATGAGCCAATAGCGTTTGAGGGGCGTATCTAATGTGCTTCCGAAACGAGCCGTCCGGCCAATCCGCTTGCAGGGGCGGCTGTAATCGCTGTGCTCATCAGGGTGGTGTGAGAGGTACAAGTGTGGAAAACAAGAGGCTGTATTGCGTCCTAGTTATAGCATTTCAGTGCAGGAGCGCACCAGGAGCAGTCACCCTCTATTGCCTCACAGCTCAGGTAAGCGGGCGCGCTTTTCCCTCATGTTCTGCCCCGGGACTCCCGCTCTTTTCTTCTGTTATGTGGAACTTTATTTTAGCTTCGTCGTTTCCCGTGTTTTGCCGTAACCGCCTCATTTACTGTAACTTGGCGCTGTCTGGGGTTTTCTGTGCTTTCCCTGTCCGCCCTGTGGTGAGCTGCGCTCCGTGTGACTTTCTATGCGGGCCTCTTGTACTGCGCAGGGATACCGGTGGGCCTCGGCGCAGTGAGGCTGCCGGGCGGTTATGGGGCCCGGCCTCTGCGTGCTGTGCGGAGGTAATGGCGGCGGTCGGTTGTGTCATGGTCTTCTCGCAGCCGGGACTTATTTTGTCACGAGACGGTAGGGAGGAGGGGCGGTCACGTGTGTGCCGTCGAGCTGCGGCCTTATGTAACTTCCGCGTCCGGGGCACGGTGCCCTCTCCTCAGCGAGCAGCTGAATGGCGACGAGAGGTTGTAATTTGGGCGGGAAGCCAGCGTGCCGTGTGCGCGCGCTGCGCCTGTGGCGGCCGGCCACGCCCCTCGCGGCGACTTCCTCGTTCAGGCCCCGCCCTCGCCCCTCCCCGCCATTTTCCCGGGTTTTACGTTGTCGCTGAGCTTTTGCTGTTCTTTCTTCAGGTACAACATGGGTAAAGGAGATCCTAATAAGCCTCGGGGGAAGATGTCCTCCTATGCCTACTTCGTGCAGACGTGCAGGGAAGAGCACAAGAAGAAGCACCCCGACTCCTCCGTCAACTTCGCCGAGTTCTCTAAGAAGTGCTCCGAGAGGTGGAAGGTGAGGGCTCACCGCTGTGGCTGGTGCTGGCTCCCCGCTGGTGCTGGCAGGGTTGTGCTCTGGGCACGTTATAATGTTGTGTCTTTTTATTTAAGACCATGTCTGCTAAGGAGAAGGGCAAGTTTGAAGATATGGCGAAGGGCGACAAGGCCCGCTACGAGAGGGAAATGAAGAACTACGTACCGTCCAAGATGGACAAGGGCAAGAAGAAGAAGGACCCCAATGCACCAAAAAGACCACCGTGAGTATCGCACCTAGACCACCTGGCCTCAATGGGGTGCAAGCTATTGTTCTCTGCTAGCAGCCATCTTGGAATGTCAGGGGGATAATTGAGTCCTGAGGAATCTGCAGTGAGCCAGCTGTTATGCTGGGGCATGGTCACTGCAGGCATGGTTACAGCAGCTGTTGTTGCTCTACATGACTTGCTATAGGTTTATAGTTGTGATGTGTGGTCAGGCTCTTATAATTATGGGGAATCTTTATCTTCCTGCAGCTCTGCCTTCTTCCTCTTCTGTTCCGAGCATCGGCCTCAGATAAAGAGCGAAAGTCCAGGTTTGTCAATTGGTGACACTGCTAAGAAGCTGGGAGAGATGTGGTCTGAACAGTCACCAAAGGACAAGCAGCCATTTGAGCAGAAAGCTGCAAAACTAAAGGAGAAATATGAGAAGGTGGGTTTTTGTTATTTTCTTCCCGAAACCCAGTGGTACACCATTAGTTTAAACCTGCCTTGTGCAACCTTAATGGTGGGAAAGAAAGTGACCAAGTTGCTATAAACCTGAAACGGGGTTGTTTATTTATTTTCTTTTAGGATGTTGCTGCATATCGGGCAACAGGCGGCAGTGATGCCGGAAAGAAAGCTCCTAGCAGGTCAGCGGGATCCAAAAAGAAGCCTGAACCAGAAGATGATGACGACGATGATGAGGAGGAAGAAGATGAAGACGAAGATGAGGAGGATGACGACGATGATGAGTGAATGCTTTGTGCGCTGTATAAATTGTTTGAAGCTTTGTTTTTGTGTTTTTTTGCTAAGAATGTGAACTCAAGTGCAGCTCATTTTGTTAGCTTGGTTATAAGAAAAAACAACTGTACAGAATTGTGTATAGGTAATGTGATTCTTTAGGGAAAACCTATATTTTTAATATAAGGAGTAGTTGGAGGGCTGTTAGAGTTTAAAGCTTCTTATGTGGGATGTTTCTGCATATTTAATGGATTCTAAGGGTAGCCCAATGTTAGTTATGACACCCTATATACTTTAGTCCTGTAGACCTGGTGCATTGTACTTTTTTTTTTTTTCTAACTTTTTTAGCAACTTATTTTTTTTTTTTTGTAATAAAATTATATATAATTATGTTCTGTGTGTGTATTTTATGGTGGGTGGAATTACACATTGCTCCTAGTGTTTTGTATATGTCAAAAGAACCCAGATCAGACTTTAGGCTGTAATGCACCCTAGCGTTGGAGGCATATCCAGATTGTCCAAGCTGCATCTGAATACTGCAGGTAATGCATGTGATAGCACTCTAACCACAGCCAAATCTATGGAAGGTTATTCACTACAGTGAAATGGTAACCAAGGCAGAACATTAGCTGCTTTTGCAGTTGATCTCTGAGGCCTATCATTATCATAACTTTTTTTAATACATAATTTTTTTTTTCTTCTAACCATTGTAGATATTCAGTGGTGTGAAAATACCTTTTAACATTTGAAAGTGGTGGAGTAGTCTGTTTCTTGTATACTGCTTTAGTATAAAAAGTGGCTGGCTTGTATGCAATGCATTGTACACGAGAAGTTCGAATGAAAGGTACATCTTGGTAATTAGATTTGTATGAGAAAAAAAATTCAACTGTTATTTATACAGTGTCAGCCACACGTTTTAAATGTCATAAACATGCATTTAATTGTATGAATTTTTAAAATATTACTGCAAATGATTTCCATAGCTGTTGGAAAAATGCAGTAACACAATTTTTTTTTCTTTTTTTGCATTACACAACTTATGACATTAAGGACACCTGTGTGTATTTGGTTTGCTTGGCTAGGTGCACACTGGAGGGTTTATACATTGTGCACCAGCAATTACATTACTCTGGTTTCCATGTTGACTGCATCTAAAAGACTACATGTAGTGGCTTGTGTGACCATTAGCGATCACCATTATGGCAAGGTAATCCTAATGCTTTGTCAACCCAGCCTAAATGTCCCTTTTTATTAAATTTCCTACCCAGCTGCAGTTTGCTATTAAAACAAGCCCACTGTACTAGCCTTAACATCACTCCAGTAACTTTCTGCTAGTGTGTGTCAACTTGATAACTAATGGTTCTATTGTAACATTCGCTTGTAGATGGTGTGCCCTGATCAGTTTTACTGTACTGATTAGGTTATTTTAAAAGAAATGGGAGTGAAACTGATAAAGAGCACTTTTAGATTATGTTCAGAGTTTTTTTTTTTTAAGCAAATTTCCAGCTGCACTTCACACTACTAGCAAAGTTAGATTTCCGAAGTCTCATGCACAGAATTTTTTTTTTTTTTTTAAATTGCAGCATGTCGCTTTCAGTGTTTTTGCAGCATATTTATCACTAGTGTTGATACAGAGTTCTGATATTTTTGCGATATCGGGATGAAGATTGATGTGTAAAATAAAGAATAAAAATAAAAAATATTGATAAAATTACCCTCGGACACGCCCTGGTTGTAACCGCTGCAACCGCCATGCTTATGTTCCTAAGAATGAGCGCGTAAAGGACCTTCGATGACGTCGCGGCTTGTGATTGGTTGCGTGACCGCTCATGTGACCCATCACAAGCCGCGACGTCATCGAAGGTCCTTTACGCGCTCATTCTTAGGAAGGGAATCATGGCGGTTACAACCAGGGCGCGTCCGAGGGTAAGACTAAGTATATCAATATTTTTTATTCTTTATTTTACACATGAATATGGATCCCAGGGCCTGAAGGAGAGTTTCCTCTCCTTCAGCCCTGGGAACCATAGAGGATACCTTCCGATATTTGTGTCCCATTGACTTGTCTTGGTATCGGTATCAGCAATATCCGATATTTCTTAGATATCAGCCGATACTTTCAAATATCGGACGGTATCGCTCAACACTATCACCCATTGAAAGCAATGGGTAGTGAAAAATGCAGGTATCATGTTTTGCTGTTCTTGGTTCCAAAACCTGAAGTTGAAATGCACTGACAATCTGTTTTTCAATGTGCAAAAATAAAAAAATTTGTGAAACTAGCCAAAAAGACCCCTGGAAAACTAGAAGTGTTTGTAAGGGCTCATTCACATGTCAGTTTTTTAATGTGGCTAGTACCCACTTATTTCCCCCTTATATGGCACTTGTACCTATGTCTATCTATGGAGCTGTTCTCGTGTCAGGGCTAATTTGTACAACCATAACTCTAGGTCTTCTGAAAACTGGCAATTCCTCTGCTGCGTACAGTAACATGACAGTGACAGGTTAGAATAGATATATACATATAGAATATAGATGTCAGCAACACACATGTATAACATGGAAGAAAAGCTGACATTTTAGCAGCTGTGTACAGTGAAATCACAGCAGGAGCTGACTGGATAGAAGAGGATTACATACAGTAAACACAGAATAGATACATGTCAGTGACATACAATTAGTACAGTGTGGGCCACTTACAGTACACGTATTTAAGAGATTATTTTTCTGGAAAAAAAAAAAATTAATGGGCTCCTGCATAATTTTCTTAACCAGCAGAGGAAAAGTAGCTGGCTGGGGTCAGATGTTTATAGCTTGGGAAGGGGGTAATACCCATGGAGCTCCCGGGATATTAATATCCGCTCACAGTTGTATAATTAGCATTTACTGGCTATTAAAATAGGGGACCCTAAAAAAAAGATGTGGGGTCCTATAATTAACCAGCAAAGGGTATGCAAACAGCTGCGGGCTGATATTAATAGCCTAGGAAAGGGGCCATGGATGCTAAAAACATCAGCTCAGCCGCCCCAGAAAAGGCACATCTATAAGATGCGCCTGTTCTGGCACTTAGCCTCGCTCTTCCCAATTGCCCTGTAGTGATGGCAAGGGGGGGTTGATGGTCACCTTTGTATTGTCAGGTGAGATGAAGCCCCGAGGTTAGTAATGGAGAGGTGTCAATAAGACACCCCCATTACTAACCCCATAGTCCATATTGTATAAAAATGCACCAAGAATAAATTTCTTTAATTGACAGCAAGTTACAGATTCCTTTAATAAATCTTAATTATACCATACTTATGACCTCACCTACTCCGCCGATGCCATTGTCTCCTGTAAACAACCATATCCCTCACCTGTCCGTCTTTTTGTCCCACACCGTAATCCACGTCTAGGGGATAAACAGTTTCAAAGCTGGACGATGCCAAGATGCGACAGTCTAGGCTGAGAACCACTGGGGAATGAGCTGCTGCGAGGGCAGCCTCAGTGACTAGCGGTGATGCCACTGAGACTGCGTTCTCAGCCGGGCTGAACTGCGGTGACCTCAGATCCCTGCTAGCACTATGAGAAAGTCGCATGGTGCAGAGGCAAGTTCACCAGAGGTGAAATTCACTGTACTGAAATTCTCCCAGTGAACTTGCCTCTGCACTGTGCGACTTTCTCATTGTGCTAGTGGGGATCTCACCAAGGTCACTGCAGTTCAGCCCGGCTGGGAATGCAGCCACAGTGACCGGCAGTAGCCTCAATTACATCACTGAGGCTGCGCTCGCAGCAGCTCATTCACCAGTGGTTCTCGGCTTGGACTGTCGTTTCTTGGCATCGTCCAGGTTAAAAAACTATTAATCCCCAGACATGGATTACAGCGTGGGACAGAACGACAAACAGGTGAGGTATTTTGTTTTGTTACAGGAGAACGAGGGCTTCAGTGGTATTAGGCGTTAGGTGAGTATTAGGCCGAGGTCACACTAGCGAGTTTTACGGACCAGGGAGAGGCGCAAAAAATACGCATTGCACACGGACCAATGATTTTCTATGGGGCAGCTCCTATCTGCCGTATATTTCGCAGCCGTATTTTACGGCCGTAGAAAATCGCAGCATGCTGCGTTTGCCAGCGTATTGCGCAAAAATTCCGCCAATGAAAGTCTATGGGGGCGAGAAAAATATGGATTACACACGGAACACCAGTGTGACTTGCGAGAAATACACCAGACATCTCCAGGTGCAAGGAAATGTGCCAAGCCCTCAATCCGGAAGCTCAGACATGCTAATTAGCTGAAAAAGCCAGACAGACATCCCGGAAGTTTGGCGCTCGCCGCCACGGAGTTGCAAGCATAATGTGGATATGCTCCTGGTCCAGGAAAGGCCCGAAATTTGGGAGCAACGGGATGCCAATTATGCCAACTGGGCTAGGAAAGAGGCTGCTTGGAGGAGCATTTGTGGGATCCTTTTCCCAAAATATGACCAACCACGTGAGGTCCAGAATCAAATTAGTAAGTACACTCATGTTGATCTATTCATTAATATTGGAAACTGCATTACCTACCATTGAAGCTCTAAAAAACTATAGGGAGAAAAATACTTTATCTAAAAAACTAATTAAAGCTGCCAAAAAGGAAACAGAGAAGCACATTGCTAAGGAGAGTAAAACTAATCCCAAACTGTTCTTCAACTATATCAATAGTAAAAGAATAAAAACTGAAAATGTAGGCCCCTTAAAAAATAGTGAGGAAAGAATGGTTGTTGATGACGAGGAAAAAGCTAACATATTAAACACCTTCTTCTCCACGGTATTCACGGTGGAAAATGAAATGCTAGGTGAAATCCCAAGAAACAATGAAAACCCTATATTAAGGGTCACCAATCTAACCCAAGAAGAGGTGCGAAACCGGCTAAATAAGATTAAAATAGATAAATCTCCGGGTCCGGATGGCATACACCCACGAGTACTAAGAGAACTAAGTAATGTAATAGATAAACCATTATTTCTTATTTTTAGTGACTCTATAGCGACAGGGTCTGTTCCGCAGGACTGGCGCATAGCAAATGTGGTGCCAATATTCAAAAAGGGCTCTAAAAGTGAACCTGGAAATTATAGGCCAGTAAGTCTAACCTCTATTGTTGGTAAAATATTTGAAGGGTTTCTGAGGGATGTTATTCTGGATTATCTCAATGAGAATAACTGTTTAACTCCATATCAGCATGGGTTTATGAGAAATCGCTCCTGTCAAACCAATCTAATCAGTTTTTATGAAGAGGTAAGCTATAGACTGGACCACGGTGAGTCATTGGACGTGGTATATCTCGATTTTTCCAAAGCGTTTGATACCGTGCCGCACAAGAGGTTGGTACACAAAATGAGAATGCTTGGTCTGGGGGAAAATGTGTGTAAATGGGTTAGTAACTGGCTTAGTGATAGAAAGCAGAGGGTGGTTATAAATGGTATAGTCTCTAACTGGGTCGCTGTGACCAGTGGGGTACCGCAGGGGTCAGTATTGGGACCTGTTCTCTTCAACATATTCATTAATGATCTGGTAGAAGGTTTACACAGTAAAATATCGATATTTGCAGATGATACAAAACTATGTAAAGCAGTTAATACAAGAGAAGATAGTATTCTGCTACAGATGGATCTGGATAAGTTGGAAACTTGGGCTGAAAGGTGGCAGATGAGGTTTAACAATGATAAATGTAAGGTTATACACATGGGAAGAGGGAATCAATATCACCATTACACACTGAACGGGAAACCACTGGGTAAATCTGACAGGGAGAAGGACTTGGGGATCCTAGTTAATGATAAACTTACCTGGAGCAGCCAGTGCCAGGCAGCAGCTGCCAAGGCAAACAGGATCATGGGGTGCATTAAAAGAGGTCTGGATACACATGATGAGAGCATTATACTGCCTCTGTACAAATCCCTAGTTAGACCGCACATGGAGTACTGTGTCCAGTTTTGGGCACCGGTGCTCAGGAAGGATATAATGGAACTAGAGAGAGTACAAAGGAGGGCAACAAAATTAATAAAGGGGATGGGAGAACTACAATACCCAGATAGATTAGCGAAATTAGGATTATTTAGTCTAGAAAAAAGACGACTGAGGGGCGATCTAATAACCATGTATAAGTATATAAGGGGACAATACAAATATCTCGCTGAGGATCTGTTTATACCAAGGAAGGTGACGGGCACAAGGGGGCATTCTTTGCGTCTGGAGGAGAGAAGGTTTTTCCACCAACATAGAAGAGGATTCTTTACTGTTAGGGCAGTGAGAATCTGGAATTGCTTGCCTGAGGAGGTGGTGATGGCGAACTCAGTCGAGGGGTTCAAGAGAGGCCTGGATGTCTTCCTGGAGCAGAACAATATTGTATCATACAATTATTAGGTTCTGTAGAAGGACGTAGATCTGGGTATTTATTATGATGGAATATAGGCTGAACTGGATGGACAAATGTCTTTTTTCGGCCTTACTAACTATGTTACTATGTTACTATGTTACTTGATTTGCTGACTATTGTATTTTACATTAAAATCATTTATTTATTTATTTAGCACCATTAATTACATGGTGCTGGACATGAGAAAGGGGTTACGTTCAGAGTTTTATAAATGTCGTTTATATTAAAATTTACAATGACATACTGCTACAGAGGGAAGAGGACCCTGTCCTTAAGGCCTGAAATTCTTGGTATTTTGCATTAGATCATATTGTGCTGTTTGTGTTGACAATATTTATATTGATGATCTTTTTTAAGAAGTGCAGGGTACTAGGCCACATTAAAATCTGTAAAATCACTGTCGCCTTGTGTTACCACTGTTTTTCAAACGTTTTTATTGGTATTTTCAATTTTAACCAGGTAGAAATGAGAGAAAGGGGAAGGAAATAAACATAGGGTAGGGAAAAGGAAAGGAATCCCCAAGTGAAATGGGGAATGAAATATCAGGCATTAGAAAACAGACCATAAATTGGTAGCTTAAATATACTACATATATATGTCACTAACAAAGGGACGAAAATTAAATTAGTCTTGCGATGCAGTATAGTAAAAATAAGCATTAGCAGTAAAGAAAAATGTTGCTTAATAACTAGGCCCAAGATAATAGACAAAAGTATACAAGTCAGAATTAAAGTAGCCTGTGCGATGAAGTAGAATAATAATAAGCATTTACAGTAAAGACAAATGTTGCTTAAAAGCTGGGCCTAAAAGAGAAAACAACCATATACATGTCGGATTCAAAGTAGCCTAAGTATAGAGATATACTGTATGAATATGATGCCTACTTATAAACACAATAAGTGGAATATCAGATAACGTCGCTGAAAAGTCAATATTATATGATGCTCAGTAATATTAGTATACACGTTTTTTATAGCCTGTGAGATAAAAGTAGATTAAAGGTCGCATAATGTGTGAAATAATGCCTGCCCAAGTCCCAGAGTGCACATGGCACCCCTAAGACCTAGTGGAGGAAAGTTCGGTTTTGATCCAAGAAACAATCAAGTAACGAAAAAAAATTTAAAAAAAACTTTTAAAGTGGAATTAAGTTGTTACAGCTAGTCAAATAACAGATTTTTGTAGATTGTTCAACCAGAACAGTTACCCTTCAAGTTGTTGGTAGGGAACTGGATGTGGCTTCAGAGGAGTTGATTCCAATGCGTTTTAAAAATTCAATACCCTCGTCCGGAGAGGCAACATGAAATAAACCTGACGGAAGTCTCACCCGGAGGGTTGATGATCTTGTCCAGGAGTAAGAGAGGCCTGCACGCAGTAGTTCTCTTGTGGTATGCGAAAAAACTCCTGTTTTGGAGAGTGACTTTAGACAAATCCTTATAAAAAACCAGTTGCTTGTAAGGGGAAGAGAGAAATCTCGGATTTTTTGAGATACCTAAGAGCGCGTTCCTGACCCAATTTGGGTAAAAAGTAACAATGACGTCACATGATAAATCCCTGGTAAGCGTGGGTGGTCTGCGTATTCTGACAACCTTTTCTATCAGAGGGCCTTCGGTAGAGTTAGGAAATAAGTTAGAGATCATTGATGATACATAACTCTCCAACTGGGAAGCCTGAATTGAATCTGGTATACCCCTGATCTTAACGTTATTCTTCCTTCTAAAATCCTCAAAGTTGTTTAAATTGGCCTTTAGAAGATCCATTTTTTTCTGAATCCCCTCCAATAATTCTGAAGGCTTAGAGATTGCTTGAGATAAGTTTTGTTCGTTTTTGTCAAGTTTGTTTTTATATGCAAATGATTCTTGAGCAAGTGAAGTTCCAGTAGCTATGCTAGGGGGATTGACTCAGTGACAGAGGTTACAGATTTTATCTCTTGGAAAAGCTTTTTTATAAAAGCTTGGGAAGCCTTTGAATTAAATGATTGTTTAGGATCAGGGATGACATCTTTACCACAAATATTCATAGTGGTCAAAAATGATTTGAGGAGATACACCATAAAACCCTCAGTTGGATAGTCATCAGATGCTGGGATCCCTTCCAATGTTAATAAAGCAGGGGAAGAGTTTTTAAAGCTGCGCTTTTTAGGCAATTTAGATGACTCACAGGGAGCCTCACTTGATGTAGAATATCCGGAATAATTATCCGTTTCATAGTCAGAGAAATTAAAGCCCTCACTATTCACAGATGACTCGTTTGATATTGAACGCTCTGATCCCTCTAAGGATCCATTACAGCTGTTAGATATATTAGTCATTACATCTTCTACTTCTTCCCCTTCCCCCTCCTGCTTTCTTCCTGTAGCTCTGTTTCTATTAAAGTAAGAAATTAGGGACTCATAAAACTCAGAATTAAACCCAAGATCATCCATTATAATTTTTTGACTCCTAGATATTTCCCCTAGTGGTGTTTCATTGGGATTCTCTCTCTGCAGCTCTAAGATGTTATGGCAGGGGGGGCTTACAACAGTATGGCTGTGCTGTAATTGTACTTCAGTAGTGTCATGTTTCCCCTTAATGCTGGTAAACCCAGCTAAGCCCCCTGCGGTGCTATTGTAAGGAGATGACTGTTCATTTAAAATGGGGTAGTGCAGCACATTGCTTACCCACGCAGAAGTCCCTTGATCCACTCCATTCTCAAGTCCGTTTGTTTTATAATCCACTCCTGTAGTAGTAGCGCATTCTTCTTTATCCAGGTTCCCTTGGTTCAGCAACCTGTCGCTCCTTTCCATATGCAGCAGCGCTCCCTCTTGTAATTCCAGTGTGAAACTTCCCTGGGGCGATCCCGTTACTGCTTTCTCTGCATAGAGCGGCATTCCTTTCTGTGACCCCTGTTCAGCGGTCAGAGTCGCGGTCTCACTCCGGGTCCCGGCAGCTGTCAGTGTCTTCGGCACAAACTCCTGTGCCCTGTGGTTTAGGCTGCTCCTCCGTGCTTGGCTGGGCAGCTGCAGCTTGCTGGGCTCCTGTAAAGGATGAGTCATCTCTTTGTTCTCATCTGCTGCTTGCTTCATCCCTGCGCCCAGTTCCACCACAGCTCCTTCTTTCTGCTGCCACTCACCAGTGACAGCACAGCTGGAAGGGGAGCTTTCTTGCTGGTCTGCACCCCGGAGATCAGCTTTACTGCAGGAGTCCTTGGTTTAGCTGGGGTCTGACAGGGTGTCGGCTTCAGCTGTGCAGATCCTCCATGCTTTCCTCCTTGCAGGGACAGCACTCCTCCAGAGCCACGGCTATATTTCTGTCCTGGAGAAGGTTTTCTCTTCACAGGACTGGTTCCATTCTTCTTGGAGTCAGTTCCAGGCATGTTGATAGAGCTTTAGGACCCAAATAATCCACTTTTTGTAGCTTTTTAGTAGCTTGGATCTGGGAAATTACAGGAGCTCCTGTAAAGTAGGTCTGCTCCTGCTCCCGTGCAAACCACGCCCCCCTTGTGTTACCACTGTGCACAATGACCTTACCCATTATTTTTTGCTGTTTCATTGCCGTGGAAGATGTTATGGCGCAGCATATGTGACCAGTATAGGAGAGAAAGACAGCAGAGGGCCAGGAGTGGGTCTGCAGTGCCTGCCAAAAAGCGCAAATATATTTATTACGACCGACTCTCCTTTTTGGATCCCAGTATGGATCTGAGACCGGAAGTAAAAACATCAAAACACATTACACATATATTTTTTTTACGATCTAAGTTAAAATTTAAATTACTTATTCTCATACTTTACTAACAGAACACAGTCCAACCTCACTGAGAGGCTCGGACTCTGAAGCCATCATAGATGCGGTTGGGGAAGGGGAAGAGGTGGCTGGCCCATCTTCATATCCTTCCAGTGACATCCCTCCTGCAACATCTTCAGTTGCAACTCAAGATCCGGCAACAACTGGACAAGAAACTGCAGCACCACATCCAGGAAGCCAGGAGGAAGCAGAAAACAGTAGCAGGCCTACTATTCCTCTGGAGACATCCCCACAGCCTGCTGTCATTTCCTGCCGTGGCTGCAGGAGGAGAGAGCTGCAAGAAAGTCGCAGGAATGTGGACACTGGGGTTCTTAAAGGGAACCTGTCACCTGAATTTGGCGGGATCGGTTTTCGGTCATTTGGACGAAGTTTTCGGGTGTTTGATTCACCCTTTCCTTACCCGCTGGCTGCATGCTGGCCCAATATTGGATTGAAGTTCATTTTATGTCATCCGTAGTACACACCTGTGCAAGGCAATCTTGAGTAAAAAAAAAAGGCAGGAGAACAGTGTACCTTCATAAATTTTCACTGGATAACAACATTTACTACATATTTGTATTGATAAAACATTTAGTAATCTAGTTAAAAGAATATGCTAGGTTGTTAAAATTAAAGAAATATCAACATACAGTATGTGAGGATGGTGATTACATACCGCAAGGTAAGGAGAAGACGCTCCTCTGCGGATATGCATTTCCGCATCCTGATATGTGATTTCTGGACGTACGATCTCCAACAACCAGGGGCGTAACTATAGCGGTCGCAGCTGCGACGGGGCCCGGACTGCTTAGGGGCCCGTCCGTCCATGGACAATAGTGAAGAAGGAGAATGATTGACCCAACCATTTGTGAGTGACTCGCAGCAGGGAGCTGTCACCGCAGGTCCTCCAGTTACATGGGGGAAGATGGAGTCAATGCAGTCACATGATCCAACCTTGTGACCTGGAGACCACGGGTCCTTCAGTCAGATCAAAGGAAAGGACTGGTCTAAGGCAGCTGGCACTGCTTGAGTGAGTGGCCGAGTGCCACAGCTTGCACTTTTTAAACCTAAAAAGCTGCAAGCTGTTGCTGTGTCCTCCTGCCGCCAAAGGGTCCGTCAAGCCGATCTTTATTTGTCCTGTTATTTGCAGCTGCCCGGAGGTGCGCAGACATTGGGAGTAGTGGCAGGAAGCTTCCGCATCGCTTTCAGTCATTCCCTGCTCTGCTGCCCTTATGATATGCATCAGTCAAATCACCTTTTTCAGCACAAATTATTTCTATATTGATTGACCCTTTATCTGATTGGATATAGTCATGAGATGTTGAAACCTTATGGTTCAGCATATTCAATAGTGAATTGCACTGGATCAGATTTTGGGCTGTGCCACACAAGAAAAGAGAAGGGGTATTTTTTTTTTCTTAATTTTGCCTTTTGAAATAGATCCAAAAAGATTGTGTAAGCTACACACATTATTTTCTTCCCATTACAGTCATTAGGAAAATAATTGTAATCCTAGACCCACTTCTTACAGGAATTATTGATGCAGCATGTTTGGGTTTGCCAAAAATTTGACCCTGATAGGTCCATCAACAAATACAGCACACATCACCACTGCAGCCAATCACCGAGTTCAGTGGCTCAAGTCTACTACAGAACCGCTGAACCCCGTCATTGGTTGCAGGCATGATGTATGCTGTAGTTATCACCGATGCAGGCTGGAAACATGAGAACAGTAGTAGTGTCGACAGTGGAGCAGGTAAAGGTAAGTACCAGCTCAGTTTGCTATTTTAAACCTCTTAGGGTATGTGCACACATTGGGAATTCGGCTGTGGATCCGCAGCAGTTTTCCATGCGGTGTACAGTACCATGTAAACCTATGGAAAACAAAAACCAATGAGCACATGCTGCGGAAAAAAAAGTGCGGATTCGTAGCTTTTTTCCCCGCAGCATGACAATTCTTTGTGCGGAACTGCAGCGTTTCTGCACCTATTGACTTCCATTGTATCAGGCCAATCCGCAGCAAAACCACAGATGTAAAAAAGATCTGCAGTTTTGCTGCAGTTGTGGGTGCGAGAAACGCTGTAGGCGGGGAGGAGGGAAGTGTGTGAGCGGAGTGTGGGCAGTGACTGTGTGCGTGTTTGTGTGTGCGGGGGGTTTGCCTGGGCTGTGTGTGTGCAGGCATTGTCAGATGGGACTACAAGTCCCATCCGGCTATGCCTGCTACAATGACAGCGATTGACACATTAGCCAATGATGGGACAGTAGTAGTCCCATCTTCCGGCTAATGTGTTGAATGTAAAAAAAAAAAGCATATACAGTACATATACAGGACTGGCGTATAGCAAATATGGTGCCAATATTCAAAAAGGGGACAAAAACTGAACTCGGAAATTATAGGCCAGTAAGCTTAACCTCTACTGTGGGTAAAATCCTGGAGGGCATTCTAAGGCATGCTATACTGGAGTATCTGAAGAGGAATAACCTCATGACCCAGTATCAGCATGGGTTTACTAGGGACCGTTCATGTCAGACTAATTTGATCAGTTTCTATGAAGAGGTAAGTTCTGGATTGGACCAAGGGAACCCAGTGGATGTAGTGTATATGGACTTTTCAAAAGCTCTTGATACGGTACCACACAAAAGGTTGATACATAAAATGAGAATAATGGGGATAGGGGAAAATATGTGCAAGTGGGTTGTTATTAATGGAGCACACTCGGACTGGGTAGCGGTTAGCAGTGGGTACCACAGGGGTCAGTATTGGGCCCTCTTCTTTTTAACATTTATTAATGACCTTGTAGGGGGCATTCAGAGTAGAATTTCAATATTTGCAGATGACACTAAACTCTGCAGGGTAATCAATACAATGGAGGACAATTTTATATTACAGGATGATTTATGTAAACTAGAAGCTTGGGCTGATAAATGGCAAATGAGCTATAATGGGGATAAATGTACGGTCATGCACTTAGGTAGAAGTAATAAGATGTATAATTATGTGCTTAATTCTAAAACTCTGGGCAAAAACGTCAATGAAAAAGACCTGGGTCTATGGGTGGATGACAAACTCATATTCAGTGGCCAATGTCAGGCAGCTGCTACAAAGGGAAATAAAATGATGGGATGCATTAAAAGAGGCATAGATGCTCATGAGGAGAACATAATTTTACCTCTATACAAGTCACTAGTTCGACCACACTTAGAATACTGTGCACAGTTCTGGTCTCCGGTGTATAAGAAAGACATAGCTGAACTAGAGCGGGTGCAGAGAAGAGCGACCAAGGTTATTAGAGGACTGGGGGGTCTGCAATACCAAGATAGGTGATTACACTTGGGGCTATTTAGTTTGGAAAAGCGAAGACTAAGGGGTGACCTTATTTTAATGTATAAATATATGAGGGGACAGTACAAAGACCTTTCTGATGATCTTTTTAATCATAGACCTGAAACAGGGAGAAGGGGGCATCCTCTGCGTTTGGAGGAAAAAAGGTTTAAGCATAATAACAGACGCGGATTCTTTACTGTAAGAGCAGTGAGACTATGGAACTCTCTGCCGTATGATGTTGTAATGAGTGATTCATTACTTAAATTTAAGAGGGGACTGGATACCTTTCTGGAAAAGTATAATGTTACAGGGTATATATACTAGATTCCTCGATAGGGCGTTGATCTAGGGAACTAGTCTGATTGCCGTATGTGGAGTCGGGAAGGAATTTTTTTCCCCAATGTGGAGCTTACTCTTTGCCACATGGGTTTTTTTTGCCTTCCTCTGGATCAACATGTTAGGGCATGTTAGGTTAGGCTATGGGTTGAACTAGATGGACTTATAGTCTTCCTTCAACCTTAATAACTATATAACTATATATAGTTCATACTCACCATCTACATCTAATCCCGAAGCCCTCGCTCACCTGAAAAAAAAATTAAAATAATAAACCAACAATATACTGCGTGTGTCCGACATAATCCAGTTAATACGATTGTCCCACGACGATCTCCCGTGGAGATCTGTAACATCAGGTGATGCAACCGCTCTCCAGGGGCTTTGGGATACAATGACAGAAGGTATCCTTCCGCACTGTATCCCTCCGCCGCTGTGAGTATAGTATAGTTCATACTGTCACTTGCAGCACAGATGCGTGGGAAAATTCCCATGCAGCATTGCCATAAAGCGAGACAATGAACTAAAGTTACCTCTTCAGTGATGCACTGCAGGAGCCATTGTCTCCTGTCAGTGTGTCAAAGGATGCCTATAGAGCTGTCACATCTCCTGATGTCACTTCTATAGGGGAGATCGTTGTGGGACACATAATTAATTGGACTGCGTCGGACAGGGAGTATACAGTTGGTTTATTATATTTTCAGGCAATCAAGGGCGTCGTAGGATTTAGGCATTGTAAGTATGGTGAAATTTTATGAATATTAAAATACTTTTTTCTGGCTGTTTTTTTTTTAACTCTTTCATTACTATAGGCTTAGTAATGGATAGGTGTCTTATTGACGCCTCACCATTACTAACAGGGCTTAATGTCACCTTACAAGAGCAAAGTGACTTTAACCCCTTATTACCCCATACTCCACCGCTACACGGCAGTGGGAAGAGAAGGGCTAAGTGCCAGAATAGGCGCATCGTACAGATGCACCATTTCTGGGGCAACTGCGGGTTGGTGTTTGTAGCCGGGAGGGGGGGGCAATATCCATGGCCCCGTCCTAGGCTATGAATATCAGCCCACAGCTGTCTGCATAGCCTTTCTGGCTATAACATATAAGGGGACCCCACATAATTGTTTTTTTGGGGTCCCCCTTTTTTTATAGCCAGTGAAGGCTATGCAGACAGCTGTGGGCTGATATTCATAGCCTTGGAAAGGGCCATGGGTATAACCTCCTTCCCAGGCTACAAATATTGGCCGTCGGTTTTCCCCCACTGGTGCAGAAAATTGCACTTAAGCCCATGCCATTTTTTTTAAATTTAACATTGTTCATTAATAAACATTGGCCTTGCTATTATATAGTCATAAAATCCCCTCCACTATGCTGTAGCATCTGGACGCTGCAGGTTTGACGCTGTTTCTGCACACAGCGTCAAACCTGCAGTGTTTACTGACAGTGGAAGCATAGCCTTAGGTGGAATGTGCGCCTCTGGGTCACATGACTTGTGCTTATCCCTTACACTGCGTTCTGCAGAGCCCATTGCCTGTTATGACCTGGTGGTTAGGACAATGATGGACCTGGTGGTTAAGAGCACATGGAACGACCTGATAGTTACTAATAATATAGGACGAGCTCTGAGACGTGGGAACTCTGCTGACTGCAATCCCTAATCCTATCACACACACTAGAAATAGCCGTGGATTGCTCCTAACGCTCCCTATGCAACTCGACACAGCCTAAGAAACTAGCTAGCCCTAAAGATAGAAATATAAAGCCTACCTTGCCTCAGAGAAATTCCCCAAAGGAAAAGGCAGCCCCCCACATATAATGACTGTGAGTTAAGATGAAATTACAAACACAGAGATGAAATAGATTTAGCAAAGTGAGGCCCGACTTACTGAACAGACTGAGGATAGGAAAGGTAACTTTGCGGTCAGCACAAAAAACTACAAAAAGACCACGCAGAGGGCGCAAAAAGACCCTCACGGTGCGGAGGCGCTCCCTCTGCGTCCCAGAGCTTCCAGCAAGCAAGACAAAAATCAAAATAGCAAGCTGGACAGAAAAATAGCAAACAAGAGAAAAACAAGCAGGAACTTAGCTTCTGCTGGGAAGACAGGTCACAAGAACGATCCAGGAGTGAACAAGACCAATACTGGAACATTGACAGGTGGCATGGAGCAATGATCTAAGTGGAGTTAAATAGAGCAGCCAGCTAACGAATTAACCTCGTCACCTGTGGAAGGAAACTCAGAAGCCGCAGCCCCACTCACAACCACCAGAGGAAGCCCATGGACAGAACCAGCCGAAGTACCATTCATGACCACAGGAGGGAGCTTGACAGCAGAATTCACAACAATTGCCATAGTGCGGTGCACCTATTTACTGGGTAAAATGTTATATAATCCTGCATTCTAGGAATTTACCTAGAAAACCGCTGCATTATAGTATTGCTGAACAGTAGTGTAGTTTTTATTTTTTTTTTTTACTCTTGTTATCTGCTCCATCACAGGATAAGGAGGTAATGGCGCATCCTTGAGAGACAGAGCGATGAAGTTCAGGTGCTATGTTGCAGCCCCATAAGTTACAAATAAAGCCCGATATCCAGGAGTGTAACTACAGCGGTCGCAGCTACGACAAGTCCCTGACTGCTTAGGGGCCTGTCCGTCCATCCACTCATCCAGTAATAGTGAAGAAGGACCCAACCATGTGACCCGCAGGGTAGGATCATGATGAACCTGGCCATAAAGGTATGACTTGCCTAAATGAATTACCACCTTGTAATTCTACATTTTTCTTGTAGTTTCCTTTGCCTGTGGCCAAATCCTTAAAGGACAGTTTAATATGAGTCTAGATTTACCTTTTGAAGGTATGTAGACTCGATGTCTTTTAGACCCCTGCGTACCCAATGAGTTTTTGAAGCTGAAGATGCTTCTGGAAAGTGCTGGCTGAGTTTTTCCTGTAGCGTCCTCTTTGGTTGTTTTTGAGGCGTTTTTTGCTGCTGGCATCTCTTTTTAATTTAGCTGTATATATAAACTAGTGAGCGGCTTAGAAAAGGAAGAATAAGGCTATGTGCACACGTTGAGGATTTTGATGAGGATCCGCAGTGTTTTTGGACACGCAGAATTGCATCAATTCCAATGGCATCAACAGCCAATGTTGGTGAATGGTAAATTAAGAATTGTGCCCATGCTGTGGAAAAATCCGCACAGATTTCCAGCGGTTTTTTTCGGCAGCATGTCAATTCTTTTGGTGGATCAGCACCAGCGTTTTCTAGTCTGGCACATATATATTCATTCTCTCTCTCTGTCTCTCTCCGCTTTACAATCCGCAAGGAATCCACATCAATTCCGTAAGTCTTTTGCCCTGCTTTTTCTGCCAAAAGATGCTGATTCTCTGCAGAAAATTCTGCAGGCTAATCTGCAACGTGTGCACATACCCTAAAGCTCAAGAAAATTGAAGCGATGCGCAGAAAGTCGTTGGGACATTGTAGTTTTGTCGGGCTGATTTCAGGTAGCATCTACCTGAAAAAGACGCACTTTGCACATGCCCTTATACCTCAAGGAAGTTGCCGATAGTATAAATAGAAGACGTGATGCCAGCCTGAGCAGAGCTAAGCCTTTTCTAATTTTTGCAGGTTGTCTTGGGTTTTTGTGATCCCAGGAAATGTTTTGTGTATTTTAATACCACTGTTTTACTAAACCCCACATAATGCAACAGTCATTCTATGTGTATTGCATCTATTGCAATGACGATCAGTCACTTGGACATGACTTAATGCCTGTGATGTCATTTTCCCAGGCCATATTGCCAGGCTCAGGCGCAAAACAACCACTGAGTACAGAGGTAGATGGTGTGCACATTACTGAACCTCCTGTCAAACCCGGCTCCTCTGTTCCACAATGCTGGATAAGGCCAAGTTCAGACATGCATATGCCATGGTCAGAGTATGCACCAGGCTGACCAGGTGTCTCCTTACCTGCACCCAACAGTCTCCTATATTAATGAGGCTGTTGGGTTCTGGTAAGTAGACCCCCAGACAGTCCAAAAATAGTTTCATTGGTCTCCTTTGTTCTCAAAACACCTTAGTTCACCAACACCTTTTGTTCTGCATAACAACTGCTCACCAAAGTTCAACAAAGATACTCCTCATTAGGTGAGATTAACACAACATATCTGACCATCTTTTTCTGACTGGTAGTTTAGTTGGTTTCACTCTTCATCTACTTATATCCTATTAAAATGGTGTAGCCATTGTATCCTATTAATAATGCAGCTTTACTCATAAACTGACATACATCTCTCTATACATTCGTTGCATCATTCACAGTAGGTGATATCACCGCTCACCTCCTCCTCCTGTACAATGACAGATAACAACTCTATATACAGTAGATAACACAGGATCCACCATTCACAATAGGTGATATCACAGCTCACCTCCTCCTCCTGTACAATGACTGATATCACCTCTATATACAGTAGATAACACAGGATCCACCATTCACAATAGGTGATATCACCGCTCACCTCCTCCTCCTGTACAATGACAGATAACAACTCTATATACAGTAGATAACACAGGATCCACCATTCACAATAGGTGATATCACAGCTCACCTCCTCCTCCTGTACAATGACTGATATCACCTCTATATACAGTAGATAACACAGGATCCACCATTCACAATAGGTGATATCACCGCTCACCTCCTCCTGTACAATGACAGATAACAACTCTATATACAGTAGATAACACAGGATCCACCATTCACAATAGGTGATATCACAGCTCACCTCCTCCTGTACAATGACTGATATCACCTCTATATACAGTAGATAACAAAGGATCCACCATTCACAATAGGTGATGTCACAGCTCACCTCCTCCTCCTGTAAAATGACTGATAACACCTCTATATACAGCAGATAACACAGGATCCACCATTCACAATAGGTGATATCACAGCTCACCTCCTCCTCATGTACAATGACTGATATCACCTCTATATACAGTAGATAACAGAGGATCCACCATTCACAATAGGTGATATCACAGCTCACCTTCTCCTCCTGTACAATGACTGATATCACCTCTATATACAGTAGATAACTGTCATGATCCCAATGGCAGGGGATCACAAAAGGACAAGCACAAAAAACAAAACAAGCTCTAGGGTGATGGAAACTGAGCTGACCGCGATCCTGAACCTAAACACACAACTAGCTGTAGCCGGGGAACGTGCCTACGATGATTCCTAGACGTCTCGCGCCAGCCGAAGGACTAACTTCCCCTATTAGAAGAAACACAGACCTCTCTTGCCTCCAGAGAAACACCCCACAGAAATAGCAGCCCCCCACATGTAATGACTGTGAAATGAGAGGAAAGCACATACGTAGTTATGAAAACAGATTCAGCAAAATGAGGCCCGCTAAAGCTAGATAGCAGAGGATACAAAAGTGAACTGCGCGGTCAGCGAAAAACCCTACAAAAAAACCATCCTGAAATTACTTGAACTCATGTGCCAACTCATGGAACATGAGGAGTAATATCAGCCCACTAGAGCAACTAGCAAAAAGGAATCACATATCTGCAAGCTGGACTAAGACAAAAATTAAGCAAAACGTGGAACAGGAAAATCAAAAACTTAGCTTGTCCTGAAGATTACAGAAGCGGGAGCAGAGGTAACAAGACACACTGATTACATTGATAGCCGGCGAGGAAATGACAAGAAAGCCAGGTTAAATAGGAAACTCCCATATCCTGATAGAACAGGTGGACACCAGAGACCGCAGAGAACACAAGTCACCCAGTACCATCTGTAACCACCAGAGGGAGCCCAAAAACAGAATCCACAACAGTACCCCCCCCTTGAGGAGGGGTCACCGAACCCTCACGAGAACCACCAGGGCGACCAGGATGAGCCCTATGAAATGCACGGACCAAATCAGCAGCATGAACATCAGAGGCAACCACCCAAGAATTATCCTCCTGACCATAACCCTTCCACTTGACCAAATATTGGAGTTTCCGTCTGGAAACACGAGAATCCAAGATCTTCTCCACAACATACTCCAATTCTCCCTCCACCAGCACCGGAGCAGGAGGTTTAAGCGAAGGAACAACAGGAACCTCATACTTCCGCAACAACGACCGATGGAACGCAAATGATGCCGGGAGATCCAAACGAAACGACACAGGGTTAAGAATTTCCAAGATCCTATAGGGACCGATGAACCGAGGCTTGAACTTAGGAGAAGAGACCTTCATAGGAACAAAACGAGAAGACAACCACACCAAGTCCCCAACACGAAGTCGAGGACCCACGCGGCGACGGCGATTAGCAAACTGCTGAGCCCTCTCCTGGGACAACTTCAAATTGTCCACCACATGACTCCAAATCTGATACAACCTATCCACCACCATGTCCACTCCAGGACAATCAGAAGGCTCCACCTGACCAGAGGAAAAACGAGGATGAAACCCCGAATTACAAAAGAAAGGAGAAACCAAGGTAGCAGAACTAGCCCGATTATTAAGGGCAAATTCGGCAAGCGGCAAAAAGGTAACCCAGTCATCTTGATCAGCAGAAACAAAACACCTTAAATAAGTTTCCAAGGTCTGATTAGTTCGTTCCGTCTGGCCATTCGTCTGAGGATGGAATGCAGACGAAAAGGACAAATCAATGCCCATCTTAGCACAGAATGTCCGCCAAAATCTAGACACAAACTGGGATCCCCTGTCAGAAACGATGTTCTCCGGAATCCCATGCAAACGAACCACGTTCTGAAAAAACAGAGGGACCAACTCAGAGGAGGAAGGTAACTTAGGCAAGGGTACCAGATGAACCATCTTAGAAAAGCGGTCACACACAACCCAGATGACGGACATTTTTTGAGAGACAGGGAGATCCGAAATAAAGTCCATGGAAATGTGCATCCAAGGCCTCTTCGGGATAGGCAAAGGTGACAACAATCCACTGGCCCGAGAACAGCAAGGCTTAGCCCGAGCGCAAACTTCACAAGACTGCACAAAAGAACGCACATCCCTCGACAAGGAAGGCCACCAAAAAGACCTGGCCACCAAGTCTCTAGTACCAAATATTCCAGGATGACCTGCCAACGCAGAAGAATGGACCTCGGAGATGACTCTACTGGTCCAATTATCCGGAACAAACAGTCTTTCAGGCGGACAACGATCAGGTTTATCCGCCTGAAACTCCTGCAAAGCACGTCGCAAGTCTGGGGAGACAGCCGACAAAATCACCCCATCCCTAAGGATACCAGTGGGCTCAGAATTTCCAGGGGAGTCAGGCACAAAACTCCTAGAAAGAGCATCCGCCTTCACATTCTTTGAACCTGGCAGGTATGAAACCACAAAATCGAAACGGAAGAAAAACAGTGACCAACGAGCCTGTCTAGGATTCAGACGCTTGGCAGACTCAAGGTAAATCAGATTTTTGTGATCAGTCAAGACCACCACACGATGTCTAGCACCCTCAAGCCAATGACGCCACTCCTCAAATGCCCACTTCATGGCCAAAAGCTCCCGATTACCAACATCATAATTCCGCTCAGTGGGCGAAAACTTTCTAGAAAAGAACGCACATGGCTTCATCACTGAGCAATCGGAGCTTCTCTGCGACAAAACCGCCCCCGCTCCAATCTCGGAAGCATCAACCTCAACCTGAAAAGGAAGCGAAACATCTGGCTGACGCAACACAGGAGCAGAAGAAAACCGGCGATTAAGTTCCTGAAAGGCCTCCACAGCCGCAGGAGACCAATCAGCAACATCAGCACCCTTCTTAGTCAAATCCGTCAAAGGCTTAACAACACTAGAAAAATTAGTTATGAAACGACGATAAAAATTAGCAAAGCCCAAGAACTTCTGTAGACTCTTAAGAGATGTAGACTGCGTCCAGTCACAAATAGCCTGAACCTTGACGGGATCCATCTCAATAGTAGAAGGGGAAAAAATATACCCCAAAAAAGAAATCTTCTGGACTCCAAAGAGACACTTTGAACCTTTTACAAACAAAGAATTGGCCCGCAGGACCTGAAACACCTTCCTGACCTGCTGAACATGGGACTCCCAGTCATCAGAAAAAACCAAAACATCATCCAAATACACAATCATAAATTTATCCAGATATTCACGGAAAATATCGTGCATAAAGGACTGGAAGACAGAAGGAGCATTAGAAAGTCCAAAAGGCATCACCAAATACTCAAAATGGCCCTCAGGCGTATTAAATGCGGTTTTCCACTCATCACCCTGCTTTATCCGCACAAGATTATACGCACCCCGAAGATCAATCTTAGTAAAACATTTAGCCCCCTTAATGCGAGCGAACAAATCAGTCAACAATGGCAAAGGATACTGATATTTGACTGTAATCTTATTCAAAAGACGGTAATCTATACAAGGCCTCAAGGAACCATCTTTTTTGGCCACGAAAAAAAAACCTGCTCCCAAAGGGGACGAAGATGGATGGATATGTCCCTTTTCCAAGGACTCCTTAACATAATCCCGCATAGCAGTATGCTCTGGCACTGACAGATTGAACAAACGTCCTTTAGGAAATTTACTGCCAGGAATCAAATCTATAGCACAATCGCAATCCCTGTGAGGAGGAAGCGAATTGAGCTTAGGCTCCTCAAAAACATCCCGATAATCAGACAAAAATACAGGAACCTCAGAAGGAGTAGATGAAGCGATAGAAATCGGAGGTGCATCATCATGAACCCCCTGACATCCCCAGCTTAACACAGACATCGTTTTCCAGTCCAAGACTGGGTTATGAGTTTGTAACCATGGCAGACCAAGCACTAAGACATCATGTAAATTATACAGTACCAGGAAGCGAATCACCTCCTGATGAACGGGAGTCATACGCATGGTCACTTGTGTCCAGTACTGAGGTTTGTTCACAGCCAAAGGTGTAGAGTCAATTCCTTTCAAAGGAATAGGGACTTCCAGAGACTCCAGACTAAACCCACAGCGGTTGGCAAATGACCAATCCATAAGACTCAGGGCAGCGCCTGAATCCACATAGGCATCGACGGAAATGGCTGATAATGAACAAATCAGAGTCACAGACAGAATGAACTTAGACTGTAAAGTACTAATGGCAACAGACTTATCAACCTTTTTTGTGCGTTTAGAGCATGCTGATATAACATGAGCTGAATCACCACAATAAAAACACAACCCATTTTTCCGCCTATAGTTTTGCCGTTCACTTCTGGACTGAATTCTATCACATTGCATTGTCTCAGGTGCCTGTTCAGAAGACACCGCCAAATGGTGCACAGGTTTGCGCTCCCGCAAACGCCGATCAATCTGAATAGCCATAGTCATAGACTCCTTCAGACCTGTAGGCGCAGGGAACCCCACCATAACATCTTTAATGGCCTCAGAAAGGCCATCTCTGAATCTTGCAGCCAGGGCGCACTCATTCCACTGAGTAAGCACCAACCATTTCCGAAATTTCTGACAATATATTTCTGCTTCATCTTGCCCCTGAGAGAGAGCCAATAAAGCTTTTTCAGCCTGAATCTCTAGGTTAGGTTCCTCATAGAGCAAACCCAATGCCAGAAAAAACGCATCCACATTGAGCAACGCAGGATCCCCTGGTGCCAATGCAAATGCCCAATTCTGAGGGTCACCCCGCAGGAAAGATATAACAATCTTGACTTGCTGAGCAGGGTCTCCAGAAGAGCGAGATTTCAAAGAAAGAAACAACTTGCAATTGTTCCTAAAATTCAGAAAACTAGATCTATCTCCAGAAAAAAAACTCTGGAATAGGAATTCTAGGTTCAGACATAGGAGCATGTACAACAAAATCTTGTATATTTTGAACCTTAGCAGCAAGATTATTCAGGCTGGAAGCCAAACTCTGGACGTCCATGATAAACAGCTGAGGTCAGAGCCATTCAAGGATAAAGAGGAGGTAAGACGCAGCCAGGCTGCAATTAAAGCTAGGCAGCAAACTCAGGGGGGGGGGGGAAACTTCCTCAGACTACTTTTCCTCCTACTTCAGCCAATACGATTACCACTTTTGGGCCGGCTATACTGTCATGATCCCAATGGCACGGGATCACAAAAGGACAAGCACAAAAAACAAAACAAGCTCTAGGGTGATGGAAACTGAGCTGACCGCGATCCTGAACCTAAACACACAACTAGCTGTAGGCGGGGAACGTGCCTACGATGATTCCTAGACGTCTCGCGCCAGCCGAAGGACTAACTTCCCCTATTAGAAGAAACACAGACCTCTCTTGCCTCCAGAGAAACACCCCACAGAAATAGCAGCCCCCCACATGTAATGACTGTGAAATGAGAGGAAAGCACATACGTAGTTATGAAAACAGATTCAGCAAAATGAGGCCCGCTAAAGCTAGATAGCAGAGGATACAAAAGTGAACTGCGCGGTCAGCGAAAAACCCTACAAAAAAACCATCCTGAAATTACTTGAACTCATGTGCCAACTCATGGAACATGAGGAGTAATATCAGCCCACTAGAGCAACCAGCAAAAAGGAATCACATATCTGCAAGCTGGACTAAGACAAAAATTAAGCAAAACGTGGAACAGGAAAATCAAAAACTTAGCTTGTCCTGAAGATTACAGAAGCGGGAAGCAGAGGTAACAAGACACACTGATTACATTGATAGTCGGCGAGGAAATGACAAGAAAGCCAGGTTAAATAGGAAACTCCCATATCCTGATAGAACAGGTGGACACCAGAGACCGCAGAGAACACAAGTCACCCAGTACCATCTGTAACCACCAGAGGGAGCCCAAAAACAGAATCCACAACAGATAACACAGGATCCACCATTCACAATAGGTGATGTCACAGCTCACCTCCTCCTCCTGTACAATGACAGATAACAACTCTATATACAGTAGATAACACAGGATCCACCATTCACAATAGGTGATTTCACAGCTCACCTCCTCCTCCTGTACAATGACTGATATCACCTCTATATACAGTAGATAACACAGGATCCATCATTTACAATAGGTGATGTCACAGCTCACCTCCTCCTGTACAATGACTGATATCACCTCTATATACAGTAGATAACACAGGATCCATCATTCGCAATAGGTGATATCACATCTCACCTGTTGTGAATTCTGTTATCGAACTCCCTCGTGTGGTCATGAATGGTACTTCGGCGAGTTCTGTCCATGGACTCCCTCTGGTGGCTGTGAGTGGAGCTGCTGGTTCTGAGGTTCCTTCCACAGGTGACCTAGTTTATTCTTTGGCTGGCTGCTCTATTTAACTCCACTCAGATCGTTACTCCATGCCAGCTGTCAATGTTCTAGTACTGGTTCAGTTCGCTCTTGGATCTTTCTGGTGACCTGTCTACTCCAGCAGAAGCTAAGTCCCTGCTAGTTTATTTGTTGTTCTTTGTTTTCTTGTCCAGCTTGCTATCATGATTTTGCCTTGCTAGCTGGAAGCTCTGGGATGCAGAGTGGCACCTCCGCACCGTGAGTCGGTGCGGGGGTCTTTTTGCACACTCTGCGTGGTCTTTTTGTAGTTTTTTGTGCTGACCGCAAAGTTACCTTTTCTATCCTCTGTCTGTTTAGTAAGTCTGGCCTCCCTTTGCTGAAACTTGTTTCATTCCTGTGTTTGTGACTTTCATCTTAACTCACAGTCAGTATTTGTGGGGGACTGCCTTTTTCTTTGGGGAATTTCTCTGAGGCAAGGTAGGCTTTATTTTCTATCTCTAGGGCTAGTTAGCTCTTAGGCTGTGAAGAGGCGTCTAGGCCGAGTTAGGTACGCTCCACGGCTATTTCTAGTGTGTGTGATAGGATTAGGGGTTGCGGTCAGCAGAGCTCCCACTTCCCAGAGCTTGTCCTGTGTTAGTTTAACCATCAGGTCATTCCGGGTGCTCCTAACCACCAGGTCCATAACAGTACAGCTGGCCAAAAGTGTTAATGCATCTCAATAGAGGGATAAGAGAAGTTCTGAGGCCATTTTTTTTTCTCTGCAGTGTGTTTTGTCTTTCTTTTCCCCTTAACCTCTGGGTGGTTCAGGACACAGGTGTAGATATGGACATTCAAGGTCTGTCCTCTTCTGTCGATCATCTCACTGCAAGGGTACAAAGCATTCAAGATTTTGTAGTTCAGAATCCAATGTTAGAGCCTAGAATTCCAATTCCTGATTTGTTTTTGGGGATAGATCTAAATTCCTGAATTTCAAAAATAATTGTAAACTGTTTCTTGCTTTGAAACCCCGCTCCTCTGGTGACCCCGCTCGGCAAGCTCGGCAAGTAAAAATCATTATTTCTTTGTTGCGTGGCGACCCTCAAGACTGGGCATTTTCCCTTGCGCCAGGAGATCCTGCATTGCGTGATGTAGATGCGTTTTTTCTGGCACTTGGATTGCTTTATGATGAACCAAATTCAGTGGATCAGGCAGAGAAAATCTTGCTGGCTTTGTGTCAGGGTCAGGATGAAGCGGAGGTATATTGTCAGAAGTTTAGAAAGTGGTCTGTGCTTACTCAGTGGAATGAGTGTGCCCTGGCGGCAATTTTCAGAAAGGGTCTTTCTGAAGCCCTTAAGGATGTTATGGTGGGATTTCCCACGCCTGCTGGTCTGAATGAGTCTATGTCCTTGGCCATTCAAATCGATCGGTGCTTGCGTGAGCGCAAAGCTGTGCACCATTTGGCAGTATTCTCTGAGCAGAGGCCTGAGCCTATGCAATGTGATAGGACTTTGACCAGAGCTAAACGGCAAGAACACAGACGTCAGAATGGGCTGTGTTTTTACTGTGGTGACTCCACTCATGCTATCTCCGATTGTCCTAAGCGCACTAAGCGGTTCGCTAGGTCTGCCACCATTGGTACGGTACAGTCTAAATTTCTTTTGTCCGTTACTCTGATTTGCTCTTTGTTGTCCTATTCTGTTATGGCATTTGTGGATTCAGGCGCTGCCCTGAATTTGATGGACTTAGAGTTTGCCAGGCGCTGTGGTTTTTTTATTGGAACCCGTGCAGTATCCTATTCCATTGAGAGGAATTGATGCTACGCCTTTGGCCAAGAATAAGCATCAGTACTGGACTCAATTGACCATGTGCATGGCTCCTGCACATCAGGAGGATATTCGCGTTTTGGTGTTGCATAATCTGCATGATGTGGTCGTTTTGGGGTTGCCTTGGCTACAGGTCCATAATCCAGTGTTAGATTGGAAATCAATGTCTGTGTCCAGCTGGGTTTGTCAAGGGGTACATGGTGATGTTCCATTGCTGTCAATTTCGTCTTCCACTCCTTCTGAAGTCCCTGAGTTTTTGTCGGATTACCGGGATGTATTTGATGAGCCCAAATCCAGTGCCCTACCTCCTCATAGGGATTGCGATTGTGCTATTAATTTGATTCCTGGTAGTAAGTTTCCTAAGGGCCGACTGTTCAATTTATCTGTGCCAGAACACGCCGCTATGCGGAGTTATATAAAGGAGTCCTTGGAGAAAGGGCATATTCGCCCGTCGTCATCACCGTTGGGAGCAGGGTTCTTTTTTGTGGCCAAGAAGGATGGTTCTTTGAGGCCTTGTTTTGATTACCGCCTTCTTAATAAGATCACGGTCAAATTTCAGTGCCCTTTGCCGCTACTGTCTGTTTGTTTGCTCGGATTAAGGGGGCTAGTTGGTTCACCAAGATAGATCTTTGAGGGGCGTATAATCTTCTGCGTATTAAACAGGGCGATGAATGGAAAACAGCATTTAATACGCCCGAGGGCCATTTTGAGTACCTGGTGATGCCATTCGGGCTTTCTAATGCTCCGTCTGTGTTTCAGTCCTTTATGCATGACATCTTCCGAAAGTACCTGGATAGATTTATGATTGTATATTTGGATGATATTTTGGTCTTTTCGGATGATTGGGAGTCTCATGTGAGGCAGGTCAGAATGGTGTTCCAGGTCCTTCGTGCGAATTCCTTGTTTGTGAAGGGGTCTAAATGTCTCTTTGGAGTTCAGAAGGTTTCATTTTTGGGTTTCATTTTTCCCCTTCTACTATCGAGATGGACCCTGTTAAGGTTCAGGCCATTTATGATTGGACTCAGCCTACATCTGTGAAGAGCCTGCAGAAGTTCCTGGGCTTTGCTAATTTTTACCGTCGCTTCATCGCTAATTTTTCTAGTGTTGTTAAACCGTTGACTGATTTGACCAAGAAAGGTGCTGATGTGGTCAATTGGTCCTCTGCGGCCGTTGAGGCTTTTCAGGAGTTGAAGCGTCGTTTTTCTTCTGCCCCTGTGTTGTGCCAGCCAGATGTTTCGCTCCCGTTTCAGGTCGAGGTTGATGCTTCTGAGATTGGAACAGGGGCTGTTTTGTCTCAAAGAAGTTCTGATGGCTCGGTGATGAAACCATGTGCTTTCTTTTCTAGAAAGTTCTCGCCTGCTGAGCGCAATTATGATGTTGGCAATCGAGAGTTGTTGGCTATGAAGTGGGCATTCGAGGAGTGGTGACATTGGCTTGAAGGAGCCAAGCATCGCGTGGTGGTCTTGACGGATCACAAGAATTTGACTTATCTCGAGTCTGCTAAACGGTTGAATCCTAGACAGGCTCTATGGTCGCTGTTTTTCTCCCGTTTCGATTTTGTGGTTTCATACCTTCCGGGCTCTAAGAATATGAAGGCTGATGCCCTTTCAAGGAGTTTTGTGCCTGAGCCGGCTGGTATTCTCAAAGAGGGGGTAATTTTGTCTGCCATCTCCCCTGATTTGCGGCGGGTGCTGTAGAAATTTCAGGCTGATAGACCTGACCGTTGTCCAGCGGAGAAACTGTTTGTCCCTGATAGATGGACTAGTAGAGTTATCTCTGAGGTTCATTGTTCGGTGTTAGCTGGTCATCCTGGAATCTTTGGTACCAGAGATTTGGTGGCTAGATCCTTTTGGTGGCCTTCCTTGTCACGGGATGTGCGTTCTTTTGTGCAGTCCTGTGGGACTTGTGCTCGGGCTAAGCCCTGCTGTTCTCGTGCCAGTGGGTTGCTTTTGCCCTTGCCGGTCCCGAAGAGGCCCTGGACGCATATTTCCATGGATTTTATTTCAGATCTCCCTGTCTCTCAAAGGATGTCGGTCATCTGGGTGGTTTGTGATCGCTTCTCTAAGATGGTCCATTTGGTACCCTTGTCTAAATTGCCTTCCTCCTCTGATTTGGTGCCATTGTTTTTACAGCATGTGGTTCGTTTGCATGGCATTCCGGAGAACATCGTCTCGGGCAGAGGTTCCCAGTTTGTTTCGAGGTTTTGGCGGTCCTTTTGTGCTAAGATGGGCATTGATTTGTCTTTTTGTAGCCAGCTCAGCTACTTTGGTTTCGCCTTTTTTCTGTAATTCTGGTTTCCATCCTCGTTTTTCTTCAGGGCAGGTTGAGCCTTCGGACTGTCCTGGTGTGGATTCTGTGGTGGACAGATTGCAGCAAATTTGGACTCACGTAGTGGACAATTTGACATTGTCCCAGGAGAAGGCTCAACGTTTCGCTAACTGCCGTCGCTGTGTTGGTCCCCGACTTCGTGTTGGGGATTTGGTTTGGTTGTCATCTCGTTATGTTCCTCTGAAGGTTTCCTCTCCTAAGTTTAAGCCTCGTTTCATTGGTCCTTATAAGATTTCTGAAGTTCTCAATCCTGTGTCATTTCGTTTGGCCCTTCCAGCTTCTTTTGCCATCCATAATGTGTTCCATAGGTCGTTATTGCGGAGATACGTGGCGCCTATGGTTCCCTCCGTTGACCCTCCTGCCCCGGTGTTGGTCGAGGGGGAGTTGGAGTATGTGGTGGAGAAAATTTTAGATTCTCGTATTTCGAGACGGAAACTCCAGTACCTGGTCAAGTGGAAGGGTTATGGTCAGGAAGATAATTCCTGGGTTGTTGCCTCTGATGTTCATGCTGCCGATCTGGTTCGTGCCTTTCATTTGGCTCGTCCTGATCGGCCTTGGGGCTCTGGTGAGGGTTCGGTGACCCCTCCTCAAGGGGGGGTACTGTTGTGAATTCTGTTATCGAACTCCCTCCTGTGGTCATGAATGGTACTTCGGCGAGTTCTGTCCATGGACTCCCTCTGGTGGCTGTGAGTGGAGCTGCTGGTTCTGAGGTTCCTTCCACAGGTGACCTAGTTTATTCTTTGGCTGGCTGCTCTATTTAACTCCACTCAGATCGTTACTCCATGCCAGCTGTCAATGTTCTAGTACTGGTTCAGTTCGCTCTTGGATCTTTCTGGTGACCTGTCTACTCCAGCAGAAGCTAAGTCCCTGCTAGTTTATTTGTTGTTCTTTGTTTTCTTGTCCAGCTTGCTATCATGATTTTGCCTTGCTAGCTGGAAGCTCTGGGATGCAGAGTGGCACCTCCGCACCGTGAGTCGGTGCGGGGGTCTTTTTGCACACTCTGTGTGGTCTTTTTGTAGTTTTTTGTGCTGACCGCAAAGTTACCTTTTCTATCCTCTGTCTGTTTAGTAAGTCTGGCCTCCCTTTGCTGAAACTTGTTTCATTCCTGTGTTTGTGACTTTCATCTTAACTCACAGTCAATATTTGTGGGGGGCTGCCTTTTTCTTTGGGGAATTTCTCTGAGGCAAGGTAGGCTTTATTTTCTATCTCTAGGGCTAGTTAGCTCTTAGGCTGTGAAGAGGCGTCTAGACCGAGTTTGGTACGCTCCACGGCTATTTCTAGTGTGTGTGATAGGATTAGGGGTTGCGGTCAGCAGAGCTCCCACTTCCCAGAGCTTGTCCTGTGTTAGTTTAACCATCAGGTCATTCCGGGTGCTCCTAACCACCAGGTCCATAACACTCACCTCCTCCTGTACAATGACTGATATCACCTCTATATACAGTAGATAACACAGGATCCATCATTCACAATAGGTGATGTCACAGCTCACCTCCTCCTCCTGTACTATGACTGATATCACCTCTTTATACAGTAGATAACACAGGATCCACCATTCACAATAGGTGATGTCACAGCTCACCTCATCCTCCTGTACAATGACAGATAACTTTATATACAGTAGATAACACAGGATCCACCATTCACAATAGGTGATGTCACAGCTCACCTCCTCCTGTACAATGACTGATATCACCTCTATATACAGTAGATAACACATGATTCATCATTCACAATAGGTGATGTCACAGCTCACCTCCTCCTCCTGTACAATGACTGATATCACCTCTATATACAGTAGATAACACAGGATCCATCATTCACAATAGGTGATGTCACAGCCTGTCGTGTACCATCACGAGGGATGTGGAAATAGAAACAAATAAACAACGATGTCTTAGGAGAGCGCTAAGGCAAAGGAAAACAGTAAAAGGATAAAAACACAAACCTTTATTAACCCCTTCACCCCAAAGCCTGTTTTCACCTAAGTGACAGGGCCAATTTTTACAATTCTGACCACTGTCACTTTATGAGGTCATAACTCTGAAACGCTTCAACGGATCTTGGTGATTCTGACATTGTTTTCTCGTGACATATTGTACTTCATGAAAGTGGTAAAACTTCTTCGATATGACTTGCATTTATTTGTGAAAAAAACAAAAATGTGTCAGAAATTATGAAATATTAGCAATTTTGAAACTTTGTTTTTATGCCCTTAAATTAGAGAGTTATATCACACAATATAGTTAATAAACAACATTTCCCACATGTCTACTTTACATCAGCACAATTTTGGAAACATAATTTTTTTTTGTTAGGGAGTTATAAGGGTTAAAAGTTGACCAGCGATTTCTCATTTTTGCAACAAAATTTGCACAACCATTTTTTTACGGACCACCTCACACTTGAAGTGATTTTGAGGGGTCTATATGACAGAAAATGCCCAAAAGTGACACCATTCTAAAAACTGCACCCCTCAAGGTACTAAAAACCACATTCAAAAAGTTTATTAACCCTTCAGGTGCTTCACAGGAATTTTTTGAATGTTAAAAAATTTTTTAACATGTAACTTTTTTTTCACAAAATTTTTACTTCAGGTCCAATTTGTTTCATTTTACCAAGGGTAACAGGAGAAATTGGACCACAAAAGTCGCTGTACAATTTGTCCTGAGTACGCCGATACCCCATATGTGGGGGTAAACCACTGGGCACATGGCAGAGCTCGGAAGGGAAGGAGCGCCATTTGACTTTCCACTGCAAGATTTGCTGGAATTGAGATTGGAGCCCATGTCACGATTGGAGAGCCCCTGATGTGCCTAAACAGTGGAAACCCCCACAAGTGACACCATTTTGGAAAGTAGACCCTCTAAGGAACTAATCTAGATGTGTGGTGAGCACTTTAGCCTCCACGTGCTTCACAGAAGTTTATAATGTAGAGCCGTAAAAAAAAATTCTTATTAATTTTCACAAAAAATGAACTTTTTGCCCCCAATTTTTTTTCCCCAAGGGTAACAGGATAAATTGGACCCCAAAAGTTGTTTTGCAATTTGTCCTGAGTACGCCGATACTTCATATATGGGGATAAACCACTGTTTGAGCGCATGGCAGAGCTCGGAAGGGAAGGAGCGCCATTTGACTTTTCAATGCAAAATTGGCTGGAATTGAGATCGGAACCCATGTCGCATTTGGAGAGCCCCTGACGTGCCTTAACAGTGGAAACCCCCCACAAGTGACCCCATTTTGGAAAGAAGACCCCCTAAGGAACTTATCTAGATGTGTGGTGAGCACTTTTAACCCCCAATTGTTTCACTAAAGTTTAGAATGTAGCGGTGTGAAAATTAAAAAATCATTTTTTCTTTCCACAAAATGATGTTTTAGCCCGCAATTTTTTTTTCCGCCAAGGGTAACAGGAGAAATTGGACCACAAAAGTTATTGTCCAATTTGTCCTGAGTATGCTGATACCCCATATGTTGGGGGGAACCACCGTTTGAGTGCATGGCAGAGCTTGGAAGGGAAGGAGCGCCGTTTGAAATGCAGACTTAGATGGATTGGTCTGCAGGTGTCATGTTGCATTTGCAGAGCCCCTGATGTACCTAAACAGTAGAAACCCCCCACAAGTGACCCCATATTGGAAACTAGACCCCCCAAGGAACTTATCTAGATGTGTTGTGAGAGCTTTGAACCAACAAGTGTTTCACTACAGTTTATAACGCAGAGCCGTGAAAATAAAAAATATTTTTTTTTCCACGAAAATGATATTTTAGCCCCCACGTTTTTATTTTCCCAAGGGTAACAGGACAAATTAGACCCCAAAAGTTGTTGTCAAACTTGTCCTGAGAATGGTGATACCCCATATGATGGGGGGAACCACTGTTTGGGTGCACGGCAGAGCACGGAAGGGAAGGAGCGCCGTTTGAAATGCAGACTTAGATGGATGGGTCTGCAGGCGTCATGTTGATTTGCAGAGCCCCTGATGTACCTAAACAGTAGAAACCCCCCACAAGTGACCCCATATTGGAAACTAGACCCCCCAAGGAACTTATCTAGATGTGTTGTGAGAGCTTTGAACCAACAAGTGTTTCACTACAGTTTATAACGCAGAGCCGTGAAAATAAAAAATATTTTTTTTTCCACGAAAATGATATTTTAGCCCCCACGTTTTTATTTTCCCAAGGGTAACAGGACAAATTAGACCCCAAAAGTTGTTGTCCAACTTGTCCTGAGAACGCTGATACCCCATATGTTGGGGGGAACCACTGTTTGGGTGCACGGCAGAGCTCGGAAGGGAAGGAGCGCCGTTTGAAATGCAGACTTAGATGGATTGGTCTGCAGGCGTCATGTTGATTTGCAGAGCCCCTGATGTACCTAAACAGTAGAAACCCCCCACAAGTGACCCCATATTGGAAACTAGACCCCCCAAGGAACTTATCTAGATGTGTTGTGAGAGCTTTGAACCAACAAGTGTTTCACTACAGTTTATAACGCAGAGCCGTGAAAATAAAAAATATTTTTTTTTTCCACGAAAATGATATTTTAGCCCCCAGGTTTTTTTTTCCCAAGGGTAACAGGACAAATTGGACCCCAAAAGTTGTTGTCCAACTTGTCCTGAGAACGCTGATACCCCATATGTTGGGGGGAACCACTGTTTGGGCGCACAGGAGAACTCGGAAGGGAAGGAGCAGTTTTTCAACGCAGAATTGGCTGGAATTGAGATCGGACGCCATGTCGCGTTTGGAGAGCCCCTGATGTGCCTAAACAGTGGAAACCCCCCAATTCTAACTGAAACCCTAATCCAACAACACCCCTAAACCTAATCCCAATGGTAACCCTAGCCCCAACCCTAACCCTAACCCTAGCCCTAACCCTAGTCCTAACCCTAGCCCTAACCCTAATGGGAAAATGGAAATAAATACATTTTTTTTTACATTTTATTATTTTTCCCTAACTAAGGGGGTGATGAAGGGGGGTTTGATTTACTTTTATAGCGGTTTTTTTGGCGGATTTTTAGGGTTGGCAGCCGTCACACACTAAAAGACACTTTTTATTGCAAAAAATAGTTTTTGCATCACCACATTTTGAGAGCTATAATTTATCCATATTTTGGCCCACAGAGTCATGTGAGATCTTGTTTTTTGCGGGACGAGTTGACGTTTTTATTGGTAACATTTTCGGGCAGATGACATTTTTTGATCGCTTTTTATTCCGATTTTTATGAGGCGGAATGAACAAAAACCAGCAATTCCTGAAATTCTTTTAGGGGGGGCGTTTATACCGTTCCACGTGTGGTAAAATTGATAAAGAAGCTTAATTCTTCAGGTCAGTACGATTACAGCGACACATCATTTATATCATTTTTTTTATGTTTTGGCGCTTTTACACAATAAAAACTATTTTATATAAAAAAATAATTGTTTTTGCATCGCTTTATTCTGAGAGCTATAACTTTTTTATTTTTCTGCTGATGATGCTGTATGGCGGCTTTTTTTTTGCGGGACAAGATGACGTTTTCAGCGGTACCATGGTTATTTATATCCGTCGTTTTAATCGCGTGTTATTCCACTTTTTGTTCGCCTGTATGATAATAAAGCAATGTTTTTTGCCTTGTTTTTTTTTTTTTTTTTTTTTGCGGTGTTCACTGAAGGGGTTAACTAGTGGGATAGTTTTATAGAGCGGGTCGTTATGGACGCGGCGATACCAAATATGTGTACTTTTATTGTTTTTTTTTAATTTAAATAAATAAATGGATTTACTGGGAAATTTTTTTTTCTTTATTTGGCGATTTTTTTAAAAAATTTTTTATACATTCTATTTTTTTTTTTTTTTATTTTGTACCATTGTCCCAGGGTGGGACATCTCTGTATTAGATCAGATCGTTGATTTGACAGTGTGCATAGCACTCTGTCAGATCAACGATCTGACAGGCAGCTTAGCTGGCTTTCCGGCGCCTGCTCTCAGCAAGCGCCGGCTAGCCAGGTCATTTCATGACCCGGAAGGAGTCCGGCGGCCATCTTGGATCCGGGGACTCCTTCCGGGTCACCGGAGCAACGCGATCTCATCGCGTTTCTCCGGTGGGAGAGCGCAGGGAGCCCCCGTCCCTGCGCGATCCCCCTCTATGCCGCTGTCACTACTGACAGCGGCATCAGAGGGGTTAAATGCCCGCGATCAGCGCTACCGCCGATCGTGGGCATTGCTGCGGGGTGTCAGCTGTCATATACAGCTGACACCTGCACCCGATCACCGCGGCGCTCAGCGCGAGACCGCGGTGATCGGTGCGCCGTACTAGTACTGCTGCTGGCACAAATGCAGTGCCGGCAGCGCAGTACTAGTACGGCGCATGTCGCGAAAGGGTTAATATCCAGAGCGTGTTTCGATAGCGATATGCTATCTTCCTCAGGTGATAGCCTGTGTATCACCTGAGGAAGATAGCATATCGCTATCGAAACGCGTTGTGGATCACAGAGTATCTTAATAAAGGTTTGTGTTTTTATCCTTTTACTGTTTTCAGTCCAGCAAAGAAGCAGCCGGTGTCCAGTCCTGTGCATTATGGGGGAATATTGGGTGTACTGTACTTGCCAGCTTCAGAATGTGCAGTGCGCATGCACTGGAGCCGACAAGTACACCGGAGCTACGCTATGTAAGTGTACACCTGAAGATATAGAGAGTTTAGACAACCAACATGATTGTATTTATTTTATTTGCAGATTAACCCCTTCCCGACCTTTGACGCCACGTAGGCGTCATGAAAGTCGGTGCCAATCCGACCTGTGATGCCTATGTGGCGTCATGGAGGAATCGCGTCCCTGCAGATCGGGTGAAAGGGTTTACTCCAATTTCACCCGATCTGTAGGGACAGGAGGAGTGGTACTTCAGCCCAGGGGGGGTGGCTTCCCCCCCCGTGGCTATGATCGCTCTGATTGGCTGTTGAAAGTGAAACTGCCAATCAGAGCGATTTGTAATATTTTACCTATGAAAACTGGTGAAATATTACAATCCAGCCATGGCCGATGCTGCAATATCATCGGCCATCGCTGGAAACCCTGATCTGCCCCCCCCACCGCCACCAATCGCCTCCCCAGTCCTCCGTCCTGTGCTCTGCTCCCCCGTCCTCCTGCCCGCTCCTCCGTACTCCGATGCCACCCCCCTGTGCTCCGATGCCCCCCCCCCGTGCTCCGATCTCCCCCCTCATATTTACCGGGCCTCCCGGTGTCCGTCCGTCTTCTTCATGGGCGCCGCCATCTTCCAAAATGGCGGGTGCATGTGCAGTGCGCCCGCCGAATCTGCCGGCTGGCAGATTCGTTCCAGGTATATTTTGATCACTGTGATAAAACCTATCACAGTGATCAAAATAAAAAAAAAGTAAATGCCCCCCCCCCCTTTTCACCCCCATAGGTAGGGACAATAATAAAATGAAGAAAATATTTTATTTTTTTCCCACTAGGGTTAGGGTTAGAAGTAGGGTTAGGGCTAGGGTTAGGCTATGTCCACATGGTGCGGATTTGGCTTCGGATCCGCAGCGGATTGGGCGCGGATCCGCAGTGGATTGGCCACTGCGGATATGTAGTAGTTTTCCATCAGGTTTACAGTACCATGTAAACCTTTGGAAAACCAAATCCGCTGTGCCCATGGTGCGGAAAATACCGCGCGGAAACGCTGCATTGTATTTTCCGCAGCATGTCAATTCTTTGTGCGGATTTCGCAGCGTTTTACACCTGTTCTTCAATAGGAATCCGCAGGTGATATCCGCACAAAAAACACTGGAAAACCACGGTAAATCCGCAGGTAAAACGCAGTGCCTTTTACCTGCGAATTTTTCAAAAATGGTGCGGAAAAATCTCACACGAATCCGCAACGTGGGCACATAGCCTTAGGGTTAGGGTTGGAATTAGAGTTAGGGTTGGAAATAGGGTTAAGGTTAGGCTTGTGGTTAGGGTTAGGGGGTGTGTTGGGGTTAAAGTTGTGGTTAGGGTTGGGATTAGAGTTAGGGTTGGGATTAGGGTTAGGGTTGGGATTAGGGTTAGGGGTGTGTTGGGATAAGGGTTGTGGTTAGGGGTGTGTTGGGGTTAGGGTTATGATTAGGGTTATGGCTACAGTTGGGATTAGGGTTAGGGGTGTGTTGGGGTTAGTGTTGAAGTTAGAATGGAGGGGTTTCCACCGTTTAGGCACATCAGGGGTCTCCAAACGCAACATGGCGCCACCATTGATTCCAGCCAATCTTGCGTTCAAAAAGTCAAATGGTGCTCCCTCCCTTCCGAGCCCCGACGTGTGCCCAAACAGTGGTTCCCCCCCACATATGGTGCATCAGCGTACTCAGGACAAACTGCAACAAATATTGGGGTCCACTTCTCCTGTTACCCTTGTGAAAATAAAAAATTGCTTACTAAAACATAATTTTTGAGGAAAGAAAAATGATTTTTTATTTTCACGGCTCTGCGTTGTAAACTTCTGTGAAGCACCTGGGGGTTCTAAGTGCTCACGACATATCTAGATAAGTTCCTTGGGGGGGGTCTAGTTTCCAAAATGGGGTGACTTTTGGGGATTTCTACTGTTTAGGCACATCAGGGGCTCTGCAAATGCAACGTGACACCTGCAGACCATTCCATCCAAGTCTGCATTTCAAAACGTCACTACTTCTTTTCCGAGCCCCGATGTGTGCCCAAACAGTGGTTCTCCCCACATATGAGGCATCTGGGTACTCAGGACAAACTGGACAACAACTTTTGGGGTCCAATTTCTCCTGTTACTCTTGTGAAAATAAAAAAATGCAGACTAAAAAATAATTTTTGAGGAAAGAAAAATTATTTTTTTATTTTCACGGCTCTGCGTTATAAACTTCTGTGAAGCACTTGGGGGTTTAAAGTGGTAACCGCACATCTAGATTAGTTCCATGGGAGGTCTAGTTTCCAAAATGGGGTCACATGTGGGGGAGCTCCAATGTTTAGGCACACAGGGGCTCTCCAAACGCGAGATGGTGTCCGTTAATGATTGGAGCTAATTTTTCATTCAAAAGTCAAATGGCGCTCCTTCCCTTCCGAGCCATGCCGTGTGTACAAACAGTGGTTTGTGACCACATATGAGGTATCGGTGTACTCAGGAGAAATTGCCCAACACATTTTAGGATCCATTTTATCCTGTTGCCTATGTGAAAATGAAAAAATTGAGGCTAAAAGAAATTTTTTGCGAAAAAAAAGTACTTTTTCATTTTTACGGATCAATTTGTGAAGCACCTGGGGGTTCAAAGTGCTCACTATGCATCTAGATAAGCTCCTTGGGGGGTCTAGTTTCCAAAATGGGGTCACTTGTGGGGGAGCTCCAATGTTTAGGCACACAGGGGCTCTCCAAACGCGACACGGTGTCCGCTAAAGATTGGAGCCAATTTTACATTGAAAAAGTCAAATGGCGCTCCTTCCCTTCCGAGCCCTGTCGTGTGCCCAGACAGTGGTTCCCCCCCACATATGAGGCATCGGCGTACTCAAGACAAATTGTACAATAACGTTTGGGGTCCAATTTCTCTTTTTACCCTTGGGAAAATAATAAAAAAAATTGTTGTTAAAACATCATTTTTGTGACTAAAAAGTTAAATGTTCATTTTTTCCTTCCATGTTGCTATTGCTGCTGTGAAGTACTTGAAGTGTTAATAAACTTCTTGAATGTGGTTTTGTGCACCTTGAGGGATGCAGTTTTTAGAATGGTGTCACTTTTGGGTATTTTCAGCCATACAGACCCCTCAAACTGACTTCAAATGTGAGGTGGTCCCTAAAAAAATGGTTTTGTAAATTTTGTTGTAAAAATGAGAAATCGCTGGTCAAATTTTAACCCTTATAACTTCCTAGCAAAAAAAAAAAATTTGTTTCCAAAATTGTGCTGATGTAAAGTAGACATGTGGGTAATGTTATTTATTAACTATTTTGTGTCAAATAACTCTCTGGTTTAGCAGAATAAAAATTCAAAATTTAAAAATCGCGAAATTTTCAAAATTTTAGCCAAATTTCCATTTTTTTCACAAATAAACGCAAAAATTATTGACCTAAATTTACCACTATCATGAAGCCCAATATGTCACGAAAAAACAATCTCATAACCGTTAGGATCCATTAAAGCGTTCCCGAGTTATTACCTCATAAAGGGACACTGGTCAGAATTGCAAAAAACGGCCAGGTCATTAAGGTCAAAATAGGCTGGGTCATGATGGGGTTAATAATCCTAACATTATCCTACAAAATGTCATCTTATCATCATCTAAGTGGCTCACAGAAGCGTAAAAAAAAGGAAGATGAGCAAAAAAATACCTAAAATAAGCAGCTACTTTTTACAGACAACTAATATTGGTGCTTCTACATCTACTGACACTCTAACTACTCAAAGTGAGGAGAGGATTGAGACACGTACTTTCATACCTTCAGCTACAAGTTCTCTGTCATTGTTAGAGGTTGATATTGGTAGTGCGGCTAGTGGCCACATTGAAGTGGTAGAGCAACATACAAGTGCCAACATTTCTGAGTTACAAGAAACCTTCCAAAGTGAGGAGAGGATTGAGACACGTACTTTCATACCTTCAGCTACAAGGTATCCGTCATTGTTAGAAGTTGATATTGGTTTTGCGGCTAGTGCCCAGACTGAAGTGCTAGAGCCACATACAAGTGCCAACATTTCTGAGTTACAAGAAACCTTACAAAGTGCAGACACTGAAAGTGTCAGTATAGAGCATAGGTTAATTGAAGAAAGGTATGTTACAGATAGAGGACATTTTCCAATTACAATTACAGACCCCAAAGTAAAAAAAAAATATTCTTGCTAATGGTCCTTGCAGGCCTAAAGGGCCATTCCCTAGAGATAAACATGTCCATCATAGATGTTTCTCTGATATGTACTATGAAAGAATAACAAAAGCAGGACACAAAATTCCAGTGATGTGGCTGTGCTATTCGCCAAAGTTAAATGTTGCTTATTGTGAGCCATGTTGGTTATTTGGTGATAGTAAAAAATTAGGCTTTGAACGAACATGGGCAAAGGGAATACAAAAATGGCGAAGACTTTTGGCCAGAATACAAATTTATGAAGCTTCACAAGCTCACATGGATGCATGTATTGTTTATGATCACTGGAGAAGAAAAAAAACAATGGATTATGAAACTGAAAAATAAATTTTAATGGAGAAAAGCTTTTGGAGACAAGTATTACATAGACTAATGTGACACTGACTATGGTAATGTCAAATCTAGCCTTCAGAGGTCATAGAGAGAAAATAGGATAGAGTAATAATGGCAACTTTCTCTCCATTGTAGAGCTCCTATCTGAATATGACCATGTTTTGAAGGAGTTCCTCCACCTTCCTCAGGGGACAACGAAGTATCTTAGCCCTAAAATACAAAATGAAATAATAGATATCCTTGCAAAACAAGTTGAAAATGACATTGTAAGTGAAATTAAAGCAGCCACTTTTTTTTCCATAATTATGGACACAACACAGGATATTTCAAAAGTTGACCAGTTAAGTCAGATTTACCGATATGTGACCATAACCGAGATAAAAGTCAACGGGCAACTGCTGTAAATATACGAGAGGTCTTCTTAGGTTTTCATGTTGTTGAAGACCCAACCGCTGCAGGACTTGAGAAGAATATTATCAAGTGTATAGAAGATAAGGGACTGCAGCTGTCAAAATGTCATGGGCAGGGTTATGATGGTGCTGCTACAATGAGTGGAGTGTATACAGGTGTTTAAACTCACATTCAAAAGAAGGAGAAAAATGCTTTGTATGTTCACTGTGCAGCCCATAACCTTAATTTGGTCATGCAGGATGCTGTAAGCCATGTACCAGAGGTGTCATGTTTTTTTGAGGTGATACAGAGTTTGTATGTATTTTTTGGAGAAAGTATCGCCTGTTGGTCTCTTCTACAGTCGCTCACCACTGAATCGTCTGTGACCTTAAAAGGCTTGTGTCCTACACGATGGTCATCCCGTTATGATTCACTCCTTGCTCTACGATTTCGATTTGTTGATGTTCTTAAAACGCTATCAAGGATAGTCTTGACTTCCACCAAAAGTAAAGAAAGAGAAGAGGCTCTGGCACTTCGAAAAAAAATAGTCTTTTGAGTTTGTCTTCCTCCTTGTTCTACAGAGCAAAATTTTGGATAAAACAAATGCCATCTCTAAAGTCAGAACATATGGATTTGTCCAATGCTGCCCAATTAATTCATAATACAATTGAAATTCTCAGCAGTTACAGAAACCAGTTTGAAGATGTCAAAAAAACAGCCAGCGCACTTGCAGTTAAGTGGGGGATTCCTGCAGTGTTTGTGAATAAACGAATAAAGTAAAGCGCCATACTGATGAGCTTTGTTTAGATGAAAGACTGCAGGCTCCCGAGAGAAGATTTAAAACAGCTATTTTTTACACTACCTTAGATGTAGTTACATCACAGTTATCAAGCAGATTTGGTAGCATAAATACTATAGTTGAAAGATTTAAGATCATTGAGCCATGCGTGCTGGCTGTGAAATCAGATGACTTATTTCAAGAAGCAGTGAAATTTCATCAATATTATCAGGATGACATATCCACAGATCTTCTTGGACAGTTGCTGAGTTTTCGCAGCACACTTCAAGATGAGATCTCCAAATTACCCACAATTAAGGATTTGGCTCACCTACTTATAGTTGACAATGCTGCTTTGTCATCTACACTTCCAGATGTATGTACAGCTTTCTTACTTTTCCTCACTTTACCAGTTACAGTGGCATCAGCTGAAAGAGCATTCTCTAAGTTATCGCTTATTAAAAATTACTTAAGAAGCAGCATGTCACAACAAAGGCTTTCTTGCCTTGCTCTTCTAAGCATTGAAAATGATAGCGCCAGAAAATTGGACATTTCAGATATTGTTGACAAATTTGCAGAGGTTAAAGCAAGACGCCACAACTTCTAGCAATATGCAGTGTGAGTGTAAGTGTGCTGTTGGTTTGGTATAGGGAGTTGTATTAGCAAAACATTGATGCTAATACCTTCATTTCACTAATTTGGTTTGATACTAACTCGTTAAGTTCACTAATTTGGTTTCAATTGTTGTTTTTTTGGACTGCCTCTTTTTGATATAACTTATTTGACTTTGATACAGTAAAATGGATTATAAATATTAATAAATTCAGATGTCATTACATTCTAAAACAAAAGAAATATCTATAACATTTGAAAGCAACACAATTTTCTGTACTACAAAAGCTTTATATAAAAAAATTGCAGTTATTCTAGAGATGAAAGATTCATTGTATTAACACTAACTGTCCCCTTTCTCTTTAATAGTGAGAACAAAATGATTCCTGTTGGCTTGATAGTTTGACTTCCCTCAACTTTTGCATTGAAACACGTTTGTTAGACTTGAGCATTAGCAAGTTAATTTGTATTCCAGTTGAATTTGTTTATGTTATGGTTAAGAAATAGGACCAGTTGACATCTTAAGAGATTTCTGTGTAAGTAAACAAAATATAATTCAAACTTTGTTTAATGTTCTGAATTTAATAATGTACTTAACTAGTGAAATATGCTGACATAATGATACTTCTATTTGTAGGTGACTTACCAAGACATCTAATCCAGGTGGATTTCTACTCTTGTAAGTAACCTTTGTTTCTGTATAATTTGAATATTTTTTGCTTTAAATACTGTATTTGTTAACTATGCCTATATTTATTAAATATTGCAACAAAACTATAGTGTGCAAAATGAATAGAAAACGTGAATTTGGGTGGAAAATATTTTGGCATGGGGGGGCCCCATTTGAAAATTCTCACCGGGGCCCATAACTCTGTAGTTACGCCACTGCCAACAACATATCAAAGGTGGATATTGTCATCCGACAGTAGTTTAAGAATTTTCCCAGATGTGTCAGCAGAGCTGAATAGAGCCTGTGAAAATGCCCTTTAGTGGAGCGTCGCTGCAAAAGTGGATGCACCCACATTCTTCTTCTCCTTCGCGGATCAACTATCACAGGGAATGGCTGGCCAAAGCGGCGTGACAAGACCCAATTAAATAACACCCGCTGAGTTGGTGTGATTTGCAGGACGTCAGACATGTTGCACAAGTAACACCACAACACCTACCCAAGCACAGCAACAAAATGGCCATATGGGAGGGTTTCATCTGTTGTTGAGGCCTTACATAGGGTTAGGCTGATTAAATTATTTTCAGGCCTCAAATTCGTTAACATGTCCAATTTGTGAGTTTGCATAAAAAAACGCATTACGGATGGCATATGGATTACATACGGAGGTAAACGTGTAAAATACCCTGCCACACCCTGCCTACGGATGACATACGGATCACTATTTTGGAAACATTTCTGCGTATTAGCATGTAATATACGGACCGTATTTCCCTACGCTGAGTGTGACCCCGGCCTAACTGTGTTATTTTTAAATAAAAAAGTGCAAATTGTCTCTGAAGAGCCAATTAGCATATTTCCCAGAGGAGCATTGTGGCTTTAAAGGGACATTGTCACCTGAATTTGGAGGGAACAATCTTCAGCCATAGAGGCGGGGTTTTCGGGTGTTTGATCTACCCTTTCCTTACCCGCTGGCTGCATGCTGGCTGCAATATTGGATTGAAGTTCATTCTCTGTCCTCCATAGTACATGCCTGCACAAGGCAATCTTGCCTTGCGCAGGCGTGTACTATGGAGGACAGAGAATGAACTTCAATCCAATATTGCAGCCAGCATGCAGCCAGCGGCTAAGGAAAGGGTGGATCAAACACCCGAAAACCCCGCCTCTATGGCTGAAGATTGTTCCCTCCAAATTCAGGTTACAGTGTCCCTTTAAGTCTCATCTCGGCATGCTTAACATGTCACTCTCCGCAAGGAGAAGGAATACTTCTTGGATCTAAAAAAGAAAAACTTTTTTTTTCCTTTGAAATAAAACTTTTTTGTCTGGCCGTGTGTTTATTTACCATATACCTATAGGATTAGTAATGGATAAGTGTCTAATAGATGCCTCTCCATTACTAAGCCGTGGGCTTGACGTCGCCTGACAATACAAAGGTGACATCAACCCCACAAATATGAACTCCACTTGCCACCGCTACAAGGCAAATGGAAAGAGGCGGGCAAAGCGTCAGAATTGGCACATCTAATGTGCCTTTTCTGGGTGGCTGTGGGTTGCTATTTTTAGGCCCCTTACCAGTCCCCAGCTGTCTGCTTTGGCAAGGCTGGTCGGCACAAGTGTTTTTTTTCTTTCTATTATTTATTTACAGCACAGGAGTGGCTGATGAATAACTCCCATCAGCCGTTATATCACTGTTATTAGCGGCAGCAGGTGTCAGATGATCAGAGCGGTAGTACCACCAGCTGACACAGGTGACCGGAGGTAAACTTTATACACAGCTGAGCGGTCACGCTATCTGTTGCAGTGTGGGAACCGTGGCTGTCTGACCTGCGGGATAGTTTCACTGCCAATCAGAAGCGGTGTTTGCTGCGCTGTCATGCATATGACAGCGTATCAAACACTATTGTTGGTCCCCGATTCAAGTGAATGGGGTTCAGGTCCGCTGTTTAATGTCTGCTGGATGACAGGCTGCATGGTTGCACCATTCATCCTGCCATCTAGATGTAGCAGAGCTGACTGTGAGGTCACATCCTGCTGTTTTTGAGTTCTCTGCAGCAAATATGTTGCAAAAAAAGCCAACCTGCTTATTTGCAGCATTTTTTCACCATTCAAATCAATGGGTGAAAAACGCTGAAAGAAGTGATTTGCTCTATGTAAATTAAAACGCTGCAAAGCACAAAATCCTGATGACAAAAAAAGACAATGTGTGTGCATGAGATTTCTGAAATCTCATAGTCTTTGCTGGTACTGTAAAAAGCAGCTGAAAATTAGCACAAAAAAGGCAGCAAAACCGCCCAGTGTGAACTTACCGATAGTGCGTCGTGTCAGTTGTCTGTCTTGTTTTCTCCAATGTGGGAAAGCTGTTCTGATGCTTTGTTTCTAATGAGTGTAGGACTCCTTGCTTTTATTATGGGATGGTAAGAATTTGCATGGTTTCACGTTGAGGTTCTACTTGTTAATCTGTTGGACCTGTTAGCACAGGAGAAAAAAACATGGAACCCAAAGGGTATGTGCACACGTAGATGGAACCTCTGCGGATTTTTCCGCTCCTGTTTTGAGAAATCTGCAGGTAAAAAGCACTGGGTTTTACCAGGGATTTTATGCAGTTTTGTGCGGATTACACATGTGGTTTTACACCTGTGGATTCCTATAATGGAGCAGGTGCAAACCCCTGCAGAATCCGCACAAAGAATGAACATGCAGCGTTTCCGCGTGTTTATTTCCGCAGCATGTGCACTGCAGATTTTGTTTTTTATAGGTTTACATCGTACTGTAAACTCATGGAAAACAGCTGCGAATCCGCACCGTCAAATCCGCTGCGGATCCGTAGCAAAATCCGCAGCGTGTGCACATAGCCAAACAGTCCAGAACTAACGAGCACACCAACCTATTCATTATTTAACTCCTTCCCAACATGCACAATAGTACAGCGCTGTGGGAGCAGAGTTCCTGCAAATAGTCGTACATATACTTCCTGATGGTCGCTCGGGCTCACGCTGAGCGCTGCCGCAATCAAATGCGGATGTCATCTCTATATGAGAGTGGGCACCCTGCAGCAACGCCCACGATTGGTGCTATCACCAATCGCGGGCATTTAACTCGTCTTCGATTGCAGAGGGAGGGAGGTGCCTCTTTGCGCCCATCGGCACAACGAAATTGCAATCGTGTTCCGAACATTTTCATAGTGACACCGGCCGAAAGATGCAGGATCAGACATGCCTCCCTGTGTACAATATGCTGATCTAATGCCCAGCAATGCATTGCAGAGTATTAGATCAGTGAGTGGACAATTGATTTCCCATACTGGGGGAGGGTAAAACAGTAAATCAAAAAGTTTTTTTAAAAATTGTAAAAAGTATTTTTAAAAAATCACAAACTAAAGAACAAAAAAGTGAAAAATATAAGTCCAATAAATACATTTATGAAGACAAAAATAAAAAAAGTACGCATATTTGGTATCGCAGAGTCCGAAACAATCCGACCTATAAAGCTGTGACACTAGTTAGCCCCTTCAGTGAAAAAAGCCTCCAAAAACGATGCTTTATCGTACCACTGAACAAAAAGTGGAATATAACATGATCAAAAAGTCGAATGTAAGAATTGTATCTCTGAAAATGTCATCTTGTCCCGCAAAAAGCAAGCCACCATACAACTTCATCAGCGGAAAAATAATTCTAGTTATATCTCTCAGAATAAAGCAATGCAAAAATATTTTTTTTTCTCTATAAAATAGTTTTTGTGTAAAAGAGCCAAAACATAAAAAAATTATATAAATGTGGTATCGCTGTAATTATACTGACCTGAGGAATAAACGTGCCTTATTAATTTTACCACGCGCGGAACGGCATGAAAAAAAACAGCATTCTGGTTTTTGTTCATTCTGCCTCCCACAAATCGGAATAGAAAGTGATTAAAAAATGTAATTTTCCCAAAAATTGTACCAATAGAAACAGCAACTTGTCCTGCAAAAAAAAAAGCCAACACATGACTGTTGGCCGAAATAAGCAAATATTATAGCTTTCAAAATATGGGGTGCAACAACTTAAAAAGTGTTTTTAGTGTGTGACAGCAGCCCAACAGAAAAAAATATAAATCTGGTATCACTGTAAACGCACTCGAAGAATAAAGTTGTCTAATCCATTATACTGTTTGAGGAATGGTGTAAAAAATAAATAAAAGCAATTCTTCAATTGCTGTTGATTATTTTATTCTGTCTCCCAACGATCGCTCACATTTACCTTGCACTCTGCACTGAGCTCTTACACTGGGGTTTCCATGTAAATCTCTGAAATACGTGACTCTGACGTAACCCCCGGCAGAACATTCCCTACAATGAGCCACTGTTGATATCTTCTGTCCTATGATGAAGCAGTGTCCCGTCTTTTTAGGTGTGCATAAATGCACGGTCGGCCACAGTTTTGTGTACTTCTGAAAAAAAAGGATAACACTGAGCAGAGGCCAGACGTTGTCCGTAGTAGCTCTGCTGCCTCATTTTAGTGAGTGTATCCTTGGGGGGCTTTCATCTGAATCACATCACTTGGAGATTTAGATGGAAACCATGATGCAAGTGCTCAGCATAGAGTGTTGGATAAATGTGATTCCAAACGTTTTGTAAAATGTTTCCAATAAAAGCTTCAACTCAATCCACAAAAAAAATCCCCAATCAGGTCCGTTATCTGGTAATGAAGTTATAGGGGGCTTCCATGGTACTGCTAGTATATAGTCTCTGGTAAAGTGAAATGGCTCCTTGCCCCCAAAATAAAATTCTGCGCTCCCAAATTCAAATGCCTCCCTTCTGAGCTCTACAGTGTGCCTAAACCACATTTAGCGTCCTCATGTTTGGCATTTCTGTAGCGATGAGAAACAGCTTAATTTACCGGTGCGTGTGTCCAGAAGCATGAGCTGGGCATAACGTACTGGGCAGTGGCGTAACTACAAAGTGAGGGGCCCCGATGCGAACTTTCAAATGGGGCCCCCCGCGCCAAAATATTTCCCACCGAAATTCACATTTTCCCTATGCATTTCGCACACTATAGTTTTGTTGCCAAGTTGTATAGTCTGACCTATTACTGCCCTGTAATCGCTGAGAAAAATGATTTTATAACTAACATGTCCCTATACTAATTAGGGCAATGTCTTCGGAAGTGCAGACTCTGGGCGTTCATGTCCTCCCTCGCTCTAATTCCAAGCGCACTCCCGGCGTTTGAAATCTGTGTGCTGTTTCTTCCTGGTATGACGCTGCAGTGCGTCATTTCTGGACTTGTGCAGTGTGGGAGTGTATTGGTTGTACTGGTTGGCTCTGGAGCATGCGCACTGCACATTCTGACGCTGGCGAGTACACGCAATACTCCCCCACAGTGCACATGCTGGGCTCTGCCCACAGCCGTGTACCATGCTTCCCGACTCGGAAATTTACAGCCCGTACACACACGGCTTCGCTCCGAGAACCCCGTACACACGCGGCTCTGCTCCGTACACCTTGTACACACGTGGCTCTGCTCCGTACACCTTGCACACATGCGGCTCTGCTCCGTACACCTTGTACACACGCGGCTCTGCTCCGTACACCTTGTACACACGCGGCTCTGCTCTGTACACCTTGTACACACGTGGCTCTGCTCCGTACACCTTGCACACATGCGGCTCTGCTCCGTACACCTTGTACACACGTGGCTCTGCTCCGTACACCTTGCACACATGCGGCTCTGCTCCGTACACCTTGTACACACGCGGCTCTGCTCCGTACACCTTGTACACACGTGGCTCTGCTCCGTACACCTTGCACACATGCGGCTCTGCTCCGTACACCTTGTACACACGCGGCTCTGCTCCTTACACCTTGTACACACTCGGCTCGGCTCCGTACACCTTGCACACACGCGGCTCTGCGCCTTACACCTTGTACACACGTGGCTCTGCTCCGTACACCTTGTACACACGTGGCTCTGCTCCTTACACCTCGTACACACACGTCTCAATACCACACAGGGGGCACCCCTCTCTGCTCCGCCACCTCACACAGGGGGCCCCTCTCTGCCCTGCCACCTCAGACAGGGGGCGCCCCTCTCTGCCCCACCACCTCACACAAGTGGCCCCCGTCTCTGCCCCGTCACCTCACACATGGGGCCCCTCTATGCACACGTCTCCAGGATCTATATCACGACACCAAGGGGAGATGATGAGCCAGCACCCACCTGCCTCTCTGTGAGGTTCTTGTCTGGCCCCAACACTGCCTCCCTCAGCTCCATGCCGGGCAGACAGTAGAGCTTAGCCCTGAGCAAAGCACAGAGACGTGGGGAAGGCGGGCACTGGCCGCAGTGCTGGTGACTCCAGAGCAGCGGGAACAAGTCTGAGTACAACCAGCACAAGGTAACTGCCCACCGGAGCTACGGGAGGGGGGGGAGCTGGGGGGCCACCCACAGCTACGCTACTCTAACTGCCTTAACCACTGCGGGCCTCGTCGCAGCTGCGACCCCTGCGACCTCGGTAGTTACGCCCCTGGTACTGGGCAACTACAGCGTATTGGTCACTACAATGGCAGTCTGACATTTTCACTACGCAACATCCACTGCTGCTTGTTGCTGGAAGATACTCGTGAACGCAGAATAGTCACTACACCTGTAGATAAATTCCAAAAGTTCTCCGTCCTTCCCCAGTCTCACCATATGTCTAAGTACTGTACAGCTACATATGACATAGTTCTACATTCAACAACAATTGTGGAACAAATTTTGGTGCTATTTTTACATATTTCCTAGTGTGAAAATGTAAAATCTGGGTGTAAAACAATGTTTTGGTGGTAAAAATGTAATTTATTTTTTCTTCACTGCCCAATGGTATAAAATTCTATGACACACACCTGTGGTGTAAATATGATCACTGTACCCCTAGATGAATTCATTGAGAAGTGTAGTTTCTAAAGTGGGGTCACTTAAAAGGGGGTTCTGCTGTTCCGATACCTCAAGGGCTCTGCCAGTGTGTCATGACACTCTCAAACCAGTCCAGCAAAATCTGAACTCCAATATGGCGCTTCTTCCCTTCTGAGCTTTGCACTGTGCTTCACAATTAGTTTTCGACCACATATGAGGTATTGGTGTACTCAGGAGAAATTGAAAAACACATTTTGTAATCTATTTTCTCCTGCTATCCTTGTGAAAATGAAAAAAATTGGGCTGAAATAACTTAAATGGGAAAATTATATATTTTTTCATTTTCACAGATCAACGTTGTAAAATTCTGTGAAGCATCTGTGGGTACAAGGTGCTCACCACACATCTACATATATTCCTTGAGGTCTAGTTTCCAAAATGGTGTTACTTGTGGGGGTGTTTCCTTCAGTATCTCTCCAAATGCGACATGACACCCGCAGACCATTCCATCAATGTCTGCCTTCCAAGACGTCACTCCTTCCTTTCTGAGCCCTGCTGTACACCCAAAAATTGGGTCTAAAGTAACATTTTTGAGAAAGAAAGTCAAATTTTAGTTTTTTTCTTCCACATTGTTTCAGTTCTTGTGAAGCACCTGAAGGGGTAATAAATAAACTTCTTGAATGTGGTTTTGGGCACTTTGGAGCGGGTTTTAAAATGGTGTCACACTTGGGTATTTTCTGTTATACAGACCCCTCAAGGTCATTCAAAAAGTCAAACAGTGCTTCCTCCCTTCTGAGCCTGGCTTTCCCCCACATACGGGGTATCGGCGTACTCAGGAGAAATTGCACAACAAATTTTGAGGTCCATTTTCTCCTGATACCCTTGTGAAGATAAAAAAAATTAAGGGGTACAGTTTTTAGAATGGTGTCACTTTTGGGTATTTTCTGATATATTGACCCCCCCCAAAGTCACTTCAAATGTGATGTGATCTCTAAAAAAATGTTTTTGTAAATTTTGTTCTAATAATGAGAAATCGCTGTTCAACTTTTAACCCTAATAACTTCCTAACAAAAAAAAATATGTTTCAAAATTGTGCTGATGTAAAGTAGACATGTGGGAAATGTTATTTTATTAACTCTCTGGTTTAAGAGCATAACAGTTAAAACTTTTAAAATGTTCGCCAAATTCCCGTTTTTTTGTCCACAAAAGTACGCAAGTCATATCCAACACATTTTACCACTAACATGAAGTACAACATGTCATGAAACAACAATCTGAGAATCAGTGGGATCCGTTTAAGCGTTCCTGAGTTATAACCGCATAAAATGAAACTGGACAGAATTGTAACATTTGCACTGGTTAAGTAGGTGAAAACAGGCTCGGGGGCAAAAAGTTAATTTCAATTATGTAATTATTTGGTATACATTTTATTATTTAAAAAATAATCCCCTCAACTTCAAATATTAAATTGCATTACTGGAAAAATTGTGCATATCGAAAACATAACATGTATTCAAATTGAACATGAAAAGCTAGCTGGTTATTGGCCAATGAGAAAATGGCAAAATATAATATTTTGTAAGAAGCAGCATATAAAGATTGACTAATTTACCCGACTTTATTGGTTAACCCTATGAGAGCTGAAATAGTCTGAACTAGGCAACAATTTAATCATGCAATCTATGTGCAGGCATTGGGGGCAAGTAGTTTATGTGCAATTATACGGTGACTGCTGTAAATATCTGAATCAGCATACAAAGAGGTTAAGCAAACCTGGGAGTGAGGAAAGGGCGATTTCCATAGAGCAATGTTCACACTTCCATTCAACAGGTATGGAGATTCAATTGAATATATGAATGAGTAACAGTCTTAAGTAGATGACAATAAGAAGGCGATAGTTCACACTGTGCAATCAGTGAAATGTTGAATCTCCGCTGTTTCCTCAATCCATTGAGGGAAATTAAACAGAGGTCCTGTCAAGAAAATAATCAAGTTCCTGGCTCTGAACGTATACGGTAGATCATACCCTTCCTTGGCCCATCATCTTGTATAAGAGGAAACTGAGCTGTGTAATCATCTGTTCAGGAAACAAATGGGGAAAACAAAAACTTTCAAAATATCTCCATTTGTTCTGTATCGTACATGAACACCACACACAGAAATCCCCACACTGACACGCCTTGGCGTACTATCAATGAGATTCTAATGGTTGTCTGAGGAATATTCTGCCATGCCGAATGCTCTTTTGCACACAAATAGTCTGAGAATGGCGGTGCGAGGTCGCTGAAACACCTGTAGCTGGACGTCTGGCTGGTAGCTGAATGTTGTGTATGTCGATGTTTTGTGCAGGCAATGTTTAAAACCTTCAAATTGGGCATCACATACCAAGTCTATGTGGAATACAAAAAGGGCGGTGGTACGGCCATTTCTCCAAAGTGTCCCAGGAGTCGTTTTTCAATATGACAGGTCGCATATTGCTCGTGTTACTGTGAGCAACCTCTGTGACCTAAAAGTGGTACCATGCTGTATTTTCGAACTTTGTCTCCCATTGAGCATATCTGAAACGTCATCGTCAGCAATTGTAAAGGGAGCTGCCAGCAGCAGATGTTGATGATTTGTGAACCCAAATGTATTCAGCGTGGCAGGACACTCCTCATGTATTACTAATCTCATTAATAGCAGCCAAGGTGTGTAAGTCCATGTATTTCAGTGTGTTGCTCATACTTGTTACTGAATAAATTAAGATGTTTGAAAATTTTGTTTCAATTTTTTTTATTTTTTGCAAATCATGTCTACCGATCCTGTGATTTCCATAATTGCAGGACTTTTCCTTCTTGCTGCTGCAATTTCAATCTTGAGTGTGTTTATACCGTACGTGTGGTTGTTTAGCTTATATTATATGTACTAGATGGTGGCCCGATTCTAACGCATCGGGTATTCTAGAATATGCATGTCCACGTAGTATATTGCACAGCCCACGTAGTATATTGCCCAGTCACGTAGTATATTGCCCAGCTACGTAGTATATTGCCCAGCCATGTAGTATATTGCCCAGTCACGTAGTATATTGCCCAGTCACGTAGTATATTGCCCAGTCACGTAGTATATTGCCCAGCCTTGTATTATATTGCCCAGTCACGTAGTATATTGCCCACCAACAAAAGCACCAATCAAAAAAGAACCAAGGATGAAGAATAAATAAAAGATACTCAAATAGGAGGACAAATATATATATATATATATAAAAATATACATGTGTTTTCTTGGGGACGGACAAATTAAACAGGGGTTAAACCATAAGCTAAGACACATAGAAAAAAGAGAGGCTATCCCAAACCCACCAATAATTATGCAAAATACCGGCCAGGGGTATTAATTAACTATGCAAGACAAAAAGTGCATAGTGCATATGAATATAACAAAATAAATAGTCATATCTCCATCACAAAAGGCCAGCAATCAAACAAAAGCAGAGGTGTGCAAATTTATGCAAAAAATATTATCATCCAAGCGCAACAGTGTGCAGCTGTGCCAATAAACAGAAAAAATAAATCGAAAAAAATGTGAGAGTGAAATAACTCACAAAAAGAAACAGATTACGTGTAGTACAATAAAAAAGGGGGTGAACAATAGTCAAAGGTAGATGTGTAATGATGTGAGGTAGGGACTAAAAAAATGGAATAATAAAGTGACACAAAAGATTATAATACAAATGGGAGGTATGAAGCCGGGTTGGTTCTGTACACTTTCTTTAAATTGCTCAGCGACGTAGTATATTGCACAGCGACGTAGTATACAGCACAGACACGTAGTATATTGCCCAGCCACGTAGTATATTGCCCAGTGATGTAGTATATTGCCCAGTCACGTAGTATATTGCCCAGCGACGTAGTATACAGCACAGAGCCACGTAGTGTATTGCCCAGCCACGTAGTATACAGCACAGAGCCATGTAGTATACAGCACAGAGCCACATAGTATACAGCACAGAGCCATGTAGTATACAGCACAGAGCCACATAGTATATTGCCCAGCCACGTAGTATATTGCCCAGCGACGTAGTATACAGCACAGAGCCACGTAGTATACAGCACAGAGCCACATAGTATACAGCACAGAACCACGTAGTATATTGCCCAGCTACGTAGTATATTGCCCAGTCACGTAGCATATTGCCCAGCCACGTAGTATACAGCACAGACACGTAGTATATTGCCCAGTCACGTAGTATATTGCCCAGCTACGTAGTATATTGCCCAGTCACGTAGTATACAGCACAGACACATAGCATATTGCCCAGCTACATAGTATACAGCACAGAGCCACGTAGTTTACAGCACAGAGCCACGTAGTATATTGCCCAGTCACGTACTATGTAGCACAGCCCACGGAGTATATCACAGCCCACATAGTATATAACACTGCCTATGTAGTATACAGCACAGAGCCACGCGGTATGTAACACAGCCCACGTAGTATACAGCAGTGTGGGCACCATATTCCTGTTAAAAAAAATAAGTAAAATAAAAAAAGTTATATACGGTACTCACCTCTTGGGGTCCAGCGGAGCTCCGGCGATAGGCGCGCGGCTGCCGCCATCTTCCGTTCCCAGGATGCATTGCGAAATTACCCAGATGACTTAGCAGTCTCGCGGGGCCGCTAAGTCTTCTGGGTAATTTCGCAATGCATCGCCGGGAAAGGAAGATGGCGGCTGGCGCGAGCGGCTCAGCGGACAACGGAGGGTGAGTATAGCAGGTTTTTTGTTTTTTTTATTATTTTTAACATTACATTTTTATAGTGCTTTGGCACAAAGCACTATATTGTTATTTACTATTGATGCCGCATAGGCAGCATCAATAGTAAAAAGTTGGGGACACACAGGGTTAATAGCGGCGGTAACGGAGTGCGTTATCCGCGGCATAACGCGGTCCGTTACCGCCGGCATTAACCCTGTGTTAGCGGTGACCGGAGGGGAGTATGCGGGCGACAGGCACTGACTGCGGGGAGTAAGGAGCGGCCATTTTCTTCCGGACTGTGCCCGTCGCTGATTGGTCGTGGCTGTTTTGCGGCGAACAATCAGCGACTTGGATTTCCATGATAGACAGAGGCCGCGACCAATGAATATCCGTGACAGACAGAAGGACAGACGGAAGTGACCCTTAGACAATTATATAGTAGATTAGTGATAGTTATCTAATATACTTGTGTAGTGGTGTATTCATGCCATAGTCTTTTATTATGATTAGGCAACATTAAAATTGTATTTTTGCATTTAATGTATTCATATTTGTCTCTTTTTTATGACATTTGAAAAGTAGTATGGATGCATATTGTTATGCACTTAAATGTCATACTTTATACAGTAAGGCATTGTTTATATTCATAAAACTAACAATATTGTGTTTACCATGTAATCATGTATATCACTATGGTATTCCTGCAATGCTTTGTCACCTACTTGCCCCTGGGGAATGTTTTTTATCATTGAGATTGTATATACTTTTTAGTATTCATGACATCAAGCAAATATATAATTAGATAGCTTACCAACATTTATTTTTTGTAATACTTTTTCTTATTACACGTTCCTAGGCAATTATTATGTGTGCAAGTATTTTTGTATAAGTTCTGTTCACAAAAGACATGCGCAGTATTCTTATTTTCTCGTTTGCTGTCACACAGACATGCACAGTCAGAGCAAGTTCATTGTGAGGCTTGTAACAGACCTTGTGTGACTATTTATAGCCAAGTTGACCCAGAACGTCCATCTATTTCCGGATACCATCAGGCACATGAGATGTCATGCAACTACTCGCTCTACCCTTGGTGTACAGATTAATATTTCTTTTTTTTTACTCTTTCCATGTGATTTATATTTTGTGCTTAAAGGGGTATTCCCATCTTCAAGATCCTATCCCAATATGTAGTAGGCTTAACAATAACAGCACTATGTAACACAATTTTTGTTCCTGGCTTCCAAGTGTAATATTTCACATTTTTATATATTTTTTGTTCCTGGGTCCAAAGTGTGTTTTCCTAACCCATTATGCCTAAAACAAATAGAAAATAGTTGTCGTTCCACAAAAACTTTTCTTCTGTGATCGGGACAATGAAATTTTGAAATTTGTCTGTTTTCAGGAAAATTCTCCATTGGTATTCAATACTGAGTAGTCTTCATTGTCCTGATCACAGAAGCAAAGTTTTTGTGGAACAACAACTATTTTCTATTTGTTTTAGGCATATCGGGTTAGGAAAGCACACTTTGGACCCAGGAACAAAAAATAAATAAAAATTTATTACATAGTGTAATATTAGCAAATACTTCCAATTGGAAATATAAAATATAACATTGCAGTACCTTATGTACCCTTGATTACGACCACTAACAACTAAGTAACCGTGACTATATGTGTAGTCATAACCATTGATACATAAGCTACTGCAATGCCCTGCAAATGTCGTAAGCGATGTAACAAATCAGAACAACTATACAACATTTCTAATTGGAGGTATTTTCTAATATTATTACACTATTACATATTGGGATTGGAGATGGGAATACCCCTTTAATACCCCTTCATGAAGTTGTGATTGCAACATTATGCTCATATTCTGTGTAATGTTAAATATGGCCAAACATGGATGACATCCATGGTGTGTACTTGTTTTTCACGGAACTATAGATTTGTTGCATTTTTCATCCGTGATACTGGAGAAAATTGGACACGTCTCTGAGTTTTGCATGTCCAAACGGTAAGGGAAAAAATATGGGCATATGAATAGCACCATTGATTATAATGTGGACATGTATCTGTGAAAAAAGTGGATAGAACACAGACATCTGATTGAGGCCTAAGATATAATCCAGACTAAAGTTTATTATTATTGTTATTATTATTATTTATTGTTATAGCGCCATTTATTCCATGGCGCTTTACCTGTGAGGAGGGGTATACATAATAAAAACAAGTACAATAATCTTAAACAATACAAGTCATAACTGGTACAGGAGGAGTGAGGACCCTGCCCGCGAAGGCTCACAATCTTCAAGGGATGGGTGAGAATACAATAGGTGAGGATAGAGCTGGTCATGCAGCGGTTTGGTCGATCGGTGGTTACTGCAGGTTGTAGGCTTGTCGGAAGAGATGGGTCTTCAGGTTCTTTTTGAAGGTTTCGATGGTAGGCGAGAGTCTGATGTGTTGTAGAGGGTTCCAGAGTAGGGGTGATACGCGAGAGAAATCTTGTATACGATTGTGGGAAGAGGAGATAAGAGGGGAGTAGAGAAGGAGATCTTGTGAGGATTGGAGGTTGCGTGTAGGCAAGTACCGGGAGACGAGGTCACAGATGTATGGAGGAGACAGGTTGTGGATGGCTTTGTAAGTCATGGTTAGGGTTTTGTAGTGGAGTCTCTGAGCAATGGGGAGCCAGTGAAGGGATTGACAGAGGGGAGTGGCCGGGGAATAGCGGGGGGACAAGTGGATTAGTCGGGCAGCAGAGTTTAGAATAGATTGGAGGGGTGCGAAAGTGTTAGAGGGGAGGCCACAGAGCAGGAGGTTGCAGTAGTCAAGGCGAGAGATGATGAGGGCATGGACTAGAGTTTTTGCAGATTCTTGGTTGAGGAATGTACGGATTTGTGAAATATTTTTGAGTTGAAGTCGGCAGGAAGTGGGAAGGGCTTGGATATGTGGTTTGAAGGAGAGATCAGCGTCAAGGATTACCCAGAGGCAGGGAGCTTGTGGGACTGGGGAGAGTGGGCAGCCATGCACTGTAATGGATAGGTTCGTTGGGGGGGTCGCGTGAGATGGGGGAAAGATGATGAATTCTGTTTTGTCCATGTTAAGTTTCAGAAATCTAGCGGAGAAGAAGGATGAAATAGTGGACAGACATTGAGGGATTCTGGTTAGTAGGGAGGTGATATCTGGTCCAGAGATGTAGATCTGTGTGTCATCAGCGTAGAGGTGATACTGAAAGCCATGAGACTCTATGAGCTGTCCCAGGCAAAAGGTGTAAATGGAGAAGAGCAGGGGCCCAAGGACTGAACCTTGTGGGGTCCGACAGGGGGCGAGGTGAGGAGGTGGTGTGTGAGTGGGAGACACTGAATGTCCGGTCTGTTAGGTATAATGAGATCCAGGATAGGGCCAAGTCTGTGATGCCAAGGGATGAGAGGGTCTGTAATAATAGGGAATGGTCCACTGTGTCAAAGGCAGCCGACAGGTCAAGGAGGAGGAGGACAGAGTAGTGTCGCTTGCTCTTGGCGGTTAGGAGGTCAATGGTGACCTTAGATAGGGCAGTTTCAGTGGAATGGTGTGACCGGAAGCCAGATTGTAAGCGGTCAAAGAGGGAGCAAGAAGAGAGATGGGAGGACAGTTCAAGGTAGGCGTGTTCCAGTAGTTTGGAGGCATAAGGGAGAAGTGATATAGGGCGATAGCTAGATACAGAGGATGGGTCAAGAGAGGGCTTTTTGAGGATAGGTGTGATGGAGGCATGTTTAAAGCTTGAGGGGATAACACCAGTTGTTAGTGATAGGTTGAAGAGATGGGTTAGGGTTGGGATGAAGACTGTGGTGAGGTTTGGGATGAAGTGGGATGGGAGCGTGTCAAGTGCACAGGTGGTGAGATGTGATCTTGAGAGTAGAGTGGAGAGTTGATCTTCTGTAATGGTGGAAAAGTTGGTTTTGGAGGTGGAGGGCTGGGAAGTCGGGAGGAAGGGCTCTGGGGGTTGTTGACCAAAACTGTCTCTGATGTTATCAATCTTCTGCTTGAAAAATGAGGCAAAGTCTTCAGCTGAGATAAGTGGGGAGGGAGGAGGTGCTGGGGGACGGAGGAGAGAATTGAAGGTGTTGAATAACTGTTTAGGGTTGTGAGACGGAGGATATGAGATATGAGAAGTAGGTTTGTTTAGCTGTGGTGAGTGTGGTCTTGAAAGTAGTGAGGGACTGTTTGAATGTGATGAAGTGCTTGTTGGAGTGGGATCTTTTCCATCTGCGCTCAGCAGCCCTGGAAGCCTCAGTTCTTTGGTCAGGCTGGTGTGCCAGGGCTGTCTGTTGATTTTGCAAGCTTTGGTATGTGTTAGGGGGGGCAGCAGATTCCAAAGCTACAGCTATTGTGGTGTTACATAGAGCGGCAGCGTCATCCGCATTGTGTATGGAACTTATGTCTGTGAGAGGGAGGAGGGATTCAGAGAATGAATGTAGGTCAAGATGTTTAAGATTTCTGCGAGGGTGGGGATTGTAGACATCGAGTGGAGAGAGATGAGAATGTGAGAAGGTTGTGGTCAGAGAGAGGAAGAGGTGAGTTAGAGAGGTTATATAGGGAGCAGAGGCGGGTGAAGATGAGGCCCAGTGTTTCCATAATTTTGTTATTGACCTTTCATCTTTTTTCAGCCTTGGAGTTTTTCCAAGGATTTCAATTGGGCCTTAGTCCTTAGGGTATAGCGTGCAGCCCTGTCTTTTGGGATTACTTTTTGTTCTAATCCAATAGTTGAAATTTTTTTTCTAAGCGGTTTCCATGTTAACCCCTTCAAGACGGAGCCCTTTTTCGTGTTTGCGTTTCTGTTTTTCGCACCCCTTCTTCCCAGAGCCATGACTTTTTTTTATTTTTCCATCAATATGACCATGTGAGGGTTTGTTTTTTTGCGGTACAAGTTGTACTTTTGAACGACACCATTTTGGTGCAGATACAATATTTTGATCGCCCGTTATTGCATTTTAATCCAGTGTTGCAGAGACCAAAAAAACGTAATTCTGATATTTAGACTTTTTTTCTCGTTACACCATTTAGTGATCAGGTTAATTCTTTTTATATATTGATAGAGCAGGTGATTCTGAACTCGCCAATACCAAATATGTGTATGTTTGAGGTTTTTTCATTGTTTTATTTTGAATGGGGCGAAAGGGGGGTGATTTGAACTTTTATATTTTTTTTTAAATATTTTGAAGAACTTTTTTTTTTTTTTTACTTTTGGCATGCTTCAATAGTCTCCATGGGAGACTAGAAGCTGTCATAACCCAATCGGCTCTGCTACATACAGGCGAGGATCAGATCGCCTGTATGTAGCAGAATTGCTGACTTGCTATGAGCACCGGGCGGCGCTCATATAAATCCGGAATTGACAACCATAGAAGTCTGCAGGAGACCTGGTTGTCATGCCAACCCATCGGTGAACCACAATCATGTGATGGGGGTCACCGATGGGTGGATTTCCATCGCGATTGCCGGAACCAAATGTTAAATGCCGCTGTCAGTTTGACAGCGGCATTTAATGGGTTAATAGCCACGGGTGGCTCGCGATTCCATCTGCGTATGTTACGGGCACATGTCAGCTGTTCAAAACAGCTGACATGTGCTGGAAAAGATGTGGGCTCACCACCGATGCCCACTTCAAAGGGGAGACACGAGACCCAATATATTACTTTGGAAGTTTCTTGGGCTCTCCCACTGCTTCGTGGGGCTCTATCTGGTTCTCTCTTAGTACCTTTAGAGAGTTATCTTCAGATTTTTTTCTCAAAAAGTCTTCAGCAAAATAATTGTGGATCCAAAAGCTTTAGGTTCTCAATGAACCATACTTTCTTTCCAATAAAGTTTCAGGTTCCTTCCTCAGTTCAGACATAAGATTTCCTTCTTAATGGCTTCCCAACCGCCCACGGTACATAAACGTCGGCGTTTGCTGGGCTCTGTGTAACGCCAAAGTTTATAAGCGTTCAGTGGTCTCGAAGTGCCCAGGACCCCCAGGTATGGTAGCTCTGACAGGTGACATCATCGGGAAAACATCATGAGGAAAACAAATTTACATTCTAAATCATAACTTTTACAGCATTATAAAATGGGACAAATAAGTTAAATACAACTTCCCACTCCACAGCTTTATCAAAATGCATATTCACCACTTCAATTGTAGTCGTACGCAATGTTAAAGAGGTTGTCCATTACTTTATCATTGACCTATCATTAGGATAGTGTAATGAGTTCACTGCGACAAAGGGGCAAGAAGACCACAGTGTCTGATTTCTCCTACTCCTGCACGGATTAGAAGCACTTCACTTTATTAAACTGTAAATATCTTTGGGCAGTGCAGGGGTTAATCTGCTCTTTTGAGAGCTCCTGAAGCTAAGGCTCTCAAGTGTGCACTGTTTGCCACTCCCATCTCCTATATAAACTGGGTTCTGGCAAGCACTCATTGTCAGAGTAGCTTTTGCTGCATGGCTGGAGGTTGTTGTTGGTGATAATTGGAGAAAGGCGTTTGGTGGATTTATCTGCACACTATTGCTAGGTTTTGAGTGTGTGATAATTTCCATTCTTCCTCTACTTTGGTTTTACCCCATACTCCACTCCCTGGTGCATACCTGTTATTTATGTGTGGATACGATACGATACGATACACTTTATTGATCCCATGGGAAATTATGGTATCACAGCAGCATAACTTAAGTCATAAAAATCATAAAGGAATTACATAGTTGACATGACAGTGGAGTTGACAGAAGAACATTATACATTAGAATAGGACATACACAACAAGTGAACTGAAATGTAGAGAAATAAGTACACATTCACCTTGGTGGTTTAACCCTAATGTTATTGTTGTACATTCCCATAGCAGTTGGCACAAACGATATTTGTATGTTTGATATTTTTTGTTACCCCTGTTCATATTACCTTGTTAATCTTGTTCGTGTTTTACACTACGCTAAGACTATGTGCACATGTTAAGTATTTTTTCTTGCAGAAACTTCTGCAAGGTTTCTGCATCTCTTGGCAGGACAAACACTACGGAAAAAAGCACGCATTTGTGCGTGCATTTTTGTAGAGCAATGAATGATTTTTTGAGCTAAATAAAGATATTAAAAAAAAGTTTTGTGATGTAATTTTTTGGTTCTACATGTCCTTTTCATGCTGATACAGTAGCATCAGGGTAATGGGATTAGGGCTTGGTGTCAGCAGCTGTCATTGACACCTAGCTCTAGGCTTAAGGTACCTTCACACTGAGCAACTTTAGAATGATAGCGATCCGTGACGTTGCAACTTCCTGGATAGTGATATTGTTGTGTTTGACATGCAGCAGCGATCAGGATCCTGCTGTGACATCGCTGGTCGGAGCTAGAAGGCCAGAACTTTATTTCGTCGCTGGATCACCCGCTGACATCGCTGAATCGGCGTGTGTGACGCCGATCCAGCGATGTGTTCACTTGTAACCAGGGTAAACATCGGGTTACTAAGCGCAGGGCCGCGCTTAGTAACCCAATATTTACCCTGGTTACCATTGTAAATGTAAAAAAAAAACACTACATACTTACATTCCGGTGTTTGTCGCGTCCCCCGGCGTCAGCTTCCCTGCACTGTGTCAGCGCCGGCCGGCTGTAAAGCAGAGCACAGCGGTGACGTCACCGCTCTGCTTTACGGCCGGCGCTTACACAGTGCAGGGAAGCTGACGCCGGGGACATGACAGACACCGGAATGTAAGTATGTAGTGTTTTTTTTTTTACATTTACAATGGTAACCAGGGTAAACATTGGGTTACTAAGCGCGGCCCTGCGCTTAGTAACCCGATGTTTACCCTGGTTACCCGGGGACTTCGGCATTGTTGGTCACTGCAGCGATCGACATCGTTGTCTATATCGCTGCAGCGTCGCTTAGGCTACGTTCACATTGGCGTTCCGCCAATGTGCGTCGCTGTTGCGCCGGCGACGCAGCGGCGACGCAGCGGCGACGCGCCCCTATGTTTAACATAGGGGACGCGTGCGTCGTTTTGGTGGCGTTTTTCGCCACGTGCGTCGTTTCCGACGCTAGCGTCGGACGCAAGAAAACGCTACATGTAGCATTTTCTGTGCGTCCGATTTTCGTCGGAAAACGACGCACGCGTCGCAAAACGCGCGCGTTTTTGCGCGCGTTTTAGCGTGCGTCGCGCGTTGCGTCGCCGACGCACGGCGGCGCAACGCTAATGTGAACGTAGCCTTAATGTGACGGTACCTTTAGTAATGAAAAGATGTCAGCTGGACACCCTCATTACTAAGCCGATAAGTAAACACAAACACACACATTGTCACCAGTCTATATAGGAGCCTTAACACCGCTCTGCTTTACAGTCGGCACTTACACAGTGCAGGGAAGCTGACGCCGGGGGACGTGACAAACATCGGAATGTAAGTATGTAGTGGTTTTTTTTTTTTACTTTTACAATGGTAACCAGGGTAAATATCGGGTTACTAAGCGCAACCCTGCACTTAGTAACCCAATGTTTACCCTGGTTACCCGGGGACTTCGGCATCGTTTCAACGATGCCGAAGTCTTTCCCCTGATCATTGGTCGCTGGAGAGAGCTGTCTGTGTGACAGCTCCCCAGCGACCACACAACGACTTACCAACGATCACGGCCAGGTCGTATTGCTGGTCGTGGTCGTTGGTAAATCGTTTAGTGTAACGGTACCTTTAGGCTACTTTCACACTAGCGTTGTACGATGCACAACACAATGCCGCGTGGCAACGTACCGACGCATGCTGTGAAAGCGCAGCACAACGGGGCAGCGGATGCAGTTTTACAATGCATCCGCTGCCCCATTGTGAGCTCCGGGGAGGAGGAGGCGGAGTTCCGTCCGCGCATGCGCGGTCGGAAATGGCAGACACAACGCAGCAAAAAACGTTACATGCAACTTTTTTTGTGCCGACGGTCCGCCACAAGACGACACAACCGTCGAATGACGGTTGGCAATGCGTCGCTAATACAAGCCTATGGAGAAAAAAAAACGCATCCTGCAGACAACTTTGCAGGATGCGTTTTTTTCTGAAAAACGACGCATTGCGATGTGCGTCGTACGACTCTAGTGTAAAAGTAGCCTTACCAGACAGCAACTGTTCATTTTAAAGAAAAAAATAATTGAGTGGGTTTCTGCGTAATTTTAACCCCTTTACCCCCAAGGGTGGTTTGCACGTTAATGACTGGGCCAATTTTTACTATTCTGACCACTGTCCATTTATGAGGTTAGAACTCTGGAACGCTTCAACGCATCCCAGTGATTCTGACATTGTTTTCTAGTGACATATTGTACTTCATGATAGTGGTAAAATTTCTTTGATATTACCTGCGTTTAGTTGTGAAAAAAATGGAAATTTGGCAAAAATTTTGAAAATTTCGCAATTTTCCAACTTTGAATTTTTATGCAATTAAATCACAGAGCTATGTCACACAAAATACTTAATAAGTAACATTTCCCACATGTCTACAGCACAATTTTGGAAGCAACATTTTTTTTTGTTAGGGAGTTATAAGGGTTAAAAGTTGATCAGCAATTTCTCATTTTTACACCATTTTTTTTAGGGACCACATCTCATTTGAAGTCATTTTGAGGGGTCTATATGATAGAAAATACCCAAGTGTGACACCATTCTAAAAACTGCACCCCTCAAGGTGCTCAAAACCATATTCAAGAAGTTTATTAACCCTTCTGGTGCTTCACAGGAATTTTTGGAATGTTTAAATAAAAATGAACATTTAACTTTTTTTCACAAAAAATTTACCTTCAGCTCCAATTTGTTTTATTTTTACCAAGGGTAACAGGAGAAAATGGACCCCAAAAGTTGTTTGACAATTTGTCCTGAGTACACCGATACCCCATATGTGGGGTTAAACCACTGTTTCGGCACATGACAGAGCTCGGAAGCGAAGGAGCGCCATTTGACTTTTCAATGCAAAATTGACTGGAATCGAGATGGGACACCATGTTGCGATTGGAGAGCCCCTGATGTGCCTAAACATTGAAACCCCCCACAAGTGACACCATTTTGGAAAGTAGACCCCCTAAGGAACTTATCTAGAGGTGTGGTGAGCGCTTTGACCCACCAAGAGCTTCACAGAAGTTTATAATGCAGAACCGTAAAAATAAAAAAATCATTTTTTCACAAAAATTATCTTTTCGCCCCCAATTTTTTATTTTCCCAAGGGTAAGAGAAGAAATTGGACCCCAAAAGTTGTTGTACAATTTGTCCTGAGTACGCTGATACCCCATATATGGGGGTAAACCACTGTTTGGGCGCATGGGAGGGCTCAGAAAGGAGGGAGCACCATTTGGAATGCAGACTTAGATGGAATGGTCTGCAGGCGTCACATTGCGTTTGCAGAGCCCCTAATGTACCTAAACAATAGAAACCCCCCACAAGTGACCCCATATTGGAAACTAGACCCCCCAAGGAACTTATCTAGATGTGTTGTGAGAACTTTGAGCCCCCAAGTGTTTCACTACAGTTTATAATGCAGAGCCGTGAAAATAAAAAATCTTTTTCCCACAAAAATTATTTTTAGCCCCCAGTTTTGTATTTTCCCAAGGGTAACAGGAGAAATTGGACCCCAAAAGTTGTCCTATTTGTCCTGAGTACGCTGATACCCCATATGTTGGGGTAAACTCCTGTTTGGGCACACTCGGAAGGGAAGGAGCACTGTTTTACTTTTTCAATGCAGAATTGGCTGGAATTGAGATCGAACGCCATGTCGCGTTTGGAGAGCCCCTGATGTGCCTAAACAGTGGAAACCCCCCAATTATAACTGAAACCCTAATCCAAACACACCCCTAACCCTAATCCCAACAGTAACCCTAACCACACCTCTAACCCTGACACATCCCTAACCCTAATCCCAACCCTATTCCCAACCGTAAATGTAATCTAAACCCTAACCCTAATTTTAGCCCCAACCCTAACTGTAGCCTTAACCCTAACTGTAGCCTTAACCCTAGCCCTAACCCTAACCATAACTCTAGCCCTAACCCTAGCCCTAACCCTAGCCCTAACCCTAGCCCTAACCCCAACCCTAGCCCTAACCCTAGCCCTAACCCTAGCCCTAATGGGAAAATGGAAATACATTTTTTTAAAATTTTCCCTAACTAAGGGGGTGATGAAGGGGGTTTGATTTACTTTTATAGCGGGTTTTTTAGCGGATTTTTATGATTGGCAGCCGTCACACACTGAAAGACGCTTTTTATTGCAAAAAATATTTTTTGCGTTACCACATTTTGAGAGCTATAATTTTTCCATATTTTGGTCCACAGAGTCATGTGAGGTCTTGTTTTTTGCTGGATGAGTTTTATTGGTAACATTTTCGGGCACGTGACATTTTTTGATCGCTTTTTATTCCGATTTTTGTGAGGCAGAATGACCAAAAACCAGCTATTCATGAATTTCTTTTGGGGGAGGCGTTTATACCGTTCCGCGTTTGATAAAATTGATAAAGCAGTTTTATTCTTCGGGTCAGTACGATTACAGCGATATCTCATTTATATCATTTTTTTTATGTTTTGGCGCTTTTATACGATAAAAACTATTTTATAGAAAAAATTATTATTTTTGCATCGCTTTATTCTCAGGACTATAACTTTTTTATTTTTTTGCTGATTATGCTGTATGTCGGCTCGTTTTTTGCGGGACAATATGACGTTTTCAGCGGTACCATGGTTATTTATAGCTGTCTTTTGATCGCGTGTTATTCCATTTTTTGTTCGGCGGTATGATAATAAAGCGGTTTTTTGCCTCTTTTTTTTTTTTTCTTATGGTGTTTACTGAAGGGGTTAACTAGTGGGCCAGTTTTATAGGTCGGGCCGTTTCGGACGCGGCGATACTAAATATGTGTACTTTTATTGTTTTTTTTATTATTTAGATAAAGAAATGTATGGGAATAAGATTTTTTTTTTTTCATTATTTAGGAATTTTTTTTTTATATTTTTTTTACACATTTGGAATATTTTTTTTATAACTTTTTTACTTTGTCCCAGGGGGGGACATCACAGATCGTTGATCTGACAGATTGCACAGCACTCTGTCAGATCAGCGATCTGAGTTAGAACACTGCAGGCTTACCAAGTGCCTGCTCTGAGCAGGCACTTGGTAAGCCACCTCCCTCCCTGCAGGACCCGGATGCCGCAGCCATTTTGTATCCGGGCCTGCTACAGGGAGGGAGGTAAGGAGACCCTCGCAGCAACGCGATCACACAGCGGTGACGTCACCGCTCTGCTTTACGGGCAGCCGGCGCTCACAGTCAGTGCAGGAAGCAGAGCGCCGGGGGACAGACACCGGAATGTAAGTATGTAGTGTTTGTTTTTTTTTACATTTACACTGGTAACCAGGGTAAACATCGAGTTACTAAGCGCGGCCCTGCGCTTAGTAACCCGATGTTTACCCTGGTTACCCGGGGACTTCGCATAGTTGGTCGCTGGAGAGCTGTCTGTGTGACAGCTCTCCAGCAACCACACAGCTACGCGGCAGCGATCAGCATCGTTGTCTAGATCGCTGCGGCGTCGCTAAATGTGACGGTATCTTTAGGTGTGTTAAATGCTTTCTTCCACTATTCTTTTATACAGTATGGATCAGAAGATCCACCAAGAAAAAACTTTACAAAAAGGTCAAGGTATTCACGTTTAAAAAAAGACACATTTAAAACAACATATAGAAAAGAGCATCACAGGTTACAGAAAAAAAAATAGGTACACCCAGATTATATATGAACATGTACTTCAAATGTATTACATAGTAACATAGTAACATAGTTAGTAAGGCCGAAAAAAGACATTTGTCCATCCAGTTCAGCCTATATTCCATCATAATAAATACCCAGATCTACGTCCTTCTACAGAACCTAATAATTGTATGATACGATATTGTTCTGCTCCAGGAAGACATCCAGGCCTCTCTTGAACCCCTCGACTGAGTTCGCCATCACCACCTCCTCAGGCAAGCAATTCCAGATTCTCACTGCCCTAACAGTAAAGAATCCTCTTCTATGTTGGTGGAAAAACCTTCTCTCCTCCAGACGCAAAGAATGCCCCCTTGTGCCCGTCACCTTCCTTGGTATAAACAGATCCTCAGCGAGATATTTGTATTGTCCCCTTATATACTTATACATGGTTATTAGATCGCCCCTCAGTCGTCTTTTTTCTAGACTAAATAATCCTAATTTCGCTAATCTATCTGGGTATTGTAGTTCTCCCATCCCCTTTATTAATTTTGTTGCCCTCCTTTGTACTCTCTCTAGTTCCATTATATCCTTCCTGAGCACCGGTGCCCAAAACTGGACACAGTACTCCATGTGCGGTCTAACTAGGGATTTGTACAGAGGCAGTATAATGCTCTCATCATGTGTATCCAGACCTCTTTTAATGCACCCCATGATCCTGTTTGCCTTGGCAGCTGCTGCCTGGCACTGGCTGCTCCAGGTAAGTTTATCATTAACTAGGATCCCCAAGTCCTTCTCCCTGTCAGATTTACCCAGTGGTTTCCCGTTCAGTGTGTAATGGTGATATTGATTCCCTCTTCCCATGTGTATAACCTTACATTTATCATTGTTAAACCTCATCTGCCACCTTTCAGCCCAAGTTTCCAACTTATCCAGATCCATCTGTAGCAGAATACTATCTTCTCTTGTATTAACTGCTTTACATAGTTTTGTATCATCTGCAAATATCGATATTTTACTGTGTAAACCTTCTACCAGATCATTAATGAATATGTTGAAGAGAACAGGTCCCAATACTGACCCCTGCGGTACCCCACTGGTCACAGCGACCCAGTTAGAGACTATACCATTTATAACCACCCTCTGCTTTCTATCACTAAGCCAGTTACTAACCCATTTACACACATTTTCCCCCAGACCAAGCATTCTCATTTTGTGTACCAACCTCTTGTGCGGCACGGTATCAAACGCTTTGGAAAAATCGAGATATACCACGTCCAATGACTCACCGTGGTCCAGTCTATAGCTTACCTCTTCATAAAAACTGATTAGATTGGTTTGACAGGAGCGATTTCTCATAAACCCATGCTGATATGGAGTTAAACAGTTATTCTCATTGAGATAATCCAGAATAACATCCCTCAGAAACCCTTCAAATATTTTACCAACAATAGAGGTTAGACTTACTGGCCTATAATTTCCAGGTTCACTTTTAGAGCCCTTTTTGAATATTGGCACCACATTTGCTATGCGCCAGTCCTGCGGAACAGACCCTGTCGCTATAGAGTCACTAAAAATAAGAAATAATGGTTTATCTATTACATTACTTAGTTCTCTTAGTACTCGTGGGTGTATGCCATCCGGACCCGGAGATTTATCTATTTTAATCTTATTTAGCTGGTTTCGCACCTCTTCTTGGGTTAGATTGGTGACCCTTAATATAGGGTTTTCATTGTTTCTTGGGATTTCACCTAGCATTTAATTTTCCACCGTGAATACCGTGGAGAAGAAGGTGTTTAATATGTTAGCTTTTTCCTCGTCATCTACAACCATTCTTTCCTCACTATTTTTTAAGGGGCCTACATTTTCAGTTTTTATTCTTTTACTATTGATATAGTTGAAGAACAGTTTGGGATTAGTTTTACTCTCCTTAGCAATGTGCTTCTCTGTTTCCTTTTTGGCAGCTTTAATTAGTTTTTTAGATAAAGTATTTTTCTCCCTATAGTTTTTTAGAGCTTCAATGGTGCCATCCTGCTTTAGTAGTGCAAATGCTTTCTTTTTACTGTTAATTGCCTGTCTTACTTCTTTGTTTAGCCACATTGGGTTTTTCCTATTTCTAGTCCTTTTATTCCCACAAGGTATAAACCGCTTACACTGCCTATTTAGGATGTTCTTAAACATTTCCCATTTATTATCTGTATTCTCATTTCTGAGGATATTGTCCCAGTCTACCAGATTAAGGGCATCTCTAAGCTGTTCAAACTTTGCCTTCCTAAAGTTCAATGTTTTTGTGACTCCCTGACAAGTCCCCCTAGTGAAAGACAGGTGAAACTGCACAATATTGTGGTCGCTATTTCCTAAATGCCCAACCACCTGCAGATTTGTTATTCTGTCAGGTCTATTAGATAGTATTAGGTCTAAAAGTGCTGCTCCTCTGGTTGGATTCTGCACCAATTGTGAAAGATAATTTTTCTTGGTTATTAGCAGAAACCTGTTGCCTTTATGGGTTTCACAGGTTTCTGTTTCCCAGTTAATATCCGGGTAGTTAAAGTCCCCCATAACCAGGACCTCATTATGGGTTGCAGCTTCATCTATCTGCTTTAGAAGTAGACTTTCCATGCTTTCTGTTATATTTGGGGGTTTGTAACAGACCCCAATGAGAATTTTGTTACCATTTTTCCCTCCATGAATTTCAACCCATATGGACTCGACATCCTCATTCCCTTCGCTAATATCCTCCCTTAAAGTGGACTTTAGACAAGACTTTACATAGAGACAAACCCCTCCTCCTCTCCGATTTTTACGATCCTTTCTAAACAGACTGTAACCCTGTAAGTTAACTGCCCAGTCATAGCTTTCATCTAACCATGTCTCGGTTATTCCCACTATGTCAAAGTTACCTGTAGATATTTCTGCTTCTAGTTCTTCCATCTTGTTTGTCAGGCTTTTGGCGTTTGCGAGCATGCAGTTTAGAGGATTTTGTTTTGTTCCAATCTCCTCACTGTGGATTGTTTTAGAAATGTTCTTACCTCCCTTCTGAGTATGTTTTCCTGGGTCGTCTTTGTTCGAGTCTAATGTTTTTCTTCCCGTCCCCTCTTCTTCTAGTTTAACGCCCTCCTGATGAGTGTAGCGAGTCTTCTGGCGAATGTGTGTTTCCCAGGTTTGTTGAGGTGTAGTCCGTCTCTGGCGAGGAGTCCATCATACCAGTAATTCACACCGTGGTCCAGGAATCCAAATCCTTGTTGTCTGCACCATCGTCTTAGCCAGTTGTTTGCATCAAGGATCCTGTTCCATCTCCTGGTGCCATGCCCGTCTACTGGAAGGATAGAAGAAAAAACTACCTGTGCATCCAGTTCCTTTACTTTCTTCCCCAACTCTTCAAAGTCCTTGCAGATTGTCGGTAGGTCCTTCCTTAATATCACATATTTGCATAAACCCTAGAGTATAGATAGTAATTCCAAAGAAAAGGGATTAGGGTAATGAAATAGAAACATAGTTGATATTACTAATTTAAGTATGACAAAAAAGCAGACACGGTGTGAAGAGTGCTAGGCAATAAGTCTAGGTGTGCTCATAGAAGGCTGACAGCTTTACACCAGGAATTTTTGGAATTGCAAGAGGCAAAGTTGCCATGTTATGATAAAGTATTAACAAGGTATAATGCTGTCAGTTTGGCACATGCATAGGTATTCAAAGAATACAAAGTTTTTAAGTAAAAGATTACATAATAATAGGTACTGAACTTCAGAGATGAAGACTGGGGACCCACCACACCCAACGTGCATTTCGCAATGAAATGTTTCATCCAGGGGTACAAGTATGGATCAGGTTATATGTACCTCTGAGATTTAGTTTGCTAAACCAAAGTGCTACCAACAGCTTATAGAGATCAGGGATGAATGGCAGAGTTCCCCATAGTCAGTACAGTACAGTGACGTAGACATCATTTTTTACCACTCCCCCCTCAATAAAAAAAATAAAAACACCTGCGCACCTACTGGTGGCTTGAAACGTCTGATGAACCCTTTATAAATTGTACCCTTAGGAAGATGGAAGTTTGGTACCAGATCAATGGGATAATTATCATTTTTTTGTGGGAGTAGTTTAGACTCAGATAGAAAATATATCAGAAAAAATTCTAAATATTTCAGGTAAACCACTGGGTATTCACAGATAGACAGACATACATTCACCCTTTAACTCATGTACAGGGATCTGGTCTTACAATAGGGTCCACTGGGCTAATGCACAATGTGGGCGAAGTTTGGACACCTTATATAATGTGAATTAAAATCTGCTTGTCTTATCAGAACACAGAGTGGAGAAATTTTCCACCTCTTGTGCTACTACCGGGACAAAAGGATTTACATTCTAAATCGTAGCCGTTCTCTTTGATTTATAGGCATGCGACTGGATACTTTAGCTATGAAAGTTTCCTGCCACCAGATCATTTCAATAAAAAATGTTATGAGAGTTTTAGATCCCCTGACAGCATCAATAAATCCTGTGCCAAAACCTGTATCAGGACCTTTCTCTGAGATGTAAGTTGTCTTCAAATCATCAGTATTCACATATGTATGGGTCCTCTCCCCTCTGTACCAGTCTGTCATTGTAAATTTGTTTACTGTAAACAATATCTATAACTCTGTACGTAACCCCTTTCTCATGTACAGAACCATGGAATTAATGGTGCTATATAAATTAATAATAATGTATTACTAAATTCTCTGCCTAACCAGTCCATTATAATGTTATTCACCTAAATTCATGTTTTAAAAAAGTATTTATAACTTCCATTTTTCTTTTGCTAATTAGGCCTTTGTATAAAAAGAGCAGAGCACAAAAAAGAGCAGCCCTGAAGTAAAAAATAATATAACAATTTACAGAAACTTTATTGATATTATACTCAGAAAAAGGCAAAAAGAGGGGCTAAAATGTGCAGGCAAAACCAGCATCCATGCAGAGAGCCGGTAGAACCACACTACAGATAAAACAAGTAGTGTAAAACAGTACAATTGTATTTGATATTGCCCATAATACAAATAGTTGATGATAATAATAATCGTTATTTTTATTTAGCGCTAACCTATTCCGCAGCGCTTTACAGTTTGCACACATTATCGCTGTCCCCAATGGGGCTCACAATCTAAATAATTGATATTGATAGTTGATATGGCAGGAATGCTATAAGTCGCAACAAATATTACATAGTTATATTATGTATGAACAAATGCCTTGTAGAGTGCAACAGCAGATTCACACGTGGTCTACCAGCCCACCCCGATGCGCGTTTCGGAGAGAATCTCCTTCCTCGGGGCATGTCAATAGAATAGGGCTCAAGTTTAAATACATATGTAACCGGAAATAAAGTAAAAAACATATTACCTCGTTGCCGGGACCACCTCTACGTCAGCCGGATCGCATACTGCATAGCCACTAGCGCCGGAAACATGTGGGGCCCCACGTGATCAAGCGCCAGGAGCATGGTGGAAGCAAAAGCCGGCGATGGCAGAAATGTGAGGGCGGCGCATGCATACTAAAGTTAAAACACCAGCAACCATCTTGAATACTGGCACCAATACAAAAGAGTCATATAGGATAATGGAAAACATACATTCCTTATAGACAGGCCAAGCTCGCATCGAAGCACAGGAAGCCGCACCAAAAGTACATACCAGACAGGTACAACGCAGAACGCCTGATGATGCTAAACCTACCAGGCATGGATACATGTGCATCCAACCAAAATAAACAAATATAGGGAGAATATACCATATATAAAAAAATCAGCATAGATATAAATAAAAGCAGATCCCCACTATAGAAGTAGCATGTATAGTATGGTACTGTATATTCTCCCTATCTTAGTTTATTTTGGTTGGATGCACATGTATTCATGCCTGGTAGGTTTAGCATTATCACGTGGTCTGCATCCCATCAGGCTGCATGACGTCACATCAGGCCGCGTGTAGCATAATGTACTCCCCATAGGCCTCCATATAGTATAATGCATTCCTCATGGGCATACTCTATTAAGTATAATGCACTCCCCATAGACAGACTCTTAAGTATGATACACCCCCATAGGCAGACTATAGTATAATGCACCCCCACGTAGGCAGACTCTATAGTATACTGCATTCTCCATAGGCAGACTAGTATAATGCACCCCCATAGGCAGACTCTATAGCATAATGCACCCCCCATAGGCAGACGCTATAGTATAATGCACCTTCCATAGGCAGACTATAGCATAATGCAACCCCATAGGCAGACTCTATAGTATAATGCACCCACCATAGGCAGACTCTGTAGCATAATGCAGCCCCCATAGGCAGACTATAGTGTAAAGCACTCCCTCACATAGGCAGACTCTATAGCATAATGCACCCCCCATAGGCAGATTTTATAGTGTAATGCACCCCCCATAAGCAGACTCTAGTATACTGCATCCCCCATCGGCAGACTCTATAGTATAATGCACCCCCTATAGGCAGACTCCATAGAATACTGCACACACTTTCCCTATAGGCAGACCCTATAGGCAGACTCTATAGTATACTGCACACAACCCCTCCCCATAGGCAGACCCTATAGTATATTTCTCACATACCCTCCCCATATGCAGACTCTATAGTATAATACACACCTCCCATAGGCAGAGTCAATATTATAATGCACCCCCCTCCCGCCGAATTTGCAGAATGGGCAAAACAAAAATTGGAACAGGACCCTCAGTTTACACAGAACATTATGTTCCGTGATGAGGCAAGCTTTTTTGGGTGGACCTTTATATGGATAACCTATATGTGGTGACAGTTTTCTTGCGTAGGGTGTCTTGCTTTGAAATATGCTGCAATGACCCGGGTACTGCATTCACTAGACATCAACATAATTTCTATCCGCTCCTCATGTGTTAACTGCTGCGACATGTCAATAGCTGTAAACAAAGTGAAACTTGTAAATAACTCATGAAAGAATAAAGTTACGGTAAAACCAAGCACACCATTATTTTTCTTGTGAAATTCTCAATAACTTTGATATGTCACATGTCCCTCTTCCCATTGCAAAAAAATAAAGTTGGATCCAAAATGGCTGACTTAAAAATGGCCACCATGGTCACCACCCATCTTGCAAAGTCTTCTCCCACCCCAATTACTAATGTGTCACAAATAGGAAGTTGACATCACCAACTATTCTCATTTTATTTAGGTGTATCCATATACATGGTCTACCCTGTACTGTATTTTCTCTTTTTAAATCAGAATGACAACCCAAAACATCCAAATGACTCTGATCAAAAGTTTACATACCCTGGTGATCTTGGCCTGATAACATGCACAGAAGTTGGCACAAATGGGTGTGAATGGCTACTAAAGGTAACATCCTCCTCACATGTGACCTGTTTGCTTGTAATTAGTGTGTGTACATACAAGCTGAGTGAGTTTCTGGGGTCCAAACAGACTCTTGCATCTTTTATCCAGCCACTGACGTTTCTGGCTTGTGAGTCATGGGTAAAGCAAAAGAATTGTCAACAGATCTATGGGAAAAGGTAGTTGAACTGTATAAAACAGGAAAGGGATAGAAAAAAGATATTCAAGGAATTGATAATGCCAATCAGCAGCATTCAAACCGTGATTAACAAATGGAAAATCAGGGGCTCTGTAAAAACAACCACGGTCAGGTAGACCAACAAAAATTTCGACCACAACTGATAGGAAAATTGATCAGGATGCAAAGATAAACCCACAAATAACATCAGCTAAAATACAGGACTTTATGAAAACTAGCGGTGTGGCTGTTTCAAGATGCACAATAAGGAGGCACTTGAAGAAAAATGGGCTGCATGGTCGAGTCGCCAGAAGAAAGCCATTACTGCACAAATGCCACAAAGTATCTCACCTAAAATATGCAAAACTGCACAGAGATAAGCCTCAAAACTTCTGGAACCAGGTAATTTGGAGTGAAGAGACCAAAATTGAACTTTTTGGCCACAACCATAAACGTTACATTTGGAGAGAGATCAACAAGGCCTATGATGAAATGAACACCATTCCTACTGTAAAGCACAGAGGTGGATCGCTGATGTTTTGGCAATGTGTGACCTACCAAGGCACAGGAAACTTGGTCAAAGTTGAAGGAAAGATGAATGCAGTATGTTATCATCAAATACTTGAGGCAAATTTGCACTCATCAGCCCAGAAGCTGCACATGGGAAGTACTTGGATGTACTTGTCCTTGGCTACAGCAGAACAAAGTGAAGGTTCTGGAGTCGCCATCTCAGTCTCCTGACCTCAATATCATTGAGCCATTCTGGTGAGATCTCAAGCGTGCAGTTCATGCTAGACCTCCCAGGAATTTACAGGAACTGGAGGCTTTTGCCAAGTATAGTGGGCAGCTTTACCATCTGAGAAAACAGAGAACCTCATCCAAAACGATCACAAAAGACTTCAAGTTGTCATTGATGCTAGAGGGAGCAATACACGGTATTAAGAAATGGGTACGTAAACTTTTGATCAGGGTAATTTGAATGTTTGGGTTGTCATTATGATTTAACCCCTTAATGACCACCAATACGTCTTTTAACTGACCTGATTTACAAGAGAATAGCCTCCCCATACAGGTGACAATCCAGCAGCTGTCGGTTGTCCACTATAGCTGACAACTTGCTGCATCAGCCACGATCAGTGTTTGCACCATCCAAATCTCTTTAACCCCTTAGATGCTGCTGTCAATAGTGACTACATCATTATAAATGGTTAACAGTGTCGGGCCTTCCTCTTTATCCCAATTAGGGCCCTCAGATCATGATTGTGTGGTCCTGATGTTTGCCACGGCAAATCACGACCAAATAGCGGCCTAAGGCTATGTGCACACATTGCGGATTTGCATGTGGATTTTTCCGCACTGAATCCGCATCTCTTTGCAGAAAACGCCTGTGCAGTTTTGATGCGTTTTGATATGGTTTTCATTGCGTTTTTTCCTGCAGAATTGTCTGCGTTTTTTACAGCAATAAAGATATAAACTTGACAAACTTTACTAAGAAAAAAAATGTGATCTCATTTCCTTGTCCAACCCCTTCTTCTTCCATTCTCTATTTTGGAAAGAGCCACAGCAATAATGAGTGGACATTTGCTCCAAGATCAGAGCGCTCAGCAGAGCCAAGATCAGAGCCCGCAGCTACAGCTCCGCAGGCCCTACAGGATTATGATGCTGGGGTTACTGCTGCAAATCCTCAATCATCACAGAGAGCAGGTAAGCTAAAGTAGATGTGAAAAAATATTTACATGTCTTTGTTTTTTAATTGTGTTGTGTACTAAACCATATTTTTATTTTAGGTGCAGCAGCAGAGGAGAAGGCGAGCGCGCAAAATGTGGGTGCACCCACTCTTAGCTGAGCGCATGGAAAAGGGGCACTTTTATGTGCTTTATACTGATTTGAGGAGGTAAGTTGCCAAATATCTAAAGATAATATCCTAATTAAAATGTGTTGCAAAAAATTGAATCATATGTTATCTATCCAGTTTTTTCCTGTCAATTTTTCAGATTTCCCGACAAATTCGTTTCCTTCTGCCGTCTGACCATCCCAGCTTTTGATAGACTGCTTGAAATTCTGGCACCCCATCTGACCTTGAGTGATACGGTCACGAGGAAGGCCATCACTGCTGAGGAAAGGCTGCTCATTACCTTGCTTTAAGTAACTAATTTTCTGTTTGTATGTCATTAGGCATGAAAGTTGTCACATGTCCCGGAGACACTGACAAATGTAGACCCACTCAAAATAAAGGGTCTATGCACGTCAGCATGTTTTCGCCGGCCATGTGTCCATGGGCAAGACACGCTGTCATGACAGATTTTTACCTTTAGCATGGTGCACAAAGTGTCACACGTGCACACGTAGAACACACATTAATGTCCCCTATGTGACACGCATTGGCACTGGTGAAGAAGCGGTACTGGAAGCGCTGTTACCTGGCGGCAGGTGATGAAGATGCTGTCATCATACTCCCCTGCTCTGCATGATTTCAGCGCCATCAGGGAAGAATGGACTTTGTCTTCAGCACCTGCAACCGTGTAACTACGCTTACTTTAGCTCTTTTTCCCTGCTAGCCAACCATGTGGGAATGATGCAGCATATGGGCGGCCCACGCTTGCTACATGTGTGCCACACACACACAGACACATGGACATGGATATCTCTGGTACAGTGTTTTACGGTACCTGAAATATGATGTGTCAAACACGCCTGGAACCTGTCAGGATTTTTGGCTTCTATAAGATGCGGCCACTGTCTTTCAGGACTGATCTACAGCATTCTATAATTAACCCCGGGGTCAGAGGAGATAGATAAGAAAAATTAGAAGCATAATTTGTTTTATACCCGTGGGAGGGGCGCTATTGTGTGATCTTATCCGATAGCTGTGTCGCAGGTCCAGGTCCTACACCTACCTTCTTCTTGCGATGCCACTCTCCTGCTTGCTTCATCACTCTACTGCACAGGCGTACTTCTGTGTCCTGATGAGGACAGACCAAAGTCCGGAGGTGTGCATGCACTGTGGCTCTCAGACCTTTCCTTGCGCTTGACAACTGCAGGAATTAGTTGTGCCCTCAACAGGCCAGGTAAGTATGACTGAGCAATAGAGCGTTGAAGCAAGCAGGAGGGCGGCGTTGCAAAAAGATTGGAGTGGCCGGACACGGACCTGCAAGTCCGATTTGATGTGACTGCCGCACGCAGTTGTCTTATTTTTTTAATTTTGGTTTTTATTTCACACCCTTCATTTTGGACTGGGGTGTTATGGCCAGCATTATAGAATGCTTCAGATAAGACCTGAAAGGTGGTGGCCGCATATTATATCGCCCATAACTGCTAACAGGTTTCCTTACATTTGTTTGTGACATTTCTAATAATCTTTTCTTTTTCTTTGTAGATTTTTGGCCACAGGAGAGAGCTTTACATTCCTGCACCTCCAATTTAGAGTTGGTAAATCCACCATCTCTAAAATTGTGAGGTGCACATGTATCGTGATCTGGCAGAAGTTGCAGCCCATTGTGATGCCTTCCCCAACCGAGGAGACTTGGCTGCAGGTTGCAGCAGGCTTTCAGTTTATGGCCAATTTCCCAAGCTGCATAGGTGCAGTCACCATGATCACAGATTGGTCTGTAAATTCTTCGAGATTGCGGAATGCTTACAGCCCCACTTTTTTTTCGGGTTCCACATATCCAGTGCCCTTTGTGATGATATTGGATGATGCGTTTCCTTTAATGACAACCCTGCTGCGCCCATACCAACGAAGGGGACTGAATGCCCAGTGGAGGATTTTTAATTCTCGGCTGAGTCGTGCATGCAGATATGAGGAATGCACCTTTGGGATCATGAGTAGTCAGTGGAGGATCTTTCAAACACCCATCCAGTTGGACACAGACACTGTTGACGCTGTGAATAAGGCATGCTGTGTACTCCATAACTATGCTCATGAGTACAGCACTGATGTAGATGTGGAGTACCAGCAGCCAGTATTTAATCCAGTGGTCAACGTTGGTCTGGAAAGGCCCTCCAACTCGGGTGTGCGTGCGAGAGAAATTTTCACTGAATACTTTATGAGTCCAGAAGGTGCCGTGCACTGGCAATACTCCTGTCCTGGTGTGCAGCCTGAACAGCAGAGAAGGCTGCAAGAAGATTCACCAACCCAAAATAAGAAGCCAAGATCAATATCAAAATGTGTGAGAAGACAAGATCAATATCAAATTGTGTCAGAAGAAGCCAATATCAATCTCAAATTGTGTTTTACGTTTAAAAAAAACCTTTCATCTGGATTGGTATGTAGTAAATAAATGTATTGTTCATTTCATGTGGTTAGTATTCTATTTACTAAGTGGTGTTTGTTGAAACAAATTATCATGATTCTTCTCATTCCCATAGTCCCGTGCCCATATAACATCATACATATCCTCCATTCTATAGTCCAGTGCCCATATACCATCATACATATCCTCCATCATATAGTCCCATGCTCATATACCATCAAACATATCCTCTATCCCATAGTTCTGCGCTTATATACCCATGAAACAGTGATACATAGAGGCCTTGTGTAGTCCCCTTATGCTAAAGTATATAAAACACAAAAATTTAATTTTAAAATATAACTTTATTCTATAACCAATAAAGAAATAATGACAAATGTTGTCATTCTTTTTTCAATATGAAAACATAAACTTTTGCACAAAGAACTACATTTTTGGACGACATAACATTTGCCAGGCAACAACCAAGTAGATTGGTCTCTTGGTAGTGAAGTGGGCCTTTTGGTGGCAATGTCCAACTCGGCGTGGCAGACTTTAAATTTTTTCTACAAAAATTGCACATTAATGTAAGTAATGATAGTCTGGGCAATACCCATAGAATGTAGCAGGATCATTAGGGAAAGTGGCAGTCGGTGAGGGGACCAGCCTTTGTGTGTTTCCTGACTCAGAATGATGAGAATAGCTGCTGGCTGGTCTGCTCTATGGGTAGTCAGCTTCTCTTTGTTGGGGTTCTCGTTGTTGGGGTTTTGGTTTAGGATGGAAAAGTCCCAAAACCCCATCAATATGTCTTCGTACGGCAAAATTGGAGCAGGGTCCTCCAAAGCTGTCAGTGACATCTGCACCATACTCATAAAAATTGACTGCATATCCGGTGTTAGGGAGCGAGCCTTCCTTGCAATAGTCAAGGCTAAAAAATCAAAATGATCCTCTGTAGTTGATTTTTTTTATCAAATCCAGAGTATCATTTGCAATTTTAACTGTTTTATCATCCTTTTTTATTTTTTGCTCGGCTCTCCTGCTTCCGGATAGGCAGCTCTTTCTCTCCTGTCTGTTGCAACAGCTTCTGCGGAACCAGATGCCCAACAGCTGCTGAAGCAGATGTGCCTGCAGCAGCTGCTAAAGATGTGGCACCAGCAGAAGCTGTTGCAACAGATGGAGAACAGGTGCCAGCAGCTCCAGAGGAATTTCCTCCTCCATCTTCAGATTCATCATCACCAGGAGGAGAAGTGTTCCCTTCAGTCATGTGTGAAAAACCCCCCAATAATTATTACGGTATTTTTCCCACGCTGCATAGGAACAACGCTTTGGACGCAGCAAAAAGGCTCCTCTGCCCAAAGCGCTGCCCCATTTTTTTTTTGCGTGGTGATGACGCATATTTTCATTGAACACATGTGGAATCACCACATGCTATCAATACACTGTGCTAGTTATCTTGCGGAGTCAGAGCACCAATGCAAGATAGACATGCTGTGGTGTCAAAAGACGTGCCGCATGTCCGGTGACGTAGGTCGACACCTCCATCTTTGGAAGCATAGTGGAGATGGGATTTCAGAAAATCCCCTCCACTATGCTGTTAGATCTGGATGCTGCGTATTGAACACTGCGGCTGTACGCAGCACTCAATACGCAGTCAATTGTGCTCCTCCACATGGAAACAGAGGCTACATATATTGTTAATTACAGATTTGTCCATTTTTTTTTAAACTTACCTCCACAATGTCCTGCTTGTGATAAGAAACTATGTTAGGGATCGAGTTCCCGCCTCTGCACAGGGGGAATCTCGGGCCATCTCCGCTGCGGTCTCCCATTCTTCTCCTGCCGCAGTGGAGCCTGCTCAGCGGAGACGTCAGTCCCAGCGTCTCGCTCAGTCTGACTCTGTACAAAGAGTTACTGCTGCTTTTCCTGCTTCCTGCATTGAAGTCAGTGCTGGGCAGCGGCGAGCAGCCGCTTCTGGGACTAAGTCCTGCTTTTCTCGTTCTGAGCATGCCCAGAGTAAGATCTCTCAGTGGAGATCGAGGGTCACATGTTCGGATACTGCAGCTAAAGCCATTGATCCTTCAGGAAGGTCCTGTAGGTGCTCAGGCTCTGTGGCAGTCTCTCATTGGTCCTGCTAGGAAGGTCCTGTACGTGCTGCAACTATTTAAGGCTCACATGGCCGCACGGCCATGCGCTAGTATCTTTCTATGTTATATGCTTTGCGCCAGTGTTGTCATGTAAGAGTGTGTTCAGGGACCCGGCTGAAATAAGCCCCTAGAATGCTGGCACCTCCGGCGAGGAGATTGTTTGTGTGTATTCAGGAACCTGGCTGAAATAATTCATAATTTGGATGCCTTCAGTGTGAATGTATAATTTTCATAGTCATGAAAATACAGAAAAATCTTTTAATGAGAAGGTGTGTCCAAACTTTTGGTCTGTACTGTATGTCAAACAAAATAGTGAAAAAACAACATAATCTGATCAGCTTCTATGAAGAGGTAAGTTCCGAACTGGACCAAGGGAACCCAGTGGATATAGTGTATATGGACTTTTCAAAAGCTTTTGAAACGGTGCCACACAAAAGGTTGATACATAAAATGAGAATAATGGGGATAGGGGTAATATGTGTAAGTGGGTTAAGAGCTGGCTCAGGGATAGGAAACAAAGGGTGGTTATTAATGGAGCACACTCGGACTGGGTCGCGGTTAGCAGTGGGGTACCACAGGGGTTAGTATTGGGCCCTCTTCTTTTTAACATATTTATTAATGACCTCGTAGAGGACATTCAGAGCAAAATTTCAATATTTGCAGATGACACTAAACTCTGCAGGGTAATCAATACAGAGGAGGACAATTTTATATTACAGGATGATAAATGGCAAATTAGCTGTAATGGGGATAAATGTAAGGTCTTGCACTTGGGGAGAAGTAATACGATGTATAACTATGCGCTTAATTCTAAAACTCTGGGCAAAACTGTCAATGAAAAAAACCTGGGTGTATGGGTGGATGACAAACTCATTCAGTGGCCAGTGTCAGGCAGCTGCTACAAAGGCAAATAAAATAATGGGATGCATTAAAAGAGGCATAGATGCTCATGAGGAGAACATAATTGTACCTCTATACAAGTCACTAGTTCGACCACACTTAGAATACTGTGCACAGTTCTGGTCTCCGGTGTATAAGAAAGACATAGCTGAACTAGAGAGGGTGCAGAGATAAGTGACCAAGGTTATTAGAGGACTGGGGGGTCTGCAATACCAAGATAGGTTATTACACTTGGGGCTATTTTGGAAAAACGAAGACTAAGGGGTGATCTTATTTTAATGTATAAATATATGAGGGGACAGTACAAATACCTTTCTGATGATCTTTTTAATCATAGACCTGAGACAGGGACAAGGGGGCATCCTCTACGTCTGGAGGAAAGAAGGTTTAGGCATAATAACAGACGCGGGTTCTTTACTGTAAGAGCAGTGAGACTATGGAACTCTATGCCGTATGATGTTGTAATGAGTGATTCATTACTTAAATTTAAGAGGGGATTGGATACCTTTCTTGAAAAGTATAATGTTGCAGGGTATATATACTAGATTCCTTGATAGGGCGTTGATCTAGGGAACTAGTCTGATTGCCGTATGTGGAGTCGGGAAGGAATTTTTTTCCCCAAAGTGGAGCTTACTATTTGCCACATGTTTTTTTTTTGCCTTCCTCTGGATCAACATGTTAGGGCATGTTAGGTTAGGCTATGGGTTGAACTAGATGGACTTAAAGTCTTCCTTCAACCTTAATAACTATTTCCCCCATGTCTACTTTACATTAGCACACTATTTTAAACAATTTTTTTTTTCGTAAATCAAGTTTATTGAATTGCATGTGAATAACATAGTTGCAATCAGATGTTCAAATGCAGTTGTAGGCACATACAGGATTGTAAGAGTGATACAAAAATGGACAACTGTATACTAAAAGTTTTAACACTTAAAGATTGATCAACAAATTAATAAAGTTGTAACTTTGTGAACAAATTACCTCTGACTGAATCAGAGGTCTAATAATTTTAAAAGATTGCTTATGATGTATACATCAGATGCTCCCACTATTCAGCCGACGACCAGCTCCAGGTGGGGCCAAGCCGCCGGATGAAAGCAAGAGTGCCTAGGCTCGTCAGAGCACTCAATGTCAGCTATGGAATCTACATGAGGCCAGGCCAAGCGAAGAGAAAGTAGAAAAGAGAGGTGGAGAGAAAGGGAAGAGAAAAACAAGGGAGAGAAGAAGAGGAGAGAGATAAAAAGAAAAAAAAAGGGGTGGGAAGAGAGGTGAGGAGGGAGGGTGGGGTAAGGGTAGGAGGAATCTGGTCTTCAGTCCCAACTAAATTGAGACTATTCTTTTATACTAAGGTATGGCTGTTAATGTAATATTTGCTGTCTAGGGGAGTTATGATTATGGGGACCAATAGGATCAATCAATGTAGCCAAGTGTTCAGTTCCTCAGATTCTCTAAAAGCAATCCAGGGAAACCAAGTGTTAAACACTTTGTCTGCAGTTCTAGTATCCTGGCCAACCAATTGCTCCATCCTATAAATGTGGTTTAGTTCAACCACAAAGTCAGCATGTGAGGGGGATATTGACTGTTTCCAGAAACGAGGGATCACGTTACGTGCGGCTGTTAGAAAATGTAATAGACCTTTCTTGAATTTGGCGATGGAGAGGTCACATACAGACAACAGGGCCAATTCCATGGTGGGCTGGACTCTATGGAGAGATAATTTGTTATACAGTGCAAGGATGCCTACCCAGAAGTTGTGAATAGGCAGGCAGGACCACCAGATGTGGGGGTAGGTACCTCTGTCGCTCCAGCACCTCCAGCAAGTATCGGGGGTGGTGGGGAACATAAGGTGAATACTAGACGGACATCTGTACCATCTGGCCAGGAGTTTATAGCTTCTTTCTTGGTAATCTGAGCAAAGTGAAGATCTGAAGATAAATAACAGACTCTTGAGGCATTCCTCCGGAGTCAGTTGTGTGCTTAATTCATTGTCCCATTTTAAGAAGAATGTAGGAGGGTCAAGTCTGGATTTTCAAAAATTGGTGTCAGGGGGCCTGGTATAGAGGAGAGATTTAATTTTTGAATGCCATGCTTAACGAACTGAGTTAGGTGTCTGGTAACGAAAGGCTGGTCATCTCGGATTCCCCCAGTGCCCTCTCTCCAGAAGTGCGCCGCCGAGCTATGTCCCGAGAGCTTCATCTCCAGTCCTACCCATTTCTTACTTGACTTGTGATGGAACAGGTCGAGAGCGCAAGTTCCAAGAGAGGCATAGCTATAGAGCAAGAAATCCGGGAGGCCCAGTCCTCCGGACTGTTTATTCCTGCATAGGAGGTGATATGCCAGCCGTGGACGTTTGCCGGACCACACAAATCTTGTTATCGCTGATTTGAGCCTGGAGAAGAAGGAGGCTGGATGATACAAAGGGAAAGTCTGGAAGAAATAAAGGAGGCGTGGCAAAAGATCCATTTTGATTGCATTAATTCTTCCAAGCCAAGATATGTGCAGTTTGTTCCACTTCTCCAGGTCAAGCTCTACGTTGTGTAATGTTATTTTATGGTTAGCATCATATAGATGTGAAGACTTAGCAGGTAAAAAATAGGCAAGGGAGTCTGATCGCCATCTAAATGGGAACGAGGAGCATAACTGTGATACTAAGGGGGGTGGAAACGAAATATTTAGCATTTCAGATTTATGCGTGTTAATTTTAAAATTACTTAGGGCTCCATAGCTGTTTAATTCTGATAAAATATTAGGTAGGCTAGTGATAGGGGAAGTGATATACATGAGTATGTCGTCAGCGAATAATGCTAATTTGTGGTCTTCTGATTGGAACTTCATTCCTGCTATGGAAGGGTTATTGCAAATTGCGACTGCCTGGTGTTCCATAGTTAACACATAGAGTAAAGGGGACAGCGGACACCCCTGTCTCGTGCCGTTCCGCATGCAGAAAGAGTTGGACAATGAGCCGTTTACCCTGACCCGGGCGGAAGGTGACTCGTAGAGGGCTTTTATACTCCACAATGCTTTTTTTTGTAGTCCAATGCCTTTGAGCGTTTGGCACATAAATTCCCAATCCACTCTATCAAATGCTTTTTCAGCATCTATCGATCGTAAACACAGAGGGTCACCTTTTTGTTGGCTCTGTCAATCAGGGAGATAGATCTAATGGTATTGTCCCTAGCCTCCCTTCCGGGCACAAAGGCCACCTGGTCTTGGTTAATTAGGAGGGGCAAGAGGCAATTAAGTCTCTTTGATATCATTTTGGCATAAATTTTAACATCGATGTTTATAAGTGAGATGGGGCGGTAGTTGCTACAAAGCGAAGGGTCTTTACCCTGTTTTGGAATAACCGTAATATGGGCCATTAGGGCCTGGGGGGGAAAAGAGCCACCTGAGAGAATATAGTTACATGTTGTTAGGAAAGAAGGGCACAGCATATCTGAGAACAGCTTATAGAAGCCTGCTGTATAACCATCTGGGCCAGGACTCTTGCCTAGTTTCAGGTCTTGAATCACAGAAGTGACCTCATCCAGAGAAAAGTCTCTCTCCAGATCATCTATGCACTCTGCAGAAATTGTGGGTAATTTGTTAAGTTTGATATATGCAGTAATTTTCTCTTGGAATGAGTGGGTGGGAAGGTCTTTGAAATGGCCCTTTATGTTATATAGGGAGCTGTAGTTATCAGAGAAGCTAGACAAAATTTCTTTGGGGCTGTGGACTTTTTTACCCTTGGCGTCTTTAATGTGTGGTATAAATGTTTGTGGGCCCCGTGGATGTAGAGCTCTCGCTAAGTATTTGCCGCTCTTGTTCCCCAGGAGGTAGAATCTACTTCTAATTCGTTCTCTAAGACAACGTGACCTCTGGTCTAAAATTGTTAGTAGTTTCTGTCTAGCTGTGGACAGGCTCCTCAGAGTAAGCGGGGACAGGTCCTGCTTGTGTTGCGTCTCTAGTTTGTGGATCTGTGAGGAGAGGTGAGCTATGTTGGCCAGGCGTTCTTTTTTACGACGGGCTCCCTGAGAGATGAGTATACCCCGCAGGACGCTCTTTATGGCCTCCCATTGCATTGAAGGGGGTGTTGGATCCCCTGTATGGTTTGCCACAAAATCTGTGATTGCACCCTTCACCGCCGACACAGATCGGGTCCTGTAGTAGACTTTCGTTTAGTCGCCAGGAAAAGCTAGATCTTGTGGAAGGATCCAGCCGTATTGAGAAGTATATGGGTGCGTGGTCGGACCACAATACAGACCCTATATCTGCCTTCACCTCAAAATCCAACAAACACTGAGAGATAAAAAAAAAATAGTCAATTCTACTGTATGTGGAATGTATATGGGAGTAGAAACTGTAGTCTTTTGTGCCCGGGTGAAGAGCCCTCCACACATCTATCAATCGCAAATCATATAATTGTTTCCTCACTTTTTTAATTGAAGAAGGTAGGTACGAGGTCCTGCCCGACGAGACATCAACCACAGGGTCCATTGGAAGGTTGAAGTCGCCCCCGAGGATCATCGGAAGAGGGCCTGCAAATTTCTCCAAGAGTCGTCTGCATGTGCCTCCGAAACTTTGCTGGCCCTGGTTGGGAAATTATACATTTGCCAATATAATTACACGTGATCCCCACGCCACTGGGAGGAGTGAGGGGGGGAGGGGCGGAGAAAAGGGAGAGGATTAATAGGTAAACCAACAATTCACTAACACTATCTCAGAGTCTAGTAGTTAGGGCTATAAACTATTCAAAAGTTGTGCACGACAAGGTGTGTACAGTTCAAAACCAAATCGGTGCGTGAATCAGTAGAACTTATAACAAACTATGAAAGTGTAAAAGAGAACATCACAGGAGAAGACAGCGTCTGGCGAAGGCTCCTCTCAAGTTGGATCCAGGGGGGAACCAGTCTTCTTGCGCTGCTTAGAATGCTGTGCTTTCAGCCATCTTGGAGGAATGTCTGGAAGTTGGGGCGAGCGCGGCCAGTCCGGGAGGTCAGTCATTGGTAGTTCAAAGGTTCTTAGCAGGTTGGCCAGGTCACCCAGATTGCGGAAGATGGCCGTCTTCCCGCCTTTAAAGGCAATCAGCTGGAATGGAAATCCCCATCTATAAGTAATGTCTCTGTCCCTGAGGAGAGATAATAAGGGGCGTAATGCTCTCCTGAGCTGTAACGTGCACCTAGATAGATTGGACAGTAGTAAAATTTGAGTTCCACAGTAGTTGATGGTGCCAATCTGCCTGGCGGCCAACATGATGGCCTCCTTGGTTCTATAGTAATGTACTCTACAGATGACGTCCCTAGGTCTCGATTCTGATTTCGGTTTGGGTCCCAGGGATCTGTGTATACGGTCGAACTCAATTGAGCTGCCTTCCTCACCGTCAAGGAGGTCAAGGAATATTTTCTGTACAGTAGAGTCCAGGTCAGGGGGATTTACGGATTCAGGGAGGCTGTGGATTCTAATGCTGTTACGTCTGTTACGATTTTCTAAGTCCTCCATTCCTGTCGCAGACTCCTCCAGTCTTTGAGCGTGGCTAGCTATAACCTCCCTGTGGGTTTGTAATTCTTGTAAAATAATGTCCTGGGACTTCTCTACCTCTTCCACCCAAGTTGTGAATTCTGATTTGAGAACGTGTAGCTCTTTTTTGTAGGAGTTTTCAATACGGCAGGTGAAAGCCTCCAAGTCTGATTTAGTAGGGAGAGATCTGATGAATTTGCTAAGCTCGTTAACAGACACATCATCTGGGAGTTCGTTATTATCATCCCCTTCATTAGTCATTCTATCGGGGGAGCCCTAGTGGGTCATGTGTGTTAGAGCTATCCCCTGAGGACTTGGTGGAAGAAATGGATCTTGTGTTCCTGTGTTGGCCATTTGTATTGAGAAAACGATCCATGTTGCCAGGGAGAGGGTCAGAATCTGGAAGCAGTCCAGAACGCTTTTTGGTCTTACACATACACACCTGTGAGACTTTAATTGCTAATAGGTGGTTGCGGGGGGGATTTGGAGGGCATGTGTGCCTACATTAGACAGGCAGACCTCTCAGCAGCAGGTTCCTTTCCCCTATAGGAATCCTGGGTTCAGTGGGGGGGTTAGGCCTGAGGTTTTATGGCCTGTGAGCGGGTCAATAAAGACAGTCTTAATTGTAGTTAGGAGGCTACTCCCTTATGGGGACCCTGTGTTTGGTGCCAATAATGGGGGGAGATCCAGGGGGAGAGGAAAGCCACCCAAGTCCTGAGCTGGCACTGCACCGCACCTTCCACTCAAGTCCAGTGAGACAATGGGAACACGAGGGGACAGTAGAGACAGGCAGCAGGGGCGACCAGAGGGCAGACTGCGCCCAGAGCTGGTGACTGATAGTGAGACGGCAGGATGGGCACCGCCATGGTCAGCATCTACCCCCCGTGCCTCCGGCACTCCCACACACACCTAGGCCTGCTGTGCCGCGGTCTCCCTCTCTGCCACGTGTCCCGGTACCTGTAGCGTGGTCCCGACCTTCTCTGTGCTCCGTCTACCTCCAGAGACCCGCAGCGAGGCAGCAGCAGCGTCCCCTCTCCCGGTCACCACAGGCGCCGATCAGCGCTCCTCCGCCCCGGGACCTCTCCAGCCGGCGGTACCGCGTGCAGGATGGACACCGGCTCCGCTGCACTTAGGTGTGCGTTCTCTACGGCTGTTCCGGGCGTCGCTATCGCCGGCTGCAGCGGTGACCTCAGCGGGGGTACGAGGAGGGCAGTGAGGCAATCACCGCCGATCCCTGGTCCTCACTGTGGCGGCGCACAGTGGTGCAGCAGCGTGCTGATGCAGGGTCCTCCGCGGTGTGCCAGGCTGCTCCGCCACTGTGGCCGGTCTCCTGCGTCCCAGACAGGAGAAGGATCGCTGGGCAGACGTCTTGCTCCTCGGCGCAGTCCTCCAGTGCAGTCGCACCCCCTACCGCTCGGTGTCCAGAGGAGACCCCTGGCTCTTATCGGTCCGGCTCTAAGGTGTGTTTCGGCCTGGGTTTGAGATAGTCCGAGGATCTGCAGGGGAGGCCGCGGTGATCAGCCCTCAGGGCTATACTGTGAAGGCGGGAAAGCCTCCACCATGCGGCCTGTGGGCCCAAATCTTCAGAGGGCAAATTTTGCAGTCCAGGTCACAAAAATGGGTCAATTTTGGGATCAGAATGATCCTGATGAAGTCTCAGACAGAAAGCTGCCTAGGGCTAAGTAGACAAAAAAAAAATTTTTGTTAGGAAGTTATAAGGGTTAAAAGTTGCCCAGCGATATCTCTTTTTTCCAACAAAATTTACAAAACCATTTTTTATTTAAGGGACCAAATCACATGTGAAGTGACTTTGAGGGGTCTATATGATAGAAAATACCCAAAAGTGACATTATAAAAATTGCACCTCTCAAGGTGCTCAAAAACCATATTCAAGAAGTTTATTAACCCTTTAGGTGCGTCATAGGAATTTTTGGAATGTAAAAAAAATGGAACTTTTTCTCACAAAAATATTACTTACGACCCATATTTTTCATTTTCAGAAGGGTAAAATTTATTGTGCAATTTCTCCTGTGCATGCTGATACCCCATATATGGAGGAAAACCACTGTTTGGGCGCATGGCAGATATCGGAAGCGAAGGAGCGCCAATTGACTTTTGAATGCAAAATTTGCTGGAACAATTAGCATACGCCATGTCAAGTTTGAAGAGACCATACAAAACCAAAACAGTATCATGAAGTCTTAGGCCGCCGTCACACATGCGAGTTTTACGGACGTAAGAGCGCAGAATCTACGTCCGTAAAACTCGCAAAAAATACGGCACAATTATTCTCTATGCCCCTGCTCCTATTTGCCGTATTTTACTGATCAGTATTATACGGCTTTCTACGGCCGTACAAAATCGCAGCATGCTGCGTTTGTCACCGTACTGCGCAAGAAATACGCCAATGAAAGTCTATGGAAGCGTGAAAAATACGGATTACACACGGACAAGCAGTGTGACTTGCGAGAAATACGCAGCGCTGTTAGAGAGAAAAGCCGGTAATTCAGTGCGGTGTACAGTAAAATCACACTGACAGCTTACAGTAGAATAGGTAGAATAAATGTGTACACATTATATATATATATATATATATATACCTATTCTATGTCAGTGAGACACATATATGTATATATATTAATATTTATTCCAGCGCTAGACAGCTTGAAAGCCGGTAATTCAATTACCGGCTTTTTCCTTCTCCTTCCTAAAACCCGACATGATTTGAGACATGGTTTACATACAGTAAACCATGTCTTCTCTCCATTTTTTTTTGCAGATTCCACACTACTAATGTCAGTAGTGTGTATCTGCAAAATTTGGCCGTTCTAGCTCTTAAAATAAAGGGTTAAATGGCGGAAAAAATTGGCGTGGGCTCCCGCGCAATTTTCTCCGCCAGAGTAGTAAAGCCAGTGACTGAGGGCAGATATTAATAGCCTTGAGAGGGTCCACGGTTATTGGCCCCCCCCTGGCTAAAAATATCTGCCCCCAGCCACCCCAGAAAAGGCACATCTGGAAGATGCGCCTATTCTGGCACTTGGCCACTCTCTTCCCATTCCCGTGTAGCGGTGGGATATGGGGTAATGAAGGGTTAATGCCACCTTGCTATTGTAAGGTGACATTAAGCCTAATTAATAATGGAGAGGCGTCAATTATGACACCTATCCATTATTAATCCAATACTAGTAAAGGGTTAAATAAAACACAAACACATTTTTTAAAATTATTTTAATGAAATAAAAACAATGGTTGTTGCAGTAAGCTCCCTGGCTTTCTAGGTAATTTCCCACGATCTATGAACAGCCAGCAGAGGGCGCCTCACCGCAAATGAAGCTAAATATAGATCATTGATCTATTTTTAGCCTCATTCCCTGGGGTTTTGCAGCGAGGAGCAGCCTGCATTAGCACAGCTCCTTGCTGCAAAATGTTTTAACCCCTTCAGAAGGATTTACATCGTTGGACGTTACAGATCTGCGGAGGGTAAGTATATTGTTGGTTTATTATGTTTTTTTACTCACAGAACGAGGGTCTTCAGTGACTGGATTGGGCGTTGAATAAAATACTGCAACAACCATTGTTTTTATTTCATTAAAATAATTTTAAAAAATGTGTTTGTGTTTTATTTAACCCTTTACTAGTATTGGATTAATAATGGATAGGTGTCATAATTGACGCCTCTCCATTATTAATTAGGCTTAATGTCACCTTACAATAGCAAGGTGGCATTAACCCTTCATTACCCCATATCCCACCGCTACACGGGAATGGGAAGAGAGTGGCCAAGTGCCAGAATAGGCGCATCTTCCAGATGTGCCTTTTCTGGGGTGGCTGGGGGCAGATATTTTTAGCCAGGGGGGGGCCAATAACCGTGGACCCTCTCCAGGCTATTAATATCTGCCCTCAGTCACTGGCTTTACTACTCTGGCGGAGAAAATTGCGCGGGAGCCCACGCCAATTTTTTCCGCCATTTAACCCTTTATTTTAAGAGCTAGAACGGCCAAATTTTGCAGATACACACTACTGACATTAGTAGTGTGGAATCTGCAAAAAAAATGGAGAGAAGACATGGTTTACTGTATGTAAACCATGTCTCAAATCATGTCGGGTTTTAGGAAGGAGAAGGAAAAAGCCGGTAATTGAATTACCGGCTTTCAAGCTGTCTAGCGCTGGAATAAATATTAATATATATACATATATGTGTCTCACTGACATAGATATACAGTGGGGCAAAAAAGTATTTAGTCAGTCAGCAATAGTGCAAGTTCCACCACTTAAAAAGATGAGAGGCATCTGTAATTTACATCATAGGTAGACCTCAACTATGGGAGACAAACTGAGAAAAATAAATCCAGAAAATCACATTGTCTGTTTTTTTAACATTTTATTTGCATATTATGGTGGAAAATAAGTATTTGGTCAGAAACAAACAATCAAGATTTCTGGCTCTCACAGACCTGTAACTTCTTCTTTAAGAGTCTCCTCTTTCCTCCACTCATTACCTGTAGTAATGGCACCTGTTTAAACTTGTTATCAGTATAAAAAGACACCTGTGCACACCCTCAAACAGTCTGACACCAAACTCCACTATGGTGAAGACCAAAGAGCTGTCAAAGGACACCAGAAACAAAATTGTAGCCCTGCACCAGGCTGGGAAGACTGAATCTGCAATAGCCAACCAGCTTGGAGTGAAGAAATCAACAGTGGGAGCAATAATTAGAAAATGGAAGACATACAAGACCACTGATAATCTCCCTCGATCTGGGGCTCCACGCAAAATCCCACCCCGTGGGGTCAGAATGATCACAAGAACGGTGAGCAAAAATCCCAGAACCACGCGGGGGGACCTAGTGAATGAACTGCAGAGAGCTGGGACCAATGTAACAAGGCCTACCATAAGTAACACACTATGCCACCATGGACTCAGATCCTGCAGTGCCAGACGTGTCCCACTGCTTAAGCCAGTACATGTCCGAGCCCGTCTGAAGTTTGCTAGAGAGCATTTGGATGATCCAGAGGAGTTTTGGGAGAATGTCCTATGGTCTGATGAAACCAAACTGGAACTTTTTGGTAGAAACACAACTTGTCGTGTTTGGAGGAAAAAGAATACTGAGTTGCATCCATCAAACACCATACCTACTGTAAAGCATGGTGGTGGAAACATCATGCTTTGGGGCTGTTTCTCTGCAAAGTGGCCAGGATGACTGATCCGGGTACATGAAAGAATGAATGGGGCCATGTATCGTGAGATTTTGAGTGCAAACCTCCTTCCATCAGCAAGGGCATTGAAGATGAAACGTGGCTGGGTCTTTCAACATGACAATGATCCAAAGCACACCGCCAGGGCAACGAAGGAGTGGCTTCGTAAGAAGCATTTCAAGGTCCTGGAGTGGCCTAGCCAGTCTCCAGATCTCAACCTTATAGAAAACCTTTGGAGGGAGTTGAAAGTCCGTGTTGCCAAGCGAAAAGCCAAAAACATCACTGCTCTAGAGGAGATCTGCATGGATGAATGGGCCAACATACCAACAACAGTGTGTGGCAACCTTGTGAAGACTTACAGAAAACGTTTGACCTCTGTCATTGCCAACAAAGGATAGATTACAAAGTATTGAGATGAAATTTTGTTTCTGACCAAATACTTATTTTCCACCATAATATGCAAATAAAATGTTAAAAAAACAGACAATGTGATTTTCTGGATTTTTTTTTCTCAGTTTGTCTCCCATAGTTGAGGTCTACCTATGATGTAAATTACAGATGCCTCTCATCTTTTTAAGTGGTGGAACTTGCACTATTGCTGACTGACTAAATACTTTTTTGCCCCACTGTATATATATATACCTATTCTATGTGTACACATTTATTCTACCTATTCTACTGTAAGCTGTCAGTGTGATTTTACTGTACACCGCACTGAATTACCGGCTTTTCTCTCTAATATATGTGTCTACTGACACACATATATATATATATATATATATATATATATATATAGACAGTATATATATATTTTCTTTTCTTTTTGGGACACATGGATCACTTCTATAGCGGTATGTTGGTTTTGCTAGCCTGCGAGAAAACCACGCAGTACGGATGCCATACGGATTACATACGGAGGATGCCATGCGCAAAAAACGCTGACACACCCTGCCTACGGAGGAGCTACGGACCACTTTTTTTGGGACTTTTCAGCGTATTACGGCCGTAATATACGGACCGTATTGTTTTACGCTGTGTGTGACGCCGGCCTTAGTGAGATGAAAACCAAGAAAGAAACAAAAAAAAAAAAAACTTAAAAAAATAACTTATTTGATATTTATAAAGGCCCAAATATATACCAAAATTTCTTCTTAAATTAGGAGTAAGGCTACGTTCACATTTGCGTTGTTGGGCGCGTCGTCGTCGACGCAACCAACAGCGCATATCACAACGTTGCGTTTTTTTGACGCATGCGTTGACATAAACTAGTAATGTTCATGAATTTTGGCGCAGGATAAATGCTACAAGTAGTGTCGTCCGCGCCCTGTCTGGTGCATCAAATTGACGCATGCGTCGTAAAACGCAACACAACGCATACTGGCGCATGTCCATGCGCCCCCAATGTTAAAGATGGGCGCATGATGCATGTGTCGGTATGCGTCGACGATGCTGCGCCCAACAACGCAAATGTGAACGTATCTTTACAGAGGGTCTGGTAATGATAATCCCCAAATTATATCCACTGGGATAAAACCCCCCACAAAATTAGCACACTGATTTAGAGCTAATGAATAAATAACACAAATTAAGAGTCTAGGGAAGATAGTTTGTGTGTCACCCTAAATGTATCCCTTCCTGGCAGCAGAGGTTGGCACCCTGGGTAACTTAATGGAACCCCTGCTCCATATCGACTGACCCTCATCAGGACTCTTCAACAAAGCCACCACCAAACACCTAAATAAAGTTCTTATAGTGCAATAATGTCTGATCCTTAGTGCCTAGTCTGTATTGAGCAGTGCAGAAATATGGCTCAATATTGCAGAGGAGAGTTAATACTCGCATAAGTATGTATTTCGTATGTCTTTATAAATACACTAATATCTTAATGTGCTGAAAAAAGGAGATAACCAAGATAGTATCCCAAATCAGGGGGGAGTTTGTATCATATAAGAACCTATTTCTCAAATGAGAGGAAGTTTTTTTTTTTCAAAAGAAGACAAAGGCAGAATAAAATGGTCATGCAGCAGACAGCATAACACATATACCTACATGCATGGCCCCAAAATCACAATAGCACAGTAACCCCAATAGCACCATGGATCCTTTAAAAGCACAGTTGTATTCAGAAACCATGTCCAAAATATAGATTGACACTTATCTCAGAAGGGCTGGTACCCCATCCCAATGCTTTTCCCTCCTTTGCCAATCCAAATGGGGTTCATCAGCGGAAATGGTAACAGTGAGCCACGGGCAGCATCTGTCAATGGAACGCTGCGTGCGTTCAAGTGGGCACGGGTCCTTCCTTATGTAGTCCGGCAGTATGCGCTCCAGCAGACGTGATACGGTTGTAATATTTGCCGGAATGCATTTGGTGCCCCAGGAGGGGCCACACAAGTAGCGAAACCAGGATCTGGAGTAGGTTTGGATGTAAAGAATAAAAAATAAATAAAAGTTCAGGCCCAAATGATAGGGCCAGAGGATAACCCTTGATGTGAATTTCCCTTCTATCTGGAAGGGGCGGAGCCTCATGCTCGATGTCCCTGGTTGTATTTTTCTCCATCCAGAGAGGCAACATGTCATACAAAGCATACAATAAATTAAAATGTATATGCCTATGACAATGCCTGATTGTGGACAATGCCGATGAGTACATACATAAGGAAGGATAAGAAACGACCAATGCCACACAAAGAGAAAGAATGTGATATTAATAAATAAATTACTAATGAAAAGTCCCCTCAATGGATATTAAATGTGTATATTAGTCATGCTCTGTAAGGACCAATATGACTTTGCAAGAATTTTTGAACTTATGGATCCAACACATCAAATAAAGCTAGTAAAGCCAGGTTGTTCATTTAAACTTCCTTGACGCCCGCTGTTTTGCAACATGCAAAATCGTTGATATTATATGTCCTGTCTGTTACAGCACTTGAGAAGGTTTTTGACACCCTGTCATATTTACAGAAACTGCAGGAGCTACATCTATGAGTTCCTGGTTCCCTGCGATCACGCTAGGTACTCGTTGGTTTAGGGGCACTATAGTGACTATATGTCACAAAATCATGCGATTTATCCTCTCTGAATGTGACTGATGGTTGTGAGGTAATGACAGCGGAGATGTCCGGATCTGCACTTAGGATGCCCCAGTATCTCCTCAAGATGTTCATGATTCGACCACTGTTATCGTAAAATGTGTTGATCAGTTGAGTGACATCATGGGTAGCATCCTTCACTTTCTGGACAAGTTCTGACTGGTTACACTCAATAGCATGTCTATACCCTCTGTCGATGATATGTGTGGGATATCTTCGGTTTCTGAACCTCCTTTTTAGATTGTTTGCTTTTGATTCAAAGTCCCTCAGTGAAGAGCAGTTTCTTCTCTGCCCCAGGAATTGCCCCTTCGGGATGACCTTCCTGAGGCTGAGCGGATAACTCTCCCACCTTAGCAAGCTGTTAGATCCTGTGGGCTTGCAGTAAATTTAGGTGCCAAGATGGCCATCCATATCCCTCGCAATAAAGATGCCTAGGAAGGTAATGCTGTCCCCCCCCCCTCCATCACATGTAAATCTCAGCCCCAAGTCATTGATTTTAAGGTGTGCCACAAATTCCTCAATTGATTCCAACCACAGGACGAGGAAGTCACCAATGTAGCGCCCCCAGAAAATAATTCTGGGGCACCATGACATCCTCATCCTGAAAAACTATGGTGTTCTCCCACCAGCCCAGTAGCAGGTTGCCATAGGTGGGGGGCACAGGGGCGTCCCATAATTGTGCCCCTAAGCTGGTGGTGGAACTTCCTGACTACATGTGATGTAGGGGGGAGAGCATTCCCTTCCTAGACATCTTTATTGCAAGGAATGAGGATGGCCATTTTGGCACCTCAATTTACTGCAAGCCCACGGCATCTAACAGCTTGGTAAGGTGGGAGAGTTAACATCCTCCCAGCCTCAGGAACGGTATCCCGAAGGGACAATTCTTGAGGCTGAGAAGAAACTGAGACAGCTGAGAGTAAGAATATAGTTACATAGTTATTAAGGTTGGAGGAAGACTATAAGTCCATCTAGTTCAACCCATAGCCTAACCTAACATGCCCTAACATGTTGATCCAGAGGAAGGCAAAAAAAAAACATGTGACAAAGAGTAAGCTCCACATTGGGGAAAAAACTCCTTCCCGACTCCACATACGGCAATCAGACTAGTTCCCTGGATCAACGCCCTATCAAGGAATCTAGTGTATATATCCTGTAACATTATACTTCTCCAGAAATGTATCCAGTCCCCTCTTAAATTTAAGTAATGAATCACTCATTACAGCATCATACGGCAGAGAGTTCCATAGTCTCACTGCTCTTACAGTAAAGAATCCGCGTCTTTTATCATGCTTAAACCTTTTTTCCTCCAGACATAGAGGATGCCCCCTTGTCCCTGTTTTAGGTCTATGATTAAAAATCATCAGAAAGGTCTTTGTACTGTCCCCTCATATATTTATACATTAAAATAAGATCACCCCTTAGTCTTCATTTTTCCAAACTAAATAGCCCCAAGTGTAATAACCTATCTTGGGATTGCAGACCCCCCTCCCCCAGTCCTCTAATAACCTTGGTCGCTCATCACTGCACCCGCTCTAGTTCAGCTATGTCTTTTTTATACACCGGAGACCAGAACTGTGCACAGTATTCTAAGTGTGGTCGAACTAGTGACTTGTATATAGGTAAAATTATGTTCTCATGAGCATCTATGCCTCTTTTAATGCATCCCATTATTTTATTTGCCTTTGTAGCAGCTGCCTGACACTGGCCACTGAATATGAGTTTGTCATCCACCCATACACCCAGGTCTTTTTCATTGACGGTTTTGCCCAGAGTTTTAGAATTAAGCACATAATTATACATCTTATTACTTCTACCCAAGTGCATGACCTTACATTTATCCCCATTAAAGCTCATTTGCCATTTATCAGCCCAAGCTTCTAGTTTACATAAATCATCCTGTAATACAAAATTGTCCTCCCTTGTATTGATTACCCTGCAGAGTTTAGTGTCATCTGCAAATATTGAAATCTACTCTGAATGCCCCCTACAAGGTCATTAATAAATATGTTAAAAAGAGGGCCCAATACTGACCCCTGTGGTACCCCACTGCTAACCGCTGCCCAGTCCGAGTGTGCCCCATTAATAACCACCCTTTGTTTCCTGTCCCTGAGCTAGCTCTCAACCCACTTACACATATTTTCCCCTATCCCCATTATTCTCATTTTATGTATCAACCTTTTGTGTGGCACCATATCAAAAGCTTTTGAAAAGTCCATATACACTACATCCACTGGGTTCCCTTGGTCCAGTCCGGAACTTACGTCTTCATAGAAACTGATCAAATTAGTCTGACATGAACGGTCCCTAGTAAACCCGTGCTGATACTGGGTCATGAGGTTATTCCTCTTCAGATACTCCAGTATAGCATCCCTTAGAATGCCCTCCAGGATTTTACCCACAGTAGAGGTTAAGCTTACCGGCCTTTAATTTCCGAGTTCAGTTTTTGTCCCCTTTTTGAATATTGGCACCACATTTGCTATACGCCAGTCCTGTGGTACAGACCCTGTTATTATGGAGTCTTTAAAGATTAAAAATAATGGCCTATCAATGACTGTACTTAATTCCTGCAGTACTCGGGGGTGTATCCCATCCGGGCCCGGAGATTTGTCAATTTTAGTGATTTTTAGAAGCCGCCGCACTTCCTGCTGGGTTAAGCAGGTGACATTTAATTGGGAATTTTTAACACTAGTCATTTTGTCTGCCATGGGATTTTCTTTTGTAAAAACTGATGAAAAAAAGTCATTTAATATATTGGCTTTTTCCTCATCCTCATCCACCATTTCACCTAGACTATTTTTAAGGGAGCCAACACTATCATTTTTTTTAGTTTCTTACTATTTATGTAGTTAAATAATATTTTGGGATTATTTTTACTCTCTCTGGCAATGAGTCTCTCTGTCTCAATCTTTGCTGCCTTGATTTGCTTTTTACAGAATTTATTTAATTTTTTGTATTTATTTAATGCCTCCTCACTACCTACTTCCTTTAATTCTCTAAATGCTTTCTTTTTGTCACTTATTGCGCCCCTTACAGCTCTATTTAGCTATATTGGTTTCCTCCCATTTCTAGTATGTTTATTCCCATACGGTAAATACTGTGCACAGGTCCTATCCAGGATGCTAATAAACGTCTCCCATTTTCTTTGTGTATTTTTGTGTCTCAGGATATCGCCCCAGTTAATTGCACCAAGATCCTCTCTCATCCGTTGGAAATTTGCCCTCCTGAAGTTTAGTGTCCTTGTATCCCCTCTACTACACATCTTATTAAAGGAAACATGAAAACTTAATATTTTGTGATCACTATTCCCCAAGTGACCCCCAACCCTTATATTTGCTATGCGGTCTGGCCTGTTGGTTAATATTAGGTCTAGCAGTCCCCCCCTCCTTGTTGGGTCCTGAACCAGTTGTGAAAGGTAATTGTCTATCAGAGTTGTCAAAAAACGATTACCTTTGCTGGAACTGCAGGTTTCTGTTCCCCAATCTATTTCAGGGTAGTTGAAGTCCCCCATAATAATGACTTCTCTTGAGTCGCAGCTTCATCTATATGCTTTACGAGGATATTCTCCATTGCTTCCATTATTTTTGGAGATTTATAACAAACCCCTATCAGTAATTTATTATTTTTTCCCCCTCCCCTTATAGGTGAACATAGGTGATATTGTTCACAAAAGAGACATCTCCCTAGCTCGTCAGAAAGTCAGTGAACATCAAGTGAACCTAAAATCCCTCTCTTTAAGGGTGATTGAAACGATCCCTCAGCCCAAAATACTAGGAGATTGGGACAAGAAAATCATCCAGAGAGAGACCAGATGGATTTTCTGGTTGGAGTCCATGAGTCCAGGGGAATTAAATGAACAACTTGGCTTTACTAGCTTTATTTGATGTGTTGGGTCCATAAGTTCAAAAATTCTTGCAAAGCCACATTGGTCCTTTCAGACCATGACTAATACACATTTAAAAACATGCATTGGGGGGACTTTTCATTAGTAATTAATTTTTTTAATACCTCATTCTTTTTCTTTATGTGTGGCCCTGGTCGTTTCTAATCCTTCCTTATGTATGTACTCATCGGCATTGTCCACAATCAAGCATTGTCATAGGCATATACATTTTAATTTATTGTATGCCTTCTATGACATGTTGTCTCTCTGGATGGAGAAATTTTGATGGAATTCACATCATGAGTTATCCTCTGGCCCTATCATTTGGGCCTGAACTTTTATTTATTTTTTATTCTTTACACCCAAACCTCCTCCAGATCCTGGTAGCACTACCTGTGAGGCCCCTGCTGGGGCGCATACAGCGTTACAGCGGACATTACTACTGTGTCATATGTCTGCTGGAGCACATACTGCGTTCCAGTGAACACTTCCGGTCACGGAAGTTATTTTACGGACATATGCTCCCTGGAGCGCATTTGCCCTATGGCACTTGAAGGCACGCAGCATTCCATTGACAGCGCTGCCTGTGGCTCAGTTACCATTTCCGCTGATGACCCCAGTTTGGATTGGTAATAGGGGGGAAACGTGTCTGGATGGGGTACCAGCCCCTCTGAGATAAGTGTCAATCTATATTTTGGACATGGTTTCTGAATACACCTGTGCTTTTAAAGGATCCATGATGATATTGGGGTTACTGTGCAATTGTGATTTTGGGGCCATGCATGTATGTATTTGAGGTATGCTGTCTGCTCGATGACCATTTTTTTCTGCCATTGTCTTCTTTTGAAAAAACTTCCTCTCATTTGAGAAATAGGTTCTTAAATAATACAAACTCCTCCTGATTCGGGATACTATGTTGGTTATCTCCTCTTTTCATCACATTGAGACATTTGTATATCTAAAGGCATACGAAATACATACTTATGCGAGTATTACCTCTAATCTGCAATATTGAGCCATATCTCTGCACTGTTCAATACAGACTAGGCACTAAAGGTACTGTCACACTAGACGATATCGCTAGCGATCCGTGACGTTGCAGCGTCCTCGCTAGCGATATCGTCCAGTGTGACAGGCAGCAGCGATCAGGCCCCTGCTGGGAGATCGCTGGTCGGGGAAGAAAGTCCAGAACTTTATTTCGTCGCTGGACTCCCCGTAGACATCGCTGAATCGGCGTGTGTGACACCGATTCAGCGATGTCTTTGCTGGTAACCAGGGTAAACATCGGGTAACTAAGCGCAGGGCCGCGCTTAGTAACCCGATGTTTACCCTGGTTACCATCCTAAAAGTAAAAAAACAAACACTACATACTTACCTACAGCCGTCTGTCCTCCAGCGCTGTGCTCTGCTCTCCTCCTGCTCTGGCTGTGAGCGTCGGTCAGCCGGAAAGCAGAGTGGTGACGTCACCGCTCTGCTTTCTGGCTGCCCGGCGCTCACAGCCAGACCAGAGAAGCAGAGCGCCGAGGACAGACAGCGGTAGGTAAGTATGTAGCGTTTGTTTTTTTACTTTTTAGGATGGTAACCAGGGTAAACATCGGGTTACTAAGCGCGGCCCTGCGCTTAGTTACCCGATGTTTACCCTGGTTACCGGGGACCTCGGGATCGTTGGTCGCTGGAGAGCCGTCTGTGTGACAGCTCTCCAGCGACCAAACAGCGACGCTGCAGCGATCCGGATCGTTGTCGGTATCGCTGCAGCGTCGCTATGTGTGACGGTACCTTAAGGATCAGACATTATTGCACTATAAGCACTTTATTTAGGTGTTTGGTGGTGGCTTTGTTAAGGCATCCTGGTGACGGTCAGTCAACATGGAGGGGGGGGGGGGGCCGCCATTAAGTTGCCCAAGTTGCCAACCTTAGCTGCCAGGAAGGGATACATTTAGAGTGACGCACAAACTATCTTCCCTAGACTCTTCCTTTGTGTAATTTATTCATTAGCTCTAAATCAATGTGCTTATTTTGTGTTTTTAATCACAGTGGATAAATTCTTTGGGATCATCATTACCAGACCCTCTACAACTCTTTTTATAAAAAGAAATTTTGGTATATATTTGGGCTTTTATAAATAAAGTTATTTAAGGTTTTCTTTTGTTTCTTACTTGGTTTTCATCGCATTTGAAGAGACCCTAATGTGCCTAAACAGTGAAAATCCCCCAAAAGTGACACCACTTTGAAAACTAGACCCCCAGGGAATTAATCTAGATGTCTGGTGAGCACATTGAATCCTCAGGTCTTTTACAGAAGTTTATAACGTGAAAAAAAATAAATCACATTTTCCACACAATAATGTTTTTTAGCCTCAAATTTTGCATTTCCATAAGGGAAACAAGAGAACTTGTGCCGTACAAGTTGCAGTGCAATTTCTCCTGAGTGCGCCGATACCCCATATGATGGAGAAAAGTACTCTTTGGTGCATGGCAGCGCTCAGGACTTTTTGAATGTAAAATTTGCTGGAATCATTGGGCTATGTTCACACTTTGTGGATTTTGTTGCGGATCCGCAGCGGATTTGACCGCTGCGGATCCGCAGCAGTTTCCCATGAGTTTACAGTCCAATGTAAACCTATGGGAAACAAAAAACGCTGTGCACATGCTGTGGAAAAAAACGCGCGGAAACACAGCGGATTACATTCCGCAGCATGTCACTTCTTTACTGCGGATTTTCACCTGCTCCAATAGGAAAATGCAGATGAAAATCCGCATAAGAAACCGCAGTAAAAACCGCGACGGGTTTTCACTGCGGATTTTGGAATTCCGCTGCGGAAAATTCTGCAGTGGAATCCGCAAAGTGTGAACATAGCCTTAGTGGACTCCTTCTTCTGTTTGGAGAGCCCGTTAAGTTCCTAAACAATGGAAATTCCCTCACATGTGAACCCATTTTGTAAACTCAACCCCTCAAGGAATGTATTTAGCTGTGTGGTGAGCACCTTGAACCCCTAGGTTCTTCACAGAAGTTTATAACGTCGAGCCGTGAAAATTTAAAAAAAAATCAAATTTTCCCCACAAAAATATTATTTTAGCCCCAATTGTTTTAATTTTTACAAGGGCAACAGAAGAAATTGCACCATACAATTTGTTGTGCAATTTCTCCTGAGTACGCCGATACCCCATATGTGGGGGAATACTACTTTTGAGGCACAGTTCAAAGCTCAGATGGCAAGAAGCACCATGTTGGAGTTCAGATTTTAATGCAATGTTTTGAGGGTGCCATGTCACATTGCCAGAGCCCCTGTAGTGCCAGAACAACAGAAACCCCCCATATGTGAACTCATTTTACAAACTAGACTCCCCAATGAATTCATATAGGGGTGCAGTGATCATATTGAAACTACATGTGTCTCACAGAATTTTATACCATTGAGAAGTGAAGAAAGAATAAATTACATTTTTACCACTAAAATGTTTTAGTCGCAAGTTTTCAATTTTACAAAAGGCTAATAGGAAATTTTGTTTACAACAAACTGAGGTCCATTTTTTCCTGAGTGCGCCAATACCCTACATGTAATCGGGTAATATTTTTCATCACAGGGCAAAGCTCAGAAGGGAAGGAGACCCATACTATAGTGCAGATTTTAAAGTTATGGTTTGCGGATGCCGTGACCAACTGGGAGAGCCTTTGAGTTGCCAGAACAGCAGAACCCCCCCATATGTGATCCCATTTTACAAACTACACCTCACAACAAATTCATCTAGGGGTGCAGTGATAATGACACCACGGGTGTGTCTCAGAATGTTATACCATTGGGCAGGGAAGAAAAAAATATCATTTTTACCACTACAATTTTGTTTTAGTCCCAGGTTTTACATTTTCACACAAGAAGTGGGTAAAAATGGCACCATATTTTGTCCCACAATTTCTACTGAATGTGGCAATACCCCATATGTGGCTTTACACTACCGCGTAGCCATATGGAGAGATTGAGCGCAGATTTTTTTTCAATAGTTTGCGGACTCTATATACACAGTCCCTAATTGCTAGAAGAGCAGAATACCCCCTCATGTGACCCCATTTTGGAAATCATTACCTTTGGGGAATTTATTTACAGGTGTATTGACCATTTTGACTCCATAGGTGATTTCCAGAAACAAACAGCAATGAATGTTGCCGAGTGAAAATTGCAAACTGCCTTTGTAGTGACCAGTACGTTGTAGTGACCAATATGTTGTATTGACCAGTACGTTCCAGTCACCAATACGTTATGCCCAGCTTATGCTTCTGGAGACATGTACCTATAATTTAGGCGAGCTCTCATCACTTCAGAAATGCCAAACATGTGGACGCTATATGTGGTTTAGGTACACTGTGGGGCTCAGAAGGGAGGGGGTTCATTTTGATTTGGGAATTTCTGAATTTCTTTTGAGGGGGGGAGGAGCCATTTTGCTTTTCCAGAGCCTTTGTACTACCAGTAATGTGGAAGCCCCCATATTTCCGTTAACAGATGACAGACCGGAGTGGGGACATGCTTTTTTGTGGATTGAGTTGAAGCTTTTATTGGGAACATTTTACATAACATTTAGGATCATATTTATCCAGCCCTGTACGCTGAGCACTTACTTTGAGGTTTCCATCTAAATATTCGAGTGACGTGATTCAGATGAAACCTCTTAGGGATCCATTCATCATAATGAGGCAGCAGAGTTACTCTGGACTCCGTCTGGCCTCTGTTTCAGAAGTGCATAAAACTGTGGCCGACAATACTTTTATGCAATCCTAAAAAGATGTACCTTGACGGATCACATGTTCTATGGCATCCACAATGCCTCCATTTGCCTCATTATAGGGAATTTTCCACTGGGGGTCCCATCTGAATCACGTATTTCAGGGATTTACAAAAAACCCCGGTGTAAGTGCTCAGCGCAGAGCACAGGATAAGTGTGCACGGAGCCTTACTGCGATCTTTGGGAGGGATAATGAACAAAACAGGTGAATAATTGGATTTATTTTTTACTTAGTTCCTCGTGCAGTATAAGTGATTAGACGACTTTATTCTTCGGCTTGGTGCGATTACAACAATACCAGATTTATATCGGGTTTTTATGTCTGGCTGCTATCACACGGATTTATGTCTTTTTACATCAACTAAGGAACTTGCCCCTCAGACCATGTGAGGTCATCACAACAGAGACCCTAATCACAGGACAATAAAACAATAATTTTCCATGTTTCAGCCCACAGAGTCATTTGAGGGCTTGTATTTTGCGGGATGAGTTGACGTTTTTTTTTTTTTTTTGCTCAAATAAATTTTTATTAAGAATAACAAGGCAATTAACATGTTTCATTGACATTTTCAATACAAAGTATTTTTCCCCCCCTCTCCCTTCAAACAACCCCCTTCGATCCCAAAGCCCCCCTCCCCCACCCCACAAAGCAGCTCATCTTGTTAATTACTACCATCATTAAAACAATAGAGTATCTAATCCCTCAACCAATCGTATAGGCCACACTTCACATTACTATCCCATAGCAATCCATGGAGACCACATTTTATTGAACGTTTCAGTTTTCCCTTTCTTCTTATAAATCCCTTTTTCTAGTGTCAGGCCCTGTTTTACGTACTGGAGAAATTCTCCTCTTGACGGCGGCTCTTCCCTAATCCAGTTTCTAGCTATCACCTTCCTAGCCATGTACAACAATCTAGCTATGGCTATCTTTAGGTGTTTATCCACCCCAATCTCATCCACGCATCCCAACAGACAGACAACTGGGTCCCTAGGCACCGTGCATCCATACGCACCTTCCATACGACTTAAAACTACCACCCAAAAGGCAACCAACCTCGGACATGTCCACATCATATGGAAAATGTCTGCATCCGTAGACCTACACCTCGGACATTCAGAGTCATTACGCAATCATGCCTTATATAGCACCATCGGAGACCTATAAACTCTATGTATCACATAAAGCTGTGACAGTCTATACGGTTCACTCAGCGACAGTTTTGGGATCCATTCCAACACCGACTCCCAAGTCTCGTTATCCATTGGGCCCAGATCTCTTTCCCATTTAGCTCTCGCCATTATTGGAAACCCCAATAGGAAAGTATGCAACAGATCCCTGTACAGAGTGGATATGACTCCTCCAGTCGTCCCGTCATTACACACATACTCCAGTACTATATCCCTTTGAATCCTAATACCTCCGTTCCTACTCTGAGCTCCAAAGGCATGCCTCATCCGCAAATATTGATACTCTCCTGCATTCCCAAGGCCAAATTCCGCCTGCAATTGGGAAAATGATTTCAGTTCACCTTGTTCAGTTATTTGATACACATACTGAATCCCTTTGCCCAACCATTCTATCAATACCCCTAATGCTTCAAATTCTTTCAGATTGTTATTATGCCATAACGGCGAGTATCTAGTCAAGTCCGTGATCCCACGTACATGCCTCAATCTGCTCCACAGCCTGCGTATCAACAGCAAAGTCGGGTATAGCTTCCCCAAACTCTCCAAGGATCCATCCTCCAAACATTGTACCACTGGCCTTCTTTTTGTCACCACTTCCATCAACCGCTGTACCGCTCCAGATGACCCCTCATGCGCCCAGCCCCTTAGATGCTGACTCTGGGCTGCAAGGAAGTACAATTCAGGGTTAGGCAATGCCAGACCCCCATCATCCTTGGGTCGCTGAAGTGTCTCCAGTTTAATACGGGGATGTTGCCTCCCCCAAATCAAATTCCTAAACAGAGAGTTGATCTGTCTAAATTTCCCACGTGGTATCCAGACCGGTGCATTGTGAAGAATATACAGTATTTTTGGCATCAGAATCATTTTGATAAGATTCACCCTACCTACCACTGACAAATGCAGCTTAAGCCATGCATCTGCTTTTGCCTTGAGGACACCCAAGATTGGAGTCAGATTCTCATGTATATAGTCAGTGACCGGCATAGATACCCATATTCCCAGGTACTTAAATTTACTTGTCACCTCCAGTCGCCCATCCTCCAATGGTTCCCCCTCCACATCGTCCACCTTAAACAAGATAGACTTACTCTAGTTTATCCTAAGCCCCGACACTGATCCAAATCGTTCAATAATCCCAATGGCTCCCTCCAAGGATGCAACTGGATCAGCCAGAAACAACAAAATGTCGTCCGCATACAACGCCACCCTTTCTTCAATCACCCCATATTTAAATCCCGTCATCTCATCAGACCGTCGAAGTGTAGCAGCCAGCGGCTCCACTGCCAGAGCAAACAAAAGGGGGGAAAGCGGACACCCCTGCCTCGTCCCTCTAGCCAATTGTATGGTCCGTGACAACTCCCCATTTACCCTAACCCTGGCCATCGAGTACATTAATTGAATCCACGATATGAACTGCGGTCCAAACCCCATTCTTCCCAACACCTGCCAGAGATACCCCCACTCCACACTATCGAACGCCTTGTGAGCGTCTAAAGATGCAATAACTCTCTGGCCACAGTTATCAGCTCTGAGTTGCAAGTTCACATATAGTCTTCGCAAGTTGATCGCAGTTGACCTATCAGGCATGAAGCCAGATTGATCTGAGTGTACCAGGCCAGAAATAACACTTGTCAACCTCATCGCCAACACCTTAGCCAGGAGTTTAACATCAATAGTAAGTAAAGAAATTGGTCGATATGAATCCGGCTGTGTCAGGTCTTTCCCCTCCTTTGGAATCACCACTATTGTGGCCTCCCGTATAGATGCCGGCAGCCTTCCGCCAATCCTAGCCTCCTCCAAAACCACCTTCAATTTAGGGATCAACACTTCCCCCAAGTTTTTATAAATTTCAGCAGGAAATCCGTCTACGCCAGGCGCCTTCCCATTAGCCATTGACTGTAATGCCCGTCCCAAATCCTCCCTATCCCTGTCACTCAACCTCGGGAGCTCCAACTCCTCAAGGAACGCCACCGTGTCCTCCATTGACCCATCTGCCCGAGAGGAGTATAGGTCTGCGTAAAAATCTGCAAAAGTCTCCAAAATCTCTGAAGTCTCCGAAACAGCAACACCACTCCCAGTCACCAGAGAATGAACAAAGGATGTATTTCTCTGGGCAGATGCCACCAGTGACAGCAAATGACCCACTGATTCACCCTCCTGATAATAGGCCAGATTCATGAATTCCCTCTTCCTTTCAGCCTTACTCAGCAAGACCGCCTCTAGCTGGTTTTGAGCTGCTTTTAACCTCCTCCCAGCCTCCAAAGTACCCATTATTACCATCTCATCTTCAGCCACCCTCAGCCCATCTATCGCCAACCTCTCTGCCTCTCTCGATTTCCGCTTACACCTGCTAATATCCCTAAACAACAGCCCTCTCAAGTACGCTTTCATGGCTTCCCACACAGTAAGCACATCTACACTTCCCTCATTTATCTCAAAAAATTCCTTCTTAATCTTCTCCAAATCTATACTGTGTAGCCAATTAGGGTGAATTTTCCACTCCCTTCTGCTCCCGTTCCGTATCCCCACTGGTCTGAATTCCACTTCAACTGGACTATGGTCTGAGAGAGCCCTAGGTAAATATCTCACGTCTCCCACCATCGTATCTAATAATCGGTTACCCAGTGCCAGATCAATCCTAGACAGCGTACCATGAGCTGGTGAGTAGCATGAATAAGCCCTTTCCCCGATATGCCTAACTCTCCATAAATCAACCATGCCCACTTCCCCGACATAAGTCCCAAACGTAGTGGTATGTCCTGCCGTCCTATTCTGGGGGTTTTTGTTCTTGTCCCAAAAGTCATCACATATATTATTAAGGTCGCCAATAATTAGTAATGGTAACGGTCCCCAGCGCTCTACCCTCTCCAGCACCTCTCTTATCTTCTTGCTTGAGTATGGGGGCGGAATATACATTGCCGCTATACACATCAATACTCCATTCATTTTACATTTCACCACCACATACTGACCATCCAAATCTTTTACCGCTACCTCCTCATATTGCACCCCAGCAGGAATCAACACAGACACACCCCTAGAATACGTCGAGAAAGTAGAATGATATGCTTTCTGTTTCCAGCGCCTATTCAATACATTCACCCTCTCCCGCACTAAATGCGTCTCCAGCAGACATATCATTGAGACCGTCTGCTCTCGGACATACTGCAAACTTGCCGTTCGCCGTGTTTTATCCGCCAGACCTCTCACATTCCAGCTCAATATTTTAATACATTCTCCCCCCCTGTGGCTCATCATTTCTCATAGTATCCAATTTCCCAAGTATGAGCTGCCCCACCCCTCCCACCCCCCCTACCCTCTCCCGCCCCCCTACCTCCTCCCAACTTACTCCCCTAACCCCCCCAATGTAACACATTTTTCCTCTCAGCAAGAGTGGGGCTCCACTGCCCACTGCAAACACTCTCCCTCACTTAACCCTCTCCATTCGCGTCCCGCTGCCATAACAAACATAATTTCCCCTAACTTTATTATAACTTATCAAAGCACTTCTATGACATATAAGAAAAATAGTAAACCAATTTACAATATCCGTCATAGCCCTCCTCCCCCACATTTGGTAGACAGTACTGTCCCCTCCGGCCAGTCCTCAATATGGCCTAGCAGAACCCTCAGCAGTTGCTCAACTTTTTTAACCGACGCTAACAAGCGCAAAACTCTCCACCACCAACAGAGGGACCAATTTCCAGCCAAATCTCGCCGGCATGTCAGTCTCCCACTCCTTTCAACTTTTTCTCATTGGTGTCAAGCCACTGGGTAGCGTCCTCCGGTGTCAGGAAGAAATGTGTCCTATTAAAAGCCACCAGTCTTAGCTTGGCGGGAAACATCACTGAGTACTGCACTCCCAGCTCCCTCAGTCGCCGCTTGACTCCAGTAAACTTCATCCGCTGCTTCTGAACTGCAGCTGAATAATCTGGATAAATGGCAATTTTCTGACCTCCAGCCGTCAGATCTTCCATCTCTCTAGCCTTCCTGAGAATAATATCTCTGTCCCTGTAGTTCAGTATTTTAGCAAGCATGGTACGGGGATTTGCTCCTGGGGCAGGGGGCTGCGGCGGGACCCTATGAGCACGTTCAACAGCAGAGACTTTTGTCAATTCTGTGCTCCCAATCTTCTCCAGCAGCCAGTTCTCCACAAACTCAGTAGGATTTCTCCCCTCAGTCTTTTCAGGCAGCCCCACTATACGTATATTATTTCTTCTGGACCTATTTTCCAGATCCTCATTTTTGGCAGCGAGCTCGGCTATTGCTTGGGCGAACTTCTTTTCAGCTTTTTGTAGCTTAACTATGTGATCTTCTGCCGTGCTCACCCTCTCCTCCACCACTCCTATACGTTTGTCCATTTTCTGCAGAGCCGCATTAATCTGTGCCGTGTCCCCTTTAACTTCCTGCATCTGCTGGGCCAAGGAATTCAGGGATTGCTGGCACAAGGAGATCAGGGTGATTACATCCCTAAGGGTCAGCTCCTCTCCCTGCAGTATGCCTCCAGGTCCCCCACTAGCCCCCGCCATGCTGTCTCCTTCTTTCCCCCTCTGTACCTCATGCTGCTCGGCTGCGCTTGTTTCCTCCACCTCCTGGTCAGCTCCAGCTCCTGCTCCTGCCTCCTCAGCAGCCTCCACTCTGGCATACTGCTGCAGCTTTGCGGCCACCTCCATGCGCCGCTGACATGCGGCGTTCTCCTTCTCGGCGTCCTCCCTCACATCGGCGCCATCTTGGCTGGCTCCTGCATCGCCGGTGCCAGCGTCTCTCTGCCGCCTCCTGGTCATCGCCGCCGACTCCGGACCCGCCGCTCCTCACCGCTGCCCTCTCCGGCCCTTCAGCTAGCCGGAGAATTGTAAGTATCCCCGCAAGTCGGGGTTAAAACAGGATTAGTTGTCCTACTGGCAGCGGGAGCGCTCTTCCCTGCGACCGCTCACATGGCCAGCTAGGACACGCCCCCCATGAGTTGACGTTTTTATTGGTACCATTTTCAGACACATGACATTTTTTGATCGCTTTCTATCTTGATTTTTGGGAGGCAGAATGAACAAAAACTAGCAATTCAGGAATTGTTTGGAGGGTGGTTCATGTCGTTCTGCGTGTGGTAGATTTGATAAGGCAGTTTTATTCTTCGGGTTAGTATGATTACGGCGATGCCTTATTTATAGCTTTATGTTTTGGTGCTTTTCCACAATAAAAACTTTTGTAGAAAAAAAATAATTATTTTTGCATCGTTTTATTCCGAGAGCCATAACGTTTTTATTTTTCCACTGATGGAGCTGTATGGGGGCTTGTTCTTTGCAGGACAAGATGGCGTTTTCATCAGTACTGTTTATTTATATTTGTATTTTTTATCTCGTTTTATTCCACTTTTTGTTCTGCGATATGATCATAAAGCATTTATTTTTGTCTTTTTTATGGTGTTCACTAAAGGTGTTAACTAGTGAGAATTTCATAGGCCGGGTCGTTCCAGTCGTGGTGATACCAAATATGTGTACTTTTATTTAATTTTTTTCATAAAAATATTTATTTATGGGTACAATATATTTTGATTTGTTTTTATAATTTAAAAAAAAATATTTTTACAATTTCTAAAAGTTTTTTACTTTCTTTAACTTTTTCACTTTGGCAGACTATGGGACTTTTTTTTTGCAGACTGATCGCTTGTATAGTAGGGGGATACAGGAGCTGTCAGCTCTGCACTGACAAATTTCCTGATCGTGCTCTGAGCATGATCTAGCAACTTTGCTAGCTCTGGTGACCCGGATGTCGTTATGGCAACATCTAGTCACCAGGGCAACGATCAGGACCCCAGGATGATGTCACGGTGTGTCCAAGGACAGAGGGTGACCGCTCCTAGCACTGAATGCCGGTGTCAGCTGTCAGAATCAGCTGACACCCCGCAGCACTGCCTATGTGCGTGCAAAATCACCAGGACATAGCCATACGTCCTAGGTCAACAAGGCCCAGGTCACAAGGACGTATGTATATGTCTCAGGTGGGAAAGGGGTTAACGAGGTTGTGTAGGATTTCTTTAAAAACTTGACAAAAGGTACCTTCACACTGAGCAACTTCACAACGAGAACGACAACGATCCGTGACGTTGCAGCGTCTTGGATAGAGATCTTGTTGTGTTTGACATGCAGCGGCGATCAGGATCCCGCTGTGACATCGCTGGTCGTAGCTAGAAGTCCGGAACTTTATTTGGTCATCAGGTCGGCGTGATTCGTCATGTTTGACAGCAAAAGCAACGATGCCAGCAATGTTTTTACATGGAGCTAACAACCAGCGAGAACGATAAGTATGTCTCTGGATCGCTCCTGCATCGTTCTGGTGTTGCCGTGTTTGACGTCTCTAAACAGCGACGCTGCAGCGATCGGCTCGTTGTCTATATCGCTGCAGCGTCGCTTAATGTGACGGTACCTTAAGAGAAGGGCACCAGTAATTAGGTGTAGCATTCACAAGGAAGTATGGTATGCAAATTGTCTCTTTGGGGAGGATTGGGCTGAGAAGCAGATATCCAGCTACTAGGGTGAATTATAGAAGTTTGAAAAAAATAAGGTTCACACAGAAAATATTGATTCTTTGAACAAACTTGATGTATCTTTCAATAAAAAAGTAAAATCTTATGAATTGCTTACAATTGTAATTCAGTAACCATAAAAAAATGCGACTAAAAGATCTACAGTCACTGACACAAATGTTGATTTTCACAAAGTTTTCTACTTCAGTCTTAAAACGCTTGGCCACAAATGTACGCCTATGAGGCTGTTGAGTTTGAGTGAGGAGAACTGCCTATTGCGGTCTCTTCTTGGACCATGTATGTTGGATGTGTAAAACTGGCCTTTTAGGGAAGATATTATTTTATGTATATAGAAAACAATGACAAAAAATTAAAATATTTATTCTTGCATCTAGAAAAACAAGCAACCCCAAAATTAACAGGAGCACCCCAATACCCATAGTAAAATGCATCGGTATCTGTACAATTTCTACAGAAACATACAGTGTATCAAAAATCTGCATAAATCAAACTAAAACATGAAGAAAATGCATAGTGGTGTTATCATATAAAGCAAAAAGCATGGTATTTCTTACAGACAAAATAACATAGCAGTGGTCTGCAACCTGGGAGGCTCCAGTTATTGTGAAACTGCACATCACATGCATGCGTTATCAGGGCATGCTGATTAATGTAGTTTCACAAATATGGGGCTGTGGATAGCAGACCACTGCGATACACAATTCACTCACTGTGGATCTATGAGATGCTGGACTGTCAATATACACAATAATTTCACAGATCGCTGTCATTGCACTCAATACCCAAGTTACATACAAACTACCTGCACAATGTGTTCCTTCCATCATCCGAGAACGTATAGTGCATGGGTTATGCAAAAAATACTATTTTGTTCATAGCTTTATCTCTTAGATCTTAATCACATATTAGGTAATGCACGGTCAATCTCTCATGCCTGTTCACACAAGATCCAGCTAAGTGCTGTATTTCCGGGTGTACTGCGGAGCTTACTCTTGAAATATGCTTGTGGTGAAAACTGCTCCAATACACTGGGATTTTCATACTCGAGGACTACTGAGCCGCATACATATGGATTTTCCATTTTAGGGTGCAATAATATTCAGTGTTTACTAATCATGCAAGACTTGAATGACACAGTCATTAATAAATGAACCCAGCACAGACATGAGCACTTATAGAAGTAGCCGTTATATAAAACAGTTCCATCTGACAGGATAGCCATGATAGAATCTCACCTGTTAAGCAGTTGTAATTAACATCTTTGGTTTTCTTGTTTGACAAAATAATTGTATTGCTTTCAACTATGTTGTTTACCTTGTTTGACCCAGTATATTGGAGGTAAGGTAGTAGTCCTGTCTATGCATTATGATCTAGTATGTATTAAAAGTTTCAGCATCCCATGTCTCCTTTCCATAGGTTCCTGTATTGACTAACGTGATGAAATGGGTCTACGACATTGCTAAAGTTACGCTGTCAACAGATAATGCTTTTAACTCACAATTTAAAGAGAACCTGTCATCAGGTTTATATCCCAAACTAATAGCATGTATGTAGAGGCACTTTAATGCTGAGAAAATCCTGATCTTTCTCGTAGAAATCCATAGTTGAAATTCTATGCTAATGAGCTGGAAGTGCAGTGGGCGGGCCCTGCACCTACAGCTCCCCCTATTCCTCTGCTGCAGCCTCCTGCCTGTGACTGACTGGACATTGAAACATCAAGGACAGGAGAAAGGCAGCGGGTGGTTAATAAGGACAGAGGCAGGAGAGCTGTAGGTGCAGGGACCGCCCACTGCACTTCAACTCATTAGCATATTATTTCAACTATGGATTTCTCTAAAGCAGTAAAAAAGGATTTCTATGAGAAAGATCAGGATTTTCTCAGTATTAACGCGCCTCTACATACATGCCATTAATTTGCCGTATAAAATCCTGTCGACAGGTTCTCGTTTAGAGTGAAGTTCTATTCATTCTTTTTTTTAATTACATTTATTACAGATGTCAAAAAAGCTTTTGACATATGTGGTAAGTGTGTCTATACGGGTTCATTAGTAAGACACAGCCCAAAACAAGATTTTTGACCTTCATCTGACCGAAACATATAAACATCATAAAAACCAAAACTGTATAATATGTGATATGCTTCTTTAAGGTGCTAGCTTATGGGGACTGATGGCATTGTGTGGCATCTATTAAATATGTAACGAGACGCTCATTATGTATGTATATACATATATATATATATATATATATATTTATTTTTTTTTTTTTTAAATGGATAATGTAAAAGTGTATTGGTAATGGATGCCCTCCAGTGGCACCTGACAACAAAAGGCTACAATGGCTTTCATTTATTAGATAAGTCATGGGCAATTCTTGATTTATATGTTAAACTGACGCTATTATAATCTATAATGTGACGTCCGTAACAGTCTCTTTTTACTGTATTCAATAGTGTTCAAAATAATAGCAGTGTGTTCAAAAACTTGAATTAATCACAAAATATTTATACTAGTTTTTATTCCCAGCATTGGGAACATTGCACACTGTTTCCTAATTCAAAACATGAAGAGAAATATATATAATTTTTAACTACTTTACAGAAAATTACAAAAAAAATTCACATTGGGCTGTTCTAAAACATAGCAGTGTCTGCATTTGTCTTTACAAACTCACAATTTGTACTTTATGGTGTGGATTTAACATTCCTGTGAATCACTTACCTAATATTTAGTTTTAGCCCCACAGTTTTTTTTTAGAATTGCTTCACATCTATGTTGCATAGAGTCAACCAACTTCTGACATTTGTCAACTGTTATTCCAGCCCAGGATGCTTGGACTACATCCCACAATTTTTTGACATTTGTTGGCTTTGCCTCAGAAACTGCATTTTTAATGTCACCCTACAAGTGTTCTATCGGATTAAGGTCCGGGGATTGGACTGGCCACGCCATAACCTCCATTTTGTTAGACTGGAAACAAGATTTTGAATGTTTACTGGTGTGTTTAAGATCATTGTCTTGTTGAAACACCCATTTCAAGGGTATATCCTCTTCAGCAGAAGGCGGCTTGACCTCCAAGTATTTTAATATATGCAAACTGGTCATGATCCCTGATATGCAGTAAATAGGTCCAGCACCATAGTAAGAGAAACCTGCCCATATCATGATGCTTGCACCACCATGCTTCACTGTCTTCAGAGTGTACTGTGGTTTGAATGCAGAGTTTGGGGGTCTTCTGAAAAACTGTCTGCGGCCCTTGGACCCAAAAAGAACAATTTTACTTTCATCAGTCCACAAAATGTTTCTCCATTTCTCTTTAGGCCAGTTGATTTGCTCTTTGGCAAATTGTATCCACTTCAGTACATGTCGGCGACTGAAGGGATTAGCTTCATACAGGCGTCTTCTAACTGTCACAGTACTCACAGGTGACTTGAGACTGTATTTGATCATCCTGGAGCTGATCATTGGCCGAGCCTTTACCATTCTGGCTATTCTTCCATCAGTTCGAATGGTAGTCTTCTGTTTTCTTCCACGTTTCTCTGGTTTGGCTTTCCATTTTAAAGCATTGGAGTTAATTTTAGCTGAGCAACGTATTGTCTGCACTTCTTCATAGGTTTTACCTTCTCCAATCTACTTTTTAATCAAAGTACGCTGTTCTTCTGAACAACGTCTCAAACGACTCATATTTCTCTGGAAAAATGCATGTACAACATGTCCTGGCTTCATCCTTAAATAAGGGCCAACTGATTCACCCTTCTTTCTTCACAGAATGATTGACCTCACTAATTGAACTCCACACTGTGATAATTTTGAACACACCCTATCAAAACTTTCAATTATTCTAATGCACAGACTCAAAAACCTGTAGATCATGAATGCGGAGTCTGTTGGTTTTCTTGGAATCCAATGCACCAACTGGTAAACTGTTTGACATGTGGTAATATAATTTATACCAAAAACAGCGATTAATCTGGTTAGTCATATTGGACTGCTATCTTGGAATCCAATGCACCAACTGGTAAATTGTTTGACATGTGGTAATATAATTTATACCAAAAACAGCGATTAATCTGGTTAGTCATATTGGACTGCTATTATTTTGAACACTACAGCATGTCGAAGCCTTTCCTGATGCATCTGTTCAACACAAAGAAAACAGGAGCCAAATCAGTTCTATATTACATACCTACTCAAAGAGGTTTGTTCTGACTGGAGATATCCCTTCACATTTCACCAGGAATATTATTTTCTTCATTAAATGGGTGTACATTTGCATGTAATGTAGTGTGAATGGGCTTACAATGTAAGAGACTTGTGGTGACGTCATAGAGAAGAGCAGGGATACTACGCTGGATCCCGAGAGTGACAGTAGGCGAGTATATTAATACATTCACACTACATTACATGCACACACTCATTTAATGGAAAAACATATTCTTGGAAGTGCTTCTTTAAGACTATGTGGATAGAGAGACATAGTAAGCAATTTTGCAATTGTTGGCGTTTTCAGAGATCACTTTGTAGGATCTGTACATTTTATCACCATCTTAACAAATGTGAAACAAATTATGGTATGCTCTAAAGTGTCCATCAATAAATAAATAAATTACAAGCACAATATCTTTCCATGGATATGTACCTACATAGAGGTAACTTGTGACTCTCTACTAATTAACAGGATTAAAAATTATTTACTTACAAATTAACAATTTTGGGTCGTACCGTTTATTCTGCCAATCGTGTAATAACGTTGGCACACAGGGTGAGGATTGAGCTGTAATGGCCATATTGAGGACATCCATAAGCATTCTGTTATAGGGAGAACACAAAGGCCACCAGTGTTCAGGCATGACAGAAGAAGGTGCACTCCGATACTGGGTCAGCTGCAAGAGGTTTCTGGATTTTAACATTTGTGCAAATATTCAGAATTATCTAGTAAGGGCTCATGCAGACGTGCATGGATCTCGGAGTGCAATGCACAGACTGGCCGCGGGTCTTTAGACTAGAGAGTGACAGCTTTATAGAAATATATCAAGCTGTCATTGCAGTGCATTGTAGCCAGTGATCAGACAGAGATCCTCACCGGTCTGCAAAAGCCCTTAGACCGATTGGAGCCACAATCATTTTATATCATTAGCTCGTAACTGAAATATAACTATCCTGTTATTTGTGCCATGAAAACGTTATATGATACTCAAGAAAAACCTTTTATGTACCGACAGTGTCCATTACTTGTCAATCATCAGTTGTGTGGAGACAACGCAGCTGGTAACAGGCGCATTGTATAAAGAGTGAATATTACACAAGGTGAAGCAGGAATGATAGCTCAGATAAAGCATCATAGTACAATATTAATAAACAATCACCTCCTTCAACACATCAGTTGTAATACAAAAAAAAATATTGGCAGGGAATAAAAGAAAATAAAAAAATTGCAAGAATATGTGTTGTGAGATTCATCATAGCATAAAAAGAAAATTCACAGGTAAGAAAACTTTTTACTGAAATATCTCCCACAGTGAACCAACGGCTGTATATCATTGTAGTAGTAGCCTCATGGAATCCAAAAGTTACAGCTTACTTTTCTTTCTAGCACAACCTTCATAAATTTGTCATAAACTAATAGTAGCATCTGCTTCTGTATTTATAGGTCACAGCTTTAGTCCCTCCGTCAGTTATCAGTGGCCTCCTTTACTTAGGTACAATATACATGTGTCTTCAAAATGCATTGAGCAGCTTCCAACGCGTTTCCATCCCACGGAAACTTCAGAAAGGATGTGACCTGAATAAGAGAACCGGTCACCAACTGAAAGGGGGGAAAGCTATCTACGGTCTGTAACCGCATGATTATTTGTATGTTTCACATGCCACCGGGATGTGTCATTTCAGATGGAGGACACGAGCTCACAACATATCATGATAAAGCAGTTTCTGTACAGACCATTACAATGATTAATCATGTGTTAGTCACTTACGTAGGAGACAGTTTAACCTGAGATTAGCTGAAGCCCATAGCCCCAACTTTTCCAGTGTCATTAAACACCACAATGGGAATATGATATTCTGTCACTATCGGAACATTGTGCCATATCTGGTACTTGTACTACATGGAGTGTAAAGACACTTGGAGTGTGGGTCGTAGATTAAGAAAGGACTGACAATTTACGAAGTTAAAAAGGTGCAGGTTTAGTGGATGTCAATGATGATTTCCAGGTCTGCCATGACTTATCCCAACTAAAAGAACAGTATGAATGCATGTATGTGCGTTGCATGAAGAATTATGGCCTTGTTATGTGGCTAGGGCACCAAGTCAATAGAAGTTTCCCTTAAACCGTCTATGCATCCTTATATTCTAAACATTCATCAGTCACCTATTGGCTTCCACCAGGAACACATGGTTATCATATAGATCTACTATCCGAAAAAAATAAAAGAGGCACTAAGATTTTTCAGATTTTCCCATTCAAAACAGCAGCACAGACAAAGGCCACCATTGCTGAAACAAATTGTGGCAGTGCTTTGGAAAAGAAAATTAAAATAAAACGGAAATATAGTTAATCATGGAGACACAAATGATTTCAAGTTTGTTTTAAAAACTACCTTCCAGCCCCTGAGTATAATCCCCCAAAATTATTGTCTTTATAGCTGTGTTCCTACAAACAGAGCTAGAAGCACTTTTACAGACATTATCTTGAATCAAGATGATGTAAACATGTAAAAAGTTTAAGGTAAAAGCAGTCTTGTAAACATTAACTGCAGGATCACCGCGTCCTGATCCTGCAGATCTTCATTCTCCCTCATTATGTGTTGAAGGTTCTTTGCTGCACACAGTCCATAACTGCAGCAGGTTCCAGGATATCTTCGGCCAAGTTCATTGTGCATTGGTCTTCCACTCTATACACTCAGGATGTTATTCATCTCCCACTTCTGTGATGATTTGCTGGAGTCACAGTCTGACAAGAACACTTTGTGAAGAACCTCAGAGCGATCTAAGCATTTTCCAGATGGGATATAGGTGAATCTGTTTATGTTCTAGGGGACACAAAGATTTATTTTCAGAACTTCCAACATTGTCAAAATATATTTGATGACATTTCTCTTGTCCTAGCGGGAATTTTTTTTTTTAAGTATGAGATCTACATTTTTGGACATCTAAAAAAGATATTGGAGACCAGGCACTGGCACATGTGGTGCATGGATTGCTGCAATCATTTTTGATGCTGCTGTGCCAACATAATAATTCCTGCCACATTTAGCTACTTTTTACACTCATTTCACAACTTGTTCATAAAAGATCACGTTGCTTCACCCTTCTGCTCTATTTTATGCTGTAAATCAGATGTCAGTAAATGTGTGATACCCACAACAGTTTGGTCAAGACTTTTCATAGAGGAGACCAACAAGAGAACAGCAGGTAGACTGTTGAAGATTGTTTGATCCCTAATCTAAGATCTCCTGGTAGACTGTCCTCTACAATTTAGCCATTACTGTTTATTATTAATTGTACTTGCTAAATAGTCAGTGATGAAGACAAAAATGAAGCAGAACACATTGAGAAAATGTATCAAGCTTAATGGGCCAGAAGTCTGGCACCATATTTATTAGGGGTGCTAGACATTTTCTGAGCCTTGTTCAATAAGGGAGTGTGGCTTAGACTGAAAGGGTTACCTAACATGTAATGCCATGAGCCAAATTGGTACAAATTTCTGGCAGAAATTAAGGCAATTATAGGGGTTTTCTGTGACTTATTATTTTCTCATATGGGGCGAAGAACTAACAGGCAGGTAATTACTAACCATCTATCTGTTCTGGTTGGTGATGACCGTTGCCGGCTCAGACCAGTCACAGACTGCTCCTACTGGTGATTTCCCAGACTTCATGTTGACAGAGTCTTCTCTTCTGGTCTGCTCTATTGAAAAGGAGTCTCTGCCGATGTCATGCCGATTGCCAGACAGCTCCCCGATGCCTAACTGCAAGCTACCAATCAGCATGACATCTGCAGCGATGCCCTGTTGACAAAGCAGACTAGAAGGTGTTGACAGGTGTTGACAGAGGTGAACTGAAGCAGGGAAGTTGCTGGGAGAGATTGTCCTTGTGCAGAACAGGCAGGTAGTTAGAACCTACCTGTCTGTTAGTTCTTTGCCCCACACAGAAAATAATAAAAGTTCAGGATAACACCTTTAAACACTTAGCCTGTCTTCTCTGTATCTATCTAGTCTAATGGAGCGCCAAGCTGGCGGTCAGGGGGGATGTGGATTGAGAAAGGTCCTATGCAGCTCCTGCCGGGTGCCTCAGGAGAGGAATAAACAGTGAGTTGCAGGATACTCCGGTCACATGGGAGCACACAGGACACAGATGAAAGGATTAAAAGATACTGGCCCCAGATGAAGACGGAGCTGTTCCGTCGAAACGCGTTGTAAACAAAGCAAAATATTAATCCTTTCATCTGTGTCCTGTGCGCACCCATGTGACCGGAGTATACACTTAGACTAGACAGTCTAAAGATAAACCTGATTTCTCAAACAGCATGAACCAGGGTTATAAATATGGTTGTACTCTAGACGGTCTTAAGGCTGCCTAGTCCAAGTCTGCACAAAGAACTAGTATTAATGTATCTGTCTTGTTGCATTGTTGGCCTCAATAAGAAATAAAGTTTTTCAATCTGGCCCAGCTCATACCTGGCAGTGCCCAACAGGAAATTAATCATGTTTTTGAGTTAAACTCTACCATCAGGGATTACTTAACGTGGGGCAAAAACTGATGACGAATATCAATGGACTGTAATAAAGTATTTTGATTTAGTTATTCACTTACCTTAAAATATTGCCATTCCTTGTATTCATTCAGATTACAGTGTGTGATCATCACTGCTGTGCCGTCCTGCCCTTTAGTCAGACACTGATCATACTGCATCAACTGATTAGCTTCATTGATACGGAAAAGCTGATTGAGCAAAACAACATCTTTCAGTGTCTGGTGCTCAGTGAAAAAAACAGTGTTACACCTATCTACTAAATACAGTAGAATGCTTTCCTAGTATGCCTCTATACAACTAATCCATGATGAGGCAGGTCACGTGTATTTCCTCTGTCTAAAGCAATGAAGAAGGAAGCCTTTTGCAATATACTTAAGTTTTAGTTCTTGTCTTGATTTGCACTATAGCAGAAACAGTAATACTTCCCCATGTAACTGACTTCAGTAAAGATCTGGCATATTGTGATTTGGAAAGTTACACCGCAGGCCGTGTGATTCATGCAGCTCCGCGCTCCGTACAGTGAGGTGGATGTCGCTTATTAAAGCAAGGTACATGCACATTTAATTCTATCAGGTTATGAGATTTCTGCAGGAATTACACATTATGTCAAACTGATAACTACATTTTTAAGATAAGCAACTTAGCAGTACAGAAAATATGGCACAATATATAAGCTTATTACGCATGATACAAGTCTGGAATATACAGATGTGACCACTCAAACTTTCTTGACTTTCATTAATTTATACAATTAGTCATTTGACTAATTCAATACTATCTCATACCATCCATTAAAACTATAAACTATGAGGTCAATTCATCAAAGCTTTTATACCCATCTTGATAAATTGTGCCCAATATGTTTTTTCATGTTTTGTCAAGGGCTTTTCCCATGAACAAAGTACATTTTATTCACTAGATCTTGTCATATAAATAGTTTTCACAATTGAATGTGTTTAAATAAAATATTCCTGTGCCGAGATATTCTTATAAATGTGGCCCTGCTGTGTACTGTGTAATGGCCATGTCTGACCGTGCAGGGACATGGTCTGATCATACCACAGCTCCTGGGCAGGGGAGGATGCAAAAGAGAATATACAGACAGAACTGCACGGGATCACAAATAATTCTCTCTGTTGGGTAAAACATTTCCCTGTCTGTTTTTAAGCAATATTTTACCTCAAAGAAACAATCATTTGCGATTCCCTGCTGTAATGTCTGTATTCTCTTTTGCTTCCTCCCCTGCCCAGGAGCTGTTGTATGATCAGACCATGCTCCTGTATGGTCAGACGCAGCCATTACACAGTACACTGCAGGGGCACATTTACAAGATTATCTCAGCACAGGAACATTATTTGTTTTTTTTTTTTTAAACACATCCAATTGTGAAACTTATTATTATTAGACGATCTATTGATTAAAATGAACATTGCTCATGGAACAACTCCAGAAACATCTTGGATATATCAGTTTTAAAGGGAAGCTGTCAGGTGACACATGATGCCAAAACCGTGGGCAGCATATTTCAGCCACTGGCTGTAAGATCACAGCCAGTTATGTTTGACTCTGAAAGGCTTAAGAGTCTCAGACAAAAAACATACTTTTTAAGGACCAAGCTGCACTGTGCACTAGTCATACAGGCGGGATCCGCAGGAAGGCAGATGCTTGTAAGTCATTGTCATTGGGTGGGGAGGAGCCGCCGGGGGCCCGCCTGTACAAATGGTGCACAGTGCAGCTTGCTCCTTGGTGTATTAAAAGTATGTTTGTTTTTTTCGGAAACGCCGCAGCCTTTCAGACTCAATCATGACTGGCTGTGATCTTACAGCCAGTGGCTAAAATATGCTGCCCACTGTTTGGGCATCATGTGTCACCTGACAGCTTCCCTTTAAAGGCAAATTATGCATAACATATCTGAACTTCACACATTTAACTCACCTGGTTGCCACCCATTCTATGGCAGGGGCCAAGTTCCACCACACCTCCATTTGTATGACCCATGCTGTCAATGCAATAGCTGGAATCTAGACCTCTTATCTATAAGGAAATATATAAAGGTTTACATGATACAAACATTTATACATGATTCAACATTAGAAAAAGTGACCTAGTAGCACTCGTACAGCACAAGATATTCTGGATGTCATGGTGTTTTGGTGTGTTCCATTGTACAGTCCATTACCGCTAACTCTCCACAATAAACATCATGCAAGCATGGCTCTAGGACCTACAGGGAAAGAAATACGGTACTTGCTGCTGTAGCATCTGCTTCCTATTGCAGGCACTTTATATGAAATGGACATTAATATGAAGATCTCAGACAATGTGGCCATACAGCTAGGGAAAGGCAGACAGAACCTGATGATACCAGAGGAATGCTCCAATATTAAGAAGACCATGTGCATATGGGAATATATGGGGTTGTTAAACATTGGATGCTCCGATACCCTCTAACCATCCTCCTATATCCACTTGGTATTTGTAAACCGGTTTCATGATGCTGTATATTGTGGGAAGGGAATAACTTACATAGGTCTACTAAGGAAAAATGTAGGCTACATATTTTATTATTATTATTATTATGTTGGTCTCGTGTATAAAAGTATTTGTTTTTTACACAATTCCCTGGCCGTTAACCGCTTCACAACAAACACTGTATATGTACTGCACAGCAGGAAGTGTGTTCCTGCAATCTGCTGTACATGTACTGATCAGTACATCATGATTGCGATCGCATCATGATGATGACCTCCATGGTGACTTCAAGCAAAATAATAGCGGTGGGGTCACCCAGTTTCAGTGGCTTGTAAGGTTCTGCTCTCGGACACGCATCCTGCCTGTGTCTCAATGACAGCTCTAATACCCTGCAATGCAAAAGCATTGGAGAGTGTTCGATTAGTGATCTAAGGGAAAGTTGATGTTCCATACTGGGACTAAGTAAAAAAAAAAAGTTACAAAAACAGTGAATAAAAAATTTGTAAAAATGTGAAAAACTGAAAGAGAAAGTACAAAAAAAGGGAAAAAAATATCTGCATGTAAAAACTCAATTTTTAAGTAAAAACATCAAGTAAATAAAAGAAAGTACATATATTTGGTATCCCCGGGTCCGTAACTAACCAGCCTGTAAAATGGTGATATTGTTTAACCAGTTTCGTGAACACCGTTAAAAAAATAAATAAATATGCTAAAAATATAACTTTTTCATTATACTGACACACAAAACATGGAATGAAAAAGTGATAAAAAAAAAAAATACACATAAAAAAAAAAATTGTATCAATAGAAATGTAATCCATAGAAAGTAAGTCCGCAAGGACAGGGTCCTCTCCCCTCTGTACCAGTCTGTCACTGTAAACTTGTTTACTGTAAACGATATCTATAACTCTGTATGTAACCCCTTTCTCATGTACAGCACCATGGAATTAATGGTGCTATATAAATAATAATAATAACAAAAAATCTGGTCCCACAAAAAACAAGCCCTTTTATAGCGCTGTCGAAAAAAAAAAAAGTTACAGCTATCAGAATATGACGATGGAGAAAACAAAAAGTTTGTAAAAAATAGTTTTGTGTGCAAAAGTAGCAAAATGTAAAAAAACCCCTATATAAATATATTATTACTGCGATCACAAAGACCCAAAGAATAAAAGTTATCTGATCCCTTTTACCACAAGGTGAATGGCGTGAAAAAAAAATACTGAACGATTTTTGAATTTCTGTTTTTTGTTCACTCAGCCACCCAAAAAGCGTAAAAGTAAAATAAGTTATGTAGTCCAAAATGGTACAAAAAAAAAAAGAAAAGTTAACTCATCCCGCCGAAAACAAGGCCCAACACAGCTTGTTCAGCAGAAAAATAAGAATATGGCAAAGCAATAACAAATACTTTATTTTTTATAAATCCGAGTTTTAGTGTGCAAAAAATGGCAAATTACACTGCTCAAAAAAATAAAGGGAACACTAAAATCCCACATCCTAGATATCACTGAATGAAATATTCCAGTTGTAAATCTTTATTCATTACATAGTGGAATGTGTTGAGAACAATAAAACCTAAAAAAGATCCACGTAAATCACAACTAATATCCCACGGAGGTCTGGAGTTGGAATGATGCTCAAAATCAAAGTGGAAAATTAAGTTACAGGCTGATCCAACTTCAGTGGAAATGCCAATGAAATGACAATGAAATGATGCTCAGTAGTGTGTGTGGCCTCCACGTGCCTGTATGACCTCCCTACACATCCTGGGCATGCTCCTGATGAGGCGGCGGATGGTCTCCTGAGGGATCTCCTCCCAGACCTGGACCAAAGCATCTGCCAACTCCTAGACAGTCTGTGGTGCAACGTGACGTTGGTGGATGGTGCAACCATGATGTCCCAGATGTGTTCAATCACATTCAGGTCTGGGCAACGGGCGGGCCAGTCCATAGCTTCAATGCTTTCATCTTGCAGGAACTGCTGACACACTCCAGCCACATGAGGTCTGGCATTGCCCTGCATTGAGGAACTCAGGGCCAACCGCACCAGCATATGGTCTCACAAGGGGTCTGAGGATCTCATCTCGGTACCTAATGGCAGTCAGGCTACCTCTGGCGAGCACATGGATGGCTGTGCTGCCCTCCAAAGAAATGCCACCCCACACCATTACTGACCCACTGCCAAACCAGTCATGCTGAAGGATGTTTCAGGCAGCATATCGCTCTCGACGGCGTCTCCAGACTCCGTCACATGTGCTCAGTGTGAACCTGCTTTCATCTGTGAAGAGCACACTGCACCAGTGGCGAATTTGCCAATCCTGCTGTTCTGTGGCAAAATTCCAAGCATCCTGCACGATGTTGGGCTATGAGCACAACCCCCATCTCTGGACGTCGGGCACTCAGACCATGATCATGGAGTCTAACCGTTTGTGCAGACACATGCACATTTGTGGCCTGCTGGAGGTCATTTTGCAGGGCTCTGGCAGTGCTCCTCCTGTTCTTCCTTGCATAAAGGATGAGGTAGCGGTCCTGCTGTTGGGTTGTTGCCCTCCTACGGCCCCTCCACGTCTCCTGGTGTACAGGCCTGTCTCCTGGTAGCGCCTCCAGCCTCTGGACACTACGCTGACAGACACAGCAAACCTTCTTGCCACAGCTCTCATTAATGTGCCATCCTGGATGAGCTGCACTACCTGAGCCACTTGTGTGGGTTGTAGAGTCCGTCTCATGCTACCACGAGTGTGAAAGCACAACCAACATTCAAAAGTGACCAAAACATCAGCCAGAAAGCATTGGTACTGAGATGTAATCTATGGTCCCCTCCTGCAGAATCACTCCTTTATTGAGTGTGCCTTGATAATTGCCAATAATTTCCATCTGTTGTCTATTTCATTTGCACAACAGCATGTGAAATTGATTGTCCAATAGTGTTGCTTCCTAAGTGACCAGTTTGATTTCACAGAAGTTGGATTTACTTGGAGTTATATTCTGTTGTTTAAGTGTTCCCTTTATTTTTTGAGCAGTGTATATAAATACTTGGCATTGCTCTAATTGCACTGAGCCGAAGAATAAAGTTGGCTAACCAGGTTTACCGCATGGTGAGCAGCGTAAAATGGCACACAAAAAATAAAGACAATACATAAATTTGTTTTTTATTTGTTCATTTGGTTTCTCAGAAATTATAATAAAATGTAAATAAAAAAATGTTATGTCCTCTCAAATGGCACTAATAGAAACTTCATCTCATCCCTCAGAAAACAATCCTCTACTTAGATCCATCGTCTTTCAACAGAAAAATAGAGTTTGTCCATGTTCCTAGTATTTCAGAGGCGCTGTAAAAGCGACATGGCTCCCAAAAAAACAATCCAGTAAAGTTTATGCCCAGAAAGCTGAATGTCCCTTTCTTCTGAGCCCCACACTGTGCCCAAACCACACTTAACATCAGCAGGTATGGCACGGATGCAGACGTGAGCACTTAATGGGGTTCTTCGGATCTAATAACTGATGATCTGTCCTCTGGACAGTTTTTCAGTATGTGATCGGTGAGGATCAGACACCAGCACACCAAACTGAGTTGAAAATTGCTCCGGCGGCTGCAGGACTGAAGCAATGTACAGGTGTAACACAGAAACCCAACACATTTCTTGGTAGAAGAGTACAGAGCTTCATCTCCCACTGAAGAGAATGCACTGCAATATTCAAGCTGCGGCCACCAGCAATGTATGGAATTACCCGAACATCGCTTAGGTTAGATGCACACTGCATCCGTGCACCTAACTTTCAGTATATGTCTGAAAACTTTTCCAGACGTATACTGTAACGTTACCTGTAGGTATGGGCGGACGGATGGATGTTAGGACCCGTCAGGTTAGGCCAAACATTATTAAAAAAAAGTTTGATTCAGGTATCGGAACAGTACCCAAACTCGAATCCGGACCCCATTCAAATGAATGGGAGGGCCTGAATATCCGGAGATTACCACGCTGTCGTCTGTGTGACAGCGCAGAAAACACCAGCTCTGATCGGCGGTAACCTTACACATTAACGTCGGTCTCAGCGCTGCAGATCCTATGCTGTCACACAGATGACAGTGTGTGAGCCAGAAGCTATGATTGGCGGTGAAAGTTACTGCTGGTCAGGTGGCAGTTGATGAGTATTACACATCAGCGTATGCCTGGTCTTGCTGATAGCAATAAAATAAATATGTCAGTGACATAATTGGCGCAGTGCATGTGTATTTTATTGTAAATGTATTTAGCTAATAAATAAAAGAAAAAAATGGCGTGGTGGCCCCCTTTAATTTTACTAACCAGCTGAACGAAAGTGGACAGCTGGGGGCTGGTGTTATTATTCTGGAAAGGGGCCAATACCCATGAAGCTTCCCAGGCTATTATTATCAGCTCACATCTTTCTCTGTAGCCTTTACGGTTATTAAAATGGGGGACCCAAAAAAATGATGTGGGGTCCCTCTATATTTAATAACCAGCAAAAGCTAAACAGACAGCTGTGGGTTGATACTAATAGGCTGGAAAGGGGTCATGGATATTGGCCGCCTCCCAGACTAAAACACCAGCCCTCAGTCCCCCCAGAAATCCAGCCCTCAGTCCCCCCAGAAATGGCGCATCCTTTAGATGCACCAATTCTGGTGCTTAGCCTAAGCTGTACCCATTTGCCATGGTGCGTTGGCAAGTGGGGTAATGGTTTTGGGGTTGATGCCAGCTGTTTTATGTCCGCTGACATCAAACCCAGGGGTTAGTAATGGAGAGGCATCTATCAGACACCACCATTAATAACCCCGTAATCAAAAGTAAGAATTACACAGAAAAAATTGCTTTATTTGAACAAAACACTCCCCAACAATTACCCTCTTTTACTCAGTTATTAATGTAAAAATAAATCAAAGTAATCCTCACTAGAGATTAGCGAACCCGAACAGTAAAGTACCGAACACCTACTTCACCAGGAAGTCTGTTACTGTTCAGGTTCGGCCCACTGAACACCGGGTGTCGAGGCAAGCACGGCTTCTAATCGGCAGTAAAATCATTACCGCCGCTCAGACAGCCGCTGTTCCCAAGCTGTCCAGTGACAGCCTGAGCCTGCAGCTGTGATCGGAGGTAGAAAGTAACTGGCGTCGGGATGATGGGACTACTGCTCCCATCAGCCTATGCACTTTGCACTTAGCAGAGCTGTATTTATTTAACTAATAACTTAATAGAAATCTCAAATGTAAAAACTATTCGTACAACTTTGAAAAGCTTTGTTTTATAAATCAATTTCTTTTTTAATAAGTGTGTTTCAGCACGGTCATGTAGAGGAGAATCTCCTGTGGTGTTACTAATGGGTAATTAAACAAGCATTTAATGCAATGGAAGAAAATGAAAACTGAGAATACTCCAAGGAATGACGACGCTACAATTTGAGCTCTTAAAAAAACAAACAAACAAAAAAAAAAGTTATTCTTACACGGTACACATGTAAGGTTTGTTTAAAGAATTTATGATTGTCCCATTCATCTAAATATGGTTCACATAAATTCATGGACATTCTGCTAATCTCCTCCAAGTAGTCGTGAAAGGCATGTGAATAATATATTCCACTAGAGGTCAGAGTTAGAAAAGCCTCTCCGAAGGATTTCAGCAAACTGAACTGCATATGTATGCGTTTCTCAGGTGAAGAAATAAATTGGTACTTAAACCACAGTTAATTGAAAGCTGGGACTAAGCTAAAATAACTACACAACAATAGATGTACAAAAAGGGGTAAACACCAACTGGCCAATTCCATTTATGTAGAAAGGTGGATCATAATAGAAAGATTCAACATTAATGATGCTGAGAAAATCTGGGACAAAAGGATAAATTGGAGAATTTATGCAAGAAAAGAAAAATGCAGCAAAACCTCTTTAAACAACATCACATAATCCTGACAGTGAAAATCCAGCACAGATCTTTAGCCTATAGTATAAATTAGAAATTTCACAATACCAGACAAGGAATAGGCAGTGATTACTGATAATCTTTCAATAATTCCTTGTCCACCACTCACGGCGTTTAATCTGGCCAGGCCTGTGGGGTTTCCTCCAGATGTCGTCTTCCAGATTCCTGGTAAAGAAGTTTGCCCCTTCAATTTTATCTGTTGATCGCAGTTTAGAGTATGAAGTATAGAGTATTGTGGATTCTTGGGAGGTCCAAAATTTCTTCCTGTACCTAATCCATTGGAGGGGATAAGGACGGAAAGAGAGATCCTGGGTTCCAGCTGGATTCATGAAGGCTGATCGTCTGGCTGAGGGTACTGCCACAATTCCACCACTCATGGTGTCCTAAGGACGCTGAGAGTGACAGCTCAGCTGCTGTATGGGATCAAGGGCATGCTGGGCTGTCGAATATTGTGAGCAACAGCCCAGCTGCCCAAACTGGCAGGGCTTATGGTGTTTCCTCCCGGTGTCAACCGTTCAGGGTGATTACCTTGCTATTTAGCTAGCTGGCAATCATTAGACCAAAGCCTTGCTCTGTGGTGTGTTAGCTCTGTATTCTGATAACATGATCTTTCTTGCTGGACCTTAGTTACCTGACCCTGGACTGTGCCTATGACTATCAGTTTGTCTTATCCATTTGTATTTGACTTATCCTCTAGGCATTTAACCTCAGCCTCCTTAACTTCCCTGCCTCTTGGTTTGGCCATGAGAAATGACTAATTTGTTGCATTACAACTGGCCATATGAAAGTTTTTTTTCCGCTAGTATGGATCCTATTCACACAATTTGTTATCAGGTGATGAATCTGACCCAAATAATTCATGATCTGGCTAAAGAGCACCAGAATCTTGACTCATCACAGATCCAGTTGCAGGGTCAGATGTCTAGCTTTATGAAAGTGACAGACATCTGTACCTTCAAACGTGCAGTTCACCTCTTCCGAATCTGCAGTGGCACTTCCTAATAAATTTGCAGGGAAGAAGAATCAGTTTAAAGCATTCACAGAGACCTGTAGGTTATTTTTTTACCCTGCGACCTCGGTCTTCAGGTGATAAGCCCCAGCGGGTAGGAATAACTATGTTTCTCCTGCCCTCAGACTTGAGAGTTTTCAATGTGCCCACAAGCCTCACATCGATTTTCTGTTGACGCCTTAGGGTTAATTTATGACAAACCTGACAAAATTCAGGTCGCTGAGACTATGATCATGAGCCTGACATAGGGGAGCCGCACCGCTGAGGACTATTGTACCAAAATCCAACAATAATTAAAAAAAATAGTCAGCTTACCGATCTGCGATGAAATCACCAAACATGCCAACGCCCAGCTTGGATCGGGGTGAGCATTCACGCCAAATGAGAAGAGGAGAAATGATCCAGCTTGAGGCGGCTAAAACTTTGTGAAGCTTTATTGGACAAATTAAAAATGTATAATGTTCTTCAAAAAATATGAATACCAAACACCTGGTACACCAGTGAGGACGATCAACGCGTTTCAACTACAGAGTCTTACTCAAGCTCATGAGTAAGACTCTGTAGTTGAAACGCGTTGATCGTCCTCACTGGTGTGCCAGGTGTTTACTATGCATATTTTTTGAAGAACATTATACATTTTTTAAGTTGTCCAATAAAGCTTCACAAAGTTTTAGCCGCCTCCGCCTCAAGCTGGATCATTTCTCCTCTTGAAATCCAACAATGGTCCACTGAAATTCAGTGGAATGATGCAGCCCTAAGGTGTCAATTCCATAGAGGTATGTCCAAATCATTTAACCCCTTCATGACCCAGCCTATTTTGACCTTAAAGACCTTGCCGTTTTTTGCAATTCTGACCAGTGTCCCTTTATGAGGTAATAACTCAGGAACGCTTCAACGGATCCTAGCGGTTCTGAGATTGTTTTTTCGTGACATATTGGGCTTCATGTTAGTGGTAAATTTAGGTCAATAAATTCTGCGTTTATTTGTGATAAAAACGGAAATTTGGCGAAAATTTTGAAAATTTCGCAATTTTCACATTTTGAATTTTTATTCTGTTAAACCAGAGAGATATGTGACACAAAATAGTTAATAAATAACATTTCCCACATGTTTACTTTACATCAGCACAATTTTGGAAACAAAATTTTTTTTTGTTAGGAAGTTATAAGGGTTAAAATTTGACCAGCGATTTGTCATTTTTACAACGAAATTTACAAAACCATTTTTTTTAGGGACCACCTCACATTTGAAGTCAGTTTGAGGGGTCTATATGGCTGAAAATACCCAAAAGTGACACCATTCTAAAAACTGCACCCCTCAAGGTACTCAAAACCACATTCAAGAAGTTTATTAACCCTTCAGGTGCTTCACAGCAGCAGAAGCAACATGGAAGGAAAAAATGAACATTTAACTTTTTAGTCACAAAAATTATCTTTTAGCAACAATTTTTTTATTTTCCCAATGGTAAAAGGAGAAACTGAACCACGAAAGTTGTTGTACAATTTGTCCTGAGTACGCTGATACCTCATATGTGGGGGTAAACCACTGTTTGGGCACACGGCAGGGCTTGGAAGGGAAGGAGCGCCATTTGACTTTTTGAATCAAAAATTGGCTCCACTCTTTAGCAGACACCATGTCACGTTTGGAGAGCACCCGTGTGCCTAAAAATTGGAGCTCCCCCACAAGTGACCCCATTTTGGAAACTAGACGCCCCAAGGAACTTATCTAGATGCATAGTGAGCACTTTGAACCCCCAGGTGCTTCACAAATTGATCCGTAAAAATGAAAAAGTACTGTTTTTTCACAAAAAAATTATTTTAGCCTCAATTTTTTCATTTTCACATGGGCAACAGGATAAAATGGATCCTAAAATGTGTTGGGCAATTTCTCCTGAGTACACCAATACCTCACATGTGGGGGTAAACCACTGTTTGGGCACATGGTAAGGCTCGGAAGGGAAGGAGCGCCATTTGACTTTTTAAATGAAAAATTATTTCCATCGTTAGCGGACACCATGTCGCGTTTGGAGAGCCCCTGTGTGCCTAAACATTGGAGCTCCCCCACAAGTGACCCTATTTTGGAAACTAGACCCCCCAAGGAACTTATCTAGATGCATATTGAGCACTTTAAACCCCCAGGTGCTTCACAGAAGTTTATAACGCAGAGCCATGAAAATAAAAAATAATTTTTCTTTCCTCAAAAATGATTTTTTAGCCTGGAATTTCCTATTTTGCCAAGGATAATAGGAGAAATTGGACCCCAAATATTGTTGTCCAGTTTGTCCTGAGTACGCTGATACCCCATATGTGGGGGTAAACCACTGTTTGGGCGCACGGCAGGGCTCGGAAGGGATCGCACGCCATTTGGCTTTTTAAATGGAAAATTAGCTCCAATCATTAGCGGACACCATGTCACGTTTGGAGAGCCCCTGTGTGCCTAAACATTGGAGATCCCCCAGAAATGACCCCATTTTGGAAACTAGACCCCCAAAGGAACTAATCTAGATGTGTGGTGAGGACTTTGAACCCCCAAGTGCTTCACAGAAGTTTATAACACAGAGCCATGAAAATAAAAAAAAAAAATTATTTTCTCAAAAATGATCTTTTAGCCTGCAATTTTTTATTTTCCCAAGGGTAACAGGAGAAATTTGACCCCCAAAAGTTGTTGTCCAGTTTCTCCTGAGTACGCTGATACCCCATATGTGGGGGTAAATCACTGTTTGGGCACATGCCGGGGCTCGGAAGTGAAGTAGTGACGTTTTGAAATGCAGACTTTGATGGAATGCTCTGTGGGCGTCACGTTGCGTTTGCAGAGCCCCTGATGTGGCTTAACAGTAGAAACCCCCACAAGTGACCCCATTTTGGAAACTAGACCCCCAAAGGAACTTATCTAGATGTGTGGTGAGCACTTTGAACCCCCAAGTGCTTCATAGAAGTTTATAATGCAGAGCCGTAAAAATAATAAATACGTTTTCTTTCCTCAAAAATAATTATTTAGCCCAGAATTTTTTATTTTCCCAAGGGTTACAGGAGAAATTGGACCCCATAAATTGTTGTCCAGTTTCTCCTGAGTACGCTGATACCCCATATGTGGGGGTAAATCACTGTTTGGGCACATGCCGGGGCTCGGAAGTGAAGTAGTGACGTTTTGAGATGCAGACTTTGATGGAATGCTCTGTGGGCGTCACGTTGCATTTGCAGAGCCCCTGATGTGGCTTAACAGTAGAAACCCCCCACAAGTGACCCCATTTTGGAAACTAGACCCCGAAAGGAACTTATCTAGATGTGTGGTGAGCACTTTGAACCCCCAAGTGCTTCATAGAAGTTTATAATGCAGAGCCGTGAAAATAAAAAATCATTTTTCTTTCCTCAAAAATGATGTTTTAGCAAGCATTTTTTTAGATTCACAAGGGTAACAGGAGAAATTGGACCCCAGTAATTGTTGCGCAGTTTATCCTGAGTACACTGATACCCCATATGTGGGGGTAAACCACTGTTTGGGCACATGTCAGGGCTCGGAAGTGAGGGAGCACCATTTGACTTTTTGAATACGAGATTGGCTGGAATCAATGGTGGCGCCATGTTGCGTTTGGAGACCCCCTGATGTGCCTAAACAGTGGTAACCCCTCAATTCTACCTCCAACACTAACCCCAACACACCCCTAACCCTAATCCCAACTGTAGCCATAACCCTAATCACAACCCTAACCACAACCCTAATTCCAACCCTAACCCTAAGGCTATGTGCCCACGTTGCGGATTCGTGTGAGATATTTCCGCACCATTTTTGAAAAATCCGCTGGTAAAAGGCACTGCGTTTTACCTGCGGATTTTCCGCGGATTTCCAGTGTTTTTTGTGCGGATTTCACCTGCGGATTCCTATTGAGGAACAGGTGTAAAACGCCGCGGAATCCGCACAAAGAATTGACATGCTGCGGAAAATACAACGCAGCGTTTCCGCGCGGTATTTTCTGCACCATGGGCACAGCGAATTTGGTTTTTCATATGTTTACATGGTACTGTAAACCTGATGGAATACTGCTGCGAATCCGCAGCGGCCAATCCGCAGCCAAATCCGCACCTTGTGCACATAGCCTAATTCTAAAGGTATCTGCACACTGCGGAAAACGCTGCAGATCCGCAGCAGTTTCCCATGAGTTTACAGTTCAATGTAAACCTATGGGAAACAAAAATCGCTGTACACATGCTGCGGAAAAACTGCACGGAAACGCAGTAGTTTACATTCCGCAGCATGTCACTTCTTTGTGCGGATTCCGCAATTGTAAAACCGCAGTGAAATGCGCAGAAAAAAACGTGGTAAATCCGCCATAAATCCGCAGCGGTTTAGCACTGCGGATTTATCAAATCCGCAGCGGAAAAATCCGCAGAGGACCAGAATACGTGTGCACATACCGAAACCCTAACCCTACCCCTACCCCTAACCCTAACCCTATTCTAACATTAGTGGAAAAAAAAAATTTCTTTATTTTTTTATTGTCCCTACCTATGGGGGTGACAAAGGGGGGGGGAGGTCATGTATTATTTTTTTTATTTTGATCACTGAGATATAATCTATCTCAGTGATCAAAATGCACTTTGGAACGAATCTGCCGGCCGGCAGATTCGGCGGGCGCACTGCGCATGTGCCCGCCATTTTGGAAGATGGCGGCGCCCGGGGAGAAGACGGACGGGACCCCGGCAGGATCGGTAAGTATGATGGGGTGGGGGGGGACCACGTGGGGGTGGATCGGAGCACGGGGGGGGAATCGGAGTGCGGCAGGCGTGGAACGGAGCACGGGGGGGTGGAACGGAGCACGGGGGGGTGGAACGGAGCACGGGGGGGGTGGATCAGAATGCAGGGGGGGGTGATTGGAGCACGGGGGGGTGATTGGAGCACGGGGGGAGCGGACAAGAGCACGGGGGGGAGCGGAGCACTGGATGGAGGGGAGCCGGAGCAGTGTACCGGCCAGATCGGGGGGCTGGGGGGGCACATTAGTATTTCCAGCCATGGCCGATGATATTGCAGTATCGGCCATGGCTGGATTGTAATATTTCACCCGTTATAATAGGTGAAATATTACAAATCGCTCTGATTGGCTGTTGAAAGTGAAACTGCCAATCAGAGCGATCGTAGCCACGAGGGGGTGAAGCCACCCCCCCGGGCTAAACTACCACTCCCCCTGTCCCTGCAGATCGGGTGAAATGGGAGTTAACCCTTTCACCCGATCTGCAGGGACGCGATCATTCCATGACGCCACATAGGCGTCATGGGTCGGATTGGCACCGACTTTCATGACGCCTACGTGGCGTCATGGGTCGGGAAGGGGTTAAGGACCATCTGGCCTTTGTTGTTTGATGGAGACAATAACCTAGGCTGTGCGGTTGGACCGCAGAATTTGTGAGAGGCGTGGTGGACAGCATGATCCTTGTATACTCCCCTGAAGCATGTCAATTTACCTAAGGTGAAGTCAATGGAGCTTGGAGTTTCCAGTTTTAGTGCTGTAGAGGAAAAAAATTTAGACAACTTGGGACTGTCTACACTGTGGTCTTGCAGGACATTTTTTTTTTTTTTAAAAGGACTGTCCAACTCACCCTCAAGCAAGCAGTCGGGAAAACGCCTAAGTCTGGGTGATTGTCGAGGGGGTCGCCCAGACTTCCAGGGACCCTTTGTCTCCTCAGATAAAGTACTGCTTAATACGGTTTTGTACTTTAACCCCTTAGTGACAGAGCCAATTTGGTACTTAATGACCAGGCCAATTTTTGCAATTCTGACCACTGTCACTTTATGAGGTTATAACTCTGGAACGCTTCAACGGATCCCGCTGATTCTGAGATTGTTTTTTCGTGACATATTGTACTTCATGTTAGTGGTAACATTTCTTCGATATTACTTGCGATTATTTATGAAAAAAACGGAAATATGGCGAAAATTTTTAAAATTTTGCAATTTTCAAACTTTGTATTTTTATGCCTTTAAATCAGAGAGATATGTCACGAAAAATAGTTAATAAATAACATTTCCCACATGTCTACTTTACATCAGCACAATTTTGGAAACAAAATTTTTTTTTGTTAGGGAGTTATAAGGCTTAAAAGTTGACCAGCAATTTCTCATTTTTACAACACCATTTTTTTTTAGGGACCACATCACATTTGAAGTCATTTTGAGGGGTCTATATGATAGAAAATAGTGAAGTGTGACACCATTCTAAAAACTACACCCCTCAAGGTTCTCAAAACCACATTCAAGAAGTTTATTAACCCTTTACGTGCTTCACAGGGACTGAAACAATGTGGAAGGAAAAAATGAACATTTAACTTTTTTTTGCAAACATCTTAATTCAGAACCATTTTTTTTATTTTCACAAGTGTAAAAACAGAAATGTAACCATAAATTTTGTTATGCAATTTCTCCTGAATACGCCAATACCCCATATGTGGGGGTAAACCAGTGGTAGGGCGCACCGCAGAACTTAGAAGTGAAGGAGCGCCGTTTGACTTTTTCAATGCAGAATTGGCTGGAATTGAGATCGGACGCCATGTCACGTTTAGAGAGCCCCTGATGTGCCTAAACAGTGGAAACTCCCCACAAGTGACACCATTTTGGAAACTAGACCCCTTAAGGAACTTATCTAGATGTGTGGTGAGCACTTTGAACCCCCAAGTGCTTCACAGAAGTTTATAACGTAGAGCCGTGAAAATAAAAAATCGCTTTTGTTTACACAAAAATGATCTTTTCGCCCACAAATTCTTATTTTCACAAGGGTAACAGGAGAAATTAGACCACAAAAGTTGTTGTGCGATTTCTCCTGAATATGTCGATACCCCATATGTGAGGGTAAACCACTGTTTGGGCGCACCGCAGAGCTTGGAAGTGAAGGAGCGCCGTTTTACTTTTTCAATGTTGAATTGGCTGGAATTGAGATCGGACACCATGTCGCGTTTGGAGAGCCCCTGATGTGCCTAAACAGTGGAAACCCCCCACAAGTGACACCATTTTGGAAACTAGACCCCTTAAGGAACTTATCTAGATGTGTGGCGAGCCTTTGAACCCCCATGTGCTTCACAGAAGTTTATAACGTAGAGCCGTGAAAAAAAAAAATTGCATTTTTTCTACAAAAATGATCTTTTTGCCCACAAATTTTTATTTTCACAAGGGTAACAGGAGAAATTAGACCACTAAAGTTGTTGTGCAATTTCTCCTGAATACGTCGATACCCCATATGTGAGGGTAAACCACTGTTTGGGCGCACCGCAGAGCTTGGAAGTGAAGGAGCGCCGTTTTACTTTTTCAATGTAGAATTGGCTGGAATTGAGATCGGACGCCATGTCGCGTTTGGAGAGCCCCTGATGTGCCTAAACAGTAGAAATCCCCCACAAGTGACCTCATTTTGGAAACTAGACCCCCCATGGAACTTATCTAGATGTGTGGTGAGAACCTTGAATGCCCAAGTGCTTCACAGAAGTTTATAATGCAGAGCCGTGAAAATAAAAAATATTTTTTTTTTCCACAAAAAAGATATTGTAGCCCCCAAGTTTTTATTTTCACAAGGGTAACAGGAGAAATTGGACTGCAATAGTTGTTGTCCAATTTATCCCGAGTACGCTGATGCGCCATATGTGGGGGTAAACCACTGTTTGGGCGCACGGCAGAGCTCGGAAGGGAAGGAGCGCCTTTTTGGAATGCAGACTTTGATAGAATGGTCTGTGGGCATTATGTTGCGATTGCAGAGCCCCTGATGTACCTAAACTGTAGTAACCCCCCACAAGTGACCCCATTTTGGAAACTAGACCCCCCAAGGAACTTATCTAGATGTGTGGTGAGAAATTTGAATGCCCAAGTGCTTCACAGAAGTTTAGAATGCAGAGTCGTGAAAATAAAAAATATTTTTTTTTCACAAAAAAGATTTTGTAGCCCCCAAGTTTTTATTTTCACAAGGGTAACAAGAGAAATTGGACCCCAGAAGTTGTTGTCCAATTTATCCCGAGTACGCTGATGCCCCATATGTGGGGGTAACCCACTGTTTGGGCGCACGGCAGAGCTCAGAGGGGAGGGAGCACCATTTGACTTTTTGAGCGCAAAATTGGCTGTCGTGTTTGGAGACCCCCTGATGTACCTAAACAGTGGAAACCCCCCAATTCTAGCTCCAACCCTAACCCCAACACACCCCTAACCCTAATCCCAACCTGATCCATAATCCTAATCACTAACCATAATCACAACCCTTACCCCAAAACAACCCTAATGTCAACCCTAACCATAACCCTAATCAAAACCCTAAATCCAACACACCCCTAATCCTAATCTCAACCCTAATCCCAAACCTAACCCTAATCCCAAGCGTAACCCTAATGCCAACCCTAACCCTAATACCAACCCTAATCCAAACCCTAATCCCAGCTCTAACCCTAACTTTAGCCCCAACCCTAGCCCTAACTTTAGCCCCAACCCTAACCCTAGCCCTAAGGCTACTTTCACACTTGCGTCGTTTGGCATTCCGTCGCAATCCGTCGTTTTGGACAAGAAACGGATCCTGCAAATGTGCCCGCAGGATGCGTTTTTTGCCCATAGACTTGTATTGCCGACGGATCGTGACGGATGGCCACACGTCGCGTCCGTCGTGCACTGGATCAGTTGTGTTTTGGCGGAGCGTCGGCACAAAAAAACGTTCAATGAAACGTTTTTTTGTACGTCGCATCCGCCATTTCTGACCGCGCATGCGTGGCCGTAACTCCGCCCCCTCCTCCCCAGGGCATAGATTGGGCAGCGGATGCGTTGAAAAACTACAGCTGCTGCCCACGTTGTGCACAATTTTCACAACGTGCGTCGGTATGTCGGGCCGACGCATTGCGACGGCCCCGTACCGACGTAAGTGTGAAAGAAGCCTAACCCTAAATTTAGCCCCAACCCTAACCCTAAATTTAGCCCCAACCCTAGCCCTAACCCTACCCCTACCCCTACCCCTAATTTTAGCCCCAACTGCTGTTCTCCTGCCGGCCGGCAGATGGAGACAGATGGCGGGCGCACTGGGCATGCGTCCGCCATGTTCTTCTGCCGGCGGCCAGGAGGAGCAGCAAGAGGATCCAGGGACCTAGGTGAGTATGCTAGGGTCCCCGAATCCCCCTATTTCTCTGTCCTCTGATGTGCGATCACATCAGAGGACAGAGAATTACACTTTACTTTTTTTTTTTGCGGTCGCCGGTAAACAGTTAATTACCGGCGATCGCAAAACAGGGGTCGGTAATACCGACCCCGATCATGCTCTTTGGGGTCTCGGCTACCCCCGGCAGCCGGGACCCCAAAGATTCTCCCGGTGCCGGCCGGCGCACTGCGCATGCGCCCGCCATTTTGAAGATGGCGGCGCCCACCGGGAGACACGAGGAGCATCGGGGGAGCTAGGTGAGTATTGGGGGGCCACCTGGGACCCCTTTTCTCTGTCCTCCGATCACATCGGAGGACAGAGAAATTAAAAAGAGATCGCGTTTTTTTTTTTTTTTTTTTGCGATCGCCGGTAAACGGTTAATTACCGGCGATTGCAAATGCGGGGTGGGTTAAACACCCCCCGAATCATGTTCTCTGGGGTCTCGGCTACCCTCGGCAGCCGAGACCCCGGAGAAAATCGGCCTCTGGGGGCGCTATGGACTTTTTCCACAGCGCCGTTAATTAACGGCGCTGTGGTTTAAGTACCCTTAGCGGCCGCCGTTAAAAGGCGTATCGGCGTTCGCTAAGGGGTTAAGAATCAGGTATTGCTAGCATTGTCTTTCATTGACTGTGGGTCTGTGGGATTAGGCCGGGGTCACACTTGCGAATGTGATGCGAGACTCTCGCATCAATAACCGGCACTACCGCCGGCACTCGAGAGTGGAGCGTGCGGCTGCATAGAAATACATTAAGCCGCACACTTCGGTCCCGAGTGTTGGGTATTGATGCGCGATAAAACACCGCCTCTTCAGAATTTTGTCAAAAGGGTAACGGTGGAATTCAAGCTTCAAGTGGGAGCACGTCACTCTGAATCCATTTCCTGTCTTGTCTTGGATAATTTAACTGCTGGGATGGCACTGGGGCTTCCATGGCTGCTTATTTACAATCCTGAATGTACAGTCATGAAGAATCATGTGAACGAAATTTTATGGAAAAGTCAAATATGTCCTTCCTCCTCCCCTGTAGCTGCTGTATTTTTCTTTGTAAAAACAGAGAGATAGTGACCTCCGTCCTTCCCTTGATTTCCGAGAACTTAACAAAATTATTGTTATAATACATACCCACTTCTCATCCCCGACATTTATAATCAGCTTATGAAAGATAAGTGTTTTTTTAAATTACTGTAAGGGGCTTACAGTTTGATACGCATTAAAAAGAGTGATGAGTGGAAAACGTCGTTTTTAACGTCTGAGGGTTTATTCGAATCTTGTCATGCCATTTGAGTTAACCAATGTGCCAGCAGAATTTCAAAACTTTATAAATGTTATTTTTTATGATTGCTTTTTGAGGTTTGTTGTGATTTACCTTGATGATATTTACATTTTTCCACTGATTTGGATTCTCACCAGGAACGTATCAGTGTAGTATCATAAAAGTTAAGGGAGAATTCATTGTTTCTTAAAATTGAGAAATCAATTTTTCTGTTCCGGAAAGATTTCATTCCTGGGGTACATTTTATCAGCTGATGGGTTTAAGATCGGTCCTATAAAAATGCAAGTAATAGTAGATTGGGTTCAACCTATTGACCTAAAAACACTGCAACATTTTCTGGGATTGGCCTACTATCACAGGAAATTCATAGGGGTTTTTCAAAGATTTCTAAACCTCTTCCTGACCACATACGTAAGGGGGCAAATCTCAGGGTTTGGTCACAGGCTGCTATTAGGGCTTTTGAAAAATTGAAAAAAAAATGTTTCTGCTCTTGTTCTAATTCAACCCGATCTCCAAGAACCATTCATTGTCAAGGTAGATGCTTCGGAGGTTGGGGTAGGGGCCATTTTATCTCAGGGCTCCAGAGCTCTGACCAATTTGCGGCCATGTGCATTTTTCTCAAGAAAACTTTTGTCTGCTGAAAGAAATTCTGATGTTGGGAATTGTGAGTTACTAGCTGTTAAATTAGCCTTTGAGAAATGGAGGCATTTTTTTGGAACAGTCACCGACCATAAGAATTTAGCTTACATTTAATCAGCTAAACAGCTAACTTCTAGAAAGGTTAGTTGGTCCTTATTTTTTCTAGATTCAACTTTATTAATCACATTTAGGCCAGGGTCAAAGAATATGAAGGCTGACGCATTATCACGCAGTATTAATTCAGTTTCTCCACCAGAACCTCCATCCTCCACTCTCCCTAAGGGCATTGCGATTTCTGTGGTATCCTCCAAATTAGAAGTAGAAATCCGTAAAGTCCAGTCATTGTCTCCTTCCGCCACTCCATGGTCCAAATTATTTCTACATGTGTACCTAAGATTGTGTCTGTTGCAGGAGTTTCAGGAATTCTGTTTTGAGCGGTCCTCTTGGGGTCTCAGCTATGCAGAAAACTATTGCTAGTCTTTTCGGGGCTGTCTATGAATAATGATCTTAAAGATTTTGTATCACAGTGTGAAGTTTGTGCTCGCGCTAAAGTCTGTTATAACCGGCCGACCTGGAGTTGGCTCCATTACCAATTCCAGAAAGACAGTGGACTCATCGGGCAATGAATTTCATCACCGACTTGCCTCTGGTGGGAAAATTGTTATTTAGGTGGAGGTTGACGGATTCAGTACACAGACTCATTTTGTTCTTTTGTCAAGGTTACCTGATGCAGAGACACTCTCCATGTTTATTTGTCATGTTGTGAGATTGCATGGAATTCCTCTCAATATTGTGTCTGATACGGAGTGCAATTTGCCTCCAAATTCTGAAGAGCTTTTTTTTAGGAAACTGGGAAATAACTTGTGATTTTCCTTTGCCTATCACTCTGAAACCAATGGTCAGACAGAAAGGACAAATCAATCTTTGGAACAAATTTTAAAGGGAACCTGACACCCCCCCAGACGTTTTTAACTAAAAGAGCCACCTTGTGCAGCAGTAATGCTGCATTCTGACAAGGTGGCTCTTTTAGTTCTAGGGGCTGTAACTGCCGAAATAATCAGTTTTGTAATTTGTCCTAAATACCTTTTCTTCAGTTAAGGAGGCAGGCCTTTCCCCCCCTGCTGCAGACGCCACATAGCCGTCACTCAAATCTTCTTTGCGCTGCCTCCTCACCGCTGTTTTGAAATGAGCTTGCGCCTGCGCTCTTTTCTCCTGCCTTGGGCAGGCGCAGTGAGCGCTGCCCGTCTGTCCTCATATGCAGTCCAGCTGACTGCGCCTGTGCGGACGCCCTGCCTGTGAATCCCAGCCCCGTAGTATGAATAAATAAGAAGACACTGCGGGGCTGGGATTCACAGGCAGGGCGTCCGCACAGGCACTAAGCACCAACAGGCAGGTAATTGCAACTTACCTGCCTGCTGTGAATGGCGCCGTTCTTCCCCGACACAGCTGGGGATTCAACTTCCTCTGCTGACATGACCGAACAGGACTTCTGACATCATTCTGATTGACAGCCGGCTCCCCCAGTTGAGGTCAATCAGAATGACGTCAAAAGTTCTGCCCTGTCGACAGAGTGGAGTGAAAAGAAGCCTTCACTCTGTAGACATGACCACCAGAGGCTTCTGAATCCCCAGGTGTGGCCTGTGAACGTTCTGTGCTGTGGAAGAACAGCACCATGCATAACAAGCAGGTAAGTTGTAATGCTGCGTGCTTCTTGACTAGAAAGTCCATCCGGGGTTACCAGAAACCTAAGCAACGAGTCATAAACAATCAAATAAATTAAAAGTCACTGATTAATTGACAATGGAATTAATTTTTAATAAGTACATTGCAAAGTTACTTGCTGAACAAGCACTTTACATTTTTACCTATTTACGATGAAGTGACAACCCCTTTAAGTCCTCCTGACATATGATGCACTATTACATTGCATGTCGGGTCCCTGTTCTTAAAGCAGGTTCAGAAGCTGAGCCTGCATTATTGTCAGTTGATGATGGGGGTATTACTCACCATTTGCCTGCCTCTAACAGCTGCGGGTCAGGTGGAGAACCACCCACTGTTAACTCCTTAAATGCTGCTGCCAATCTTTGGGGTGGTGATTGAATGGTTATGTGTTTCTTACATAGCGTCATCATATTCCACAGCATTTTTCAGACATTATCATCAGCGTCCCTTTTGGGGCTCACCGTTTACAATCAAAATTTCCTATCAGTAAGTCTTTGGAGTGTGGGAGGAAACTCACGCAAACACAGGGAGAACATACAAATTCCTTGCAGATGTTGTTCATGGCATAGTTTCCCAGTGCTACAAAGTAACAGTACTAACCACTGAGCCATGAGCCACCGTGCTGACAGAGGTGGGGAACGTACCATTCTAAGCGTCCCTCTGCCTTACCACACCACAATCGCAGGGTGTGAATGGGCTGCCACGGCAGCTGAAGACCACCTATGAATGCCATGATGGTACTCCTATGAAGGCCAGTTTGAAGCTGGCCTTCATAGGAGACTGTAACTTTTACTATATACTGAAAATATTGCTGCATATAGTATAATCTAAGGTTATGTGCACACGCTGCAGATTGTATGCGGTTTTGCTGCGTTTTTTCGCTGCGAAAACGCATGCACATCACAACCCATTGAATTCAATGGGATTCCGCAATGCTGTGCTAATGCTGCATATTTTTCTGCAGCTGAATTGCATCGCGGAAAAATAAGCAGCATGCTCATTCTTTGTGTGGAATCGCGGCGATTCCGCACACAAAGGAATGCATTGATCCGCTTACTTTCCGTATGGGGCTATGCCCACCATGCGCAAAGTAAGCGGATCATGTGCGGATGGTACCCAGGGTGGAGGAGAGGAGACTCTCCTCCAGGCCCTAAAAAAGAATTAAAATAAAAAAATAGTTATATACTCACCTTCTGGCGGCCCCGGATCCAGCCCAGGCTCCCTTTCCCAGTGATGCCTTGCGACAATGACCTGTGATGACATAGCAGTCTTGCGTGATCCTACGTCATCTGGGCTCATTGTCGCAAGGCATCGCTGGGAACGGGAGTTGCCGGAGCATCGCGAGGATCGGGAATGCTGCGGGGGCCGCTGGAAGGTGAGAATATCACAATTTTTTAATTTTTTTTATTTTTAATATATCTTTTTACTATTGATGCTGAATAGGCAGCATCAATAGTAAAAAGTTGGTCACACTTGTCAAACACTATGTTTGACAAGTGTGATCAACCTGTCAATCATTTTTCCAAGCGATGCTACAGATCGCTTGCAAAACGCTAGTGTTTAGTGGGAATACACATGCCAATTCCGGGAGTTGCAGAATTGCCGCTGAAATTTCCGTGGCAATTCCGCAACGTATGCACATAGCCTTAAAGTTCAAGTCCCTTACAGAATACTAACAAAGTAAAGCAAGTTAATAAATTACAATTTTTTTGCCTTTGAAATAATAAAAAAAAGTACATATATTTGGTATTGCTGTAACCATACTGACCTAGAGAGAAATATTTTTAGCACACAATAAATGTCATAAAAACAAAACCCAAAAAACTATGAACCGTAATGTTGATTTGTAATAGAATTACATCCCAGGTAGTTCGCTATATATTGCTGGAAAATGGATCTACAACATTCAATTCTGAATATAGTTTCCATGTCCTCAAGTTCAATAAAGAAGTAGTTGTCAATGGCAGCACCGCCATATTCAGTCTATGGCTATGGGACTGAAGACGATGGCTGAGCACTGTACATGGCCATCTCCCCCACAACCATAGACTTGGAATTGAGCAGCGCTCCATTCACATGAGGATGTTGTAACCTTGTGATCAATGGGGTCCAGTGGTAGACCCCAGGGATCAGAGTTATGGCTAGGTTCTACTGTTGATTCTGGAACCAGTGACAATATTAGGTGTATATACTTTATTTGGCGAGATGATCCCTCTGAAGGTTTGGACAACTTTTCTGTAAAGTTCAGCAGATCATACAATAATCATACAATTATTAGGTTCTGTAGAAGGACGTAGATCTGGGGATTTATTATGATGGAATATAGGCTGAACTGGATGGACAAATGTCTTTTTTCGGCCTTACTATGTTACTAGATATTGTAGTGGCGTAGTCTAAGCTTTCCAAACATACAATAAGAAATGATAGTGGACTCACCTCTCCCCAATCCACATTTTTAGGTGGCAGTGGATAGTGCGCAGGGATATCATACGCGATCTCTTCCATGAACCATTTAAAGCTTTTGCAGTTGTGGTCCTCTCTAAACCTTTTCAGCTCACTTATGTCTCCATAAGCCAGAGCTTTTGTTTCAGGACGACTGGCATAGAAATAGTCTCTGTACTCATCCCACCAAACTTCTACAACTCGAACGTAGTTCTGAAAGACGAAGTACATTATTGTAAAGGTGGCTAATGTGCAAAGATATTACTGGAAGAAAAAAAACATTAAACAGCTATAATTTGTACTCTGCTATATTCCTGGCAAATCGCAGTTTCAGCAGGGCATTGGGTTACTAGAACATTTCCCACAATGGATGTATTTTTGGTCAGCAAAAATACATCTTCTTACAGATCAAGCAGAGTGGATGAGCGTTATAGAAATTGTCTGCCCACATGAGTCTGTATAAACTGACCTGCATTGCGTTTTTGAAATCCGCAACATGCCAATTTGACTTGTGGGTACTCTCAACTTTATAAGCAGATTTTCCACATAGGCCGGGGTCTAATCACGAGTGTTGGTTCTCTTATTGGAGAGAATAGGATCGAGAGAATTGTAGCACAGGTGTGGAGAAGATGGAGAACTTAATTTCTCCATTTTCTGAATCCGTGGATGCCGGACTGCACTCTGATGACATTCGAGAGCAATCTGATGTTTCACACGCACCCACAGACTTGTATGGGTGTGCGTGATCCAATTTCCGGAGCCACTCACAGCTTGCTGCAATTTTTTACATAGACCAATTGAGACTGTAGAAAGAAAAAAAAAAATCGCAGATCTGCACTGCCCCATAGGATATCATTGTTCTGAATGCTATCCGACAAAACATCACATACCACTCGGCCATGTTATACCCTTATGTGAGCGAGCCCTTAAAATATTATTAGATCCGGAAAATCTGCAGCAGCAAAAAATATGGGTAATCCACACACGACTATCAATAAAGATAAGTCAAAGCCAATACCAGGAAGTATCACACACAGAGCAGCTTTATTTAAAAGATAACATAAAAAAAGACAAAAATTGAAGCATCAAAACTCGATAAAAACGCATGTAAAAAGCGCAATCAAAAAAGCAATAAAATGAAGTTGCAAAACGCTGTGGAAAATCTGCAACAACAAAAACTAAAATACCTATTGTCGGTATGTATCCCTGGGGTTCTTTCACACTGCATTTTGGCACCCGTTCGATGATGCCGTCGGGGCTTACGTCTGAACTCCCCCGCAAAACGGGATTCGAGTGTATGCACGGACATAATGGCGCCGAAAGAGTGAATATGTGCGCTGTCATGCACCTATTGGAGGCCGACACGCGGAAATAGTAGACTCTGTCGGGGGGTCTGTCTCCAGTAGGCGTATACACCCAAAAGCGATGCACAACAGAGCGCACTCTTTCGGCACCATTATAGTCTGTGGCCCTGTTGGTGCATATTCCCGAATTCCATCTTGAGGGGGGTATGGATGTAAGCCCTGACAGGACCAACAAATGGGTGATAAAATGCAGTGTGAAAGCCCCCCTCACTTCCTAGCTATATGCAATCCAACACTCCTGGTGGATAAGAAAGTGACAACACCCATTGCATAGTGGTTGTTATGATGGATGTTTGATATGCCAGGTTTTAGAGATTAGGGGAAATAACGATTGACCATATTGGTTTAACCATGGCCAATTCTTTATTCAGCGCCTACTATGTGTTATTTCTATATCTTTTGGTTTGTTAGGCTCTCCGCAGTGACACGCAAAAAGTCCAGAGCGTAGAAATGAACAGCGCATTTCACCGCCATACAACGCCTCCTACATCCAGAAAACGCGATGACACTAAGTGCACGGGCTGCAGCAAGAGCGTTTGATGTTTTTGTAGGATTTCATATTAATCCAGTATAGCCGAGAGTCTAAACAATTACACATGATATCGTCTCCACTGGAATGACAAGCTGTGGCAGGATAACTACCTCTGGCTCCAGCTTTCACAGCAGATAAATATGGATTAAAAGGATGTCCAATTATCCTGCTACAACCTGCCATGTTCCTTAAAACCATCTTTACTTTAATAAATTACCAGTTGGAGCTACAGAGACCAGGAAACATCAGGATGTGCAAAAAGGGACAGCTAAATAAATCTATAAATCTAACGGCAAGAAGATCTGACCAGTTAATGCAAATGAATGGGATAAAGATGCAATTCCTGATGTTTATGGTATTTCCAGGTTACTGTTCATCTAAATAAGATAATTATGCCCCCAATTGATGGCTGCAGTGCCCACAAACATCAGAAGTATAAACTCAATTTACCTTTAGTGTTGGTGAGGATCCCACATAAACTGGGGGAGGGTTTCCTTGCCATCCATGTAGGCGATAAATGTGACCCACCCGCGAACAAGGTGTAAATAATAACTTTCCTCCACACTGCCATATCTACAATGAAAAAGGCAACATCTTTCATTATCCAGTAATCACCAAGATATAAAATTACAGTAGTAAAGAAAATAGCATAATCCAAACAAGCAAAACATTAATATTTATATATGGAGTTGGGTCCAGAAATATTTGGACAGTGACAAGTTTTGGCCTTTTAGGGGTTTACCAAAACCTATTCAAGATACAGTTGCATAATCAATATGGACTTAAAGTGCAGACTCTCAGCTTTAGGCCACCATCACACTTTTAGTATATGGCCAGTATTGTACCTCAGTATTTGTAAGACAAAACCAGGAGTGGGTAATAAATGGAAAAGTGGTGACATGTTTCTATTATACGATCCTCGGATTGTTCCACTCTTGGTTTTGACTTTGAAATAATGATCTAAAATACTGACCAAATACTGAACATGGCCTTAATTTGAGGGTTTTCACATCTTAATTGGAGTAAGGTTCAGGAATTATGGGCATAGGAATGGGCTATTCCCACTTTAATCCATCATCAATTAAGCATGAAAAAGGTCTGGAGCTGATTCCAGGTGTGGTGCAGCTGAGTTCCCAGAGAACATGATTCAGGTTGTTTCTTACCGACCCCAGTTTTGCGATCGCCGTTATCAATGGAATAACGGCGACCGCAAAAAAAAAAAAAAAAAAGAGATTTCTCATTTAATTTCTCTCTCCCTTGATGTGATCGCAATAGTAAATCAAGCCCCCCTTTTTCACTCCCTTAGATAAAAATAAAAAAATAATTTTTTTTTTTATTTATTTCCATTAGGGTTAGAGGTGGGCTAAAGTTAGGGTTATGGTTGGCATTACGGTTAAAGTTAGGATTAAGGGGTGTGTTAGGGTTAGGTTTGTGGTTAGGGTTATGGTTGGGATTAGGGTTATGGCTGGGATTAGGGTTGTGTTGGGGTTAGGGTTGGAGTTAGAATTGGGGGGGTTTCCACTGTTTACCATTGATTCCAGCCAATTTTGCATTCAAAAAGTCAAATGGTGCTCCCTCCCTTCTGAGCCCTGCCATGCGTCCAAATAGTGGGTATTGCCGTACTCAAGAGAAATTGCACAACAAATGTTGTGGTCCATTTTCTCCTTGTACCCTTGTGAAAATAAAAAAAAATTGGTTCCCAAGTACCGTATTTTTCAGATTATAAGACGCACCCCAAATTTTGAGGAGAAAAATAGGATTTTTTTTTTAAATAAAATGGTGGTGCTTCTTGTAATCCATGCATCTTATTGCTTACCGGGGGTGGTGGCTGCGGTGAAGCGGTGCCCCATTGTCGCTGCTGGAGGAGGCAGGAGTGGGGTGATGCCGCAGGCTGGGATGAGGGGGGGGGGGAGGTGTTCTGATATGCTGCGCACCGCTGCGGGGGGTGTCCGACGCTGCTGCGGGGGTTCTGCTGACATTTTGTGAAAGGCCAGAGCCCCCACAGCAATGGAGCAATGGTACCGGTAAGGTATATCCGCATTATAAGACGCACCCCCATTTCCCCCAAAAATTTTGGGGAAAAAAGTGCATCTTACAATCCGAAAAATACAATAATTTTTTGTGAAAAAAGTAAAATTTTTTCCTTCCACATTGCTTTAGCTCTCATGAAGCACCTGAAGGGTTAATAAACTTCTAGAATGTGGTTTTGCACACCTTGAGGGGAGCAGTTTTTAGAAAAGTGTCACTTTGGCTACGTTCACATTGGCGTTCCGCCAATGTGCGTCGCTGTTGCGCCGGCGACGCAGCGGCGACGCGCCCCTATGTTTAACATAGGGGACGCGTGCGTTTTTAGGGTGGCGTTTTTCGACAAGTTTCCAACAAGTTGCATTTTCTGTGCGTCCGATTTTGGTCAAAAAACGACGCATGCGTCGCAAACGCGCGTTTTTTCGTGCGTCGCGCGTTGCGTCGCCGACGCAGGGCGGCGCAACGCTAGTGTGAACGTAGCCTTTGGGGTATTTTCTGCTATATTGATGTGAGGTGGTCCCTAAAAAAATGGTTTTGTAAATTTTGTTGGAAAAATGAGAAATCGCTGGTCAACTTTTAACCCTTATAACATCCTAACAAAAAAAATATGTTTCCAAAATTATGCTGATATAAAGTAGATATGTGGAAAATTTTATTTTTAAATTTTATTTGTGTGACAACACTCTCTGATTTAAGCGTACAAAAATTTTAATTTTTGCCAAATTTCCTTTTTTTTCATAAATAAAGCAAGTCATATTGAAGAAATGTTATCACTAACATGAAGTACAATATGTCACGAAAAAACAATCTCAGAATCAATGGGATCCGTTGAGGCGTTGCAGAGCTACAACCTCATAAAGTGACAGTGGTCAGAACTGTAACGGCGTGGCCATTTATATACACCTTTCTGTTTGCCATCTATCTCCACCCTTCGCTGGCTCTAAGAAGCCAGCGCTGTCAATCACGGAATAGGGGTGGGGATAGAGGGCTAACAATCAGGTGGGAAGGTGTATAGAAATCATTGGCCCCGCAGTGAAGCACCAAGCGGCGGGGCTTCGTTTGATCAGTCATTTTGTGTTGACAGAGACCCTTTAACCAGATTCATAAATTTGATGACTTTTTAGACAATCTAGTCTACGCTTACACCAGCTATTACTTGGCTTACTTAAGCAAGATATTGCACCAAAAATTTTGGTTCACAATGTCAAGTTAGGCCATGGCCCCTAACCCTGTAAACCACACCCGCTTCACAAAACAAAATATGGTGCAAGTCATGAATGACAGTTTTTCGCCACATTTAGATTATTGATAAATGTGACCCAGTGTCTTATTTTTTTTAATGCATTTGTGCTGTATTTTTCACTTATGTCGACACATTAAGATTTTAAAGGGCTTATTTTACAGGACAATCCCTTTACCCACTAGAGCAGATGGACTTCACAGAGAAAATCACAGAAAATGAAGACAGAGCGTGTCAGATAAAATAATGCAAGTGCTATTCCACTGGCAAGGTCAAGACCAGTCATGAATAAGACAATCCTATACATTCCCCATCTGCAGCCAGGTTGGGGTACCTTTTTTTTTATTATTATTATTATTATTATTCTACTCCTCACTTTCCCTACTTCATTAAAAGGATTGTCCAATACTTTAATATTGACAATCTATTATTATTTATTATGCTTTCCTTATATAGCGCCATCATCTTCCGTAACGCTCTACAGATCCATCTGCATTAAAGCTCAAATACCAGATTGGTGGGGGTCTGACATCCGGCAGCCCACCCAATCCGCTCTGGTGACAGCGGTCTGTAAACAGTATATGGAGCAGAACACAGCGCCTCTATGCACGGTTTAGTGGCCGCTGCCACATACCGCCGACTAGCCCTACTGAAAACAATCAAATCGTAAATGAATATAAAGCAATAAAAACAATGTTTAATATTTTACAAACTAAAAAATACCCATCTTGTTTGAAGCGCAGTCACTGACAAACAACTTTATGAGCCGACTTCAATAATCTATGTAAAACAAGCAGTCTTACTTAGCGCTGCCGTTTTGTCCATTTTGTATAAATGACACGCTTCACAGCACTTTCTTGTTACAAGCGGAGTCTTGGATTTAACTGATAAGTAACACAAGCAAGACCATTACATGATTCTTTTCATGGCTCGCCGACACTCAGAACTGAGAGTCTTAAAAACAAAGTCAGCTACAAAAAAATTCCATTGTATGACCCTATATGCTCACCCCTAACAAATACAGCCGGGATAAATACATTCAAGACCATTTTCTCTCTGATAGTGCTGGAGACTTTTTACCAATACCACAGTTATAGGTGGTCCTAGTGACGGAGCGTAACGACTGTGGGTGCAGGGGATGCTGGCAAAAACAGCCAATGAAGCCTACGAGTGCCAAAATGGTCCCTTTAGCCTATATGAGAATGCCAATACTATTAGGAACCGGTGATCGTTTGGGGCTCTGGTGGAGATTTCTTGCATGGCTAGTGCGGCCACAAGCTTCAAGTTATGCGACGGTATGGAGACATAAGTAATAGCAACTCTCGGACTACTGCCATCTCTCCAGTGGTACTAACCTCTGTAATATATATATATTATTCATACAAATATTCAAAAAAACATTTAATCATAGTTATAGTGGCTAGAGACATGTCAATATTGGTCTCTCCATTAATACAAGAATAGCTAAGGCCTATACAAGAACCAGCCCTGTCTGTACCCTCAGGAAAAATATAGGAATAGCTCTGGATGATATCTGTTGTGAATTCGGTTGTCGGGCTCCCTCCTGTGGTCATGAATGGTACTTCGGCTGGTTCTGTCCATGGACTTCCTCTGGTGGGTGTTTCTGAGTTTCACAGGTGACTAGGTTAATTCGTTAGCTGCCGCTCTATTTAACTCCACTTAGATCTTTGCTCCATGCCACCTGTCAATGTTCCAGTATTGGTCTAGTTCACTGCTGGATTGTTCTTGTGACCTGTCTTCCCATCAGAAGCTAAGTTCCAGGTGGTATTTCTTTGGTTTGCTATCTTTCTGTCCAGCTTGCTATTTAATTTGTTGTCTTGCTTGCTGGAAGCTCTGGGACGCAGAGGAAGCGCCTCCGCACCGTGAGTCGGTGCGGAGGATCTTTTTTGCGCCCTCTGCGTGGTCTTTTTGTAGGTTTTTGTGCTGACCTCAAAGTAACCTTTCCTATCCTCGGTCTGTTCAGTAAGTTGGGCCTCACTTTGCTAAATCTATTTCATCCCTGTGTTTGTATTTTCATCTTTGCTCACAGTCATTATATGTGGGGGGCTGCCTTTTCCTTTGGGGAATTTCTCTGAGGCAAGGTAGGCTTTATTTTTCTATCTTCAGGGCTAGCTAGTTTCTTAGGCTGTGCCGAGTTGCATAGGGAGCGTTAGGCGCAATCCACGGCTATTTCTAGTGTGTTTGATAGGTTTAGGGATTGCGGTCAGCAAAGTTCCCACGTCCCAGAGCTCGTCCTTATTATCAGTAACTATCAGGTCATTCCGTGTGCTCTTAACCACCAGGTCCATTATTGTCCTGACCACCAGGTCATAACAGATATCCACTAAGTTAAAACATAACCTTTAATAAGTATAAATAAAAACTCGGATCCTAACAAAACACATACATGCACAATACAAACGTGCTCAAGTGAATCAGTGCTCGAGATAAAAAATTGGATCAGTCTTACCAATTTAGACGGACATATGGAAAAGATCCCTCAAAGTCCATGAGGGTGGTGGTTCCAGGTGCTAAGGGCCAAGGGTAGGGAAAGGTACACTGCCACTGTCTTCCCTGTAAACTCTTAGAAGAACTCCTGTCCTGACAAGGACAGGTCCCGAGTGAGCCCTGCTATGGGGATCCACCAACCAAAGTGTAGCCCTAAATGTCTCTTTTTCTCCCTACGTGTTTCAACTCCGATGGGGGAGCATCATCAGGGGAGTTGTATAATCAAGAAGGTACCAATGGGTCCCCTTAATAGTCCTAAACAGGACAGTCCAAAAAAGTCCATAGAGGTCCGTATCAGTCCATATCAAATGGGTCCCGCAGTGGCTGGGAGATCCCAAGAGTATCAAAGATGCTGGATGTGTCTGCAGCTTAGGTAAGTCCTGACATACTGACCGAAAGGCCCCCCTTATAGAGGTTCTCACTATGCAGCTGAAGTAAATCGCCCCCTAATTAGTTGAAAAAAATAGCTACATACCAAATCCCGGCCGTATCGCCCGCCATTACATTCCGGGACAGAGGACGCGCATTACTGGAAGTCCCGCCGCCATCTTGGTCACGTCACTTCCGCCCACCATATTACCGGAGCCCGGTGCCTCCGCAAACCAGAGTGAACATAGGCACTGCGTATAGCCCCCCTAGCCACTCCAAAGAAAAGCACAGGCGCCGACCCCAATATGCCACCTTGGATGCACCATGACCGCCCGCCCGATCTGACACCAATATGGATTGCGTGCCCTCCGCTCCGCTAATGACCTCAGGTTAGCATCCTCAATAATCAGAACCTCCCACTCCCGTCTCCAAGACTTTACACGTGCTGCGCCGATTCTTTGGAATGCACTACCTAGGTTAATACGATTAATCCCCAATCCCCACAGTTTTAAGCGTGCCCTAAAAACTCATTTGTTCAGACTGGCCTACCGCCTCAATGCATTAACCTAACGATCCCTGTGTGGCCTATTTATAATAAAAAAAAAAAAGGTTCCTCGCATCATGTTCTCATACACTTTATGCAGTATTAGCCCTCTGTGTCTGTACTGCTACATACTTAGGCAGGTAACTGGTTCATGCAGCTTTACATGAACACCTGAGCCTTACACTATAGCTGGTCCGAATAACTAAAGCAATTGTTACCATCCACCTCTCGTGTCTCCCCTTTTCCCCATAGTTTGTAAGCTTGCGAGCAGGGCCCTCACTCCTCCTGGTATCTGTTTTGAACTGTATTTCTGTTATGCTGTAATGTTTATTGTCTGTACAAGTCACCTCTATAATTTGTAAAGCGCTGCGGAATATGTTGGCGCTATATAAATAAAATTATTATTATTATTATTATAGGGCAGTCACACCATTTTGTGTGTGCTCTTAACGTCATTGGTGGCGGACGCCATATTAGAGGAGTCCGGGTGGTCATACGTGTGCCATGTTTGCCATTAACTGTGGACACCATACTTAAGGTGTAACAAGGTGTCAGCGCCATTTTGTGTGTGCCGTGTCTGCCGCCAGTTATGGACGCCATATTTAAGGAGTCCAAGTGGAAAAAATATCCGCATCATATAGTATGTGTCATATGCATGGTAATTAATGGACGCCATGTTTCGGAAGTGCAGATAGTGAATTCCTGGGCACCATGTTACCGGCGCCAGAATATCCTATTCTTAAAGGAACACAGCGCACATATCAAAACACTAAAAAGTGCGGAAACCTATAAGGTTCAGCAATAAATGGCAATGACAGGCGGGGGGGAGGGAGGAAGGAAAGGGGGAGATGGAAAATAGTACCCTATATGTACATAGGTACCGGTTAACAACCAGAATATGTGATACAGTAATACCCTGTGGATGCCTATGTCATGTATAGAGAAGGACATGAAAAATGGATGAACCGATCACCATAGACCTAGTGGTGGCCAAAGAGGATCATAGACTAACGTCAATATATACATAGTATTCAAACCATATCATGTCATTGTAGAGCTTCAGCTTAGTCAGGAGGAAGTCAGCCTAGGGGACAAACTAAGTGACATAAAAGTTAGGTCCGAAAAAAGAAGAAAAGGAGAGACTCCTTTCAGGGCTAACAAATGGGTTTTGAACCCCATAATGGGGTCCCCACTTAGATATTGCCACTGAAGGTGACTATAGTAGGGAACAGTGGCTCCTATACTACATGATAGAAAACGAAAAGACTTGTTTTGTTTTCTTTGGCCAACTCTATGGCTTAGGACATCCTTAACAGAGCCTGAGTTACTGGATGGAACATACTTATAAAAGTAAATACAAGGATGCCTTCATAGTCGATCTATAAATGGTAAGAGAGACCACCCTGGAAAAAGGAAGGAGGGGGAGGAAAGGGGGAAAAGGAGATAAGGGAAGTGGAGGGAGGCTAGAGAGGGGAGTTGTTCTTACAAGAAGCACCCGAAGTTAATATTGGTCTCTCCATTAATATTCAGTTTATTTAAGGTGGACTACTACATAATACATCCTACATATGAACACAAAGTATTCATGAAAACCACTCCCAAAATATAAAATTGAAAGTTGTTTTATAAAACAAAAAATATTTAAAAATAAGAACCATACAATAGATGATGCATGTATTCAGAAAAGAAGATAGATCAGGTGTGGATAAAGGACGTGGTGAGTCAGGTCTGGTCAAGGGTATGCTAACAGTTGTTGTGCAATGTCAAACAGATAATACTGGCCAGATTTCCAATAAATGTATAATCTAGATAGATTTTATTAAAACCGGCTAGTCCATTTAGGCAAAAATAAATTCATTGCTTACCCATGATAACATCAGTAGGCCTTGTGTGCTTGCCACAACCCCCCAGCGCGCGTTTCACACTACTGCTTTAGTAACATAACATAGTAACATAACATAGTTAGTAAGGCCGAAAAAAGACATTTGTCCATCCAGTTCAGCCTATATTCCATCATAATAAATCCCCAGATCTACGTCCTTCTACAGAACCTAATTGTATGATACAATATTGTTCTGCTCCAGGAAGACATCCAGGCCTCTCTTGAACCCCTCGACTGAGTTCGCCATCACCACCTCCTCAGGCAAGCAATTACAGATTCTCACTGCCCTAACAGTAAAGAATCCTCTTCTATGTTGGTGGAAAAACCTTCTCTCCTCCAGACGCAAAGAATGCCCCCTTGTGCCCGTCACCTTCCTTGGTATAAACAGATCCTCAGCGAGATATTTGTATTGTCCCCTTATATACTTATACATGGTTATTAGATCGCCCCTCAGTCGTCTTTTTTCTAGACTAAATAATCCTAATTTCGCTAATCTATCTGGGTATTGTAGTTCTCCCATCCCCTTTATTAATTTTGTTGCCCTCCTTTGTACTCTCTCTAGTTCCATTATATCCTTCCTGAGCACCGGTGCCCAAAACTTTCTCAAGGGGAATGGGTCAATATATATAATACTAGAAGGTGGCCCGATTCTAACGCATCGGGTATTCTAGAACAGAATGCATCAGGTATATCAGGCGGCTTCGACCGTGCCTCGGTGCCGGATTATTATTTCCTGCACTTGCCTTTTGCAGGCGTTCCCTCAGGTCCACTGGGTGCTCTGCTCTGTTCCTGGCCCTGTGCGCTTCCAAGTGCGTTTTCTGCTCTGTCCCTGTTCCTGTGTGTTTCCCTGTGCGTGCTTTGCTCTTTCCCGGTCATAGTGCACTACCCAGTGCGTGCTCTGCTCTGTGCCTGCGGGTTTCCCTGTGCGTTCTTTGATCTGTCCCTGTCCGCTTCCCAGTGCATGCTCTGCTCTGTTCCTGTCCTCTTCCCAGTGCGTGCTCTGCTCTTCCCTGTCCGCTTCCCAGTGCGTGCTCTGTCCCTGTGCGTTTCCCTGTGCATGCTTTGCTCTTTCCCTGTCACAGTTCACTACCTAGTGCGTGCTCTGCTCTGTCCCTGTGGGTTTCCCTGTGCGTGCTTTGCTCTTTCCCTGTCATAGTGCACTACCCAGTGCGTGCTCTGTTCCTGTCCGCTTCCCAGTGCATGCTCTGCTCTGTCCCTGTCCGCTTCCCAGTGCATGCTCTGCTGTCACTGTTCGCTTCCCAGTGCGTGCTCTGCTCTTTCCCTGTCTGCTTCCCAGTGCGTGCTCTGCTCTGTCCCTGTCTGCTTCCCAGTGCGTGCTCTTTTCTTCCCTGTCCGCTTCCCAGTGCGTGCGCTGTCCCTGTGTTTCCCTGTGCGTGCTCTGTCCCTGTGTGTTTCCCTGTACGTGCTCTGCTCTTTCCCTGTCACAGTTTACTACCCAGTGCGTGCTCTGCTCTGTCCCTGTCCGCTTTCCAGTGCGTGCGCTGTCCCTGTGTGTTTCCCTGTGCGTGCTCTGTCCCTGTGCGTGCTCTGTCCCTGTGTTTCCCTGTGCGTGCGTTGCTCTTTCCCTGTCACAGTTCACTACCCAGTGCCTGCTCTGCTCTGTCCCTATCCGCTTCCCAGTGCGTGCTCTGCTCTGTTCCTGCCATTGTACGTTTCCTGTGCGTGCTCTGTTTAGTCCCAGTCTCCGTGCCTCCCCGTGTGCACTCTGTTCCGTTCAGGATCCCGTATCCTCTATGTGAACTCTGCCTTGTCCCGAATTCCGTGCCTCTCAGTGGACGCGCTGCCCTGTCCTGCTCCTGGTGAGTACCCTGGTTCGTCCGGTTTCCTTCGAGCCATCTCCCTGGCACTAGCTATTGCGGTACACCCTCCCCCTGGGCCTGCCCCTTACGGTCCCTGTATAGGGGTCGGTTCCACCTGGCCAGCTCGCTCGGGGTCGGTCGGCACTGCGAACCAGTGGATCCACTCCAGGATTCCTAACAAGGGTGTCCACTTACATCACAGCACGGTTTTATAAGCTTTTCTAGGGTTGTTTCAGAATTCAGATAATTGGATAATCTAACATTTATGTTAATGATGGAGTTTATTGTAAATTGCATATAAATTATATAGCGTGCTGCTTTTCCTGGATCTACGCAAAATCTTACAATAAAAGGTGTAAATTATTTCTTTGCTCCCTCCCTACAACATATTCGCTGCCTGCTATGGTTCTGTTACATGCCCCTTGTGAGCTGTGGGGATACAGACAATACAGGAGCTTGCTACAATTTACAGAAAGGAAAGAGACTATTGTTAACTAATTACAACTCACAGCTACGAGAAGTTGAAGAATTCTATTTTACCAGAACAAATAGCAAATAATTTGCTTTTAAAGCAAGGCTGAGAAACTAGCGAAAGGGACAGCAACTAGAATTCCTGCTGGAAAAACGTAATCCACACCAGCGTTCCTACTCGCATTAAAATGACAGCGGCACAGCTCTGACACTTGCCCGACCTTCAGCATTTACAGAAAGTTCACCAAAGCCTTGTTTTCTGTCAGTTACGGCCACTACATTGGCACTTTGCTCAATGAATGTGTGAAAAGATAAGTGGTCACACCGGACCAGACCTTGGCGCTCAGCCCAAGCATCCAAACTACTCCAGTGTTCGAGGTCAGTAAAAGCAGGTGAAGAAATAGGAGTCAGACATCCTAGCTACACACTCAGCCGTATATATAGCTGTATATTTCTATACACACAGCTTCTAATCTAGATCAAACATACTTGTGTGCATACTTGTTTCATCTAGTAATCTGGATGCCTGCCGTAAATGCCATTGTTTATCGGTTTAATGATGAAGAACGGTATTCATGCAATATCCATGCAAAGATATGGAGCTGTATATGCAAACCGGATTTTTCAGCTTTAGTTTCATTTCAATTGGGAAAATCATCATCCATAAAGAAGCTGATGGAGCATGTGTCCCAGAGAGGGTAGTAAGCCCCATAGCAGGACGTTAGCACTGTATTACGGATCAGTACATCACTGCACTAGCTTACTTGACAGCTCAGTCTTCTAAAATTGAAGCCGCGAACAACAAGTTAAACATTCATCTGTCTGTTACTCTTGACAAAATATATATCCTCAAAGTTGTATTTATCTGTGAAGAATAAAGTGGCATTCTGTAATAGGTTTGTAAAGGGTGATGTTGCGATAGCTCGGGGTTAAGGCTTCCACACTTTAGATAAAAGTCAGCCCAGCCTGAAGATTTCAGAGTGATCGGATCACCATCTAATGTGTATGGAGGGAACCGATGGGGTTACCCCTAACAATGGTTTCAGAGAAGAGAAGGGTCCAGCCATTGGAATGTCTACAGCTGTTCCTTTCAATCAGTGGGTAGATAAACCACTGCTGCTTGGCCGAACGTCCCTATGTATGGAGGGTTTGGGAGAGATGGCCGTCATCCAAACGATTGTTCGATCAAAAAATAACTATAGTGCTTCTGGACGGGCTTCCTGCTGACACTTCAGAAGATATACTATACTGTACACACCATCAGTACCATTACAAAATAGGCTGCTTACATATCCATAAACTAAGCTTAAGTCTATGGTACCTTGTAGGAAATTTCAAAGTTCTCTCCTCCCCAGATCTGAAGACCCGGGTCATAAAGACCCAACTCGAAGAAGAACTCTCTTTCGATGGCAAACAATCCTCCGGCCATAGCTGGAGACCTAAACGAGAAATGCATTTAATAGGCTTTTGACCTGGGTTATAATAATGTGAAAATTATACAATCAGGATGCCAATTAATATCAAGACAATAGAATTAAAGCAAGAGAGTGGAGAATATCAATAAGAATGAAGCGAAGGCCGCTGAGGATGACAGAGCTGCAAAGAGGAAGGCTGAAGCAATGGGAGCTATTCGAATGGAATGATCCCTATCCTAGAATGACTTATCTTTAGGTTAAATCCTGACCTTTTTATTTATTTTTAAATAAAATCACTGAGCAGTAAATGTACTATGTCTATCATTAACAACAATTCTATGACTTTTTCTATTTCTGGTAACATTTTTGAGAATGACATGGAACTATGTGGTGAGTTAAAGGTTGCCATGACCTCTTATGAATAGATTTAAAGAAAAATGTAATGTGTGTTATATTAGCTCTCTTCAGTCTACTCTGTATCATTAGAAGTCTTCGTTTTACCCCAGAATAGTGACTCTGCTTCTGCCGTCCATCCTGATAGGAAGCCAGGCTACTGAAAGACTCTGTTAACGGTGCACAATCGAGATTAGGAAATGATCCTAACCATACAGTCTTCACATATGCAACGGTCACGGCTGGAATATTTATTTTGTGGAATCACTTTGTATTGACAAGATATGGCCAACTACTGTTATCAATACAAATCGGCAAAAAAGAGGGGCTGATATAGAAGCCTGGATCTGTTAAAAGGAATCTGTCAGCAGCTTTTTGCTATGTAATCTGAGAATAGCATAAGGTAGCAGATGAGACACTGAATTCAGGGACGCATCACTTCATTTGCTGTGTGCTGTTTACTTACAATTAAAGTTTTATCACTGGGAGATAATCACTGCCTAGACTACAGCAGCGCGTTAGCCCTGGTCCATGGCCTTTACTCTGATAAACAGCTCACTGTCCGACCACGGCCTCTCCTCTGATAAGCAGCTCACTGTCTGACCACGGCCTCTCCTCCGATAAGCAGCTCACTGTCTGACCACGGCCTCTCCTCTGATAAACAGCTCACTGTCTGACCACTGCCTCCCCTCTGATAAGCAGCTCACTGTCTGACCACGGCCTCTCCTCTGATAAGCAGCTCACTGTCTGACCACGGCCTCTCCTCTGATAAGCAGCTCACTGTCTGACCACGGCCTCTCCTCTGATAAGCAGCTCACTGTCGGACCACGGCCTCTCCTCTGATAAGCAGCTCACTGTCGGACCACGGCCTCTCCTCTGATAAGCAGCTCACTGTCTGAAGACTGCCTCTCCTCTGATAAACAGCTCACTGTCTGACCACGGCCTCTCCTCTGATAAGCAGCTCACTGTCTGACCACGGCCTCTCCTCTGATAAGCAGCTCACTGTCTGAAGACTGCCTCTCCTCTGATAAACAGCTCACTGTCGGACCACGGCCTCTCCTCTGATAAGCAGCTCACTGTCTGACCACGGCCTCTCCTCTGATAAGCAGCTCACTGTCTGACCACGGCCTCTCCTCTGATAAGCAGCTCACTGTCTGACCACGGCCTCCCCTCTGATAAACAGCTCACTGTCTGACCACGGCCTCTCCTCTGATAAGCAGCTCACTGTCTGACCACGGCCTCTCCTCTGATAAGCAGCTCACTGTCTGACCACTGCCTCCCCTCTGATAAACAGCTCACTGTCGGACCACGGCCTCTCCTCTGATAAGCAGCTCACTGTCTGACCACGGCCTCTCCTCTGATAAGCAGCTCACTGTCTGACCACTGCCTCTCCTCTGATAAACAGCTCACTGTCTGACCACTGCCTCCCCTCTGATAAACAGCTCACTGTCTGACCACGGCCTCTCCTCTGATAAGCAGCTCACTGTCTGACCACGGCCTCTCCTCTGATAAGCAGCTCACTGTCTGACCACGGCCTCTCCTCTGATAAGCAGCTCACTGTCTGACCACGGCCTCTCCTCTGATAAGCAGCTCACTGTCTGACCACGGCCTCTCCTCTGATAAGCAGCTCACTGTCTGACCACGGCCTCTCCTCTGATAAACAGCTCACTGTCTGACCACGGCCTCTCCTCTGATAAACAGCTCACTGTCTGACCACGGCCTCTCCTCTGATAAGCAGCTCACTGTCTGACCACGGCCTCTCCTCTGATAAACAGCTCACTGTCTGACCACGGCCTCTCCTCTGATAAACAGCTCACTGTCTGACCACTGCCTCCCCTCTGATAAACAGCTCACTGTCTGACCACGGCCTCTCCTCTGATAAACAGCTCACTGTCTGAAGACTGCCTCTCCTCTGATAAGCAGCTCACTGTCTGACCACGGCCTCTCCTCTGATAAGCAGCTCACTGTCTGACCACGGCCTCTCCTCTGATAAGCAGCTCACTGTCGGACCACGGCCTCTCCTCTGATAAGCAGCTCACTGTCGGACCACGGCCTCTCCTCTGATAAGCAGCTCACTGTCTGAAGACTGCCTCTCTTCTGATAAACAGCTCACTGTCGGACCACGGCCTCTCCTCTGATAAACAGCTCATTGTCTGAAGACTGCCTCTCCTCTGATAAACAGCTCACTGTCTGACCACGGCCTCTCCTCTGATAAGCAGCTCACTGTCTGACCACGGCCTCTCCTCTGATAAGCAGCTCACTGTCTGACCATGGCCTCTCCTCTGATAAACAGCTCACTGTCTGACCACGGCCTCTCCTCTGATAAACAGCTCACTGTCTGACCACGGCCTCTCCTCTGATAAGCAGCTCACTGTCTGACCACGGCCTCTCCTCTGATAAACAGCTCACTGTCTGACCACTGCCTCCCCTCTGATAAGCAGCTCACTGTCTGACCACGGCCTCTCCTCTGATAAACAGCTCACTGTCTGACCACGGCCTCTCCTCTGATAAGCAGCTCACTGTCTGACCACGGCCTCTCCTCTGATAAGCAGCTCACTGTCTGACCACGGCCTCTCCTCTGATAAGCAGCTCACTGTCTGACCACGGCCTCTCCTCTGATAAACAGCTCACTGTCTGACCACTGCCTCCCCTCTGATAAACAGCTCACTGTCTGACCACGGCCTCTCCTCTGATAAACAGCTCACTGTCTGACCACGGCCTCTCCTCTGATAAACAGCTCACTGTCTGAAGACTGCCTCTCCTCTGATAAACAGCTCATTGTCTGAAGACTGCCTCTCCTCTGATAAACAGCTCACTGTCTGACCACGGCCTCTCCTCTGATAAGCAGCTCACTGTCTGACCACGGCCTCTCCTCTGATAAGCAGCTCACTGTCTGACCACGGCCTCTCCTCTGATAAGCAGCTCACTGTCTGACCACGGCCTCTCCTCTGATAAGCAGCTCACTGTCTGACCACGGCCTCTCCTCTGATAAACAGCTCACTGTCTGACCACGGCCTCTTCTCTGATAAACAATAGACAATAGACAATAGACTAAGAGCTTGGTGTAGGCGGGGGCAGCTTTCTGAGCTCTACTACATGCTGCATCCAAGAACTCTGTGTTACAACGGCTGCACCCAGTAAACTAAGTGATACATCGCTGGAATCAGGCTCACCTGAGGTATATTATGCTCTCAGGTTAAATAGCAAAAACCTGCTGATAGATTCCCTTTAAATGATCACATTTTGTTTTCCAGTGATCACCCTGGATTACACCACTAGGGGGAAGGTACTTGTACTACTGGTATTATTCATGCTGTTATTGAACAGAGCAGCATATAGACATTGGGCACAAGGAAAGTCTTGCACATAACCCCTTCCCTGCCTCGCCTTGGCACAGTCTATCTGCACTTCTCTGGTTTTCCTATACAGTATGCCCCTTCACCCCAGGTTTTCTGCCTGTCAGACCACACCTTTCCTATTTTGCTGTCCCAGACAGAGCTGTAGTCATCTTTCCATATTGATATTTAATGCTGCATGTTTGCTCTCTGATGAAATATCTAAAAATAAAGATTTACTCCTCAGCTACAATCTAAAACATCCACAAGTGTAAGTGGTGGCGGCACCATGCGGCCTCTCTGCCTGGACCCGTTATACTGCGTGTCGTGTGGAGTACCAATGTCATAACCTCAATGGAAATAACTAACGTGATATACCGACATGGTGCAAAAGGAATATGGATGGCCCATTCATTGTGTAGTTTCCTAAAACCCCTTTAACCATTTCACCACCAAGGATATATGCAACACCTCTCACCACGGATAAAATATGAGAACTAAAGCTAGTGACATATTAAAGCCCAAACTCTACGCTTCCCAATAACAGCAGAGCTATTCCAGTTGTAACATTTAGTGCTCGCTCACACTGGCGTATAACACGGCCGAGTGCTGATGTTTTATCTGATAGCACTCAGCCCAATGTTATACTATGGGGCGGTGAATGTTTGCCATTTTTTTCTCTCATGACGAATCGGCATGAGAAAACAATTGCAGCATGCTGCAATAATTAGATCAGGCGCACCCATACAAGTCTCTGAGTGCGAGTGAAACACTGGACTGCACTCGGACGTCATCGGAGTGCAGCCTGATGTTCACAGACAGAAACAATGGAGAAAATAAGTTCTCCACACCTGTGATGCGATTCTCTCATGCGAGAACATCAGATTACACTAATATGACACTCAGATCAAACTCCGCCAGAGGTAGATCAAAGAATCTGTCGGTTATGCTAATGTTTCTCAGGAGTGTGAGCAACCCAACAGGTGTAAAAATGTGTAGCAGCATATGGATGATTGAGATTTGTGGACTGTTTAGTTCTGGAGAGTTTATGTGCAGCTACACATGGCCATAAGTGGCAGGTCTTATTTTTTGGGGATGTGTTGGACCTCCTACGTTGCTTGTGTAAGGGCTGTATAAATCGAGCCGACACTCCCATGATTTTCCTTCCAAGTATGTGCAGTAAATCATTGTACTATATCTCTCCTTTTCTCGAGTCACGGTGACATTTGAGACCAGAGGGAAATGGAAGAAACAATTTGCCTATTTATCATAAAGGCGACAGGCAGGCAGAGGAGTCAGAAGCTGAAAGGAGGGAAGACCTTCTCTGCCAGGCTGGAATCACACAGGCCGATCTGGATGCAGCTTATGAGCCAAAGCCTGGAGTGGATTAAAGTGAAGGGGAAGTACGAGGTCAGAGGTCAGGATTTCTCCCTCCACCTAAATCGACTCTTGGTCTAGGATCAAGCACTGGTTGTGTGATTCCAGCCTGAGGCAGTAAACCCGCAGAAGGAAGCCCGAGCTCACTGCCAGCAGCCTGGTCAGTAAGGGGAAGCAATTAGACCCACTTAGCCAGAAATACATGCATATATTAAATCAGTATATGCATTATATATAAAGCATTTCATCTCAAAACACGCCTATAAAGGTTACCAGATTCCCAATACATTATTAAATAGAAGTCTCAGACCAGATAAGGCTGATGGACCCGCTTTGAAAATCCACATGAAAATGGTTGTAAAATGCTTGGTAACAGTTTCCCATCATAATAGAGTGAGCTGTTTCGCTCATTTTAATATGAGGATTACCGTATACAGCCATAGATTTTCAGTGAAAGTACACCAACCTCAACAGGTCTAAGAGACCTATTTAAAGGGAAGCGTCAGGTCCAACCCAGCAGCATTCACTTACTTACGAGTAAATTCCCTGCCGACTAAACTGTATAATGCTTTTCAGTAAAAATTAGGTTTTCAAAAAAGCATTTATATTATCCCTGTTGGCTATGCTAATGCAGGCTCTGACTAGCGATGGGCGTTAGTTCCCCAGAATAGTCAGCCCTCGTTTCGTGTTATGCCCCTCATAAATAAGTGAATGCTGCTGGGTTGGGGGGCATGGGGCACCTGACAGCTTCCCTTTAACAGTATGTGCTGTGAAGTCTGGTGACAGATCTGCAGTAAATAGTGCAGATATATTAACTCTTTACATGACATTATTGGAGGATTTTTCAGGAGTCGAGTGGTTCCGATGAGCTCATGTGCACAGATACCTGCTGGAACATTTGCACTCTCGGTAGGTACACGATACGCGATCACGCTTGTGTCACGCCAGGTATCTGCAGACCTGAGGTCATCGGTGTTACTCCTGATACAGACGTGAGTGGACCTCTTCATTATCTATACAGGGGGCATTCTGCAGATATGGAAATATCAGAATGTTTGACGATTCTTAGAACTTCCATTAGGCCATGTTAGCATATGTGTGTATTGTACAGACCAGGATAGAGACATAGGAAATGAAGCAAATTTAACATCAATATATTAACAAGAAATGCACTTAGAGGGGTAGTCTCAGACTTCACTACTGGTAGCCTAGCCTTAAAATGGGTCATCAATGTCAGATTGATGCGAGCTGAGCTGCTGTGCTCGGGAGCAGTCACTTTGCCGTCTACTGAACTGTGGCGTCCACTGCTTTTCTAACAATGCAAAAAAGTTCTCCAGCGTGGTCAGGAAATAAAATGTCACGTTTATTGTAGAAACATTAAAAGGACATGTAGTGGATACATTTGGAAGCCCAGGACGGCTAGCGACTGACTGTGAGGTCTTAATCAGAGACCATGATACGAATGGCCGAAATGCGTCAGTCGCTAGCCATCCTGGGCTTCCAAATGTATCCACTACATATCCTTTTAATGTTTCGACAATAAACGTGACGTTTTATTCCCTGACCACGCTGGAGAACTATTTCACATGGTTTGCTTCTGCACGCCCAGAGCAGGGGCGACTCCTTGCGTGGACTTCATCTTTATCTGAAGAAGGAGCTGACTCTCCCATTCCCTGTCCCTCAATGTATATAGGACTTTCCCAAAAAGAGGTCACCAGTATCAAAGTGCTGGACAATCCCTTTAAATTCACCTTGTGATATAAAACATCCAGAAGAGGACACTGGTGATGGTCTGTAAAGAAAACCTGGCTTGAGCTTTTTAACTCTCACCAATGTATCCACTGACATTCTTATATGACATTTTGGTACATTTATACTTTAATGATCATTTCACAGAAAATAACAATTTCCAGTGATGCAAGTCCTTAGGTTGCTCCATTGTTTAAAGTTTTTTCATTCTTTCCAGCCATGTCTTAGTTAATGTACCCAATGGGTAACCACCACTAATACGATGTGTAAGGTGGCTTTAAAAGGTGGGGATCGCTGATTTTCACCCAGCACATGTTATGATCGCTATAGGCTGGCAAACTGGCCAGTACTTTTATCTCCCAGAAACAAATACTCCAGTATGTTAAAATCTGACATGTCTACTCCCTTTTTTTGTCTCTGATGGGTGATGCCTGCAAACAGAAATATTCCCGCACACATCAGGCCGTCAGTGTGAAATGCGTGGGTTCTTACCACTGTTTGCACCATGTTTGACTCTTACCTGAAGAGGTATAAGCTGGAAATAATTCCTGCATACAATGCCTTACTTCGGCCATTGCCCCTCAAAGAGGAATGTTTTCTTGCAAAGACTCAATACAGAAAAGAGCCATAGATAACGCTTTTCTATACTGCCCGACAGATGCAATTGCTGGTAAATGAGGCCATAGGGATACATTTGGTATATGTGCCAGGAGCTCTTGCACTGCATACACCAAACGTAGAGGAAATACAATGTGAACAGAGTCTTAGAGTCTAACCTATGTAGGAGAGCAAAAATAACTGAAAATGGCTGAAAAGAGCAGAAAAAAACCCTTCAAACAAAGGTGAACTCAAGACCTCATCTTATTAATTTGGGTTCTATGCAGTGTAATAAAAGAATGGTGGCTAAGTGGAACTAAAGCAGGAGGCTGAGAGATGGAATTAGACATAGTGTAACTTAGCGGATCAGTACATTGTATTACCGATAAGGTTCAGATTTTGTTTTTCTCGTATCCTTTTCTTTTTGGGTCAAAGGCACCCGCTTCCATAGCATACTCCAATCCCATGCTCCTCTAGCATACCCATCTTCATCACCTCCCCCTTGTGGTATTAAATGATAAGTGTTGCCATCTATGACATCTATCAGTGGTACAGTGCATGCGGTTCTGCAGAGTGATGATGGATGAGGAATTGACACGAAGCACAAACACACGAACAGAACGAGAATGCAGGAAAATTGGGGGGGGGGGTGGGAAAGGGACAAAAACAGAAATGTTCTTTTAGACAAACATAAAAGATAAAATCACATTCTTTACCAATACGGTTCAGTTCTATGCTTGCGTTTGGCCTTTTCTCTGTCGCTTAACGGAATTCGTTTCCATAACATGCTCCAATCCCAGGCCCCTCGAGCAAAACCATCGCTATCCCCACCTTGCTGTGGCTCAATGGTATAAACACTGCCATCAATGTAATCTATTAGCGGAACAGTACAAGCAGTTCTGCCAGGATTCCAGAAGGGAAAACCAATTCACAACAAGAAAAGACACGCAAAATTAGACATATAAAACAAGGAAAGCAGTATCATTAGACAATAGCAAAAAAAACCCCCACAAATCTCAAAAACTACATTTTGTGCATACATTGTGCAGGCTCAACTGCAGGGATATTATTGAATGTCTTGAAATTTTGAAAAAATATCATGAAAGTCACAGTTCTGGTCAAAATAGACCTGGAAATGGAAAAGAACATTGTTGTAATCAATTAACATTTTAGTGAATTAAAAAAAATATGAGTGTATCCAGCTGCGCTTTGTAATGTGGTAATGGTTGATACATTTACTACTATACCCCTTGAATTTGATGTATCTGAGCAAAGATTCGCAGGACCCTGGCCACATTGGTAGTCCGTGGTCACGGGAAAAGAGGGCTGTGAACCTCCTACAACTTACTGGCATCCTCCGATGCCCTTTCTGCTTAGTAGACTCAATTTGTGGCTTGCAATGTAACAATGTCCCAAGGACTGCTAATCAGAAGAATCTCCAGGGATGTCAGCAGGCAGGAGGAGGTTAGTAGGGTTGGGGGATCAGTGGCCATGGGCATCATTACATTGCATGAGGTCACGCTGGGCCTGCTAATCAGAAGAGGCTTCAGGGATGTTGGCAGGAAGTACAAGGTTCGCTGGGCTCTGGTTAAGGCGGCCACAGACTACTGAAGTGGCCACTGGACTAGCAGCCTATGATTTTTTTTGTTTTTTCCCTAGGATACCATCAGGAGTGACTGACAATGCTTATTGTATTGTTTTTCACCTAACAGTTTTTACGTGAAGGTCATCATAAACCAAAATGTCAGATTGTGTTGGGAATATGTTTTCTAATAAAAACACATGGACATCAAAGATTGGACATAATGAGTTTAGATCCAAGTGCCACCTATCAAGGATGAAGTCGCCCATACTCATTAGATTACAGTTGAACACACTGTTATTGGGGTCTGACCATCTAATGGAGTATGGAGGCTTCCTGACTCTCTCCTGACCAATGATGGCACAGGAGAAAGACTCGAAAGCTTGAAGTTAAACATTGGCTCGATGTGTGATGACGGCAGAGAAGCTGTGACCACAGTGTACTCCACTAAGAAAAAAAAAATCTATGGAAAAATTCACTTCCTAGAGACCATGCATATCTGGACATTCTGCCTGCCCACATAGCTGCTGGATTGGCAGCAGATGACTTTTTGTGGGCTGTGAATTGCAGTTAGTAGCACATTCACATACCCCATAAATAACAGGGGTCTCTTTTCTTGTGTAAATGACATGTACACTGTACGACACAAGCGTTCAATGCAGTACAGTCCTTTACATACAATATCGGTGGAGAAAATAAACAGCGATTTATGCTGCCTTTATTTGATCAAATGGCACAACCGTGCAGGGAAATCAACTGCTATACAAATCTCCGCAATGAATGAATGTTCAGCAATAAATGGGAAAAGTAATCAGAGCACATCCATGAAAATAGAACATTTTCCAAGAAATCCACAACCCACTCTGTAACGGTAATCAAATGTTGCTTCCAAAAACCCAAAATGAAATTTGCGAGCTATAACAGCAGTGCCGCGGCTCCTATTCAGGGACTATTGTCATTTCTCTTTTGATTTGATTTCAATCTATTGTCTGTCACTGCATAATATGCACATTCAGAAAGCGTTCCCTATGTCGGCAGTCAGAATTCAGCACACGATGAGTGCCTATTACTTATCAGTGTTCTCAACAGGCCAGGGATGAGCCATGAAAACCAACACACAGGACGTGGTGCAGAAGCCCCGGACACCATCTGTTGCCGTTTCAAGCACTGAGGGCAAAAAGGCCAGTCAAATTTTTACAGTTTGAGAAGAATGACCTTGTTCAGTAAACTCTGGTGGCCATTTCAGTATTCATCTCAGCCAGCTGAGGGAAGCTGACCAGAGGGGACTGAAGCTGGAGAAAGAGACCAGCCAGAATCTCTCTCGGAGCAGAGACTGAACAGGCCGCGAGCACCAGACTGCAAGTATCACTGGATGCTATGGGCAATAGCTGTAGTATTTGCGCTAACTCAGCAATGTGTGAGTAGCCAAGGTCCATTTTGTTTCGTTAGAATCTGGACAAGGCTAGGAATTTTGGGTTTGTGTGTACGGCTTGCTATTGGCACTGTGAAACCAGTGGAAATAAATGGCACATTCTTTTGACTTAAGAATTCGAGGTATGTGTGAATGCTACCCAATGCCTACTTTACCTCTTCAACCCCAAACCACACCGCTGCTTGGATGTTCCCTGTCTACTTCCTCAGCGATCGCAAGCCATAAATCCTTCACAAGCAGCCAGTCACTGGTCTCATATACCGGCACCATCAATGAGGCCAGAGAATGGCTGCAGCTGAAATATTGGAAATGGGTGGCAAAGATAATCAGAGTGGTCGCAACGGAGGGCAATGAACTGAAGAGGGGATTATACAGAAAGATAGATCTCCTGCTCTTATATTGGAAAACCCTTTAAATCAAAAGATTCGTTTTTGTTTCTCAGAATACAAAATTGTCAGACTCTATTTTTCATTTCCTAATTAACAAGAAAAATGCTATTTGCAACAAGGCCAGTTTTTCTATTGTCCAATTTCTATGTACAATGTGATTATCGATTACCAAAATTATACGATGACACAAATTAGGAAATCGGGGGAAATATTATACCCAAGTTTAGCCACAACTTTCCTTTGTACCCTTTAGGTTGAAGTCACTACATATCTGGCAATTCTTTTGCGGACCCAGTAACTAAAAAATCTTCAATTTCCTACATTTCTAAGTGTGCTATAGATAGATGTCCATCTATGGCTTAGGAGCAGACATGATAATCTGGATTCCTGACTCTGCAGGCTGATCCAATATTTACTACAAAACATTAGGTAACTTACCAAAACTTTAGAAATGTATTTACTTGAAAGAGCTGTCAAACAAGCGGTGTAAGTGGCCAGCATGTAAGTGTTCTGGTCCTGGATGGGAGATGTGTCACTGAGGTGGCTAACCTCGGTGATACAAGTCCTGGAAATGAAGGTTGCAGCAATACTAGGTGGCCAAAAAGTTATTTTAATGGGACCAGATTTTAGCAGCAACCAGAAGAGCTTGGGTGGAAATATTCGTTTCCAAAGCTCCAGTGCAGGCGTTACATTTCTTATTTAAGGCAGCTGAGCCATCTCAGAAATGGTATGTACCGTATGTGAGAGGAGGGAAGGACTCTAAGGTTGGTTATTCTCTGCCACAGACTCAGTGTTGGACTTATATCTGCTGTATGAACAGTTTTTTTTCTGTTTTACGTTTGGTGATGGAGATAGGTTGTTTATGTTTTGAGTCCTTTGGGAGTTTACAAAAAAATCCCAACACAATAAAAGTCAAATTATTACAACAGCATGTGATACCGTTTGGCAACATCAAAGCCGCAGAATAATCTCTATTTAGATCTATGCTGGTTATTCCTATACACATTAGGGTCAGCAAATCCTGCTGAACAGTGCACGTTTGCCTGGCTTTCATGTGTATGACTGCTCTATGTCTGACTTTATTGTATCAAGCAAATTCACGGCACCCACTGCATGGCAGACACAGCGTACAATGGCTGATACAGCATTAACTGTGTAAGCACTGTAATACAACCCCTTTAAATATTGCGTTAATGTTACGTTGTATCCCAGACTCTGTAACATTTGGAGGTGGTGTGCACTCACTCCCAGGACTATAAACATTTTAGGTTACGTTACAAATAAAGTATACATTACCTGTCTTTGGCTATGGGGGCTATTAAAGGAGCATACCAATTAATTCCCACTTCACAGTGTGCATCAAGATAAATTAAAACCTGCAAGAGATCAATATTACATTACAGATGAGAAAATTCATGTAATGCACTGATAATGATACATAAGTGACAAACAAGTGATGTTTGGACAGGTTTGTGTTAATAATGTCGGCTCTTTAGAAGCAATACTGCAGTGGTAAATACCAATATTTGGCTGTAGCGGAGATGTGGTTGGTTATGCCGCACATTTCATCTTTACATACTGCGCCTTGTGAGGATATACCCAAAAATGGATGCATACAAAACACACTGGACAAATTATCAAAACTTTCTAATTCTTACACAGTGCTAGATTAGTTACCGCAGTCTTAAAATGTGCCAGTTAATCAAGGTGGCTCACACGGATTTATTCATCCAATTCTAATTTTAATACCGTGTATTCTAGTTTACACCACCTATTCGTTCACTTACTTTGTGCCAGAAATGTGAGACACAATTTTGGCATTTTTTTTTGTGCAATGTGTGGCCCCATAGACAACGCTGCTTTATGATAAACCACACCCATTTTCAGTTTGGCCACTCCCCCTTGTCAGCCATGTATTTAAGTGTGTAAAACAAATAACTGTTGGTTGTTTTTTTTTTCCCGCAAATGACACCAGAATTGGCTTTATAAATATGCCCCAATGTTCACCCAATGGAAAGCTAAAAATCTCTCATTGTCTCATCAGTTTCAAGATTCTTTTTGCTGTGATTTTATTTATAGTGCCACTATCATCAGAAAATACCCTTTTGTTTAAATCAAGTTTCTTTTATTTTTTTTTCCCACTATGTTAGCATTTTGTTTTTAACATATCACAATCTGTATAAAAGTATAAAAATAGAAATCTTGTAATTTTCACACTGAACACTGAGGCTTTTTTCTACTCTAATTTCCTGTTTGTTTGTTTTTTTAGGAAACAACACATGTACATAGCCACGATGGTCAAATCCCCCCAAACGTATCTTTTATATTGAAGTGTATAATGAGCATGTGCGAGTGTCATTTATTGTGATTGGTGGATCCAGTGTTATCAGCAGTGTGTTAGCAGGCATTGTAATCCTGCCTCTGATAATATGGATACAAGGTATCAGCCTAAAAAAAACGGTGGCCAATACGAAATTGCACAATTAGTATTTGTTATTAAAAATTGCCAACATTTTCTGATGATGGCTTCCCTTTAACTGTAGAGGTTGGATACCTGTATACAAAGAAATACTTCTCATAACTAAGCATATGTAGGAGACTAGTAGCCACCCAACTCTTTCTTTTCATGAGTGTTTGCTACAATGTATTAGGGTAGTTGAAATGTTTCTCTAACCTGCTGTAAAACTCAATAATAAATAATTTCCACAAGATTTCGCAATACAAGCTGCATACATTAGTAAATGCATCTGTCTGACTTAATGAAGCTGGTGTATTTACTGTTAAAAGACACATTACAAAAGGCTGCATAATCTTCACATTAAAATGAGCAGATTATGAGCTTAGCTAAAGCGTGAGGCTCATAGTGTTCAGTTTCTGCCCACCCGGTCTGATTGGCAGCTGCAGCTTGTACTGAGCAGTGAGAGATAGCAGCAGCAGGGAAGAGGGACACTGAGGAGCTGTCAGTCAGGCTGAAAGGAAGGAGATTCACTAGCAGCAGGGAAGAGGGACTCTGAGGAGCTGTCAATCAGGCTGAAAGGAAGGAGATTCACTAGCAGCAGGGAAGAGGGACACTGAGGAGCTGTCAGGATGAAAGGAAGGAGATTCATTAGCAGCAGGGAAGAGTGACACTGAGGAGCTGTCAGTCAGGCTGAAAGGAAGGAGATTCACTAGCAGCAGGGAAGAGGGACACTGAGGAGCTGTCAGTCAGGCTGAAAGGAAGGAGATTCACTAGCAGCAGGGAAGAGGGACACTGAGGAGCTGTCAGTCAGGATGAAAGGAAGGAGATTCACTAGCAGCAGGGAAGAGTGACACCGAGGAGCTGTCAGTCAGGATGAAAGGAAGGAGATTCACTAGCAGCAGGGAAGAGGGACACTGAGGAGCTGTCAGTCAGGATGAAAGGAAGGAGATTCACTAGCAGCAGGGAAGAGTGACACTGAGGAGCTGTAAGTCAGGCTGAAAGGAAGGAGATACACTAGCAACAGGGAAGAGTGACACTGAGGAGCTGTCAGTCAGGCTGAAAGGAAGGAGATACACTAGCAACAGGGAAGAGTGACACTGAGGAGCTGTCAGTCAGGCTGAAAGGAAGGAGATACACTAGCGTCAGGGAAGAGTGACACTGAGGAGCTGTCAGTCAGGATGACAGGAAGGAGATTCACCAGCAGCAGGGAAGAGGGACACTGAGGAGCTGTCAAACACGCAAGAGATTGAGTATGAGCTTTTAAACAGGATAATACAGCCATCTGACATGGATTATTACAGTAAGTACAAGAGACTCATCAGGTCTAAGCATTCTATTTAATGACGTATGTGGTTTATAATGTGATATCTGGTGACCGATCTGCTTACAGTTGTAGAATGTTTCAATGGGCTGTGATTATGCTTACATCTTACATAAAAGCTTGTATGGATAACATTTTCATTGTACATAGTACAACATTTTAAACTAGTACTGATGGTATGTATTAAACGAGTGATGGGAACTCTTATAAATCATAAGGCTGCAGTGACATCTTACCAAGAAGGAGAAGTAATGCTTTTATATAGCTACGTGCAAGTCAAACCTTTATAATACTTGATGGGGATAACATGCTTGAGGCTTGTAGCCGTTTCTCTTCATTCTAACTTCGAGATGTAACATGGCTTGCAGTAATTATATTTTTAGTGTAGTACTTTTTCCAGCATCGGTATATTTGCATGTTCATCAATTTTAAAAAAGAAGAAAAATCTGTGCTATAGTCATCTTCAATGCTCACGGAACATTCCTGACCTCGGGATCCATAAATACAATTTTTTTTGTGAGAAGAGATGTAGTTTTGAATCGGACATTAATTTTACCCATACAATGCACTGGAACACATGGAAGATGACGCTAAGTGCGGAGAAATAGTGAATAAAATAACAATACAATTCTGCCATTTTCCTCAGTATTGTTTTAAAAGTGCCCACTGTACGGTAACAATAATCTGACAAAACGATTCTACAAATTATAGAGATTAGTGATACCACACTTGATTCATTTCAGTGGTAGAAAAAAATAAGAAATTTGTTATAAAAACAAAAACAACAAAAAAAAGGTTTATATAAAACTGTTTTTAGATCACAATTTTCAGAGATCTGTAACGTTTTTTTTTTATTTCTCTCTCAATAGAGTTGTTTGGCTGCTTGTTTTTCTCATGGCCAGCTAAAGGTTTTATTGGTGCCATTGTGAATTCCTGTGTGTAGGAAGACCCCAAATGTAATTGTGACAATTGATAATATTTCCCCACTCACCTGCCCCAGTTTCGATTTCTGGGCGCCAATGCTTCTTGCTTGTATCAGCCCTTCCCTACGTTCATTTCTGAACACCTTCACCAGCCCGTTCCATTGCTTGATATACTCTTCCAGCCTTCCCTTTAAATGTTCTAGAAGGCAAACAAAAGCAGAGTGATAACAATACCACAGTACCCTAGATCCGCAGCATAATCTCCATCTCTGCAGACAGAACAGTGACGCGCAGAGATGCGGGCGCATGGACGGCTCAGTCAACGCTCGACTGCCTTTCATCTGTGATGCCGTTTGGGCTGAACACTGAGCACATAATGCATCTGATGGCTTCTTCCTAGCAGCTAGGAGAATTTACATAATCCTCACAGGAAGGTTTAATAGCCATCGACAACTGTATTCATTTCACAAGTCATATGTCAACTGTGGTTTGACCACGATAAAGAATGGTTGAATAGTTTCCATTTGCTGGACTGCAAGGGAGAAAATAAACTCGTCCACCAGCCTCAGTCGCACGCTGGTCACAGCTGTCGGGTCACAAGCTGGTAACCAGTAACTGTGCCACCTCAGTATCAGCTGCTGAGAGCACCCCCAAACCGCCTGTGAGACCCCTGCCTGCCGCAGTAAGAAGCCAGCAAGCCCATCGCAGACATGACAGCTCCTGCATGATAAGTAGAAAAAGGCAACTGGTACAAATACACAGCTTACCATCGTACCACATCAAATTACTTCATTCTATTCTTGAGAAGGTTTTTTTTTTTTAACCCCTTAATGACCGCCAATACGTCTTTTAACTGACCTGAGATATAAGAGAATAGCCTCCCCATACAGATGACAACCCAGCAGCTGTCGGCTGTACACTATAGCTGACAACTTGCTGTACCAGCCACGATCAGTATTTGCACCATCTAAATCTGTTTAACCCCTTAGATGCTGCTGTCAATAGTGACTACATCATTATAAATGGTTAACAGAGTGTGGGGGCTTCTTCTTTGTCACAATTGGTGCCCTCAGATCATGATTTTGTTGTCCTGATGTTTGCCATGGCAATTCATGACCAAATAGTGGCCTTAAGGTACCTTCACACATAACGATATTGTTAACGATATCGTTGCTATTTGTGACGTAGCAACGATATCGTTAATGAAATCGTTCTGTGTGACAGCGACCAACGATCAGGCCCCTGCTGGGAGATCGTTGGTCGCTGAACAAAGTCCAGAACTTTATTTCGTCGCTGGACTCCCTGGAGACATCGCTGGATCGGCGTGTGTGACACCGATCCAGCGATGTCTTCACTGGTAACCAGGGTAAACATCGGGTAACTAAGCGCAGGGCCGCGCTTAGTAACCCGATGTTTACCCTGGTTACCATGCTAAAAGTAGAAAAAAACAAACACTAGATACTTACCTACCGCTGTCTGTCCTCCAGCGCTGTGCTCTGCTCTCCTCCTGTACTGGCTGTGAGCGTCGGTCAGCCGGAAAGCAGAGCGGTGACGTCACCGCTCTGCTTTCCGGCTCACAGACAGTACAGGAGGAGTGCAGAGAAGCAGAGCGCAGCGCTGGAGGACAGACAGCGGTAGGTAAGTATCTAGTGTTTGTTTTTTTTTACTTTTAGCATGGTATCCAGGGTAAACATCGGGTTACTAAGCGCGGCCCTGCGCTTAGTTACCCGATGTTTACCCTGGTTACCGGCATCGTTGGTCGCTGGAGAGCGGTCTGTGTGACAGCTCTCCAGCGACCAAACAGCGACGCTGCAGCGATCCGAATCGTTGTCGGTATCGCTGCAGCGTCGCTTAATGTGAAGGGGCCTTTAGAGTCTGACGGCTGTAGTAATCTGTTTAGAAGTTAGCAACATTTAGGTGGTAAAAATACACATTTTCATTTCTGTCATACCACTTTGCATTAATTCCTGTAAAGCACCTGAAGGGTTAATAAACTACCTGACAGCAGTTTTCAATATGTTTAGGGGTGCTGTTTTTAAAATGGTATCACGTTTGTGCGTTTCCCAATATATGGGACCCCTAAAGTCACTTCAAACATGGATAAGTCCCTAAAAAAATAAATTTTGTAAATTTCATTGAAAAAATGAAAAATTGCTGCTACATTTTTAAACCTCCTAAAATGCTAACAAAATAAAATAACATTTTACAAATGGTCCTGATGTAAAGCCGACATGTGGGAAATGTTATTTATTAATGGTTTGCTGTTGTATGACCATCTGGATTAAAGGGATAATCATTCAAATTTAGAAAATTGCTAATTTTTTAACATTTTTCTCAAATTTTTGATATTTTTTATAAATAAACACAAAAAATGTTGAACAAAATTTAACATTATCATAAAGTATAATGTGTCACGAAAAAATAATCTCAAAATCACTGGGATTTGTTGAAGCGTTGCAGAGTTATTACCACATAAAGTGACACTGGTCAGATTTCAAAAATTTGGCTCGGTCACTAAGGGGTTAAACAAAAGTTTGCTAATTTCCATACACACATTTTAATGTTTTAACAGATTCTGTTGAAGTTGTTCACAATCTAAAGCTGGCCATACACATTAAGAGGAACCGGTCATGGTATGGTCACTTTTAGACTGATTTAATGGATACCTGTAAGGAAGAAATCCGCATCCTGGTTCTTGTGTAATTCATGTTAGACATTCTGTTATATTAACCTCTTTGTGAATCGGGGAGTGACTTTGGGCACTACCTTGGGTAGGGTTTTCGGCTGACTCTTTGTAGGAGCCTCCTATTTTAAAGTTCTTGCCAGCACCGCCCTTGCACACATTTGTCTCCTAGCGGTCTTCAGCAAAATGGAGCTGGGGGAGAGGGTGGGGCGGTGCACGAGCAGATTCAGTTCTCGGTTCAATGACGAGCTAAGATCTCAGTCTGTGCATGCGCCAACCCAGACTCCACTGTTCTAAAAACATTTGGCTGTCAATCTGCGCTTCCATCACCCCGGCGCCATTTTGCTGAAGATTAACGTGCGTTAGCGCAAACTTTAAAACAAAAGGCTCATACAAACACAGAGGGGCCGCGGCAGAGCCATAAACCCATGCCATGTTTCAGCTGATCGTTCAGCTGACATCCATCTTGCCCAGCAGGCAGACCGTTCCAGTATTCTCTATGAAAAAGCTGCTACCTTACATTCCTGATGTAGGCTTAAAGGGGTCGTCCAATACTACGACAACCAGTTCTTAAACTAAATGTTCGACCTCGATAAAATAATAAAGCTTAAACTCGCCTACCGTGCCGGTGCCGTTCCCACGGTGTTTGCACTTGCTCTTCCCAGGGCTGTGATGTGGTGTTGTGTCACGTGATGTCCGGGGCGCAAACAACACTGGGGTCACTGTCTCCACCTTCATACACAAACTTAACATGAAGAGGAAGTCAGAGCTGCAGCTCATCCCGGAAAGCGGAGACAGTGATGCCAACACTGATCGGGCATCACAACAACTGCATCACAGCCCAAGGACTGCGAGTGCCGACAGCGCTGGAATGGAGCCGGCACAGGAGGCGAGTATAGGCTTTATTATTTTATCGGGGCAAGGGGGGATTGTCCTTGTAGTGCACAACCCCTTTAAAGGGATTACAAGTCTGAAATCAGACATGATGGATCCTTATTTCCACAATCATCTGTTGGGGGCCCCCATATTTATTAGACTATCGCCTGAATCTATCCATATTACCGGGTTTGGCCAATGTTAGCCTAATGTGTATGGGGGCCTTTAAGCTGTGTGTTCAGATTTTTGTCTGACGTTGGAGAACAGTTGTGTTCCTCATACACATTCAGTGTCAGCTGTATCAGATTAGCTAAGGTCACATTCACACTGCGCTTCCTCTGTTTGTTGTATGTGCCAAGAAAAAAAATCCATAGGCCTCACAGTGACCCAACAACCTAAAGGAGCATCCCTTTGACCTCTGTTAGGGCACTTCATGTCAGTTTACCTCTTTTTACTGTATAAAATAGTGCAGTCTGCTGTCCTAGTCTATTTTTTTTTTGGGGGGTGGGTGGTCATAAAAGCTTTGCGTGCTGCCATTGTCTCTTGTGTATGACTTGATCTGTGTAAAATAAACATGTCACTTATTTAGTATATTTCATGTGACAAGTATTTATAGGATTTTTTTGTTTTACCACTTTTGCACAAAACAGCCAATTTAAAGAAAAAGGACACTGCATTTTAAGAGTTATAACCTTTTTTATGCATTAACTTTTCTTTTCTTAAGAACTAAAGACAAATAAAAACAAAACAAAACCAACAACAACAAAAATGCCCAAATAATACTGTGCTAATAATTTGTACATGAAAGCATTATTTCCTGTCCGTGTAAACTGGCCTGATTGTGGCAGTCCTGGGGGCCTTTACTGGACCACGGTAACATGGCGGACTTGAATGCCTTTGTTAGATCTCAGTCTCCAATAGCCGCTGACTGACACTCCATAATAGTTGTGGGGCTTCTATTCGGTGACAGAGAAAGCTTCTCTCTACCAAGATGCTGCGGTTGCTATTGATTGGAGATATAAAGGACCGACAAAATGGTAGCATCATTGAGGGCGTCTCCTGTGGGCAATGCGGTATTGTACAGCAACATTCACAAGGTGAGGCAGCGGCAGAATACTGGCACAGACAGACGCTCCAACATATTAAATAGGTCTGTGGTCCCCAACTGGGTAACACGGGCACCGATACCCCCTGACGTATACCACCGAAGTACACTGTAAACATAATATGAATTGACTCTAATGTGTATGGCCATCTAGAAGACAAAGGTATGACAAAGTTCATCAAGCCATCTCTTCTAGGTTAGAAACGTCATAAGCACACGTACGCTGTGACAGATGGTGATGGGTGCAGACTGGTGGTGGCAGATCTCAAGTCTAGGGTCAGCCTTCTACACGTTGTGTCAGCAGATATCCAGAACTCACCTTTGTTACTGTAATCATCTATCATGACAATCTCAGCCAGGTATTTTCTAGGGGTCCTCTTGATAACGCTGTGAACGGTCCTCATAAGAGTTGACCAGCCTTCATTATGGAAAACGATGATCACACTGGACGTGAGCAGGTTCTCATCATAATTCCAGTACTTGCACCTAGAAATAGAGTATGACCGGTTAGTAACAATTACGTCTTCTGATTATAACAAGAGGTAAAATAATAAAATAGGTTTCCTTTATACAGCTACTGATAAACCTAGTACGACTAAAGCTGGTCAGAAGCCAGAGGTGTAGCAGGAGCGATGATCGCCATCAGCCCAACGCCACCACAAAGATGTCCCTTCAGCTCACTTCATTGGTGGCAACAGGGGAGAGGGATATGCAGCTACCAGGCAAATCTTGTGTCGCTAATCTATTAACAGGTTAAAGGGAACTTATGAATCAGCTCCTGGCAGCCAGGTAAGCTTTTATCTGAAATGCTCCGGCTTCTCAGAGGAAATAAGAGTGTTAAAATCTGGGGACCCTAGAGAGATCTGACTAGACCGATGCCAGCCCCGGCAGGCTTCTTTCCCCGCCTCCCTAGTTGATTGACCGGTCTCTCCAGATGTACACATGAGCGAGACCTGTCCATCATGAATTGATAACAGCTTCCCTTTAAAATCTATTGACAATGGAAAACAAGCCTGGAGATCCCTAATGGATCCGATCAGGTCGCTGCATGTAGTAATGGACCTTATTTTGTACACAATGTTATTCGGTATTTTGCACCAGTGCTTGTTTCTGCCTTCAGATAATTTGCAGGCTTTCCAATTTTGGACGATTCTATGAATCTGACTGAGGTGCAACATAAAGGATTATCTCAGACATGGCAAAATGCAAGTACAAATAAGCCCTCACCCTGACACAGTGATTAGGGCACTGCAGAGCGGAGATACCTCCTCATAGAGCTGAAGGAGCAGGCAGCACGTAATTATCTCGCCGCCACTTTCTCACTGTTCCTAGTCTTCTGTCAGTCAATGCATTAAAAGACAATTTTAAGTACAGGTTTTCTCCCATATGAGAAGACTAAAATAAAAAGTAAAGAGTGAATATGAAAGTTCTCTAGATAAAATATATTACAGATGCCAGTACTCATTATGGATGCAGTTTGCCAGTTTTGAAGCACTTGTTTTGCCTTCTGTGCCCTTAACAAGAGGACACTGGCCGACATTTATGGTGTAGGACAATGTAGGCTAGTGTCCTCCTAAGCTCCACAGGGTGCGGTCTGTGGACACTATGGGGTATGCAGGTGCTAGTTCTTGATGTATGGACCTGTATCTAAATACCTCATCCAAGAGGTCTCCAAAAATACAGCATTTGAAGATTCTGTGCCAATACATAAAACACATCTTTTTAACCCCTTCCTGAGAGGGTGAATATTCCTTTTTTTTGTGGTCATTTTGATTTCTGTCCCCATTTTCCATGAGCCATCTTTTTTTTCTATTAACATAGCTGTATAAGGATTTGGATTTTTGCAGGACACATTGTAATTTTGAATGACGCAGTTCACTTTAAAATATAATGCACTGAAAAATGAGGAAAAAAAAATTCCAAGTGATGGGGTGAAATCATCAAAAAAGGCCCACAGCTATTGTGGCAATCTATTGGCACCTGAATGGACTCCCGCCCAGGAATGCATCACATAAATGTCGCTGTCACGAGTGGATAGTGGCATTTAAATGGTTAAACAGCACATTAAAAGCAAGTGTCAAGACTATGCACAGCTGTCACCCAACATGTAGGGAGCAGGGTCAGACCATAAGCCGGCCCCATACTCCCAAACCCGACACACTAGTGCCTCCAATGTCAGGACATTTATTCCGTACATGAAATGAACATTTAGAATTAGGTTTAATTCACAAATTCCGGTGAAGAAAATCCCAAACACCTTACAAGTCAGCGATTTGCATATAGCACAGGTAAAGATGCAGTCTCCAAGCTTTACATGTAATGGGAGTGACAACTTAGATGCAAGAAATCAGTCCTCTGTGACTGATCCCCATAAGGCTACGTTCACATTAGCGTTACGCTAATGTGCGTCGCTGTTGCGTCGGCGACGCAGCGGCGACGCGCCCCTATGTTTAACATAGGGGACGCGTGCGTTTTTTTGTTAGCGTTTTTCGACATGTGCGTCGTTTTCGACGCTAGCGTCGGACGCACGAAAATGCAACAAGTTGCATTGTTTGTGCGTCCGATTTTCGTCAAAAAACGACGCACGCGTCGCAAAACGCAGCGTTTTTGCGCGCGTTTTTGGTGCGGGAAGTACATCCGTCTAATAAGGGATAAGAGATCTATTTAAAAAATGGATGTAGCATGTTTTCTGAAATCTGGTTACTTTCCAATGTAATGATTTAAAGGGTTGTAAAAACAAGTTATCACCTATAATTGGCTGATCAGTGGATGATCGGCTGCTCGGACTTGCATTGATTGGCATTATTGGGCATTTTTTATACCTTTTGCAATGGAGCGGCAGTGCACATGCTCGACCACTGTTCCATTCTTTCCCTATGGGGCAGCGATCCGCTATATACAGGCCCCTCACGGGGAATGAATGACGTGGCGGTCTTGCATCCAACCTGCTGCTCCATTTTGTAACGAGGATAAAAGTCCCCCTTGTGGAATAATTATTCCCAATTCTGCAGAGTGGTGCAGGTCCCAATGGTCAGACCACTCCAGAAAGGCAAGTTATCACTGTCAGGTATCACTTTCAATGAAACTTCTTTAAAAAGCCATTTACATGCCGGTTTTGGGTTTTGCTTATGGATTGCTTGCTAGGAGACACTTGGGAAACTGCCACCCAATTTCAGATGGTATACGGGCTGTTTTTAAGTGGAATGGGAATTTTTCTCCCCATTGCAAAATGGAGCATAATCTCACTGCTACATTTACTCTGTATGGGGCAGGCGGATAAAGCAGGGAGCATCGCTGGGCAGTCTCATGGGGATTAATTGGAGCTGCGGTCGAGCATATGCACTGATGCTCTATTCTAAGGGCGCAGTATAAATTGGACTGCAATGCTTGGACTGGCCCTGGCTCTCCCGACCCAAGCGCCACAGCTTCATTTAATCCACGCAGCTGTCACACTCTAGTTGGGAGACCCAGTCCGAGCACTGCGGTCCGATCTCTGTCCGATTTATATAGTGATATCACTGCACCCTAAAGGGCATAAAAGTTTTGCTCTGTCATTCAGTGCCGGTCCCAGCGGTCAGACCACCACCAATAAACCAATTGTCACCTATCCACATGAGATAACAGCAGACAATCCCTGTAACCCTAATACTCCTACTATTTCATTCAGTTCTGGTACCAATGTATAAATACAATAATGCCTCCCTGCTAACACCCTTGCACCTCTCCAGTCCATCCATAACTCTGCTGCCCCACTAATTCATCTCTCTCCTCGCTACTCCTCAGCTTCCCCCCTCTGCAAATTTATTCACTGGCTCTCATTCCCTCAGCGTGTCCAGTTCAAATTACTAATACTAGCCTACAAAGCCATCCACAACCTGTCTCCTCCATATATCTCTGAACTAATCTCCCGATATCTTCCCTCACGTAATCTCCGGCCCTTCCAAGACCTCCTTCTCTCCTCCACCCTTATTTGCTCCTCACCCAACCGCCTCCAAGACTTCTCCCGAATATCCCCCATCCTCTGGAATTCTTTGCCCCAACACATCCGACTATCAACCACATTCGGATCCTTCAGACGGAACCTGAAAACCCACCTCTTCAGGAAAGCCTACAGCCTGCACTGACCCCGCTGCCTCCTCACCACTTCCGAAGCTACCGCCTCACCAACACCGGAGCTCCTGCAACCCTCAACCTATTGTCTCAATCCCCACCATCCTGTAGAATGTAAGCCCGCAAGGGCAGGGTCCTCGCCCCTCTGTATCAGTCCGTAATTGTTAGTTTGCTTAATGCAAGTGATATCTATAATTTGTATGTAACCCCTTCTCATGTACAGCACTATGGAATCAATGGTGCTATATAAATAATAATAATAATAATAATAATAATAATATGGAAGGTTTGTGTGACCGCGCAGCTAAGGCCAGGGGTATAGGTGGTGAAATGCACTGGTACTTGTTCTTTGACAGTTCTTGAGCCATAAACAATATATCAAATGACTACAAGACAAAAATAATTTTACTTTGCACAGCAAAAAATCTGCAGTCAATGAGCGGCAACAAGAAATGTATCACAGTAAAAACTAAACTGCATATAAATAAGTCCAGATTTAGAAATCCATTACTGGTAATCACACAGAGGCCGTTACAACTGAGAACAGTGACTCAAAGCATGCTCGTACATTGCAAAAACACTGACAAAGAGCAGAAAACATCTGCTCCACATTGTACTTGTGAGGAGGGAGGAGGGGCGGAAAGGCCTTGAAGAAAAGAGGGGAGAGAAAAAAAAACCAGGGGATAGAGAGAGAGGGAAGACAGACAGCAACAAATGTGTGATTCTTATAGAAGCCATAAAAGACGCCCATTGAAAACGATCCTGGAAGCATCGGAAAGCGATCTGCTCATCCGTTTCTATCTCAATGATCCTTGAGTTAGCTTTTAGTAGCCATAATACAAATGAGGAGAACATCCCATCAAACTACATGTACTCCAGTGCCACAGATCCTGAAGGGACAAGCCCTTACAAAATGCAAATTAAACAGCAGAAAAATGTTCCGAATTTCCCAGCAGAAGCGAACTGTATTTGTAATGCACATGACAGATCTCCGCACGGCCGCTGCTTCTTTCTGGGATTTCTATGTCATTTAAAATTCAGCGGAGATGGAGGCAGCAGACGAGTCAAAGAAAGCGACATCAAAATAAAGCTCAAGAAAGAAATCTGTACGGTACAGTGAGACGCACAACCATGAGGAGACGGCAGCACTATTAATCTGCTCTGTGACATCTCCTAAGGCCTCACTCTGACATCAGTTTATTTCCATATATTTCAACAGTGTTTGGTCAGGGTTTCCATTTTATTTTACCATCAGTGTCTTAATTTGTAAAAATAAATTAATAAATAAATTACTTTTGTCATCCATCACAATGTTAGAATCAGACAGCTCATGCAAGCCACCATGATCAAAAATGGTCAGCAAAAAACATGGACACGTGAATAGCACCATGGATTTCAACGGTCACAATTATGGAGAGAACACACGTATAAAATGGACGTCTGAGCGAGGCCTCCGGGTGTGCATAAAAAGTTACAAGATCCAATGGACATTTCTGTGAAATCACAAGGGCATTTTTAAAATGCAAGTTCCAATATATTACAATTACAATGTACAAATATGAGGGGGTCAGTACCGAGATCTTTACTGTGAGAGCAGTGAGACTATGGAACGTTCTGCCACATGATGCTGTAATGGTTGGTTCACTACACTAGTACAAGGAGGGCCTGGATACTTATTATAATATTACAGGCTATGGGCAGTAGATGGAGCGTTGATCATACTATACGATACGATACTATATATATATAGTATATACTATACTATACGATACGATACACTTTATTGATACCATAATTTCCCACGGGATCAATAAAGTGTATCGTATCGTATCGTATCGTATAGTCACATAGGAGTTCCATGTTTTTTTTAAAGATTGAAACTAGGAGACATAAGTCCAGAAAGTTCAACCTATAGCTTAACAAGCTGTTCCAGAGGAAGGTAAAACCCCATTAGGCAGACACGAATTATCATATATTAGGGGAAAAATTCCTTCCTGCCTCCACATTCGGCAATCAGACCAGTTCCCTGGATCAACGCTCCATCTACTGCCCATAGCCTGTAATATTATAATAAGTATCCAGGCCCTCCTTGTACTAGTGTAGTGAACCAACCATTACAGCATCATGTGGCAGACCGTTCCATAGTCTCACTGCTCTCACAGTAAGGCTATATTCACACTTTGCGGATTTTGCTGCGGATCCGCAGCGGATTTGACCGCTGCGGATCCGCAGCAGTTTCCCATGAGTTTACATTACAATGTAAACCTATGGGAAACAAAAAACGCTGTGCACATGCTGCAGAAAAATCCGCGCGGAAACGCTGCGGATTACATTCCGCAGCATGTCACTTCTTTTCTGCGGATTTTCACCTGCTCCAATAGAAAACTGCAGTTGAAAATCCGCAGAAGAAAACGCAGTAAAAACCGCGATGGGTTTTCACTGCGGATTTTGCAATTCCACTGTGGAAAAATCCGCAGTGGAATCTGCAAAGTGTGCACATAGCCTAAAGATCTCGGTACTGACCCCCTCATATTTGTACATTGTAATTAGATCACCCCTAAACCTTTGTAAATGACCCACACATTTGATAACCTGTCTTGGTATTGCAGATCACCCATCCGCTCAATAACCGTGGTCAATCTTCCTGTTGTAAATGGTGAATATTTTGCTTATTTACCAATATCATTATCCATAATTATTATTTAAGATTATAATAAGCATTCTGATCAGTTAGAAGCTAAAGAATCTGTGCAAAGCATCGCATGTCAACTAAACCACAGATCCATCAGTAAAATTTGCCTCATTTTTTGGGCAAAAACCTGTACGACATGCCTAGACGCTGCTCAGGTGGTCGCTACTTGTCCTCATTTCAGAGATCCAACTCTGTATAGAGCATTTTTTTTTTTTTTTTACATGAGGGGGAAAAAGTGAAATGTACACATATATTAGCATGCCAATTAGTGGTCCATCTGTGGAGGGCACCATTTCCATTTTTTGGTCCTCATCAGTGTATACAGAGAAAACCCTGAAACAGCGCCGTCTATTAAGGGGTCTCTGCTATGGCCGATATGAGCTCCTGTGAACCCTGAGAGAGACGACTCCAAAAGAAGGCCACAAGGGTAAGGCCAGACATGGCGCTCGACTGCATGGTCTTGTGGGTGAAAAAGAATTGTCCCTGCAAAATCAAATCATTGTTTGATAGGCAATCTGAAAAAGACAGTGGTACCTGGTCAGTGCGGTCCTGGGCCGTGAGCGCCATATCTGGCCTTACCCTTAGGGCTTGTTCTGATGAGCGTGTTACACGGATATGTGCCGTCTCAATAACCGTCCTACAGCACGCTGATCAAAGATGATCTAATTGGGTTGTTCAGATGAGTATTGTCACACAACCCGAGTGTCCATGTGAAAACAAACTGCAGCATGCACTATTCTCTTCTGAGTATTGGATGAGAGTCGCCTGTACAGATCATCTGCTTAGTAGGAGACATTTACAGACACATTGTGATTAATAACCTAAGGAGCTGTACTTGATTATGTTCATTGATTTATGAAAATGGAAATGACACGGACATAGAAGACGGACACAAGGATAACAATATGGATGAAAAGCGTCCAATATATCTGGATACAACTCGGATGACTTTTCATTTGCTCGTCTGACTCCGGCCTTTGTATTGACGGGGATGATCACAGGAGCAGAACATAAAGATAGGAAGGGAAATAGAGTCAGGCAGGGTCATAGAAGATGGTGGCCTAACTCAGAACCATAAAAAGGAGAGCGCCACAGCAGACTGGTCTCCACAAGCTCCGGATAAAGTAATGACCTAGGATGAAGCAGCAGGAAGCTCATTAACATCTCGGCTGGGCTCTTCGTGTGTCCATCATATACTTTTTACGACAAAATCAACAATACATGTAATGAATAAACTGTGCAAGTTCTGTCCTGGTGATGCTTCTACCCAATATCTCAGTGCTGCTGGGGGAACTTTTGCTTTAATCTCCTCCCAGAATGTTCTATTGTACAGTAACCTACAGTTCAGAAATGCCAGGGGCAGCGTCAGAGACCGGCACTTGTCTGGTTAAAGGTCATTTTTTATTTCTTAGTGAAGCATTGCTGAACAGTCCCGGAAATGGACGGACTTGAAAACTTATTTTGAAGGTGGCAAAAAATTTTAAAATGTGAAATATTAATCAGGCGTGAATACAGAAAGATTTCTACACTAGTTGTGTGCTTCAGACACCAAGGCAAGCAGTGAAGATCCCACCATGTGTCACAGCACAGGAAGCAAGGCACTGTACATACTGCTGCATGTTGCCATCTAGTGGCAGTCCGTGTAACTACACCACCACAACGTGGATTAAAAAATGATGGGCAGAAGGCGCAGGACACGTTCTGACATTCAACAGAATAAACTCCCACGTTTCTTTACCTTACATGATATTATATATAGAATCTAAAATGTAACGTAAAGAAAGCTAGCATGTACGGTGTGTTTCTGATGATGTTTGGTACAGGTGCAGAATAGCACGCATTGATATTTTTATGAGATTTGTCAATGGTTTGATATCAGAATGTGAAAATAACATTCCTAGAGGCAAGAATTGTTTGAAGGTGGCAAACGCTTTTGAAATGTTAAATAGTCTTTGATCTTCGGATGTTTTTGGTGCTCCGAGACATGAGCTTTCAATGCCAGACCTGTGGATGGTTGATTTTATTAAGTGTATGCGCCTGAAAGCAGAATGCACTGCTGTGTGTGGTTACTGGGAAAACTGTGTGTAGTCCATTACTAATGGTAGGACGATAAGTGACGGCTGGTGGGCCGTTATATTCATAGAATCATAGAATGGTAATGTGGGAAGGATCCTCCAGGGCCATCATAGAATCATAGAATGGAAGAGTGGAAAGAGACCTACATGGTCACCATAGAATGGTAGAGTGGTAGAGAGGGAAGGGACCTCCACGGTCACCATAGAATCATAGAATGGAAGAGTGGAAAGGGACCTACATGGTCACCACAGAATGGTAGAGTGGAAAGGGACCTACATGGTCACCACAGAATGGTAGAGTGGTAGAGAGGGAAGGGACCTCCACGGTCACCATAGAATGGAAGAGTGGAAAGGGACCTACATGGTCACCACAGAATGGTAGAGTGGAAAGGGACCTACATGGTCACCACAGAATGGTAGAGTAGGAAGGGACCTCCAGTGTCACCATAGAATAGTAGCGTGGGATGAGAACTCCAGGGTCACCATAGAATGGTAGAGTGGGAAGGGACCTCCAGGGTCACTGTAGAATGGTAGAGTGGGAAGGGACCTCCAAGGTCATCATAGAATGGTAGAGTGGGAAGGGACCTCCAGGGTCACCACAGAATGGTAGAGTGGGAAGGGACCTCCAAGGTCATCATAGAATGGTAGAGTGGGAAGGGACCTCCATGGTCACCATTGAATGGTAGAGTGGGAAGGGACCTCCAGGGTAACTACAGAATGGTAGAGTGGGAAGGCACCTCCAGGGTCATGGTGTCCAACCCCCTTCTTAATGTAGGATTCACTCAACCATCTCAGACAGATATCTGTCCAGCCTCTGTCTGGGGTGCTTTCACACTGTTTAGACACCCATTCAGTGGCCCTGTCGGGGCTTACGTCTGAACCCCCCGCAAGACGGGATTCGGATGTATGAGCCTGTGGGCCCATAGAATGGTGCCGACAGAGTAAACGTGTGCTCTGCCGTGCATCATTTTGGGGAGTTTACGTCTACTCGAGGTGGACACTCAGACATTGTGTACATCCAATCCCTGATTAAAGGAACATTTATGGCGAGGTGTGTGGAGGCACACGTCAGTAATGAGATGTGCCCACGTCATTAAGTGGTGTGAGCCTCTTAACGAACGTGGTGCCTCTTATCCATAAACACCTTTCATTCAGACTGATGTACAAAATGCCAGTATTAGTGAATCGAGGCCATAGTAGTTGTCTGACTTTTCAAACTACGTTTTCTCAGATTGCTCCAATACACAAATAGCTGCATTAGCGCACCAATGTCTGATTCCTGCCGCCTTTGGTCCAGGTAGCTCTAATCTGCTGCAGGCTCCCTGTATTGCTACTTCTCTACAAATGCCAAGCTGCAGCAGGATATGAAATGTTTTTTCTATGAAGTGTTATTTCAGCTTTGTGCAGTCGTAGCAGGCGTACATATGTGCCACTTTTGGTGCAAACTGAAGCTAACATGGTCAGTCTGGTAGATTTTCTCTCAAGAATCATTGAGCGTTAATCTGAGCAATTGAATGAAGAAAAAACTAGGTCACATAATCATTGCAGATTCATGTCCTGAGCATGATACGAGCACAAGAGAAGAGTCTGCCAGGATTACTGCTCCAATGCCACATCCTGTAGGTGCACACGCTCAGTGTTTGCAGTGGACACTGGAGCGCTGCGGAAATACGCATTTTTGATGCTTATTTTTTTATTAATTTGAATGACTGAAAATGTTGCAAAAATGCTGAAAAAAAATGACGTTATAAAAACTGCATCATATCTGCAAGGAAAAAATAAGCAACATGTGCATGAGATTTCAGATATCACATTCACCTTGCTGGTACTGTCAAACCCTGCGTTTTTTCCAGCATTAAAAAAGGAATGTGTGAACAAGCCCTAACATAGTATCGTGTAACCAAAGGAAATGCATCAGTAAATTTGTGCAAAACATGGGTTATACCAGTGGTGGCGCACCTGGGGCACGCAGAGCCCTCCCTGTGGGTACACACGCTGGCCCGCCACAGCACACGCAGCTCCTTCCTACATTCAAATGGATTTAGACACAAACACATCTGAACAGTGCTGGGCCGGGAATGGGGCCGAGGAGCTTCTGTCAGCGTCAGGTCCGATGTGCAGCACTGATGATGTCAGCACACTACTGACTTAATCACACTGTGTCCACTGAGAAGAAAAGGGTATACCCGCACTGCTGCCTACGCGATCACCTATCTGCGTGCTGTAAAATGCTGTACCAGTGCCTTTACCTCCTACTCAATTGCATGGGCACTAGGGGTGCATAACCAAGAGAGTGCATGACATCCAAAAAAGAAGAAAAAAAAGTAGTTAGCACGCACCAAGCCCGTTGCTGTAAAAGTCTTTATTAGGACATGGACAGGGAGAACATGATGGTCCAGGGACTTAATCACACTGCTGCCTGCGCCAGGGCGACAGCGTGGGCACTGGTAAGAGCTCCAGGGGTGCCGAACAAGAAATGTATCATTGGGAACAGGGACACAGTTTTGACAGAGGCAGTGTGTCGGGATGGGGAGGCTGCCTTATTCAGAGGGACAGCGCGTGTATATATATTTTGCAGAGGGACAGTGTGTGTATATTTTGCAGAGGGACAGTGTGTGTATATTTTGCAGAGGGACAGCGTGTGTGTATATTTTGCAGAGGGGCAGCGTGTGTATACATATTTTGCAGAGGGGCAGCGTGTGTATATATATTTTGCAGAGGGGCAGCGTGTGTATATATATTTTGCAGAGGGACAGTGTGTGTATATTTTGCAGAGTTACAGTGTGTGTATATATATTTTGCAGAGGGACAGTGTGTGTATATTTTGCAGAGGGGCAGCGTGTGTATATATATTTTGCAGAGGGACAGCGTGTGTGTATATTTTGCAGAGGGACAGTGTGGGTATATTTTGTAGAGGGACAGTGTGTGTATATATATTTTGTAGAGGGGCAGCGTGTGTATATATATTTTGCAGAGGGGCAGCGTGTGTATATATATTTTGCAGAGGGGCAGCGTGTGTATATATATATTTTGCAGAGGGACAGTGTGTGTATATTTTGCAGAGTTACAGTGTGTGTATATTTTGCAGAGTTACAGTGTGTGTAGATATATTTTGCAGAGGGACAGTGTGTGTATATTTTGCAGAGGGGCAGCGTGTGTATATATATTTTGCAGAGGGACAGCGTGAGTATATATATTTTGCAGAGGGACAGCGTGTGTGTGTATATTTTGCAGAGGGGCAGCGTGTGCATATATATTTTGCAGAGGGACAGTGTGTGTATATTTTGCAGAGGGGCAGCGTGTGTATAAATATTTTGCAGAAGGACAGTGTGTGTATATGTTGCGGAGGGGGGGCAGCGTGTGTATATATATTTTGCAGAGGGACAGTGTGTGTATATATATTTTGCAGAGGGGCAGCGTGTGTATATATATTTTGCAGAGGGACAGCGTGTGTGTGTATATTTTGCAGAGGGACAGTGTGTATATTTTGCAGAGGGACAGTGTGTGTATATATATTTTGCAGAGGGACAGTGTGTGTATATATATTTTGCAGAGGGACAGCGTGTGTATATATATATATTTTGCAGAGGGGCAGCGTGTGTATATTTTGCAGAGGGACAGTGTGTGTATATATATTTTGCAGAGGGACAGCGTGTGTATATATATATATATTTTGCAGAGGGGCAGCGTGTGTATATATATTTTGCAGAGGGACAGTGTGTGTATATTTTGCAGAGGGACAGTGTGTGTATATATATTTTGCAGAGGGGCAGCATGTGTGTATATATATTTTGCAGAGGGGCAGCATGTGTATATATATTTTGCAGATGGACAGTGTGTGTATATTTTGCAGAGGGGCAGCGTGTATATTTTGCAGAGGGACAGCGTGTGTGTATGTGTATATATATTTTGCAGAGGGACAGCGTGTGTGTATATATTTTGCAGAGGGACAGTGTGTGTATATTTTGCAGAGGGACAGTGTGTGTATATATATTTTGCAGAGGGACAGTGTGTGTATATATATTTTGCAGAGGGACAGCGTGTGTGTATATATTTTGCAGAGGGACAGTGTGTGTATATTTTGCAGAGGGACAGTGTGTGTATATATATTTTGCAGAGGGACAGCGTGTGTATATATATATATTTTGCAGAGGGGCAGCGTGTGTATATATATTTTGCAGAGGGACAGTGTGTGTATATTTTGCAGAGGGACAGTGTGTGTGTATATATATTTTGCAGAGGGGCAGCATGTGTGTATATATATTTTGCAGAGGGGCAGCATGTGTATATATATTTTGCAGATGGACAGTGTGTGTATATTTTGCAGAGGGGCAGCGTGTATATTTTGCAGAGGGACAGCGTGTGTGTATGTGTATATATATTTTGCAGAGGGACAGTGTGTGTGTATATATTTTGCAGAGGGACAGTGTGTGTATATTTTGCAGAGGGACAGTGTGTGTATATATATTTTGCAGAGGGACAGTATGTGTATATTTTTCAGAGGGGCGTGTGTATATATATTTTGCAGAGGGACAGTGTGTGTGTGTATATATTTTGCAGAGGGACAGCGTGTGTGTGTGTGTGTGTATATATATTTTGCAGAGGGGCAGCGTGTGCGTATATTTTGCAGAGGGACAGCGTGTGTATATATATTTTGCAGAGGGACAGTGTGTGTATATTTTGCAGAGGGGCAGCGTGTGTGTATATATATTTTGCAGAGGGACAGTATGTGTATATTTTGCAGAGGGGCAGCGTGTGTATATATATTTTGCAGAGGGACAGTGTGTGTATATTTTGGAGAGGGGCAGCGTGTGTATATATATATTTTGCAAAGGGATAGTATGTGTATATTCTGCAGAGGGGCAGCGTGTGTATATATATTTTGCAGAGGGACAGTGTGTATATTTTGCAGAGGGACAGTGTGTGTATATATCTATTTTGCAGAGGGACAGTGTGCGTATATATATTTTGCAGAGGGGCAGTGTGTATATATATTTTGCTGAGAGGCAGCACGCACTTATGTGTGTATAAAGATTTATTTTGCAGAAGGGCAGTGTGTGGTGCATGTATATTGTGCGTGTGTGTTGTGACAAAGCCTCTGGGACACAGATACCCTGTCCAGAGTCCCCTGCTTAGCAAGTGAAGGTGCCGTACATCTGTAAGATTGCGCCAATTCTGGCACTTAGCCCCTCTCTTCCCACTCCCGTGTAGCGGTGGGATATGGAGTATTAAGGGGTTAATGTCATCTTTGTTGTGAATTCTGTTGTCAAGCTCCCTCCTGTGGTCATGAATGGTACTTCGGCTGGTTCTGTCCATAGGCTTCCTCTGGTGGTTGTGAGTGGGGCTGCGGCTTCTGAGTTTCCTTCCACAGGTGACGAGGTTAATTCGTTAGCTGGCTGCTCTATTTAACTCCACTTAGATCATTGCTCCATGCCACCTGTCAATGTTCCAGTATTGGTCTAGTTCACTCCTGGATCGTTCCTGTGACCTGTCTTCCTAGCAGAAGCTAAGTTCCTGCTTGTTTTTCTCTGTTTGCTATTTTTCTGTCCAGCTTGCTATTTTGATTTTTGTCTTGCTTGCTGGAAGCTCTGGGACGCAGAGGGAGCGCCTCCGCACCGTGAGTCGGTGCGGAGGGTCTTTTTGTGCCCTCTGCGTGGTCTTTTTGTAGTTTTTGTGCTGACCGCAAAGTTACCTTTCCTATCCTCTGTCTGTTCAGTAAGTCGGGCCTCACTTTGCTAAATCTATTTCATCTCTGTGTTTGTAATTTTCATCTTTACTCACAGTCATAATATGTGGGGGGCTGCCTTTTCCTTTGGGGAATTTCTCTGAGGCAAGGTAGGCTTTATTTTTCTATCTTTAGGGCTAGCTAGTTCCTTAGACTGTGCCGAGTTGCATAGGGAGCGTTAGGAGCAATCCACGGCTATTTCTAGTGTGGTTGATAGGATTAGGGATTGCGGTCAGCAGAGTTCCCACATCCCAGAGCTCGTCCTATATTATCAGTAACTATCAGGTCATTCCGTGTGCTCTTAACCACCAGGTCCATTATTGTCCTAACCACCAGGTCATAACACATCTTGCTATTGTAAGGTGACATTAAGCCGGGTTAATAACGGAGAGGCATCAATAAGACGCCTATTCATTATTAATCCAATAGTAATAAAGGGTTAATAAAACACCCACATTAGGAAAAAAGTATTTTAATATTCTTCATTTAACCATACTTACCATACTTCAGCGCCTGCAAAAAACGTAAAATAACAAACCGTATACTACCTGTCCGCCGTAGTCCAATTAATAACGAGTGTTCCACGACAATTTCCCCTATAGAACAGTGACATCGGGTGAAGTCACTGCTCTATAGGACCCTCAGTGACACACTGACAGGAGACAATGGCTCCTGCAGTGCATCACTGAGAGGTTACCTTAGGACAAAGTCTCACTTTATGGCAATTGCTGCGTGGGAAAATTTCTCACACAGCAATGCCAAAAGTGAGACTAGGGCCTATTTTTTTTTTTACAGCGGCGGAGGAATACAGTGCAGAAGCATACCTTCCTCCCGTCATTGTGTTCCCCGGCAGCCCGCACAGAGCCCCAGCAAGCCCGCACAGAGCCCCAGCAAGCCCGCACAGAGCCCCGGCAAGCCCGCACAGAGCCTCGGCAGCCCGCACAGAGCACCGGCAGCCCGCACAGACCCCCGAGACGCCCGTACAGATCCCAGGCAGGCCCGCACAGACTCCGCCCGCACACACAGACATGCACAGTGTCGGCCCAACTCTTCCCCCCCTCAGAACAGGATGTATACACTTCTTCTCCTGATCTCACGCCTGCCTTATTAGAAAACACCAGTGATTGTCTTACCGCTGTCTCTAGCATCATGTCCTCCCTCTATCTGAAACTAAACCTGTCAAAAACTGAACTCCTCGTGTTCTCTCCCTCTACTAACCTACCTTTGCCTGACATTGCCATCTCCGTTTGCGGTTCCACCATTACTCCAAAGCAACATGCCCGCTGCCTTGGGGTCATCCTTGATTCTGACCTTTCATTCACCCCCCACATCCGATCACTGGCTCGCTCTTCTTACCTGCATCTCAAAAACATTTCTAGAATTCGCCCTTTTCTTACTTTCGACTCTGCAAAAACTCTTACTGTTTCACTTATTCATTCTCGTCTGGACTATTGTAACTCTCTACTAATCGGCCTCCCTCTTACCAAACTCTCCCCGCTCCAATCTGTCCTGAATGCTGCTGCCAGGATCATATTCCTCACCAACCGTTACACCGATGCCTCTACCTTGTGCCAGTCATTACACTGGTTACCCATCCACTCCAGAATCCAGTACAAAACTACTACCCTCATCCACAAAGCACTCCATGGCTCAGCACCACCCTACATCTCCTCCCTGGTATCAGTCTACCACCCTACCCGTGCCCTCCGCTCCGCTAATGACCTCAGGTTAGCATCCTCAATAATCAGAACCTCCCACTCCCGTCTCCAAGACTTTACACGTGCTGCGCCGATTCTTTGGAATGCACTACCTAGGATAATACGATTAATCCCCAATCCCCACAGTTTTAAGCGTGCCCTAAAAACTCATTTGTTCAGACTGGCCTACCGCCTCAATGCATTAACCTAACGATCCCTGTGTGGCCTATATTAAAAAAAAAAAAAAAAAAAAAATAAATTAATTAACTGGTTCATGCAGCTTTACATGAACACCCAAGCCTTACACTATGGCTGGTCCGAATAACTATAGCAATTGTTACCATCCACCTCTCGTGTCTCCCCTTTTCCTCATAGTTTGTAAGCTTACGAGCAGGGCCCTCACTCCTCCTGGTATCTGTTTTGAACTGTATTTCTGTTATGCTGTAATGTCTATTGTATGTACAAGTCCCCTCTATAATTTGTAAAGCGCTGCGGAATATGTTGGCGCTATATAAATAAAAATTATTATTATTATTATTATGTAGAAGGACAGAAAGGGCTTATTTACATTCTGATATTTGTGCCCCATTGACTTGCATTGGTATTGGGTATCGGCGATATCCGATATTTTTTGGATATCGGCCGATCCAATCCGATACTGATACTTCTTGATATCGGAAGGTATCAGTCAACACTAGTCCTGAAGAGTCTGAACCTGTATTGCTCCAGAGCGGGGCGCCACCCGCATACGTAGGGACTGTGTTGCAGTGTTTTTTTGTTTTCTGTCTTAGCCGGAAAGGCTGCATTTATTTTCATTTCTTGTTGGTTTATGCCGTAATACAATAAACCAACTGAAGAAGATTGAAAGAGAGGGTATTCCTATTCTCTACCTCTGTATACCGCCATCTGAGTTGGACTACCACAGTGTGTCTGTGTATATACAGGTGCTTCTCACAAGATTAGAATATCATCAAAAAGTTACAGTATATACTAGAGTATAAGCCGACCCGAGTATAAGCCGAGACCCCAAATTTTGCCACAAAAAAACTGAGAAAACGTAATGACTCGAGTATAAGCCCAGGGTGGGAAATGCAGCAGCTAACGGTAAATGTCAAAAATAAAAATATATACCAATAAAAGTAAAAATAATAGAGACATGAGTATATTAAGTGTTTTTGAATATCCATATTGAATCAGGAGCCCCATATAATGCTCCATACAGTTCATGATGAGCCCCATATAATGCTCCATACAAAATATGCCCCATATAATGCTCCATACAGTTTATGATGGGTCCCATAAGATGCTCCATATTAAAATATGTCCCATATAATGCTGCACAAATGTTAATTATGGCCCCATTAGGCCTCTTTCACACTTCAGTTGTTTGGCGTCAGTCACTACCGACATAGTGCCGGATTGACGGATCCGTCACAATTGTTGAGAAAACGGTTCTAACGGATCCGTTTTTTTGACGGATCCGTTACTTGGGGGTTGTCTGGGAAAAGTATCTACTTTTTGGAGCATGCACAATTGAAAAAACGGATTGGGGCGACGGATCCGCCGAAAAAACGGTTGCGGCGGATCCGTCGCCCATAGGCGGCCATTCTATGGAATGGCGGACGCGACGGATCCGTCGCGATCCGTCATTTTGGCCTTGACAAAAAACGTTTAAATGTCCGTCTATTTTCAGAAAACGTCCGCCAAATTTCGACGCATCCGTCGCATGGCGGATGGAACGGACGACCATCCGTCACAATCCGTCGCTAATGCAAGTCTATGGGAAAATAACGGATCCGTCAAAAAAAATTGACGGATCCGTTATTTGTGGAAAATGGCGGTTATAGACTGACGCCAAACAACTGAAGTGTGAAAGAGGCCTAAGATGCTCCATAGAGACATTTGCCCCATACAATGCTGCACAAATGCTGATTATGGCCCCATAAGATGCTCTATACAGACATTTGCCCCATACAATGCTGCATAAATAATAATAATCTTTATTTTTATATAGCGCTAACATATTCTGCTGCACTTTACAGTTTTGCACACATTATCATCGCTGTCCCCAATGGGGCTCACAATCTAAATTCCCTATCAGTATGTCTTTGGAATGTGGGAGGAAACCTGAGTGCCCGGAGGAAATCCACGCAAACACGGAGAGAACATACAAACTCTGTGCAGATGGTGTCCTTGGTGGGATTTGAACCCAGGACTCCAGCGCTGCAATGCTAACCACTGCGCCACTGTGCTGCCCATTACGGCCCCGCAAGATGCTCCATAGAGATATTTGCCCCCATATAATGCTGCACATGGCCCCATAAACCCAAAGAAAGAGGGAAGTAACAAACCAAAAATAAAATTTAAGAAATTTTATTGACATCAATTAAAAGACAGAAATATGAAAAAATATTCAAATGTAAACAAATACAAAGGGGATGAGAACACGGCAGAGTGTAGAGCAAATCCAAGTAGTGTATCAATATAAATACATGAAAAAGGGGGTAAATAAATAAATAGCTAATTGCACATGCACCAGCAGGCTCTGGATTACAGAGAAAAATATTTTGACCACAAAGTAAATGCAACTATAATCAATAAAGTACTTCTGAACGAGGATATGAAGACCTACATGTAGCAGATGGTGTTCAATGTGCCCTATACTGGCTACTGAAACCCATATAGTGTAAGGTACTCAAATTGTACCTCTAAGAGATGCCAAAGTGGCCAGTGCATAGGCGGCAGTGCCGATTAAAAATTAACCAAGTGGGCACAAAGTAAAGTGTCAGTGCACAATGGAGTTCAGATATACTCCTGGGTACCCACCTCACGGCAAATCCCTCCACCAGCAGGTATGCACACAGCGTCACTATTTTATCTCTGATTTTCCTTGCATGATTCCTATAGGAGTATATGGGAGTGGAGTCGGGTCCATATTCATTACTGTAATGAGCGGTACCATGTGACCGCTCAATACAGGAAGAAGCTGTCAGTGCCCGGAGAAGCAGGGACGGCAGGGACCGCGCCAGGAGCAGGTGAGTATGATTAGACAGCTGCCGTTCCCCCTTCCCTGCCGACCCCTGGGAATGACTCGAGTATAAGCCGAGAGAGGCAATTTCAGCCTAAAAAAATGGGCTGAAATTCTCGGCTTATACTCGAGTATATACGGTAATTTATTTCAGTTCTACAATACAAAAAGTGAAACGCATATATTATATACAGTCACTAAAAACAGAGTGATCTATTTCAAGTGTTTATTTCTTTTAATGTTGATGATTTTGGCTAAAAGAAAATGAAAACCCAAAAGTCATTATCTCAGTAAATCAGAATTAACAAAAAACACCTGCAAAGGCTTCCTAAGCATTTAAAACAGATGACAGATGTCCAGAAGGCAGTCATTGACACACTCCACAAGGAGGGAAAGCCATAAAAGGTCAATGCAAACTGTGATTAACAAATGGAAATTCAGGGGCTCTGTAAAAACAAATCCACTGTCAGATAGGCCAACAAAAATTTCATCCACAACTGCCAGGAAAATTATTCGGGATGCAAAGAAAAACCCACAAATAACATCAGCTGAAATACAGGACTCTCTGAAAACTAGCGGTGTGGCTGTTTCAAGATGCACAATAAGGAGGCACTTGAAGAAAGCCATTACTGCACTAATGCCACAAAGTATATCTCTAAATACGCAAAACAGCACAGAGACAAGCCTCAAAACTTCTGGAACAAGGTAATTTGGAGTGATGAGACCAAAATTGAACTTTTTGGCCACAACCATAAATCGTACATCTGGAGAGAGGTGAACACGGCCTATGATGAAAGGAACACCATTCCTACTGTAAGGCATGGAGGTGGATCGCTGATGTTTTGGGGATGTGTGAGCAACAAAAGCACAGCAAACTTGGTCCCCCCCCCCTGGCTGAAAACACCTGTCCCCAGCCACCCCAGAAAAGGCACATCTGGAAGATGCGCCTATTCTGGCACTTCGCCACTCTCTTCCCATTCCCGTGTAGCGGTGGGATATGGGGTAATGAAGGGTTAATGTCACCTTGCTATTGTAAGGTGACATTAAGCCAAATTAATAATGGAGAGGCGTCAATTATGACACCTATCCATTATTAATCCAATAGTAGTAAAGTAGTTTAAAAAAACACAAACACATTATTAAAAATTATTTTAATGAAATAAACACAAAGGTTGTTGTAATATTTTATTCAACGCCCAATCCAGTCACTGAAGACCCTCGTTCTGTAACAAAAAAAAAAATAATAAACCAACAATATCCTTACCTTCCAAAGATCTGTAATGTCCAACGATGTAAATCCATCTGAAGGGGTTAAAATATTGTGCAGCCACGAGCTTTGCTAATGCAACATTGTTCGTGGCTGCAAAACCCCGGGGAATGAAGGTAAAGTAGGTCAATAACCTATATTTACCTTCATTTGCGGTGAGGCGCCCTCTGCTGGTTGTCCCTAGATCGTGGGAACTTTCCTAGAAAGCTCCCAGGCTCGAGTTCATATGAGGACAACCAGCAGAGGGCGCCTCTTATGAACTCGAGCCTATATATATATATAAACAGTATATATATATATATTTTTTTAACACATGGATCCCTTGTATAGCCGTATGTTGGTTTTGCAAGCCTGCGAGAAAAACACGCAGTACGGATGCCATACGGATTACATACGGAGGATGCCATGTGCAAAATACGCTGATACTCCCTGCCTACGGAGGAGCTACGGACCACTATTTTGGGGACTTTTCAGCGTATTACGGCCGTAATATATGGACCGTATTGTCTTACGCCGAGTGTGACTCCAGCCTAAGTGTGTGTATTTTACAGAGGGTTAGTGTGTGTGTGTGTGTGTGTGTGCGCATGTATATATATATATTTTTCAGAGGGTCAGAGTGTGTGTATATTTTACAGAGGGTCAGTGTGTGTGTGTATAGTTTATTTTACAGAGGGTCAGAGTGTGTGTATATTTTAGAGGGTCAGTGTGTGTGTATATTTTACAGAGGGTCAATGTGTGTGTATATTTTACAGAGGGTCAGTGTGTGTGTGTATATTTTACAGAGGGTCAGTGTGTGTATATATTTTACAGAGGGTCAGTGTGTATGTATATTTTACAGAGGGTCAGTGTGTGTATATATTTTACAGAGGTCAGAGTGTATATTTTACAGAGGGTCAGAGTGTGTGTATTTTACAGAGGGTCAGTGTGTGTGTATATTTTATTTTACAGAGGGTCAGAGTGTGTGTATATTTTACAGAGGGTCAGTGTATGTGTATATTTTACAGAGGGTCACGGTGTGTGTATATTTTACAGAGGGTCAGTGTGTGTGTGTGTGTGTGTATTTTATTTTACAGAGGGTCAGAGTGTGTGTATATTTTATTTTACAGAGGGTCAGAGAGTGTGTATATTTTACAGAGGGTCAGAGAGTGTGTATATTTTACAGAGGGTCAGTGTATGTGTATATTTTACAGAGGGTCACAGTGTGTGTATATTTTACAGAGGGTCAGTGTGTGTCTATTTTACAGAGGGTCAGTGTGTGTCTATTTTACAGAGAGTCAGAGTGTGTCTATTTTACAGAGGGTCAGAGTGTGTGTTTGTGTAAGGAAGAGTATTTTGCAATTTGTGATAAATACGTGCGTCTTGGGTTGCCGTTTGGGCACTCAGTCCCTAATGGGCGTGCGCTAGCGATGTGCCGTCATTGAGTGACGGACCCGAGACGCGGGCTGCAGCGTTTCCGGGTCCGTCACTGCTAGCGCAGATGGAGCTAGCAGATGCTCCATCTGCGCTAGCGCAGTGCCAAAGTCGGCACTTGCGTTAGTGCAGTCCGTTTAACGGATTTGTTGAACGGACTGCACAACGCAAGTGTGAACCTAGCCTAAGAGGTTCGCCATCACTAGGTTATACCATAGATTACTTGTCAGCTCCTACATGTCACATACGTGAGCCGGATTACAACATAACCACAGGAAAGAACATCTTTACCATCAGACCACTATTACTTAGAGGACTTTTCCAGGTATGCTTTCATAGCAATTGCGCTATGTAGCAAATGTCTGTTCCAAATGTGCTACAAGTCCCCTTCTGTACCTAGTGTGTCCCTGTGTGGGGTGATGGATGGCTCCAATTGCTGCTCTTCCTCCCCCCAAACAGCTGTTTGCAACAAATGGCAAAAACATTTGTGCCATCATCACAACCAAACAAGGTGCCCATTGTAATCAGAAGACACACTGTAGGAGTAGCCCCCTCCCCTATATTGGCCGAACAGACCTATAAAAGGAATAAGAACGGGAGCTGTACGAGCACAACCCTATCCTTGGGGAGACTGGCTTATTAAGAGACGCTCACAAGTACGGTCTGCACTGACAGGTGGCCGGGTCCTGCGATAATCACCAGATCCATCATAAGCCTCATCATTCTAACAAAACAAGGACTATCACAAATCGTCATCCTCATGTCTCATAGGATTATATGATGCGAACATTCAGACAATATGTTTCCGATCTCGTCCCTTTAAGTGGTACAGCCATCTATATATATAGTAATTACTGTGACCTGAAATCCTGAGAGGAAGATTAATGGTGCTAATTACACATAATGCCTCATATTCCTGACCTCCATTAATACAAATATCATTACAGTGAATAACCCTCTTACCCTGCCAGGGAAAGTCTGCAGCCGTAGAATGCCGTCCTCCCATGCAAGTCTGCAAGCATTGATGGATGGACAGGGTGACCTTGACTTTATCTGCAGTAAATTCACCATTACATAAAAAAAATCCTCCTACTTTATTTATAGATGTTTAATATTATTAACCTACATATTGGATATTTTATCCCTCTAAAACCCGACTAAAGCTCAGAGCTCCAGTCCTGCTGGTCAGGTGAATAATATGATGAATCCTGCCTCATAGGATAGAATTCTTTATATATTGGGCTCAGATCTAGAGAAATTTAATTTCCTTCAAACAAAATCAGGTCTCATCCTGGTATAAATCAGCACCCGCCAATTCTGTTGCCTGTAAGTGCAGCATAAGCCATTAAAGAGTAATGCTGATTTTGTGTAGGTGGTATATAAATGTGTCAGTTAATGTGCCATTTTTGGGGTGTCTGCCACAATCTAGATTGTGAGCCCCATTGGGGACAGCGATGATAATGTGTGCAAACTGTAAAGCGCTGCGGAATATGTTAGCGCTATATGAAAATAAAGATTATTATTATTATGGCGATTCCTTCTCCCACTTTGATTCTAATCATTCCGCCTATATTTTCCATTATGTCTAAGCTTCTGCAGAGGGAGTGCAGTCTTATCATACAGCACTTGCTCTGACTTGAGTTTGACTTCCATACTACGGTAGGAAAGATCTTTGAAAAAATTATTAAACAACATGTATGTAAGTACCTGGATAAGAATTAAGTGATTAACCAGAGTCAGCATGGGTTTGTACCTAATAAGTCATGTCAGACTAACTTAATTTCCTTCTATGACAGAATCACTGACTGCGTGGATCAGGGAAATGCTGTAGATATAGTATATCTTGACTTCAGCAAAGCATTTGACAAAGTATCTCACACCACCCTTATTGAAAAAATGACTAAGTATGGAATGGACAAGGCAACTGTTAGGTGCATTCATAACTGACATAGTGATCGGACCCAAAGAGTGGTCGTAAATGGCTGCACGTCCAGTTGGAAGAATGTCTCAAGTGGGGTACCACAGGGTTCTATCCTGGGCCCTGTGTTGTTCAACATCTTTATCAATGATTTAGATGAAGAAATTGAGGGTACACGGATTAAATTTGCTGATGACACAAAGCAAGGAGGCATAGCTAGTACTAGAGAAGAGAGAGAGAGGATTCAAAAATATATACGGTAAATAAACTGGAGCAGTGGGCAGCAACTAACAGAATGGTTTTTAACAAGGAAAAATGTAAAGTATTACATCTGGGCAATAAAAATGAAAAAATCATATACAGAATGGGAGTAATAGGGCTAAGCAACAGCACATGTGAAAAAGACTTGGGTATACTAACAGATCATAAACTGAACATGAGTCAACAGTGTGATGCAGCAGCAAAAAAGGCAAATGCAATTCTGGGATGTATTAACAGAAGCATACACTCTGGCTCACATGAAGTTATTATTGCCCTCTACTCCTCTTTGGTCAGACCTCACCTGGAATACTGTGTCCAGTTTTGGGCACCACATTAAAAAAAAAGACATCAACAAACTGAAGCAAATTCAGAGAAGAGCGACCAGAACGGTGACCGGTCTGCATACCATGTCCCATGAGGAAAGGTTGCAGGATTTGGTAATGTTTAGCTTGCAAAAAAGAAGACTGAGAAGAGACTTAATAGCTGTCTACAAATATCTCAAGGGCTGTCACATTGTAGAAGGATCATCTTTATTCTCATTTGCACAAGGAAAGACTAGAAGCAATGGGATGAAACTGAATGGGAGGAGACACAGATTAGATATTAGAAAAAACTTTTTTTTACAGCTAGGGTGATCAATGAGTGGAACAGGCTGCCACGAGAGGTGGTAAGTTCTCAAACAGAGACTGGACAGACATCTGTCTGGGATGATTTAGTGAATCCTGAAGATGACCCAGGAGGTCCCTTCTAACTCTACCATTCTATGATTCCAAGTCTCCAAGCGAATAGATCCATGACATAGAACTGCTGTCCCCGGAATCACAATACAGTCTTATTGTACTCTACGTGATTCAGCTTCAGCATGACTCCATTGCCTCCTGTTTGTGATACATTACTCCCTGTCATCTAATGCAAACAATAGTCGCAGCCCCAATCGGGGAAGGTACTGGGCAGACGCGTTTCAGGCCAACAGGTCTTTAAACGTTGCAATGATTAAAGACCTGACGTTCAGAAATGCATCTGCCCAGTGATTGGGGCTGTGACTATTATGCTGCTGTTCAATTCACTTTTTTTAAAACCATTTCAATAAATTTTCGAGATTTTATATGGAACTTCCAGAGCTGGATTCAAACTTTTATACAATACATTGTAGATAGGATTCTACAATAACAAACTTCGCTATCACGGGCAAAATCCTGCAAATTTAAAGGGAGTCTGTAACCAGGGTTTTGACACTTTATGTGAGAGCAGCACAGTGTAGAGACAGAGACCCGATTCCAGATATGTGTCACTTACTGGGCTACTTGCTGTAGTCTTGATAAAATCACTGCTGCAGCAGCAGGAGATCACTAGAGGACTAGTACACCTGCTGCCACGTAGTCCTCCATATTCATCAACTCTGTATAACCCCATCTCCAGCACTGATTAGTAGGTTACTGTGCATAGGCAGAAAGCGGTCAATCACTGGTGTGGGAAGGGGATACAGAGTGATTTTATCAAAACGTCAGCAAGCTGCCCACTAAGTAATACATCGCTGAATCAGGTTCTCTGCCCCTTTATCATGCTGCTCTCAGATGAGGTTGAAAACACCCGGTAACAGATTCCCTTTAAAGGGAATCTGTCAGCCCAAAAATGGCCTATAAACTAAGGCCACCGGCATCAGGGACTTATCTACAGCATTCTGTAATGCTGTAGATAAGCCCCCCGATGTATCCTGAAACATAAGAAAAACAGGATAGATTATACTCACCCAGGGGCGGTCCGGGTCCGAAGGGCGTCGCGGTCCGGGGCCTCCCATCTTCATACGATGACGTCCTCTTCTGGTCTTCTTTCCGCGGCTCCTGCGCAGGTGTACTTTGTCTGCCCTGTTGAGGGCAGAGCAAAGTACTTCAGTGCGCAGATGCTGGGAAAGGTCAGAGAGGCCCGGCGCCTGCGCACTGCCCCTGATGCCGGTAGCCTTAGTTTATAGGCCATTTTTGGGTGACAATTCCCTTTAAAAGGTCAGACTGGATCTAGCACTAATTAAAACAGCCTTGGACAGATAGAATGAGTGCTGGGCCAAATATGGAGGCATATCACAGGAGCATTAGTCATTCAGGGTAAATGTGCACATAGCAGAAACGGTGCAGAATTTCTACTTGGATTTGCAAGCAGAAACTCTGAGCAGATTACAGTGCCTCGTAATCTCGTCGTTATGGGGCGTCATTTTTCAAAATGAATATTTAACTGAGATTTAGTTTTAAAAATGACACAATCTGGAATTCTATTATGAACTTCTACTAAGGATTTTACCACTTTTAATGAAGGGGAGATCCACAATGAAATCCCCTCCAAATGTGGATTCGCCGCAGATTTTCAGCCAATTCCTCAAGTATATTTTTGGCAGATTTTTACCCTAAGGATCAGTACGGAGATTCTGGATAATACAAGTGAATTTTGTTCGAATCAGCTTCAAATTGAGGATTAATCCATAATGATGTCTTGCATGCAAATTTTGCTGTGGATTTCTGAGCAGATTTCACCTTGAAAATCTATGGTTTCTTCACAATGTAAAGTAATGCATGCTCATACTTCACACTCACCTATCCAGTGGCTAGGTGCCAAGTTACTGGTGAGATAATCCTTTAGAAAGTTGTCTTGGGCTACGTTCACATTCGCGTCTTTGGACGCAGCGTCGTCGCCGCAACGCACGACGGATGTGAAACGCACGCAAAAACGCAGTTTTGTGACGCATGCGTCCATTTTTGGCTTGATTTTGGACGCCAAAAAAATGCAACTTGCTGCGTCCTCTGCGCCCTGACGCTTGCGCCAAAAATGACGCATGCGTCACAAAACGCAAGACAACGCATGTCCATGCGCCCCCATGTTAAATATAGGGGCGCATGCGTCACTATGAGTCGCCGAACCTGCGCCCGACGCAACGCAAATGTGAACGTAGCCTTACAACACCTGCACAGGCACTGTAATCACTGATGAGGGTATGTGCACACGTCAGGATTTTCTAGCAGAAATTTCCTGACAAAACCCAGACATTTCTGCCAGAAATCCGCATGCGTTTTTATTGCGTTGACGCGTTTTTTGTGCGTTTTTTCCCAAATGCATAGAATAGCGGGAAAAACGCAGAAAATCCGCAAAATTAATGAACATGATGGTTTTTTACCACAATGCATTTTTTTTTGCGGAAAAAAACGCATCATGTGCACAAAAATTGCAGAATGCATATGTCTGCAGTTTGTAATGCGTTTTTATCGCGAAAAAACCCTGAACGTGTGCATATACCCTTACAATAACGGTACCTTAAAGGGAACCTGTCACCATGAAAATGCCATCCAATCTGCAGGGCATCATGTTATAGAGCAGGGGGAGCGGAGCAGATTAATACCGTATACAGATTTGTGAGAAAACATTCAGTATAATCTGTAATGTTTACAACATTTATACCTCTGCTTTTTCTGGGATTTTCAGTCCAGTGGGCGGTCCCATCAGTGACTGACAGCTACCTCTGTGCACAGCTATGCAAAAAAGCTGTCAGTCACTGATAGGACCGCCTACCGGACCGAAAAATCCCAGAAAAAGCAGGTAAGTGATGAAAACACAGATTATATTGAATTACTTCTCAGAAAACTATATATCAATCTGCTCCGCTCCCCCTGCTCTATAGCATGGTGCCTGCAGATTGGTCGGCATTTTCATGGTGACAGGTTCCCTTTCAGCATCTGTTCCTGTGCAGGAGGCCACCATAATTCAGCTGAGCGGACTAATAAAAACATTACACCGCAGAATGACAGAGCGACATCTACGTCCATAACTTTTAATCTATGGGATGTTGTCTATTGCCTTTACTGGAACATGAAAGTATCAGCCATGACACAGTCACTCCACCACCATAGACTTTGCCTGTGCTGTTAATAGTAATGGTTCGGACTGAGAATAGGATGTTTTTTTTTTCCATGTATATCAGATATATGGAAACCAGCTCTGGTAAAAAATAAATAAATTAAAAAAAAGTGATCAAACAATCCAGGATGAAAAAAAATAAAAAATCAGGGAAAGCCCGACTGTAGTGTGAAGTTCCCCTTTAAGCCATTTCTAATGCTGCTTTCTCTGACAACAGTTTGCTTTGAGCAGAAGTACCGGCCAGGCCTCCAAGGGTGTACGGAGGAGGCTGCTGGAGACGGGGACTATAAATAGAGCAGAAAATGGCTCACCAGTCACCCGGCATTAATTATAAGAAGGCATGATGCATTGGTAGGTGTACATTAACCGCTACAATGCTGTACACATGGGTGCTACCACGAAGACATAACCTCTAATTATAAAATGAGGAGGTATTGCGGATGAATGGTATTTATTAGGTGTGTGGTGCTGATCCAGCTATAAATAGGTAAGGCAGCATAAGGGCACGCTGCGGATTCAGCTTGGAGCAGGCGGCCACCAGTGACTGGAGGCTTAGGCCTCTTTCACACTTCCGTCGCTACAAGTCCGTCGCTAAGCATCGCGCAGACGTACCGACGGACGTTGTGAATTTACTGCACGACGTGGGCAGCGGATGCAGTTTATCGACGCATCCGCTGCCCATTCTGCAGTCCGGGGAGGAGGGAGCGGAGTTTCGGCTGCGCATGCGCGGTCAAAAATGGCGGACGCGACGCACAAAAAACCGTTTCATTGAACTTTTTTTCTGAAGACGGTCCGCCAAAACACGATTGATCCGTTGGACGACGGACGCGACGTGTGGCAATCCGTCGCGAATACAAGTCTATGGGGAAAAAAACGCATCCTGCAAGCACATTTGCAGGATCCGTTTTTTTTGCCCAAAATGACGTATTGCGACGTATTGCAAAAAACGGAAGTGTGAAAGAGGCCTTAGAGGGTTTCGCTCATACTGTAATACGGAGGAGTGCAATGCGAGGGAACATCACACTGTGCTCTGACCAATGTTCGTAAATGAGTCAATGCTCATCTGCGAGTTTTCTCTCAGCTCGGATTGGACTGAGGAAAAAAAACTGAAAAACAAAAATAGCAGCATGCTACGATTGCGAGAATCGGATCACTCTCGCCGATGCAAGTCAATGGTTGCCAGATAAAAAAAAAAAAAAATCACAATTCGATTTTTAAGCACACATCTCAAAGGAAACATGAAATTTCATCAGCCAAGTAGAGTAAATTCACATCCCAAACTGTCAGAATAGAAAGATATAATAGATACATAGAATACTGTAGATAGATGAAATATTGCAATTTAAGGTTACAAGCCCCCTACATATAATAAACTAACATCTTTTAGTGCCTTTCATGTGACACTAAAGGGTGCTTAGCCTTATTTCACCTATTACCGTAAGTAAAAAATAAATACGACGTGGAATCCACCTATTTTTCAAAACCAGCTAACACTTAGATAGGAGAAAAAAGGATCATCCCCGCGCTGCCGCAAGAAGACTTTAAAAAATTGTAGAGGTTTTCAACGTGGTTTATTCTACGCGTTTCAGGGTTCAGGTGACCCCTTCATCAGGACATACCACAAATATTGTCACCTGAACCCTGAAACGCGTAGAATAAACCACGTTGAAAACCTCTACAATTTTTGAAAGTTTTCTTGCGGCAGCGCAGGGATGATCCTTTTTTCTCCTATCTAAGTGTGTGCTTCAATCAGGTCCTGCACTGACCTGTGGATCTGCAGCAGCCGCCATTAACCCCTTCATGACCCAGCCTATTTTGACCTTAAAGACCTTGCCGTTTTTTGCAATTCTGACCAGTGTCCCTTTATGAGGTAATAACTCAGGAACGCTTCAACGGATCCTAGCGGTTCTGAGATTGTTTTTTCGTGACATATTGGGCTTCATGTTAGTGGTAAATTTAGGTCAATAAATTCAGCGTTTATTTGTGATAAAAATGGAAATTTGGCGAAAATTTTGAAAATTTCACAATTTTCACATTTTGAATTTTTATTCTGTTAAACTAGAGAGTTAAGTGACACAAAATAGTTAATAAATAACATTTCCCACATGTATACTTTACATCAGCACAATTTTGGAAACAAAATTTTTTTTTGCTAGGAAGTTATAAGGGTTAAAATTTGACCAGCGATTTCTCATTTTTACAACGAAATTTACAAAACCATTTTTTTTAGGGACCACCTCACATTTGAAGTCAGTTTGTGAGGGGTCTATATGGCTGAAAATACCCAAAAGTGACACCCTTCTAAAAACTGCACCCCTCAAGGTGCACAAAACCACATTGAAGAAGTTTATTAACCCTTCAGGTGCTTCACAGCAGCAGAAGCAACATGGAAGGAAAAAATGAACATTTAACTTTTTAGTCACAAAAATTATCTTTTAGCAACAATTTTTTTATTTTCCCAATGGTAAAAGGAGAAACTGAACCACGAAAGTTGTTGTCCAATTTGTCCTGAGTACGCTGATACCTCATATGTGGGGGTAAACCACTGTTTGGGTGCACGGCAGGGCTTGGAAGGGAAGGAGCGCCATTTGACTTTTTGAATGAAAAATTATCTCCATCGTTAGCGGACACCATGTCGCGTTTGGAGAGACCCTGTGTGCCTAAACATTGGCGCTCCCCCACAAGTGACCCCATTTTGGAAACTAGACCCCCCCAAGGAACTTATCTAGATGCCTAGTGAGCACTGTAAACCCTCAGGTGCTTCACAAATTGATCTGTAAAAATGAAAAAGTACTTTTTTTTCACAAAAAAATTCTTTTCGCCTCAATTTTTTCATTTTCACATGGGCAATAGGATAAAATGGATCATAAAATTTGTTGGGCAATTTCTCCCGAGTACGCCGATACCTCATATGTGGGGGTAAACCACTGTTTGGGCACTCGGCAGGGCTCGGAAGGGAAGGCGCGCCATTTGACTTTTTGAATGGAAAATTAGCTCCAATTGTTAGCGGACACCATGTCGCGTTTGGAGAGCCCCTGTGTGCCTAAACATTGGAGCTCCCCCACAAGTGACCCCATTTTGGAAACTAGACCCCCCAAGGAACTTATCTAGATGCATATTGAGCACTTTAAACCCCCAGGTGCTTCACAGAAGTTTATAACGCAGAGCCATGAAAATAAAAAATAATTTTTCTTTCCTCAAAAATGATTTTTTAGCCTGGAATTTCCTATTTTGCCAAGGGTAATTCGCCTCAATTTTTTCATTTTCACATGGGCAATAGGATAAAATGGATCATAAAATTTGTTGGGCAATTTCTCCCGAGTACGCCGATACCTCATATGTGGGGGTAAACCACTGTTTGGGCGCACGGCAGGGCTCGGAAGGGAAGGCACGCCATTTGGCTTTTTAAATGGAAAATTAGCTCCAATCATTAGCGGACACCATGTCACGTTTGGAGAGCCCCTGTGTGCCTAAACATTGGAGATCCCCCAGAAATGACCCCATTTTGGAAACTAGACCCCCAAAGGAACATATCTAGATGTGTGCTGAGCACTTTGAACCCCCAAGTGCTTCACAGAAGTTTATAATGCAGAGCCGTGAAAATAATAAATACGTTTTCTTTCCTCAAAAATAATTATTTAGCCCAGAATTTTTTAATTTTCCCAAGGGTAACAGGAGAAATTTGACCCCAATATTTGTTGTCCAGTTTCTTCTGAGTATGGTGATACCCCATATGTGGGGGTAAACTACTGTTTGGGCACATGCCGGGGCTCGGAATTGAAGTAGTGACGTTTTGAAATGCAGACTTTGATGGAATGCTCTGCGGGCGTCACGTTGCGTTTGCAGAACCCCTGATGTGGCTAAACAGTAGAAACCCCCCACAAGTGACCCCATTTTGGAAACTAGACCCCGAAAGGAACTTATCTAGATGTGTGGTGAGCACTTTGAACCCCCAAGTGCTTCATAGAAGTTTATAATGCAGAATCGTGAAAATAATAAATACGTTTTCTTTCCTCAAAAATAATTATTTAGCCCAGAATTTTTTATTTTCCCAAGGGTTACAGGAGAAATTGGACCCCAAAAGTTGTTGTCCAGTTTCTCCTGAGTACGCTGATACCCCATGTGTGGAGGTAAACCACTGTTTGGGCACACGTCGGCGCTCGGAATTGAGGGAGCACCATTTGACTTTTTGAATACGAGATTGGCTGGAATCAATGGTGGCGCCATATTGCGTTTGGAGACCCCTGATGTGCCTAAACAGTGGTAACCCCTCAATTCTACCTCCAGCACTAACCCCCCACACCCCTAACCCTAATCCCAACTGTAGCCATAACCCTAATCACACCCCTAACCACAACCCTAATCCTAAGGCTATGTGCCCACGTTGCGGATTCGTGTGAGATTTTTCAGCATCATTTTTGAAAAATCCGCGGGTAAAAGGCACTGCGTTTTACCTGCGGATTTTCTGCGGATTTCCAGTGTTTTTTGTGCGGATTTCACCTGCGGATTCCTATTGAGGAACAGGTGTAAAACGCTGCGGAATCCGCACAAAGAATTGACATGCTGCGGAAAATACAACGCAGCGTTTCCGCGCGGTATTTTCCGCACCATGGGCACAGCGGATTTGGTTTTCCATAGGTTTACATGGTACTGTAAACCTGATGGAACACTGCTGCGAATCCGCAGCGGCCAATCTGCTGCGGATCCGCAGCCAAATCCGCACCGTGTGCACATAGCCTAATTCTAAAGGTATGTGCACACGCTGCGGAAAACGCTGCGGATCCGCAGCAGTTTCCCATGAGTTTACAGTTCAATGTAAACCTATGGGAAACAAAAATCGCTGTACACATGCTGCAGAAAAACTGCACGGAAACGCAGTGGTTTACATTCCGCAGCATGTCACTTCTTTGTGCGGATTCCGCAGCGGTTTTACAACTGCTCCAATAGAAAATCGCAGTTGTAAAACTGCAGTGAAATGCACAGAAAAAACGCGGTAAATCCGCCATAAATCCGCAGCGGTTTAGCACTGCGGATTTATCAAATCCACAGCGGAAAAATCCGCAGAGGACCAGAATACGTGTGCACATACCGAAACCCTAACCCTAGCCCTAACCCTAACCCTACCCCAATTCTAACATTAGTGGAAAAAAAAATTCTTTATTTTTTTATTGCCCCTACCTATGGGGGTGACAAAGGGGGGGGGGGTCATTTATTATTTTTTTTATTTTGATCACTGAGATATAATCTATCTCAGTGATCAAAATGCACTTTGGAACTGCGCATGCGCCCGCCATTTTGGAAGATGGCGGCGCCCAGGGAGAAGACGGACGGACCCCGGCAGGATCGGTAAGTATGATCGGGTGGGGGGGAGCACGGGGGGGGGGGGGGGGGCCGGGGCATGGGGGGGTGGATCGGAGCGCGGGAGGGGTGGAACGGAGCACGGGGGGTGGAACGGAGCATGGGGGGAGGTGGAACGGAGCACGGGGGGTGGAACGGAGCACGGGGTGGTGGATCGGAGTGCAGAGGGGGTGATTGGAGCACGGGGGGGTGATTGGAGCACGGTGGGAGCGGACAAGAGCACGGGGGGAGCGGAGCACAGGACGGAGGGGAGCCAGCGAGCAGTGTACCGGACAGATCGGAGGGCTGGGGGGGCGATAGGTGGGGGCACATTAGTGTTTCCAGCCATGGCCGATGATATTGCAGCATCGGCCATGGCTGGATTGTAATATTTCACCAGTTATAATAGGTAAAATATTACAAATCGCTCTGATTGGCTGTTGAAAGTGAAACTGCCAATCAGAGCGATCGTAGCCACGGGGCTAAACTACCACTCCCCCTGTCCCTGCAGATCGGGTGAAATGGGAGTTAACCCTTTCACCCGATCTGCAGGGACGCGATCTTTCCATGACGCCACATAGGCGTCATGGGTCGGATTGGCACTGACTTTCATGACGCCTACGTGGCGTCATGGGTCGGGAAGGGGTTAATATTTGTTCTTCCTTCAATCTCACCAGGTGAGTAGTTCTCTTGGTTGGCAACTTTGTGTAACGTTTGATAAGACCCTATTTGCGCTTTTGTGTCTCCCTCTTTTCACTGTCAAAACCAGCTAAGGAAGAGGAGACAGCTGGGGGCTTATATTATCAGACTTGTAAGGGATCGATAACTATTGAGCTTCCCAGCATATTAATATCAGCCCACAGCTGCCTACATTGCCCTTGCTGGTTATCAAAGACTGGAGGGACCAAAAAAAATGTTGGGTCCCTCCCATTTTTGATAACAAGCAAAATCAGCACAGACAGCTGTGATTTTATATTAACAGGCTGGGAAGGTCCATTGTTATGTGGCCCTTCCCAGACTAAAAATACTAGCCTGCAGTTGCCCCAGAATTGGCACATTCATTAGATGGGTCAGTTTTGGCACTTTGCCCTGGCTCTCCCCAACTGCACTGGTACATTGACAATTGGGGTAATGGGTTTGATGTCAGCAGCTCTTGCTGACATCAAGCCCAGGGATTAGTAAAGAATAGGTATCTGTCAGACAGCCCCATTACTAACCCCGTAGTCAAAAGAAATGAATTTTCTGTGTGTGTGTGTGTGTGTGTGTGTATTTGTAAAATTCACTCCCTCAACAATGATCCCAGTCTTCTTCATCCAGTGCATAGAGCGCTGTTCAAAGACCGAAGTTCCATAGACTGGAGCAGCAGCCAATGCCAGCTCTCACGCTGCGCTGACTAGCAGTAACGTTAGTAAGGTTACTGCAATTCACGACTGCCAGGTCACAGAGGACAGCGAGAGAGCCGGAATGATGATCGGTGATGTTACCGCTTATCATTGCAGCTCTTGGGATGCGCAGTGCGAGAACTGCGGTAACCTTACTGACATCACTGCTCGCAGCGTGGGAACTTACTGCTGTTTCTCACAGTGCAAGCGTTGACGTCAGTAAGGTTACCGCAGTTCAATGACTATGGTAACATCTGATGTCTCCGCAGCTGGGTTCTCATGGAACGCAGAGTGAGAACTGGCAGTGGCTGCTGCTCCCGTCTATGAAGCTTTGTTCTCTGAACGGGGCTCCATACACTGGAAAAATTAGACAGGGATTGTTGAGGGACCTACATTTTTGGGATTACAGTGGACTGGTGTGGATTATTATTTTTCTTTATAAATGGGTAAAAGAGGGAAATTGTTGGGGAGTGATTATTACAGATAACAGGCTTTTCTGTGTCTTTATTTCTGTTGAATACAGGATTAGTAATTTGGGTGTCTGACAGACACCTCTCCATTACTAACCTGTGGGCTTGATGTTAGCGCTTTGCCTGGCTCTTTCCACTTGCCCTTGTGCATTGGCAAGCGGGGTAATGGTTTTGGGTTTGATGTCAGTCATGTAATGTCAACTGACATCAAACCCAGGGGTTAGTAATGTAAAAAGCACTCATGACCCTATGTTATTCAATTATTACCTTTAATAAAAATAAAATATTCAAAGGATTCCGACGTAATTCCATCTCACGTCCCACATCGATCCCAGACTATGCCATGCGAAGATGCAGTGCTGAGTGGTGCAATCAGTAATGTTACTGCTCAGCACGGCTACCGGAACACACTGACATTAGCGTCAAGGTTATCGCAGTTCACAGTTAATGAATAGTAGCAACCTGACTGAAGTTACGGTTCGCAGAATGAGACATTCCCTGAACCTTGTCACCTTATGCCACAGCCGCTGGATCACACGCTGTCCTCTGCTTGACAGTGTGGGAACCCGCAGTGGTCTACGATAGCCAGTGGCTGTAACCAGCGCTGACTTCAATAAGGTTACTGCCGGTCAGAGCCGGTGTTTCCCACGCTGTCACACAGATAACAGCATGGGAACCGCTGGATGGGGTTCGGGATCAAGTACAGGTACTCGAACTGAACTTTTTTTTTTCTATAAAGTTCAGTCAAACCCGACTGACCCAAACATCCACTGGTCCACCCATCCCTACTGATGTCCATGGCCCATTCTGTATCTCTCACCAAAACACAGGGTTCCCAACTTGACTTCATTTTTTCTGCATAATTTTTCAAAAAATTACAAAGAATATTTTTTACGGACATATTTGAAAGTCATAGTAAATTATTATGATAGGTTATACGTTTCGACAGCCCATAATTCTGATAAGATGACATCAGCTGCATTCACTGAACTGTCAAATGATAATTACAGCAAAAATATTCTGTATAAGTTTTTTTCAGCTTAAAAAAAACTTTATTTTTCTCTATTAACAGGGCAAAAAGTGTACTATTTTTACAGATGATTCTGGAATTTCTGGTCGGTTGGCGACCTTTTCAGAACAACCACAAAAATTACTTTGAACATGGTATTAAAGGGATGCCGATGTGTCTGGAACGGAGAGTGTGGATCTGTAAAAAGCTCGAAAACCACTCAGACATCATATGGCAGAGGTCACCGAGCACTTGTGTAGCAATCCCCCTCACAAATTGCTTCATACATATTTAGTGAGCAGAAGTGAATGGCTCCGTGTCTTTACTATTCCTGTACTTCCACACAAATTGTCCCGCATTCATGAAAGAAACATGAACATTTATTTACAATGCTCTGCGCATACCGCCATCCTCCATACCACCGGCCTGAAAGAGCAAAATCTGACGATGATCTGTAAATATCAGACCTTGTCTAGTTGGAGATCTGCTGATCTCCCTGCTCCCAGGCAGGCTGGCTGTCATAACAGCCCCCACAGTCTTTTCAATACTGATGAATGACAAGTCTGTCCAGTTCTGCAGCAGTAAGAACAGAAGGATCCAGGCGCACAGAAAAGAAGGGCAAATGCAATGATCACGCTGACGTCACCACTGATCTTGCTCATTGTGTCAATGCAATAAGTGGTGGCATGCTGGGATGAGTTTTTTTTTCTCAGTTCTGTAATTATTTGCTAGTGACCTACTATTTGGCATACCTCTCCGACTCTGGGTCAGTAATAATGTGCTAAATGTACCATCATGGAGGGAGGCACATGGGTGTGACAGTATGCCTTCTAGCATGGCACACCCTTCCAGCATGGCACACCCTTCAAGTGTCAAGTTTGTCATCTGGTTGGTATTTGCTGACCTGCCTAAAGAAACTGGAACTCTGACTTATAGAGATGAAAAGGATGTGATTTTGCTTCTAGAAAATACTCCAACAACAAAAGCTGTGAAAAGGGAAAGTTATGAAACAGAATACACTATGTCAGAACAGCAGGGAGATGTATTACTAGCGGCTCACAGCCAGGTGCCAGGCCGGCACTACATCTTATGTGGAATACAAATAGAAAACCTATAGATACAAACATATTTGATACGTAGGTATGATCTGCACCCACTCAAACAATAATAAAAAATGTCAATGCAAATGTTTGTTCTTGCTAATAAGGCCAAAGGCTAGGTGCACATGGTGCGTTTTCGCTGTGTTTCTTCCGTGCGGAAATGGGCTAAAAACACTAGGGAATCCTTATGCCAGCTAATTCAATAAAATCCTGAAGTGTTGTGCACATGATCAGTCATTTTCTTTGAGTATTTGCTGTGTGTTTTTTTTCTCTGCCTAGCCATTGCTGGTCAGATTTTATAGGGGGACCCTATGTCAATTTTTTTCTGGGGTCCCCCTGTAAACTAGCCAGTAAAGGCTAAGCCAATAGCTGTGAGCTGGTGTTAATAGCCTGGGAATCTTTATGGCTATTGGCTCCTTCCCAGAATATTAATATCAACTCTTGGCATTTTTTTAGTTTTTTTCTATTTTTAAATTAACAGTTGCTGTCTGGTTACAGTCTATGTAGGTTCATTCTCTTAACGCTCCTACATAGGCTGGTTACAGTGTGTGTTTGTGTTTACTTACCAGTTTAGCAGTGAGGGTGTCTGGATGACACCTTTTCATTACCTAGGGCTTAAGCCCCTGTCACACAAAGCGAGATCGCTAGCGAGATCGCTGCGGAGTCACAAGTTTTGTGACGCAACAGCGACCTCAGTAGCGATCTCGCTATGTGTGACACGTAGCAGCGACCAGGCCCCTGCTGTGAGATCGCTGGTCGTGTCGGAATGGCCTGGACCTTTTTTTGGTCGTTGAGGTCCCGCTGGGTAGCACACATCGCTGTGTTTGACACCTTACCAACGACCTCGTTGACAGGACGTCCCTCATTGAGGTCTGAATCGTCATGAAATAGCTGCCATGTGACATCGTTGTACAGGTCGCTACATCGCTGCTGCGTCGTTGGGGGAGATCTCACTGTTTGACATCTCACCAGCGACCACATAGCGACGCAGCAACGATCCCTGACAGGTCGTATCGTTGTCGGGATCGCTTTAGTGTCGCTAAGGCTACGTTCACATTAGCGTTACGCTAATGTGCGTCGCTGTTGCGTCGGCGACGCAGCGGCGACGCGCCCCTATGTTTAACAAAGGGGACGCGTGCGTTGTTTTGGTGGCGTTTTTCGCCACGTGCGTCATTTCCGACGCTAGCGTCGGACGCAAGAAAACGCTACATGTAGCATTTTCTGTGCGTCCGATTTTCGTCAAAAACGACGCACGCGTCGCAAAACGCGCGTTTTTCCGTGCGTCGCCGCTGCGTTGCCGACGCAACGCTAATGTGAACGTAGACTAAGTGTGACGGGGCCTTTAGTGTCAATGACAGCTGAAAACTCCATGCCCTAATTCAATTACTCTGATGCTACTGTATCAGAATTAAAAAGGTGGTGTTGGACCAAGAAATTACCTCACAAAACTTTTTTTTTTTTTTAAATATCTTTAGCTCAAAAAAGCCTTCATTGCTGTAGAAAAACACATGCAAAAAATGCATATATACTGCGGCAAACACTCACCAAACACTGCGGCAACACAAGTGTTTCTTGCTGCCAAGAGATGCAGAAACCTTGCAGAAATTTCTGCAAATACTCAACGTGTGCACATACCCTAAGTGGGTGTTCTAATACTCGATAACCCCTTATTAATTATTAGCCCAGGGAGGTAAGAAAAAACAAAAACAAATAGTTATGGCAGTTTTCCTCACCAGTGTGCTGGGATCAAAATCCAGTGAGTGCATCATGAGAGCGCTGCAGCCCATCAGTGGCGTCTGGTTAGTTGCTGCATTCCTATTTTGATCCCAGCAGACTGGCATCGCTGACAACAGGAGTGGCACCACAAGGAGATGATTATCAATTTTTTTTCTCACCTGCCTGGCCCCATTAATGGCAATGTCCGATAGTGGACAGATCCTTTAAATCTATCTATCTATCTATCTATATATATATATATATATATATATATATATATACACACACACACACACATACATACACATATTATATATATATATATATATATATAATATATATATAATATGTGTATGTATGTGTGTGTGTGTGTGTGTGTGTGTGTGTGTGTGTGTGTGTGTGTGTGTGTGTGTGTGTGTGTGTGTGTGTGTGTGTGTGTGTGTGTAACACCTGCACTGGGAACTGTTAGGGCAGCTACTGGTATACTGGGATTTACAGACCCTAAGAAGAGCTTTGCAGCTGCTGTTATACCAGGACCTACAGACATTAGCAGATTTTCCTCTGAGCTGCAGTGGACTACAATTCCCAAGGACCCCTGGACTACAATTCCCAGGGATCCTTGTTTGAGTCAGATGACACAGCTTGGATTGGAGGAGGAGGGACTTGGAGGCAGGAGCTGGGGAGAAAGTGAAACTAAGAATTCAGAGGAAGAAAAGAGCGTGGTATCTTGTTGGGAGAGACGGAGCACGGGGGACTTGCCTGGCCCCATGCTGCAGGGTTGCTGTCCTCCCGGATATACTCGTGTTGCTGGAGAGAGTGCGACTTTGTGTTACCCTCTGGAGCAAGTTGCATCAAGAACTTGGAGATTTCTGCCTGCACTCCCACCGTATAAAGGACTGAATCCGGCCGCCCCCAGCTGGTGTCCAGAGAACCATCCGACCGTTAGAGACGTGCCGTGAGTGACTTTCTGAGACTTGTGGTCCTACCAGCGTTATTTACAGTGAGTACATTACAGCTCAGACTATTGCCAGTTATATTCGTCTAAGTGCACCAACTGTTTTAATTTGCGCGCCTGCATCCGCGGCAACTGGGCCCCAACGTTTGGACTGAGTTAAACTAGAAGAAACAAACAAAAAACCCTACTACGTTATACTTGCAGGGTTGAAGTAGAATTAGAGTGAGATGTGTATATGACCTTGACAGAGCACAGTTATTTGTATTTCATGTTATTCTTTTAAATCCATCTAATTTATGCTGCATAGCAATAAACCTGTTAAACTGTTTTACTCCTGATCCCTGTGAGTGTGTACTGAGAGTGGCAGGGGTTTCCCGAATCAGCCCCTGGCAGAAGATAATAGCCCTTCTGCAGTCCCAGAGAGAGAACTCCAATCAAGATTCGGGTGGAGGCACTGCGCCCTGGAGAGGTGAGACCCCCCATAACACCCAGTGTACCATGGTAGCCCTAAAGGGGTGTTACAGTGGAGGCACTGCTGAGATCTAGAACTAACACAGGAGTATTTACTATGGAGACTTTAACAGAACAAGAAGTGTATTTATGGTGTGAAGAGATGGATGTTCCCGCCAAACAAAGCTTTGCAGTGAGTGGTGAGCTCTGTGATGCGTCTGATGAAGAGATACTGAAAATAGTTAACCGACTCACTGAACTTGCCCACCCTAAAGTGGTTGATCGCCGGAAGGAAAAGGGGGGACAGTTACCCACAGCCCTGATTTCAACCGGGCAGATCTTGAGGAAAGAATACTTCCCCTCTATGGTAGTTGTGTCTTCAGAGTATGGTCGACAATGGCAGATCACTTGGCCTACTGAGTCCGAAGTTGAGACCCGGCAACAGGAATCAACCACTCAGCCTAGAAAGACTAGTATATCTCCACCTTCTACTCCACCTAGATTCCATCCTGAAGAGACAGCGGCCCCTGCTGATGTGCTTATGACAGCTATGGAAAAGTTAGTCAGTCAGTTTGCCAAGATGCAGCCAGAAGGGAACTACCGTCGTCTAAGAATTTTCTCGGGTGCCCTCCCCACCCCTACTGGAGAAGAAGGATATGATACTTGGAGGGATGTCACTTTACAGTGCCTAGAAGAGTGGCAGTGCACTGATGCTGTAAAGAGGCAGAGAATAGTAGAGAGCTTGAAGGGTACTGCTATGGAGGTGGTGCAGGCTGCTTGGCGGAGCAAGCCTCTGGCAACTTATCAAGATTATATGAGTGCTTTAGAAGATGCTTTTGGATCCCCTGAAGATGCTACTGATCTACTCTTTAAACTCCGTACCACCTACCAACAGCCAGATGAGAAGATGTCCGACTATTTATACCGACTAGATAAGCTGGTTCATAGAATAGTAGCCAAAGGTGGCATCAGCCCTCAAGAAGTTGATCAGTGTCGCCTGGAACAAGTACTCAGAGGAGCTCTCACTCATGATCCAATTGCCCAGCAGATGAGGTCTTGTGATAGAGAGAAGATTCCTGGATCTTTTCATGAGTTGCTTAAGGAAGTTCGGAAGGAGGAGGTTATTTTGGCAAGAGAGAAGGCATCCCCTCGGGACTACTGTTGCATTGAAGCCAGAAGCCGACTGCCGACACATAGAACTGTTGAAAGTCATCGAGAAACAGGGGGAGCAGATTACACAACTGTTAAGTGCTCAGGCCAAGACAATACAGCGACTTCAAAGTGTTGCGGAGGTAGCCGAGCAGAAAACACTGGTTTCAGGAAGAGAGAAAGAAGATCTCGGTAGAGTGGAGAGTAGGAAACCAGAAGGGTGCTTCGTCTGTGGGAGTCCAGGCCATATAGCTCGTCAGTGTCCAAAGAGGTGGAGCTCAAAGAACTCTTCACAGCTTCCCCATCACCCTCAGAGGCAGTCGGGAAACGGGAAAGGGGGCCAGTAGAACCCCCATACTGAGCCCCCATCAGCAACTAGGACCTACTCTACCGCCCCATCTAATAGTGCATCATCGAAAACCCTGCCTGAAGGTTTATTGGGACCATCCCCACATGTCCCCGCATATATCAATGGTCAACCTTGCACAGTATTACTGGATAGCGGGTCTCAAGTATCTATCATCTTTGAAGGATGGTATAAGAAATATTTATCCAAAGTGCCTCTGAAACCGTTGTCTGGACTCGTGGTGTGGGGACTGAGTGAGCACAGCTACCCCTACAGAGGATACGTGTCCGTGACGCTACGATTCTCAGAGACTGTTGTTGGAGTGGATAAAGAGATACCCATCATAGCGCTAATCTGCCCAGAGGCCGATGAGAGACAAACACCTGTCATAGTGGGAACAAATGCCAACATCTTCCGTACGTTAGCTCAGTGGTGTCGGGAAGTTGGGGGAGAAAATTACTCACAGACCCTATCCATCCACCCAGTCTGCCTGGAGGCCTATGTGAGAACAGAGGAGGAGAAGAGGGAACTACGGCCTGAAAGCTTTGACCCTTGTTTTGAAGGAAGCGAGCTAAAAGGAGAAGAGAGGGGGTTGGTCATTGATGGCCTGATGATGCGAGGTGCAGTTTTTTCTCTAGGTGAATGGGACATGGGCCTCGCTCATGGAGTGGAGCATCGCATTCGGTTGAAGGATCAAAAGCCTTTTCGAGAGGTCCCGAAGATTGGCCCCAGCAGATATCGAAGATGTCAGGCAGCATCTACGCGGTATGTTAGACACAGGAGTCATCATAGAATCTAGTAGCCCTCATGCTTCCCCCATTGTGATAGCTCGAAAGAAAAATGGAGCTATTCGGATGTGTGTGGATTATCGAACCTTGAATTAGCGTACGATCCCCGACCAGTACACTGTGCCCAGAATCGATGAAGCTTTGGATTGCTTGCAAGGGAGCCAATGGTTTTCTGTGTTAGATCTCCGGAGTGGCTACTATCAGATACCCATGTCAAAAGAAGATCAAGAGAAGACTGCTTTTATCTGCCCCATTGGGTTCTTCGAGTTTCAGAGACTGCCTCAAGGACTGACAGGTGCTCCGGCCACTTTTCAGACATGTATGGACAAAGTAGTGGGGGACATGCACTTACGTGAGGTCCTGGTTTATCTCGATGATCTAATTGTTTTTGGGAAGACTCTGGAAGAACACAACCAGCGGTTGTTCAAGGTGCTGGATCGGTTGAAGGAGGCTGGGTTGAAGTTGTCCCTTGATAAGTGCCGGATTTGCCAGACGACTGTGAAATATGTGGGGCACATAGTCAGCAGAGAAGGAATTTCCACCGACCCCGCCAAAGTGGAGGCTGTTGTAAACTGGCCAAAACCCACCAAACTGAAGGAGCTTAGGTCCTTTTTAGGATTTTGCGGATACTACCGAAGATTTGTACCCCAGTACTCTCGGATTGCGAAGCCGTTAACTGCCCTTACTCAGGGGTATCCCCCTTCCGGGAGGACAGCCCATTCCTCAAGGTCAGGAAAGAAGGTCTACTTCAAAGTTAACGAACTTTTTGGGGATAGATGGACACCGGCATGCGATGAGGCATTCGAGAAATTGAAATCATGCTTGACCCAAACCCCAGTGTTGGCCTATGCAGACCCCAGCAAACCATATGTGTTACATGTAGATGCTTCTCTTGACGGGCTAGGAGGGATTCTTTATCAAGACCATGAAGGCTGTCTGCGTCCAGTCTACTACATTAGTCGAGGATTGACTCCCAGTGAACGCAACTACCCAGCCCACAAACTGGAGTTTCTGGCCTTGAAATGGGCTGTAGTGGACACGCTGCATGACTACCTCTATGGGGTACCCTTTGTGGTTCATACCGACAACAATCCATTAACCTACGTGAGAACCACGGCAAAACTGGATGCCACGGGGTACCGATGGCTTGCCGCACTCTCTTTGTACGATTTCAGCTTAAAATATCGACCGGGGATCAGTAACATCGATGCAGACACACTCTCTCGCCTGCCTAGGGAACCCTTAAATGAAGAAGAAGGAGGATGGATAGAGGTCCCTGCCCCTGAGGTGAAGACTCTGTGCCATAGACATCAAACTAATGCTCTCCCTATGCAGGGTTGTGCTGAATTCCTAGGAGTATCCAGTGAAGCGCTCCCGTTGTTGTACTGCCAAGTGACAAATGCAACCCCAGACTTTCTCCCTCAACTGACTCGTAATCAAGTCCAAAAGGCGCAGCAGGAGGATCGATCAGTGGGGGTGGTCCGATGGTGGGTTAAGAGGGGCTGGAGGCCCGAAAAGAATGCATTACGAACAGAGGAATCTGTCCTGCTGACGCGGCAGCTAGAGTCTCTGGTAGTAAGATATGGACTACTATACCGGGAGGCAAAGCGCCAGAAGGAAGGAGTCCACCGACAGCTGGTGTTACCCACCCGATTCCGGAGGATGGTCATGAAGTCCCTGCATGATGACCATGGACATCTTGGCATCGAAAAGACCACGAGTCTTGTGGCTGACCGATTTTACTGGCCTCGGATGGAAGCGGATATTGAAGACTACTGCAAATCATGCTCCCGATGTGTGTTGAGAAAAACCTTGCCTTTGAGAACAGCCCCCGTTGTGAACATTACCAGTGATGGCCCACTTGAGCTAGTGTGCATTGATTTCCTCTCCATCGAGCCTGATGAAAGCAATGTCAGTAATGTGTTAGTGGTCACTGACCATTTCACCCGATATGCCCAAGCCTACCCCACCAAAGACCAAAGGGCAACTACTGTAGCAAAAACACTATGGGAGAAGTTCTTCGTGCATTATGGGCTGCCTGCCCGCATCCATACCGATCAAGGAAGAGATTTCGAAAGTAGACTAATCAAGGAGCTATGCGCTATCTGTGGGATCAAGAAATCCAGAACCACCCCGTATCACCCCCAAGGGGACTCTCAACCTGAGAGGTTCAACCGTACCCTTCTGAACATGTTAGGCACTTTGGATCCCAGGAAGAAGGGACAATGGAGCAGGCATGTGAGTCAGTTGGTTCATGCCTACAATTGCACCACAAATGAGTCAACGGGATACTCGCCCTATTTTCTCATGTTTGGAAGAAAAGCTCGGCTACCAGTGGATATTAGTTTTGGGACATCCTTTGAAAATTCTAATGGGAAGACCTATTTAAATATGTGTCCCAGCTAAAAGAAGATTTGGAAAAAGCGTACAGATTGGCAGAGCAGGCCTCTGGTCGGTCAGGGAAGCGCAATAAGACTCGCTACGACTGTAGAGTTCGGGAGCAAGTTTTACTGCCTGGAGATAGAGTTCTTATCCAACTTCTAGGTCTTCCTGGGAAGCATAAGCTTGCTGATCGGTGGTGTACTGACCCTTATGTGGTGATGGAGAAGCTGCCTTGTGTCCCGGCCTACAGAGTGAAGCCCGAGAAAGGGAGTGGAGCTGTCAAAACCTATCATCGACACCATTTGTTGCCTGTGGGAAAAAACATCCTGTTACCGCCATTGCCAACCCAAGGAGGTCATACAAACCTTCCATGCAATAGGAGAAGTCGTAGGTGTCAACAACCACCCCAGCCTGGAGTTGCTTCAGGAGGAAGTGACAGCGAGTCTGGGGATAAATGGGGATCTGAAGGTCAATGGAGCTACAGGTGGACTGAGGACCCATGCCCCATAGGGGGGGGGCCCTGAAAACCAGACTTCTGAAGTGGAAGCACAAAAAAAGGACATTCGTCAGGAGGCGAGTGCGCTCTGCCCACCATTGGGGGAGAGTTCAGAAGAGGGACATTTATTAAATGAAGAGATCCACCTGGAGGAGCCCGTTCTTGACCGACAAGAGTCGGGAGCTGAGGAGGGGGCCCCCTCAGTACACACTCGTCCCAAACGGGACACTAGGCCACCCATGATGCTGACCTATGATAGAATGGGACATACCACTGAGGTCCCCCGGCTGATACACTTTAATTCAAAATCTGTTTGGCCTTATTTCCCAGTATCTCCTATGTGTCCAGGAGGTGGTTTGCGTGCATGTAAATTTGGTGTTAGTCAGGATGCTTTAACCCCCATTCATGTTTCAGGTGGTGAGTCCTCATGTCGTGATGGGACACTTTCAATGATTCACCAGGGGGAGAGTGTAACACCTGCACTGGGAACTGTTAGGGCAGCTACTGGTATACTGGTATTTACAGACCCTAAGAAGAGCTTTGCAGCTGCTGTTATACCAGGACCTACAGACATTAGCAGATTTTCCTCTGAGCTGCAGTGGACTACAATTCCCAAGGACCCCTGGACTACAATTCCCAGGGATCCTTGTTTGAGTCAGATGACACAGCTTGGATTGGAGGAGGAGGGACTTGGAGGCAGGAGCTGGGGAGAAAGTGAAACTAAGAATTCAGAGGAAGAAAAGAGCGTGGTATCTTGTTGGGAGAGACGGAGCACGGGGGACTTGCCTGGCCCCATGCTGCAGGGTTGCTGTCCTCCCGGATATACTCGTGTTGCTGGAGAGAGTGCGACTTTGTGTTACCCTCTGGAGCAAGTTGCATCAAGAACTTGGAGATTTCTGCCTGCACTCCCACCGTATAAAGGACTGAATCCGGCCGCCCCCAGCTGGTGTCCAGAGAACCATCCGACCGTTAGAGACGTGCCGTGAGTGACTTTCTGAGACTTGTGGTCCTACCAGCGTTATTTACAGTGAGTACATTACAGCTCAGACTATTGCCAGTTATATTCGTCTAAGTGCACCAACTGTTTTAATTTGCGCGCCTGCATCCGCGGCAACTGGGCCCCAACGTTTGGACTGAGTTAAACTAGAAGAAACAAACAAAAAACCCTACTACGTTATACTTGCAGGGTTGAAGTAGAATTAGAGTGAGATGTGTATATGACCTTGACAGAGCACAGTTATTTGTATTTCATGTTATTCTTTTAAATCCATCTAATTTATGCTGCATAGCAATAAACCTGTTAAACTGTTTTACTCCTGATCCCTGTGAGTGTGTACTGAGAGTGGCAGGGGTTTCCCGAATCAGCCCCTGGCAGAAGATAATAGCCCTTCTGCAGTCCCAGAGAGAGAACTCCAATCAAGATTTGGGTGGAGGCACTGCGCCCTGGAGAGGTGAGACCCCCCATAACACCCAGTGTACCGTGGTAGCCCTAAAGGGGTGTTACATATATAATTGTCTAAGGGGTACTTTCGTCTGTTTGTCTGTAACGGAAATCCCACGTCGCTGATTAGTCGCAGCAGGTGGGCGCGTCCAATCAGCGACAGGCACAGTGTGGCCGAGAATTGCCCCCCTTTTTCCCCTCCAGTCAGTGCCCCCTCCATACTCCCGTCCAGTCAGCGCCCACATAGCGTTTTAGCAGTCTGTTAGACTGCGTTACACCGCGGCATAACGCGGTGTAACAGTCTGTTAACGCTCCTATTTAACCCTATAAGTGTGATCAACTTTTTACTATTGATGCTGCTTATGCAGCATCAATAGTAAAAACACATAATGTTAAAAATAATAATAAAATTAAAAAATCATTTTATTCTCACCTTCCCCCATCCGCGCCAGCCTTTCCCGCTCCTCGCGACGCTCTGGTCCCAAGAATGCATTGTGGCAATGACTGGAGATGATGTAGCGGTCTCGCGAGACCGCTAGATGATCACGGGTTATTGCCGCAAGGCATTACTGGGAACGAAGCATCGCGAGGAGCATCCCCAAAGGCCTGGGCTGGATCCGGGGGCCGCCGGAAGTTGAGTATATAACAATTTTTTTTTTTAATTCATTTTTTTAACAGGGATATGGTGCCCACATTGCTAAATACTACGTGGGCTGTGTTATATACTGCGTGGGCTGTGTTATATACTGTGTGGGCTGTTATATACTGTCTGGGCTGTGTTATATACTGTCTGGGCTGTGTTATATACTGCATGGGCTGTGCTATATACTGCGTGGGCTGTGCTATATACTGCGTGGGCTGTGCTATATACTGCATGGGCTGTGCTATATACTACATGCGCTGTGCTATATACTATGTGGCTGTGCTATATACTACGTGCCTGTGCTATATATTACGTGGGCTGTTATATGCTACGTGGGCTGTGACACTCTTTCGCCCGGGGCCCTCAAAAACCTGCAGCTGGCCCTAGCTTCAGTGATTGGTCGTGGCCGGCCGCGAACAATCAGCGACAGGCGCAGTCTGGCCGCGAATTGACGCTGGATTTGAACCACGCTTCGTTAATTGGTCTTGCCCGGCCGGCCGAATCCTGTGTGTTCATTGCATTATTCTGAAATCTTCATAAATAAACTACATACATATTCTAGAATAGCTGATGCATTAGAATCGGGCCAAAATCTAGTCCTTTTATAAATGTGTTCACATAATGATTTTCCTCTATGTTTGGAGTGACTCAACCGATACATTGCACCAAACTAGCCGAGAGATTTGTGCCGCTGCTGGTGGTGTGCTACGCTCTCAGAGCATGGCCTATACTGGGTACAACTGTATCCACTTCAAACCTAGGAACAAGAATGGATGGGATAGCAGCCTGCAAATGGAAAGTACTGCATCATAAAATGTATGTAAGTTACAGAACTTTTCATCTGTATCTATATATATAAAAAATTAGTGTGTGTGTGTGTGTATGTGTGTGTATGTGTGTGTATGTGTGTGTATATGTGTGTATATGTGTGAATATGTGTCTAGTGTTGAATATATGATGTGAAATGTTTTTATGTGCAATATAATCATTATAATTTGTTATAACTAACCACAGTTAGTTACTATGCCCGGGCAACGCCGAACTCTTAGTTAGTTACTTACATAAAACTGAAAAAAAAAAAACCCTCTCTTCTTTCCCTCTAATAATGTGTTTTCTGGTGTGAATGTCACACCTCGAGGTTTGTATGAAAAATGGGGCCTCATCCTTTCCTTTGGTAACAGGTTGGCTACTTTGCTTTGGGAATAGTTGTGCCAGGTAAATGCATATTAATAGGTGGTTATTCCATCGCCAATAGATTGTATGCATAACTGCACTTTGGCATCAATATTCACGTATTCTTCTAATACAAAGCGGCTCGCAGCCACAGCCTGTGACAAGCCTGAGGAGAGGGAATTCCAGGAAGGGAGGCTCTGCTGCCTAGTAGCCAGGGACTCCGATAGCAGCAGTAATTACTGCCAGCTTATTTCATTAAGCAGTATCAGACATGCAATTAATGTAGTGATGTAATTAAACAACTCATCATATTGCTGCTGAAAGCACAAGATCTACAGACGAGCTGTTCTGGGCAATCTTCTTAGCCAAGACATGATTGACTGGAATATTAAAACTTCTGCATAGAAGAGATTCAATTCAATTTATAAACTTAACAAAAAGGGATGGGCCTGATGGAAAAGCCAAAAGAAAACATTTGCTATGATCTGTGCAAAGGCAAGCTATATTACTGTATTTAAGGAGTCCTGCCCAAGGACAGAAGTGTGCAGCAGTCTGTACCGCGACATGCGGGAGTCCTGATGCTCCATACTCTATGCCAGGGGTCCCCAACTCCAGTCCTCAAGGTCCACCAACAGGTCATGTTTTCAGGATTTCCTTTGCATTGCACAGGTGATGCAATTATTACCTGGGCAAGACTAAGGAAATCCTGAAAACATGACATGTTGGTGGGCCTTGAGGACTGGAGTTAGGGACCCCTGCTCTATGCCACGCAGTAAAGCACTCAGTTTGTGCTGCTTACATCTAGGGAGGAAGACTCCATTCACGTGCCATGCATTAGCTTTTGACCATGTTCACACTTTCAGCATTTGGTAAGTATTTTACCTCAGCATTTGTAAGCCAAAACCAAGAGTGGGTCAGAGGAAAAGTATAACAGAAACATGGCACCATCATTTTTCAGCCACTCCTGATTTTGGCTTACAAATACTGAGGTAAAAAAAACTCACTAAATTCTGAACTTGGCCTTTTTGTTGTTGAATTTATGACAGGAAAAAAAAGGTCCATATGAAATTACGGTAACTACTTATTGAGGGTCCTCTACTCGTGTCGGAGCCCTATCAGGACTGTACAACACAAAACATAAAATGGCAATATGTATAGGAATTTAGGTAATCAAGATGAAGTGTAGGAGTAAAGGCCCCTTCACATTAAGCGACGCTGCAGCGATACCGACAACCATCCAGATCGCTGCAGCGTCGCTGTTTGGTCGCTGGAGAGCTGTCACACAGACCGCTCTCCAGCGACCAACGATGCCGGTAACCAGGGTAAACATCGGGTAACTAAGCGCAGGGCCGCGCTTAGTAACCCGATGTTTACCCTGGTTACCATCCTAAAACTAAAAAAAACAAACAGTACATACTTACCTAACGCTGTCTGTCCCCGGAGCTCTGCACTCCTCCTGTACTGTCTGTGTGAGCACAGCGGCCGGAAAGCAGAGCGGTGACGTCACCGCTCTGCTTTCCGGCTGACCGACGCTCACAGCCAGTGCAGGAGGAGTGCAGAGCGCCGGGGACAGACAGCGGTAGGTAAGTATGTACTGTTTGTTTTTTTACTTTTAGGATGGTAACAAGGGTAAACATCGGGTTACTAAGCGCAGCCCTGCGCTTAGTTACCCGATGTTTACCCTGGTTACCAGTGAAGACATCGCTGGATCGGTGTCACACACGCCGATCCAGCGATGTCCACAGGAGATCCAGCGACGAAATAAAGTTCTGGACTTTGTTCAGCGACCAACGATCTCCCAGCAGGGGCCTGATCGTTGGCCGCTGTCACACATAACGATTTCCTTAACGATATCGTTGCTACGTCACAAAATGCAACGATATCGTTAACAATATCGTTATGTGTGAAGGTACCTTAAGATGTGAAGGATACGTCATCTGTGAAGCAACCATTAGTTGTTCTTTTTTCGAGTGGCTGGAGGGGAGGTGGGAATGTCTGCAGCCAGTAAGATGGCACAGCAGTGGCAATCTCTGTGAGGGGTGAACAATGTGCTTGCGTTGTCGATAATGACACAGTAATGGAAAGTACACAGGACTTCTCTTTCAGGCAGGTCTTCACCAAAACCCATCTAAAAAAGTGCTTTAAAAAAATGGCAAAAAAGAATTAACATATGCACTGCAATGTAGAGCTTACTTCTAGATCATATGTTCAATGCTTTTGATGTTCTTTTAACCATGTCAGGCTTAGAAAAACTGTGAAGCGATTAATAAAAGTGACCTGTCTATTTGTTAGGCTATGTTCACACCTTGCGTCGGGTCCCTGCGGGTTCTCCCGCAGCGGATTTGATAAATCTGCAGGGCAAAACAACTGCGGTTCTCCCTGCAGATTTATCGCGGTTTGTTCCGCGTTTTCCGCTGCGGGTTTCCGCCTATACTATTGATGCTGCATATGCAGCAATATGCAGCATCAATAGTAATGTTAAAAATAATAAAAATTGGTTATACTCACCCTCTGATGTCCGGATCTCCTGGGCGCTGCACCCGGCGGTCCGGTTCCGAAGATGCTGTGGGAGAAGGACCCTTCGTGACGTCACGGTCATGTGACCGCGACGTCACCGCAGGTCCTGGTCGCACAGCAACTCTGACCGGATGGCCGCGTGCAGCGCCCAGGAGCTCCGGACATCAGAGGGTGAGTATAACCAGATTTTTTATTTTTTAACCCCAAATATGGTTCCCAGGGCCTGGAGGAGAGTCTCCTCTCCTCCACCCCGGGTACCACCCGCACATTATCCGCTTACTTCCCGCAACGTGGGCACAGCCCCATGCGGGAAGTAAGCGGTTCAATGTATTCCTATGGGTGCAGAATCGCAGCGATTCTGCACAAAGAAGTGACATGCTGCGGGTTGTAAACCGCTGCGTTCCCGCGCGGTTTTTCCCGCAGCATGTGCACAGCGGTTTGCGGTTTCCATAGGGTTTACATGTTACTGTAAACGCTATGGAAACTGCTGCGGACCCGCAGCATCAAAATCGCGGCGGTTCCGCGGTAAAAACCGCTAAGTGTGAATATAGCCTTAAGCTGCTAAATGTTGTATACGCGATATAAAAAATAAAAAACCCACAGGTGACAAAACCACAGCAATAAAAACGTCAGATGACTGCAAAAATATGTTTTATAAATAACTCTGCTGGCATTTTCCTGAAATGTCGTTTTGAAGCAAAAATCAGCAGGTATGCCAGCGTCTAAAACAGATCACATGAACAAACCCTAAAGATACTCTCTGATGCATATCATTTTGGTCTGTTGAATCTTCCAAACGATGGACAGACAGAATAAATGCCTACAATGGGGAAAATGCATTTTTGATACACTGCCTATTTTGCAAGTTTTCCCACCTTCAAAGAATGGAGAGTTCTGCAATTTTTATAGTAGGTATACTTCAACTGTGAGAGACAGAGTAATAATAATAATAATAATAATAAAAAATAAAGAAAATCACATTGTATGATTGTTACGCAATTCATTTGTATTTTATTGCATGAAATAAGTATTTGATGCCAGGGTGGATAAAAATTAATGTTTTTAAAAAAAAAAAATCAAAAAAAAATCGGATTTTTTTATTTAAATCGGATTTTTTTCAATAAACTGCTTTTTGAGGAAAATATTTTACCATCCAAAGGTTCTTCCATCATGAGATAAAGCGGAGTTGTTTAACTCAGTAGAATAAAGGCTGTATATGTGTAACATTCACAATGGAGCAATGTGCAACAGCTCTGGAGGATAAAATTGTTAACCTAAGTATTGATGGGTGGAGTAATGTCCACAATGATCCTATTGTATGTGCTTGTATAACAACAGAAGAAGGTAAAGTCTTCCTTGCACAAACAACTGATATGTCAGGAAATGCACACTCAGCAGAATACTTACAAGAAGTGGCAGTAAAAGCTATAACGACATGTGAACAAAAATTCAAATGTCTAGTACGCAGTTTGGTCACTGACAATGCTGCAAACGTATCCAAGATGAGAAGAGATTTAGAAGAGCAGGGAGGGAATACAAAGCTGCTAATAAAATATGGTTGCAGTGCTCATTTGCTGCACCTCTTAGCCAAAGACTTAAGTGTTCCAGAAATAAAGGCTAATGTTGTTGAAATTGCTAAATGCTTCCGTAATAATCATTTTGCTACAGCAGCTCAGAAAAGGATGGGTGGAACCAAGCTAACGCTCCCACAAGATGTTAGATGGAACTCTGTGGTGGACTGTTTTGAGCAGTATATCAAAAACTGGCCTATTCTGATGACACTTTGTGAAGAAAATCGAGATAAAATAGATGGCACTGTCACGGCCAAAATCCTCAACATTGGGCTTAAGAGAAATGTTAAACTTATGCTGAGCTTCATGAAACCCATCTCTCAAGCTTTAAGCAAAATACATAAAAATAGCTGGTTTATTGTGGATGCTGTTGAAATTTGGAAGGAACTGAGTGAACACTTAAAAACAGAACTACACATGGACAGAATTAAATTACAAGCAGTAAACAAACGAATGGGACAAGCACTGACTCCAGCTCATTTTTTGGCAAATATTGTCAATATCCAATATCAGGGTCAAAACCTAAGTGCTGAGGAAGAGGAGTTAGCTATGACATGGGTATCCAGCAATCATCCATCTTTAATGCCAACTATAATAAACTTCAGAGCTAAGGGGGAACCATTTAAGAAATATATGTTTGCTGAAGATATTTTAAGGAAGGTCACACCAGTAAACTGGTGGAAGTCACTTAAGCGCTTGGATTTAGAGACTTTTCAAGTAATGATTTCACTTTTAACAGCAGTAGCTTCTTCTGCAGGCGTTGAAAGAATATTCTCTTCCTTTGGACTCATTCATTCTAAATTGAGAAATCGGTTGGGACCCAATAAAGCAGGAAAGCTTGTTTTTCTTTTCAAGATTATGAATAGGAACAAAGAAGAAGATGACGATGAAGATGACGACAAGTGAGCTACAGAGGACAGCAGGGACTGTAGTATTTAAGTTTTTCATGTGTCGGCTGGGCTGACAGTCTAAGTTTCTTATAATATATATATATTTTGTTTAGCCAAATTAGTTAACAAACATGGATGTTTGTTTAAGCAAATAACTTATGCTGTAATGTTGTTATTGTTTCAGTTGAATAAATCTATTTAAATTGTTATTAAGGTCAGGATTATTTTTCTCCTTCCTAAGTACAACAGAACAGTGGTATCCAGATATGAATGATTAACCCATTAAACTGGGGAGAAAAAAGTAATATAAAAAGTGATTCTAAATATCTTCATCTACTTGCATGTTAATATAGCAAGAACTAGTTAGGTAGAAACTTTGATTTAAATCACTGATTTAAATCAAGCCTTAGGCCGGCGTCACACACAGCGTAAAACAATACGGTCCCTATATTACGGCCGTAATACGCTGAAAAGTCCCGAAAAAAGTGGTCCGTAGCTCCTCCGTAGGCAGGGTGTGTCAGCGTTTTTTGCGCATGGCATCCTCCGTATGTAATCCGTATGGCATCCGTACTGCGTGGTTTTCTCGCAGGCTAGCAAAACCAACATACCGCTATAGAAGTGATCCATGTGTCCCAAAAAGAAAAGAAAATATATATATACTGTCTATATATATATATATATATATATATATATATATATATATATACACAGTGGGGCAAAAAAGTATTTAGTCAGTCAGCAATAGTGCAAGTTCCACCACTTAAAAAGATGAGAGGCGTCTGTAATTTACATCATAGGTAGACCTCAACTATGGGAGACAAACTGAGAAAAAAAAATCCAGAAAATCACATTGTCTGTTTTTTTAACAATTTATTTGCATATTATGGTGGAAAATAAGTATTTGGTCAGAAACAAAATTTCATCTCAATACTTTGTAATATATCCTTTGTTGGCAATGACAGAGGTCAAACGTTTTCTGTAAGTCTTCACAAGGTTGCCACACACTGTTGTTGGTATGTTGGCCCATTCCTCCATGCAGATCTCCTCTAGAGCAGTGATGTTTTTGGCTTTTCGCTTGGCAACACGGACTTTCAACTCCCTCCAAAGGTTTTCTATAGGGTTGAGATCTGGAGACTGGCTAGGCCACTCCAGGACCTTGAAATGCTTCTTACGAAGCCACTCCTTCGTTGCCCTGGCGGTGTGCTTTGGATCATTGTCATATTGAAAGACCCAGCCACGTTTCATCTTCAATGCCCTTGCTGATGGAAGGAGGTTTGCACTCAAAATCTCACGATACATGGCCCCATTCATTCTTTCATGTACCCGGATCAGTCTTCCTGGCCCCTTTGCAGAGAAACAGCCTCAAAGCATGATGTTTCCACCACCATGCTTTACAGTAGGTATGGTGTTTGATGGATGCAACTCAGTATTCTTTTTCCTCCAAACACGACAAGTTGTGTTTCTACCAAACAGTTCCAGTATGGTTTCATCAGACCATAGGACATTCTCCCAAAACTCCTCTGGATCATCCAAATGCTCTCTAGCAAACTTCAGACGGGCCCGGACATGTACTGGCTTAAGCAGTGGGACACGTCTGGCACTGCAGGATCTGAGTCCATGGTGGCGTAGTGTGTTACTTATGGTAGGCCTTGTTACATTGGTCCCAGCTCTCTGCAGTTCATTGACTAGGTCCCCCCGTGTGGTTCTGGGATTTTTGCTCACCGTTCTTGTGATCATTCTGACCCCACGGGGTGGGATTTTGCGTGGAGCCCCAGATCGAGGGAGATTATGAGTGGTCTTGTATGTCTTCCATTTTCTAATTATTGCTCCCACTGTTGATTTCTTCACTCCAAGCTGGTTGGCTATTGCAGATTCAGTCTTCCCAGCCTGGTGCAGGGCTACAATTTTGTTTCTGGTGTCCTTTGACAGCTCTTTGGTCTTCACCATAGTGGAGTTTGGAGTCAGACTGTTTGAGGGTGTGCACAGGTGTCTTTTTATACTAATAACAAGTTTAAACAGGTGCCATTACTACAGGTAATGAGTGGAGGAAAGAGGAGACTCTTAAAGAAGAAGTTACAGGTCTGTGAGAGCCAGAAATCTTGATTGTTTGTTTCTGACCAAATACTTATTTTCCACCATAATATGCAAATAAATTGTTACAAAAACAGACAATGTGATTTTCTGGATTTTTTTTTCTCAGTTTGTCTCCCATAGTTGAGGTCTACCTATGATGTAAATTACAGATTCCTCTCATCTTTTTAAGTGGTGGAACTTGCACTATTGCTGACTGACTAAATACTTTTTTGCCCCACTGTGTATATATATATATATATATATATATATATATATATATATATATATATATATATATATATATATATATATATATATCAGTAGACACATATATTAGAGAGAAAAGCCGGTAATTCAGTGCGGTGTACAGTAAAATCACACTGACAGCTTACAGTAGAATAGGTAGAATAAATGTGTACACATAGAATAGGTATATATATATATATATATATATATGTCAGTGAGACACATATATGTATATATATTAATATTTATTCCAGCGCTAGACAGCTTGAAAGCCGGTAATTCAATTACCGGCTTTTTCCTTCTCCTTCCTAAAACCCGACATGATTTGAGACATGGTTTACATACAGTAAACCATGTCTTCTCTCCATTTTTTTTGCAGATTCCACACTACTAATGTCAGTAGTGTGTATCTGCAAAATTTGGCCGTTCTAGCTCTTAAAATAAAGGGTTAAATGGCGGAAAAAAATTGGCGTGGGCTCCCGCGCAATTTTCTCCGCCAGAGTAGTAAAGCCAGTGACTGAGGGCAGATATTAATAGCCTGGAGAGGGTCCACGGTTATTGGCCCCCCCCTGGCTAAAAACACCTGCCCCCAGCCACCCCAGAAAAGGCACATCTGGAAGATGCGCCTATTCTGGCACTTGGCCACTCTCTTCCCATTCCCGTGTAGCGGTGGGATATGGGGTAATGAAGGGTTAATGCCACCTTGCTATTGTAAGGTGACATTAAGCCTAATTAATAATGGAGAGGCGTCAATTATGACACCTATCCATTATTAATCCAATTGTAGTGAAGGGTTAAATAAAACACAAACACATTATTTAAAATTATTTTAATGAAATAAAAACAATGGTTGTTGCAGTATTTTATTCAACGCCCAATCCAGTCACTGAAGACCCTCGTTCTGTGAGTAAAAAAACATAATAAACCAACAATATACTTACCCTCCGCAGATCTGTAACGTCCAACGATGTAAATCCTTCTGAAGGGGTTAAAACATTTTGCAGCAAGGAGCTGTGCTAATGCAGGCTGCTCCTCGCTGCAAAACCCCAGGGAATGAGGCTAAAAATAGATCAATGATCTATATTTAGCTTTATTTGCGGTGAGGCGCCCTCTGCTGGCTGTTCATAGATCGTGGGAAATTACCTAGAAAGCCAGGGAGCTTTCTAGGTAATTTCCCACGATCTATGAACAGCCAGCAGAGGGCGCCTCACCGCAAATGAAGCTAAATATAGATCATTGATCTATTTTTAGCCTCATTCCCTGGGGTTTTGCAGCGAGGAGCAGCCTGCATTAGCACAGCTCCTTGCTGCAAAATGTTTTAACCCCTTCAGAAGGATTTACATCGTTGGACGTTACAGATCTGCGGAGGGTAAGTATATTGTTGGTTTATTATGTTTTTTTACTCACAGAACGAGGGTCTTCAGTGACTGGATTGGGCGTTGAATAAAATACTGCAACAACCATTGTTTTTATTTCATTAAAATAATTTTAAATAATGTGTTTGTGTTTTATTTAACCCTTCACTACAATTGGATTAATAATGGATAGGTGTCATAATTGACGCCTCTCCATTATTAATTAGGCTTAATGTCACCTTACAATAGCAAGGTGGCATTAACCCTTCATTACCCCATATCCCACCGCTACACGGGAATGGGAAGAGAGTGGCCAAGTGCCAGAATAGGCGCATCTTCCAGATGTGCCTTTTCTGGGGTGGCTGGGGGCAGATATTTTTAGCCAGGGGGGGGCCAATAACCGTGGACCCTCTCCAGGCTATTAATATCTGCCCTCAGTCACTGGCTTTACTACTCTGGCGGAGAAAATTGCGCGGGAGCCCACGCCAATTTTTTCCGCCATTTAACCCTTTATTTTAAGAGCTAGAACGGCCAAATTTTGCAGATACACACTACTGACATTAGTAGTGTGGAATCTGCAAAAAAAATGGAGAGAAGACATGGTTTACTGTATGTAAACCATGTCTCAAATCATGTCGGGTTTTAGGAAGGAGAAGGAAAAAGCCGGTAATTGAATTACCGGCTTTCAAGCTGTCTAGCGCTGGAATAAATATTAATATATATACATATATGTGTCTCACTGACATATATATATATATATATATATATATATATATACCTATTCTATGTGTACACATTTATTCTACCTATTCTACTGTAAGCTGTCAGTGTGATTTTACTGTACACCGCACTGAATTACCGGCTTTTCTCTCTAACAGCGCTGCGTATTTCTCGCAAGTCACACTGCTTGTCCGTGTGTAATCCGTATTTTTCACGCTTCCATAGAATTTCATTGGCGTATTTCTTGCGCAGTACGGTGACAAACGCAGCATGCTGCGATTTTGTACGGCCGTAGAAAGCCGTATAATACTGATCAGTAAAATACGGCAAATAGGAGCAGGGGCATAGAGAATAATTGTGCCGTATTTTTTGCGAGTTTTACGGACGTAGATTCTGCGCTCTTACGTCCGTAAAACTCGCAAGTGTGACGCCGGCCTTACTGACTAGTGATTTAAATCGTGATTTAAATCAGTTAGATTTAAATCAAATCTACCCTGTTTGATGCTATAGACAAACAGAAACCTTTATTTGCAATTACAAGAGGTCAGACGTTTCATGTAGTTCTTGATCAAGTTTGCACACACTGCAGCAGGGATATTGTCCCACTCCTTTATACAGATGTTCTTCAGATTTTTCACTGGGCGACATTGAGTTTCCTTCTTCAAAGATTTTCTATAAAGGCTCATACTCATTTGTGCGAGAAACAGACGAGTGCAATCTGATAGAAAAAAAAAAAATTGGACTGCACTCTGACCAATGTTACATCTCATCTGCGATTTTTTTTCTCAGCTGAAATTAGACTGAGAAAAAAAATCGCAGCATGCTGCGATTTGTTGCGTATCTCGAATGAGACTTGCATTGGCAAGTCAATGGGTGCGAGAAAAAAAAAAATATAAAAATCGCACGGCATATGGACCATCCGTATGCCATCCGTTTTTTACAGATACCTTATTCTGTGGCATATAACACTGTAAGTGGTCCTGTAGATGATTGTAGAAAAATAGTTGCAGAGAAAAAAATACGCATTGCATGCGCATGTCATACAGATGTCATACGGATGATATGTGAGAAAAATCGCATTGTACTCGCATGACACTCACATGGCACTTGTCCGTTTTTTTTCCATTCAGATTACAGACCGTTTTTTTTCTCACAAATGAGTATAAGCCCTTAGGCTCAAGGTCGGAAGCTGGTTAAGCCACTCCAGGATCTTGAAATGCTTCTTATGGAGCAGCAACTCCTTAGTTGCCCTGGATGTTTGTTTCGGGTCATTGTCATGCTTGAAGACCCAGCCACTACTCATCTTCAATGCTCTTACTGTGGGAAGGAGGTTGATGGCTAAATCTCGCGATACATGACCCCATCCATCCTCCCTTCAATATGGGCTGTTGCTTTGCCCCCTTTGCAGAAAAGCACCCCAAAGTATGATGTTTCCCCCACCATGCTTCACGGTTGGGACGGTGTTCTTGGGGTTGTACTCCTCCTTCTTGTTTCTCCAAACACAGAATGAAGTTGATACCAAAAAGTTCTACTTTGGTGTCATCTGACAACATGACCTTTTCCCATGCCTTCTTTGGATCATCTAGATGATCATTGTCGAACTTCAAAGGTGCCTGGACGTGTTCTGGCATCAGCAGGGCACCTGCAGGAGTTTAATCTATGACGTGTAGTGTGTTACGAATGATAATGTTTAAGACTGTGGTCCCATCTCTCTTCAGGTCATTGACCAGATCCTCCCAGGTACTTCTGGATCGACTGCTTACTATCTCAGAATCATCCTTACCCCATGGTGCGAGACCTTGCATGGAGCCCCAGACCAAGGAAGATTGACAGTCATCTTGCGTTTCTTCCATTTTCTAATAACTGTGCCAACAGTTGTTGCCTTCTCACCAAGCTGCTTGCCTATCGTCCAGTAGACTATCCCACCATGTGATAGTCTACAATTTTGTCCCTGGCGTCAAACAGCTCTTTGATCTTGGCCATGGTGAAGAGGTTTTAACCCCTTCATGACCCAGCCTATTTTGACCTTAAAGACCTTGCCGTTTTTTGCAATTCTGACCAGTGTCCCTTTATGAGGTAATAACTCAGGAACGCTTCAACGGATCCTAGCGGTTCTGAGATTTTTTTTTCGTGACATATTGGGCTTCATGTTAGTGGTAAATTTAGGTCAATAAATTATGCGTTTGTGATCAAAATGGAAATTTGGCGAAAATTTTGAAAATTTCGCAATTTTCACGTTTTGAATTTTTATTCTGTTAAACCAGAGAGTTATGTGACACAAAATAGTTAATAAATAACATTTCCCACATGTATACTTTACATCAGCACAATTTTGGAAACAAAATTTTTTTTTGCTAAGAAGTTATAAGGGTTAAAATTTGACCAGCGATTTCTCATTTTTACAACAAAATTTACAAAACCATTTTTTTTAGGGACCACCTCACATTTGAAGTCAGTTTCAGGGGTCTATATGGCTGAAAATACCCAAAAGTGACACCATTCTAAAAACTGCACCCCTCAAGGTACTCAAAACCACATTCAAGAAGTTTATTAACCCTTTAGGTGCTTCACTGCAGCAGAAGCAACATGGAAGGAAAAAATGAACATTTAACTTTTTAGTCACAAAAATTATCTTTTAGCAACAACTTTTTTATTTTCCCAATGGTAAAAGGAGAAACTGAACCACGAAAGTTGTTGTCCAATTTGCCCTGAGTACGCTGATACCTCATATGTGGGGGTAAACCACTGTTTGGGCGCACGACAGGGCTTGGAAGGGAAGGAGCGCTATTTGACTTTTTGATTGAAAAATTGGCTCCACTCTTTAGCGGACACCATGTCACGTTTGGAGAGCCCCCGTGTGCCTAAAAATTGGAGCTCCCCCACAAGTGACCCCATTTTGGAAACTAGACGCCCCAAGGAACTTATCTAGATGCATAGTGAGCACTTTGAACCCCCAGGTGCTTCACAAATTGATCCGTAAAAATGAAAAAGTACTTTTTATTCACAAAAAAATTATTTTCGCCTCAATTTTTTCATTTTCACATGGGCAATAGGATAAAATGGATCATAAAATTTGTTGGGCAATTTCTCCCGAGTACGACGATACCTCATATGTGGGGGTAAACCACTGTTTGGGCACTCGGCAGGGCTCGGAAGGGAAGGCGCGCCATTTGACTTTTTGAATGGAAAATTAGCTCCAATTGTTAGCGGACACCATGTCGCGTTTGGAGAGCCCCTGTGTGCCTAAACATTGGAGCTTCCCCACAAGTGACTCCATTTTGGAAACTAGACCCCCCAAGGAACTTATCTAGATGCATATTGAGCACTTTAAACCCCCAGGTGCTTCACAGAAGTTTATAACGCAGAGCCATGAAAATAAAAAATAATTTTTCTTTCCTCAAAAATGATTTTTTAGCTTGGAATTTCCTATTTTGCCAAGGGTAATAGGAGAAATTGGACCCAAAATGTTGTTTTCCAGTTTGTCCTGAGTACGCTGATACCCCATATGTGGGGGTAAACCACTGTTTGGGCGCACGGCAGGGCTCGGAAGGGAAGGCACGCCATTTGGCTTTTTAAATGGAAAATTAGCTCCAATCATTAGCGGACACCATGTCACGTTTGGAGAGCCCCTGTGAGCCTAAACATTGGAGATCCCCCACAAATGACCCCATTTTGGAAACTAGACCCCCAAAGGAACTAATCTAGATGTGTGGTGAGGACTTTGAACCCCCAAGTGCTTCACGGAAGTTTATAACGCAGAGCCATGAAAATAACAAAATATATATATTTTCTCAAAAATGATCTTTTAGCCTGCAATTTTTTATTTTCCCAAGGGTAACAGGAGAAATTTGACCCCAAAACTTGTTGTCCAGTTTCTCCTGAGTACGTTGATACCCCATATGTGGGGGTAAACCACTGTTTGGGCACATGCCGGGGCTCGGAAGTGAAGTAGTGACGTTTTGAAATGCAGACTTTGATGGAATGCTCTGCGGGCGTCACGTTGCGTTTGCAGAGCCCCTGATGTGGCTAAACAGTAGAAACCCCCCACAAGTGACCCCATTTTGGAAACTAGACTCCGAAAGGAACTTATCTAGATGTGTGGTGAGCACTTTGAACCCCCAAGTGCTTCATAGAAGTTTATAATGCAGAACCGTGAAAATAATAAATACGTTTTCTTTCCTCAAAAATAATTATTTAGCCCAGAATTTTTTATTTTCCCAAGGGTTACAGGAGAAATTGGACCCCAAAAGTTGTTGTCCAGTTTCTCCTGAGTACGCTGATACCCCATGTGTGGAGGTAAACCACTGTTTGGGCACACGTCGGGGCTCAGAAGGGAAGTAGTGACTTTTGAAATGCAGACTTTGATGAAATGGTCTGCGGGCGTCACGTTGCGTTTGCAGAGCCCCTGGTGTACCTAAACAGTAGAAACCCCCACAAGTGACCCCATTTTAGAAACTAGACCCCCCAAGGAACTTATCTAGATATGTGGTGAGCACTTTGATCCCCCAAGTGCTTCACAGACGTTTACAACGCAGAGCCGTGAAAATAAAAAATCATTTTTCTTTCCTCAAAAATGATGTTTTAGCAAGCATTTTTTTATTTTCACAAGGGTAACAGGAGAAATTGGACCCCAGTAATTGTTGCGCAGTTTATCCTGAGTATGCTGGTACCCCATATGTGGGGGTAAACCACTGTTTGGGCACACGTCGGGGCTCGGAAGTGAGGGAGCACCATTTTACTTTTTGAATACGAGATTGGCTGGAATCAATGGTGGCGCCATGTTGCGTTTGGAGACCCCTGATGTGCCTAAACAGTGGAAACCCCTCAATTCTACCTCCAACACTAACCCCAACACACCCCTAACTCTAATCCCAACTGTAGCCATAACCCTAATCACACCCCTAACCACAACCCTAATTCCAACCCTAACCCTAAGGCTATGTGCCCACGTTGCGGATTCGTGTGAGATTTTTCAGCATCATTTTTGAAAAATCCGCGGGTAAAAGGCACTGCGTTTTACCTGCGGATTTTCCGCGGATTTCCAGTGTTTTTTGTGCGGATTTCACCTGCGGATTCCTATTGAGGAAGAGGTGTAAAACGCTGCGGAATCCGCACAAAGAATTGACATGCTGCGGAAAATACAACGCGGCGTTTCCGCGTGGTATTTTCCGCACCATGGGCACAGCGGATTTGGTTTTCCACAGGTTTACTTGGTACTGTAAACCTGATGGAACACTGCTGCGGATCCGCAGCCAAATCCGCACCGTGTGCACATGGCCTAATTCTAAAGGTATGTGCACACGCTGCGGAAAACGCTGCGGATCCGCAGCAGTTTCCCATGAGTTTACAGTTCAATGTAAACCTATGGGAAACAAAAATCGCTGTACACATGCTGCGGAAAAACTGCACGGAAACGCAGCGGTTTACATTCCGCAGCATGTCACTTCTTTCTGCGGATTCCGCAGCGGTTTTACAACTGCTCAAATAGAAAACCGCAGTTGTAAAACCGCAGTGAAATGCGCAGAAAAAAAGCGGTAAATCCACCATAAATCCGCAGCGGTTTAGCACTGCGGATTTATCAAATCTGCAGCGGAAAAATCCGCAGAGGACCAGAATACGTGTGCACATACCAAAACCCTAACCCTAGCCCTAACCCTACCCCTAACCCTAGCCCTACCCCTAGCCCTAACCCTAGCCCTACCCCTAACCCTACCCCTATTCTAACATAAGTGGAAAAAAAAATTCTTTATTTTTTTAATTGTCCCTACCTATGGAGGAGACAAAGGGGGGGGGGGTCATTTATCATTTTTTTTATTTTGATCACTGAGATAGATTATATATCTCAGTGATCAAAATGTACTTTGGAACGAATCTGCCGGCCGGCAGATTCGGCGGGCGCACTGCGCATGCGCCCGCCATTTTGGAAGATGGCGGTGCCCAGGGAGAAGACGGACGGACCCCGGCAGGATCGGTAAGTATGATACGGTGGGGAGGAGCACGGGGGGGGGGGAATCAGAGCATGGGGGGGTGGATCGGAGCGCGGGAGGGGTGGAACGGAGCACGGGGGGGTGCATTGGAGCATCGGGGGGTGGATCGGACTGCAGGGGGGGTGGATCGGAGTGCAGGGGGGGTGGTTGGAGCACGGGGAGGGTGATTGGAGCACGGGGGGAGCGGACAAGAACACGGGGGGAGCGGAGCACAGGACGGAGGGGAGCCGGAGCAGTGTACCGGCCAGATCGGAGGGCTGGGGGGGCGATCGGTGGGGTGGGGTGGGGGCACATTAGTGTTTCCAGCCATGGCCGATGATATTGCAGTATCGGCCATGGCTGGATTGTAATATTTCACCCGTTATAATAGGTGAAATATTACAAATCGCTCTGATTGGCAGTTTCACTTTCAACAGCCAATCAGAGCGATCGTAGCCACGGGGGGGTGAAGCCACCCCCCCTGGGCTAAACTACCACTCACCCTGTCCCTGCAAATCGGGTGAAATGGGAGTTAACCCTTTCACCCGATCTGCAGGGACGCGATCTTTCCATGACGCCACATAGGCGTCATGGGTCGGATTGGCACCGACTTTCATGACGCCTACGTGGCGTCATGGGTCGGGAAGGGGTTAATGTGATTGATTGCGTATGTGGACAGGTGTCTTTTATAGGCTACGTTCACATTAGCGTTTTGCGTGTTTGCGTCGTGCGACACAGCGGCGACGCATGCGTCATGCGCACCTATATTTAACATGGGGGACGCATGGACATGCGTTGTGCTGCGTTGTGCGACGCATGCGTTTTTTTGCCGCAAGCGTCGGGCGCAGAAACGCAACAAGTTGCATTTTTCTTGCGTCCAAATTTCAGCAAAAAAGGACGCATGCGTCGCAAAACGCAGCGTTTTTGCATGCGTTTTGGTGCGTTTTTATTTGCGTTGTGCCTTGCGTCGCCGACGCAGCGGCGCACAACGCAAATGTGAACGTAGCCATAGAGGTAACACATTCAAACAGGTGCAATTAATACAAGTAATGAGTGCAGAGTAGGAGGGCATCTTAAAAAAAAAAAATAAATAGCAGGTCTCTGAGAGCCAGAATTCTTGCTGGTTGGTAGGCGAGCAAATACTTATTTCATGCAATAAAATGCAAATTAATTATTTAGAACTCCATACAGTGTGATTTTCTATTTTTTTATTTTTAGATTCTCTCACAGTTGAAGTGTACCTACAATATAAATGACAGACCTCTCCATTCTTTGTAAGTGGGAAACTTGCAAAATCGGCAGTGTATCAAATAGTTATTTTCCCCACTGTACATGCACTAGACTTAAAGAAATGAACTGGAATATAAGTTTGTGTGCATGCAGTGTGTGAGCGCATGTTTATACTGGCCATTAAACAGACAAAACCCAAGACAAAAACATAATACGTAGTGATGAGCGAGTGTACTCGTTGCTCGGGTTTTCCTGAGCACGCTTGGGTGGTCTCCGAGTATTTGTGAGTGCTCGGAGATTTAGTTTTTGTTGACGCAGCTGCATGATTTACAGCTGCTAGCCAGCCTGAGTACATGCGGGTATTGCCTGGTTGCTAGGGAATCCCCACTTGTAATCAAGCTGTCTAGTAGCCGCAAATCATGCAGCTGCGGCAAGAAAACTAAATCTTCGAGCACTCACAAATACCCGGAGACCACCCGAGCAATGAGTATACTCGCTCATCACTAATAATAAGCAAACACCCTGCAGTACATAAACAGCAACAGTGCATGCAACTTATATAGGGTGCTTAGTTAACATAACACCCCAGGAGTTCAGGTACCACAGTGGTATTGCCTTCCTCTCAGGGAGGGTAGTGCCATGACTGGAGACAGGAGGAATCCCTTTGGCAGGTAACCTGACATGCAACACATTCTGACTCCAGGCCAGAAGGGGGAGCTCTAAACCCGGTTTAAAGGGAACTTCCCTATTTACATCCTAGTCTGGAGGAGTCAGTCTGGTGCAGGCAAGCGGAGAGTTGACAGTTGGTAGACAGTGAAAGAGCACAAAAGGACTTAGGAGCTAGAGGAGGGCTGCGACCTGGCCTCTCTAAGCTGAGCGCAGAAACCGGGCACCGGGAGCCTGAGTTCGTGAGGAACTACAGGTCCCATGGCAGAACCAGAGGGCAGGAAACTAAAAGGGACTTACCCACATAATACCTGAGGTACAGCAGCAATCAGAGCCCAGAGCCACAGTGCACAGAGACCTCAAAGATACAGCTCAAGTTGCCTACCGTGCAGGCACTGTCCCTGGACAAGGGAAAAATAGGACCTTGTTCGACAACTACAGGCAGCAAGGGACCACAGACCAGCACATAGTGGAAGGCTCCCAAACTGACCTGTCAAAGGGATTTCCACTTGTCTTCAGGCTGCCTGGACTCCATCTACACCTGTTGCTGGTACCCTGGATTGAGGCTGCTTAACACCAGTAAACCAGGTAAAGACTGCAACCTTGTGTCCTCCATTTATTTGCCAGCATTCACCATTCCTGCCAAAAACACCGGGAGCCCTAGGGACCCCGCTTCACCCGTGGGAAGCAACACCATCTTTGCTGCAGCACAATCGCCCACAGAGGACCCCTTTCAGCAGCGTCGGTCACCTCTGACCGAAAACCACAGGTGGCGTCACGAACTTTCATTATTTCCACAACCCCTTTAAAGACTGTCCCTTTTACTTGGGCGCCCAGGACCACGGATCGGGTTGCTGCCACTGTGACCATCCCTTTAATTGTGACCGGACCCAGCGGGCGACTCACGTCACTTGACAGATAGTAAGGTTTTAATATTAGAGGTTAGAACCGTCCCAAATAGTGCACCGTGACATGGTGTGATGGCGTTACATTTTTTTTTTTTTTTTTTTTAATATCAGTGTCAGCCGACTCTCCCATACACTGGAGCGCTTGTTCGGTTGGGCGCCTCTTTGTTCTGTAAGAGAAATCCGTCGGCTCACACATCGGTTGGTGTCTTATCACTGGCAGAAAAATGTGATCAGCACTCAGAAATCGGACATGTCAAATCGACCAGTCAGCCGGCGCCCACATGCCTTTTTGGTTAATTTATTTTCAGAGGGATTATATAAATATGATATTTTAAACAGATAATACGTTTTTTTTCTGATCTGTGGATACGAGAGCCATTTTCCTTCTACTTTATACGGCTCATGTGCCAGTACGAGGTGTCTATGCGACTGGTCTGTGAAATACCATGTTTTTTTCTGACTGCAGAGTAAAAAGATACGCAGATCTAACAAATGGCCATCAGTCATGTTTTCATAGTAACACTGGTGTCCATTTTGTATTACTTTGAGACATTTAGGACACCAATACGGATTGTTTTTATTCTTGGTATTGTTGTGTATGTCTTATAACATAGCACCGCTCAACCATTGTCCTGATCTGTGAGCCTATAATGTTCAGAGAAAAGTTACAGTGGACACGTGCGGAGATCAAATTATTTGGTTCAGTGACTGAATTACTAGATCTGCTAAAATGCCAGTAGGAGATAGTAACAAGCAATCTGCACCGACTCCAGCAGCCTATGCTTATAGTGACCCATTATTGTCATTAACCCTTACCCCAATATGGTGTCCTGAACGCTCTTCTCCAGAACTTACACTGATACCAGTCATTACGTTATTTTTTTCCTCTAAGTAACAATATTCATTGAAGTGGGAGCGTCCAAGTATCATTGTGCCCAAATCTGGCCCAGGCCAACAGGGAATATTGTGCTTACGTGCCATATGTATTATTAAACTCTCCTAAATACTACCGACGTACGAGGATCTCTTGTTGCATTAGGTTGTTTCAGGATTATATCGATAGCTTTTATAACAGATTCATAAAAGAGAAAACATACAGTTCAAGGTAACACGGTAGGGTACAATTTGTAAAAAATAAAAAAGCAGTAATGTAAGAACTGAATGATATTACAGTGGGAGCAAGATGTGGGGACATTCGGGGGCTTAAACAATTGAAATAGTATGCTATCATGGAGCCACAAATAGAAGTACCACAGACAAAGATATTATAATGACAAGGAAGTGGGTCATTCAAAGCAAAGTGTAGAAAATACTTGCAGGCTCCTTTCTCTGTGTCATTTCTGCCTTCCATAACACATGAGACATGGAAAATGAATCCATACAATGATGAGCTCCAGTTACACCTTCCCTACACACTAGCTGTCTTATCTGCCTTGACTATTTGTAAGTGCTATGTGCAGAATCTACAGTGTATTTGAGGAGATTTGGCCGCAGCCTGTATCCCTGCCTCCTGCTTGTAAGATCCAGGAAAAAACTGTCACAGGCAGGAGGCAGAGTAGACGAACTGAAACTGCATCACAAGTCACTTTATCTCTGTAGGGTACAGCAGTGCTATATCACAGATTGATCATTGGCTGTCAATGAAGAGGTTGCCTCATCTTTTTTCAGGAGTGCTGCACTCCCCAGATTCCGCTTCCTACTTGCTAAGAAAACGGATGTCAGGGGTGTGGGGTGGGTAGGAAATTTCCCGACTGACCATTTTAGTTTAGACGTGTGATATGGTTAAGCCACTGGCTTGAACTGTGTTCCCTCGGATGCATTGGGCCCTCTCAGACCGTGTGCTCTCCAATATACTGTAGGTTGTATAGAAAAGATCTTGAAAACACTGCATTCCCTGCATAATATAGGCAATAGGTCATAAACAATATACGGTAATAAAAAATTTAACATGGCAGACAACCCAGAAATGGCATATGAACTAAAACAGATATACATAAGGCATTCACAACCGCCTAAAGGGGAGCTAAAGCATTGCCGGGTTTTGGAGGTAAAATAAAAGGGCCATGCATATGCATCAAGCTAATAGTGTCTTGTTTGCTTGAAAACTATCTAATATTTGTTAAATTTAATTCTCTCAACGTATTACAATAAAGCAAGATGAAATTATCAACTAAATTTCTATATGCAAGGGCCTGCATGAAAAAAGCAAAAAAGATGTGCCCAGGATGTTGCCCAAAATTATGGTAACTCATCTAAAGATCACAAACAAAATCTAATAAAGAGGATGACAATGAAGGATTTTCCTAACAATAAAGTAATCTTCCGCTCTCAGGTGCAGCACATATAAATCCTCCGTATACACATTTGTTACTGGGATTTGCTACGGTTTGCCTCCATTTAATTACTAGAACTGGCACACTGACAAAATTGGATTGTAACCTGGCAAATCGCACAGATTAGCTCTGGCATTTTCCTTCTTACACAAAAAAATCAATCATAACCTGTGAGCAGATTTTCCCCTAAAATCCCACCCTGCACAACTCTTGCCAAAACGTAGCATAGCAGAGCGATGAAGGTATTCCCGCGGAGTACTAAGTGACTTTAATGGCGCAGGATGGCCCCTGTGCAGTGCCCTAAACATATAGGCCCCGCAGTCTGTATACAATCACGGGCTCCCAGGACTATCCAGAGATAATCCCACAATTCTCAGGGACAGCAGCGATTTACATGTTCCGCAACATGCAAATCCACACAACTCAATTGCTTTGTAATGTAAAACCAGCAGCACGGGAGAGGAGGGGATTAGGTGGGTTTAAAGCAAACCTCTTCTAGATTTCTTCATAAATCAGGAGTCAGACGGCAGCTGCAAGAAATCTTATTGTTAGTGGCGGTTTTCCTCTATAATATAAATCAGAATTTTAGGCAAACAGGACTGAGACAAGTAGTTTTATATCGGTCTGTGACCTGAACGTGCACAATCGATTATTGTATTATAGGTGCTTAATGGCTCTGAAAGCTTTCTTAACAGTGTTTTATAGTCTAAAAAGAGGAAATCCAGTAAAAAAATTTTTTTTTTGCCATGTCATAAATACGGTATATGTGCAGAGATCACACAGACAATCTAATGCAACATCCTAAACTGCCAAAGATTTCCGGTAAGCCTCTATTCACATCTGCGCTCTTCCATGTATCGGTTCCATCATAAAAGCAGAATGGCGAAAATTATGGCAGCGCTGTATCCATCTCACAGCATGCACCAATGTCCACTGGCAGATGCCACTGATTACAATGGATCCCGTAAGGATTCCTTCACATTTTCTGCCTTTTTATTAGAGAAAACAACTTGGCGTACTCCACTACTTTGTCCAGTGTATGCACCTGTGGAGTATCCAATGCCGAGGTGAACAGAGCCTAAGAAAACTTTTGTTTGCTCTCAGCCAATTTTTGATTTTCAGGATGACAGACTATTAATTTGACCCCTCAAATACCCATGACGTGTCAGTGGATCCATTTGATTGAATTTCTCCTAAAGGGTATGTTCACACGGAATGTTTTCAGGAGTTTTTGGATGAGATACTCTCCAATCAAAATTCGTGGATTCTGATCTTCTCATGAGTTTTGGAGAGTTTCCACTGAACAAAAAATCCTAAAAAAAAACCTCAGTGTGAACAGAGCTTTAAATAATAATTGCCCCAAACTCGCTTTGAATATTCCATTTACATTTCTATTCCGAGTCTTCTGGTCTCTTCATTGAAGGGGATCCTGGTGGAATCCGGGGTCTAGACTAGGCACTGTCCAATCAGAAGGCTGCAAAATCACTTTAAGGCTATGAACAAAACCGCTGCAAAGTAAGAAAATAATTATAATCTTTGCTGTGCACATGTTCAGTCCTTTGTCACTTCTTTTAGCAGATCAGGGCTTGGGAACTGTGAAGTGGTTAAAAGCAGAAGAATGTTCCCTCTTAGGTCTCACAAACATGACAGTATTTTTGGTCCAAGTGTGAGCCGACAAAACATCAGATTGGACTCGGACCAATGTTAATCGATGAGGCCAAGCACATGGCTGATATTTATACCTGGTCAGTCTGAGGAAATAAATAGCAGCATACCCGAGTTGGATCAGGATACCGGCCTGCACTCAACCATGTAATTCTGACAAAATTGAGAAGATGGAGAATTTTTTATTTCTAAATCCGAGAAAATTGGATCATACTGTGATCAAACTCTGATCAGCGTATGATTAGCATAATTGGCCCTATTCTCTCAGACAAGAGAAAATACTGTGGCTAACACTAGAAAGCCACCGACTAGCTGCCGACACTAGGAAGCCACCGACTAGCTGCCGACACTAGGAAGCCACCGACTAGCTGCCGACACTAGGAAGCCACCGACTAGCTGCCGACACTAGGAAGCCACCGACTAGCTGCCGACACTAGGAAGCCACCGACTAGCTGCCGACACTAGGAAGCCACCGACTAGCTGCCGACACTAGGAAGCCACCGACTAGCTGCCGACACTAGGAAGCCACCGACTAGCTGCCGACACTAGGAAGCCACCGACTAGCTGCCGACACTAGGAAGCCACCGACTAGCTGCCGACACTAGGAAGCCACCGACTAGCTGCCGACACTAGGAAGCCACCGACTAGCTGCCGACACTAGGAAGCCACCGACTAGCTGCCGACACTAGGAAGCCACCGACTAGCTGCCGACACTAGGAAGCCACCGACTAGCTGCCGACACTAGGAAGCCACCGACTAGCTGCCGACACTAGGAAGCCACCGACTAGCTGCCGACACTAGGAAGCCACCGACTAGCTGCCGACACTAGGAAGCCACCGACTAGCTGCCGACACTAGGAAGCCACCGACTAGCTGCCGACACTAGGAAGCCACCGACTAGCTGCCGACACTAGGAAGCCACCGACTAGCTGCCGACACTAGGAAGCCACCGACTAGCTGCCAACACTAGAAAGCCACTGACTTGCTGCCAACACTAGGAAGCCAGTGACTAGCTGCCAACACTAGGAGGCCACTGACTAGCTGCCAACACTAGGAGGCCACTGACTAGCTGCCAACACTAGAAAGCCACTGACTAGCTGCCAACACTATGAAGCCACTGAGTAGCTGCCAACACTATGAAGCCACTGACTAGCTGCCAACACCAGGAAGCCACTGACTAGCTGCCAACACGAGGAAGCCACTGACTAGCTGCCAACACTAGGAAGCCACTGACTAGCTGCCAACACTAGGAAGCCACTGACTAGCTGCCAACACTAGGAAGCCACTGACTAGCTACCAACACTAGGAAGCCACTGACTAGCTGCCAACACCAGGAAGCCACTGACTAGCTGCCAACACTAGGAAGCCACTGACTAGCTGCCAACTGCCAGAGAATCCTCTTCAGGAAGAAGACCGCAGTCTTTTTCTTGAAGTAGCTCCACTTAGGAAAACCATGGTAGGATAGGCATCAGCGTCTTAAAAATCCTCCAAAAGCTCACCAGAACATGCTCAGGTCCTCGTATAGACACAAGCATCCTTGCATCGTTTTTGTTGATGGCGGTGTGTTTCCCAACTTGTTTCTTCTGACGTCTTCTTTGCTGTCATCATTTTCATTTGTTCCATATAGTGGATGCTTACTGAAGCAGCTAAAAGAAGTTATATAAGATAGAATGTGCACAGCAAGTCCGTTCCACATTGCAGTGCATATTTTTATTCTTTTTGATGCTTTTTAGCATTTTTTTTTTAAAGGGAGGCTTCTAGGAGGAATCTGCCTGAAAAAGATGTGTGCATGTATATAAAAAAGAGCATTTCCTGAAGTAGTTTTCACTAGAAAACTCAATTTTGAGCACCTCTCAAAAACAGTGTGTGCACATACTCCAGGGCTTAATTCACATGGCCATGTCAAATTTTGCTTCAGTAGCAATGAACAGCACATGGATAGCTTCAGTCTGCATTCAGTCATTTCTCGCTTCCATAAATGTGAATGGCTGAATCAGAAGTTCCTAAACAGAGTTTTCTCAGATAAGGCACAAATGTCAAAGAAATAAAACAATGTGTAATTAGCCCTATTGATTTCATTTGGTCACATTAATGGGAGGTGCGTAGTTGGGATGAGATAAAAAAAAAACCTGCCATGTGAAGAAGAGGCAAGACTCCAACATTTATAGCTCAGATGTGCCATCATTTATTGATCTTGGGGGCTTCAGAAGTGCATAAAGGGGACAAGAACAACTGCAGCAAAGCTCAGCAGGACGATGGGCAGCACTATGTACAGTAGCTATGGTTTGTGCCAACATACGTGTTCAAAAATCATACTACAGAGACCCCCAAAATCTAAGCACAGGGTCCATAGATTAAATAGGAATGTATCTGGTTTTCCCTCTCTACAACCATGTAGCCATCATTTTCTTTGGTGGGAACATTTTCTTGCTCATTTCAGTATGCGTTCATTAATGATTTTCACTTGATACATCAAATGACAAGCTTTCATGTTTTGTATGAACATTACTAATTTTGGGCATTTTTGTACAGTGACCACTACTTTACATAACAAAATGACCCCACGTGTAGAATTACATCCAAAGGCAAAAACAGAAACTTGAAAGCTAAAGCTTCCAGCAGAAAGCTGACAAGCAGCATTCCCATGTGTCCCCCCAGGAGGACATCGTCAGCCACCAGAAGCAATGTGACTGATGGAGTCTGCAAGTGTTCTCACAGGAGAAGCGCCATCGGAACACAGAGATGCAGTCACACGTTCCCTCTGGAGCCCACCAGACTTTACACACGTGTTCCAGTAATGTCAGCAAGATTAAATGACAAACCGGTTAAAGACAGAGGACGGCTTCTCCTTCAAATAGAAAAGAAATACACCCGCAGAAGGAAAGACAACTATACTGACACCATCCTCCACATGTCAGCAGCTTTTATGGACCATGCACAGTCATGTAATTGTCGGCTGCGACAAGGGTAAAAAAAATAAAATATCACCTTTTTAGAACATTCGATTAACCATTAACCGGTCGATAATAATCCACATACTGCGGATTCTGTGCCTCATATGCGATCACCTAACCATTAGGCTAACAGACCATTTACCGTGCTTGGGACCGTCTCCTCTAGGCCTCATGTACGCCTCTATTACGGCATACTACAATACCTAGAGAAGTAGATGCGCCAATTATTGCTTCTCTATGCCATATTAGATGCTTTAGGTACAGAGCAAAAAATCGTTATCATGGAAGATTAAAGGGGTGGTCAGAAACTAACCGGAATTTAATCCTAAATGTTTAATGTAATAATCTACGGTAATCTTTTTCTAATATACTTTTATTAAAAATCCCCTACCGTTCCCACTCTACTCTAACTGCTGTATTATATTGTTGTTGTTTTTTTATCAACTTCCTGTTTGATATTTCGTTTGAGTATCCCATCATGCACTGGAGATTCTCAAACAAGAAGTTATATGGGGCAGAGGCCACAGACACTGCCGCAGCCTATGTCTCCACCTTGACATGAAGCGTCATCTGTGACCTCAGGGGCTGGGCTAGTCCCTCCTCTAGTGAGCGCGCGTCGGCTGTCAATTCCAGCATATGCAGCGCAGGATCTTGTTATTGTGCAATATTCTTTTTAATTCCCAGTGACAGTGCGCACTGTCGCAGTCAGAAGTGATGAGTCGTCCAGAGAGCGCACGGTCAGTGCGAATTGTAAGGAGATAACCTGGCAAGCAGGAAAAGCAGAGACAAGATCCACCACCCCAAAAGTAACATCGGTATTTAAGGCAGGGCTGGCATCTGTTCTCGCCGCTTGTTGGATTCTTTCTCTAAAATGCACACTGACAGCACACACTTTTTCCGGCTCATCACTTCTCATCAGAGTCGTTGAGGGAGTGCACAGTAACCGTTCATTAAAAATATTGCACAGTGACAAGATCCTACTGAGCATACGTCGGAATTGACAAACAACGCATGCTAAATAGAGCCGAAACTAGCCCCAAAAAAGGGGTGTCACTAATGATACTTTATTTCAGAGTGGGGACATAGGCTGCCACAACTCTGTTGTCCGAATACCTGAGACTCCTTCCCTTTCCCTAACGCTAGGGGCGCCCAAGCTATTCCTGCGCCCCGGATTACTTCTGATGGTGAAGAAGCCAGGGCCATGGACCTTGTAGACCTCCTGATTCAGACCTATAGCTGTCCCCCACAAAGGGAAGTGGAGAGTAATAGTGTATGTATATACCCAAACCAGACTAACAAGGGAGGACGTACAAGGATAACTGAAAAACAGACAACAAAGAGGAACACCAGGGAGAAAAGGCAGGTAAACAAAATAGGAAATGATGAGGAATCGCATACAACAGAAACACCAAGCAACAATCATAGATCAACACTCCAAACGCCTCTACCAACAATCGACACCTCCACTCCACACAAGGCAATACAAAACTTACACTGGCAGTCCAGAATGCCAGAAGCAAGAATATTTAGGAGAGAGGAGTGGCCAATACTCAACAGCTGAGATCATCCAAGCAGGAAAGCTACAGAGACTCCAAGCTGAACAGTTTAACTCCTGCACTGCTAACAGAAACCTGCACCGTTTAATATGAAGGGAAGTGCTTCTAATCAGTGCAGCAGTATGTGAAGTCAGACGCGGTCTTCTGGCCCCCCTTTGTTGCAGTAAACCCGTGACATAGGCTTTATTTTAGGATGGTGACAGTGACTGCAGCCGCTGCCCTTGATGACGTCTCCTTTGAGTATCCCAGCATGCACTTGGGGATTCCCAAACAAAATTTCATTAAACAGGAAGATGGTAAAAAAAATAAAATAAATAAAGCAGTTAGATTAAAAAAGGAAAAGGAAAGGAATTTTTAATTAAAGCATATTACAAAAGCAATTAGATTATTACATTAAATGAACAAGACATTTAGGATTAAATCAGTGTTTGTTTCTGATCACCCTTATAACTTCATTCATAAGGTGCCCAGTGGAGGACAGCAGTAGTTCAGTCACACCGTTTGTGTATGGTCATGCAGGACTCGGTGGCCTTGAGTTATCCTTTGCGATATACTGAACGCACTCTTGTCTTGTGGCATTCGTTGCCTTATATTTTTGTGTCAAATTCCTTGAAATGGTGCACGGGGTTCATGAATTTGGCATATAATTTAAAAAAATGCTTTTTATTTTTGTTTTTAAAGCCTTTTATAAGATGCACCTTTTCCCTACAAGTCTGGAGGAGCAAGTTCTCAAGGAAGAAGAAGAATTAAAAAAAAAAAAAAAAAAAATTAAAAAAGTGGAGTAAATCTTGAAGAGAACAGGGCGCAGATAATAAAGCCACGAAAAAGAAAGGACTCCAAAAACTGGAGAAACGACACTGATTAATCGGGTCAGTACGAACAGTATCCCTGAGCACTTATGGACATATTTAGGAGTTAGCCTTAGGCTAGGTTCACATTGCGTTAATGGGTTAACGCTAACGGACTGCGTTACACGGCGAAATTGCCGCAATTAACGCCATGCAACGGGTCCGTTAGCGCACCCATTGACAGCAATGTGATTTTTCTCTGTAGCGCATCGCTAGCGCATGCCATTTAGCACATCTGTAGCGCATCGCTAGCGATGTGCCGTTATTTTGTCTTCCAGCGTCCGAGGTCCGTTCCTCACTAGCCTAGGCTAGGTTCACATTGCGTTAGGGCAATCCGTTTAGCGCATAGCGCTAGCGGATTGCGCTAACACAATGTCTTTATAGGGGTTGCGTTTGTAGTTCCCGCTAGCGCAGATCCCCGATCTGCGCTAGCGAGGAACAGACCTCGGACGCACCTCGGACGCTGCAAGCAGCGTCCGAGGTCCGTCACAGAATAATGGCACATCGCTAGCGCGTGCCGAAAATGGCATGCGCTACAGAGAAAAATCACATTGCTGTCAATGGGTGCGCTAACGGACCCGTTGCACGGCGTTAATTGCGACAATTTCGCCATGCAACGCAGTGCGTTAGCGTTAACCCATTAACGCAGTGCGAACCTAGCCTTAGCATTTATTTCGGGGGATGAAACTTTGGACTCGATTTTATGTGGTAGAGTGGCCAAAAAAAGGGTGAGAAAAATGTAAAATACCTTTAGAAAGTAGGTCCATTTCGTTGGGGTTAGTGGATATGATTTTCATCGGCATGCAGAGAGCATAAATTACACTCTTCATGTCATCCAGCACTTTTCTCATATTAAGTACATTTTATACAAATTATTGAAACATGAAGAACTCGCTTCCATTATAAAAACTTTCATGATGAGTTTCCACGCTAAATACATTGATCATTTAACCACAGGACCGGGAATGAGTGTATGATTTCTGTGGATCTAACTGTTAAAACCCCACTGTTCCTGTGAACTGGGGTCCCAAAGTCCCCTGTGACAAGCGAGTAGTGATCACGCATGCACACTACTGTTCCATTTACACTGTGGTAATACATTTGACACCTATCCTGTGAATCAATTATCCAGGGGAAAACCCGTTAAAGCGGTGGTCTTACATTATGATGTTATGGCATATCACTAGGATATACAATGACAATACGATTGGTGGTCAACTAGAAAAGAGAAGAAATTCTGTATTCAAAGGGAATAGGTCAGCAGGCTTTCCAATGTAATTTGAGAGCAGCAAGATGTAGGACAGAGACCCTGATTCCAGTGATGTGTCACTTACTGGACTGTTGGTTATTATTTCAATAAAAATCAATGTTTTATCAACAGTAGATTTTCACTACAGGACTAGTTGTCTCGTGCCATGTAGTCCTCCTGCACTGTATAACCCCGCTTTCCGACAATGTACACAGAGAGCTGCCAGTAGTGGTGTATAGATCTCAGCATTCACAGATCTAGCTGTTCTGCAACAGATAATAGTGATTTTGTCAAAACTGCAGCAAGTGTAAGTGACACATCACTGGAATCAGGGTCTCAGCCCCTACATCATGTCACTCTCAGATAACATAGCAAACATCTGGTGACAGACTCCCTTTAAGAAGTGGACTGACTTACTTTTTGAAAATTAGAGCTATGAGTATTGTCTGAGGTTTACGATCTGATCCCAATAATGTCATTCTTTCTTTTCATAATGGAGCCAATGAAGATGTGATTGATCCGTTTTCTAATGTTGAGGGATCCCATTAACTTATAATCGGGTCCATCATAAAGAACAGAATGCCACCAGAGATGAAACCAGCGCCAGTGTGAACAGAGACAGATATCGCTTCCTATCTCAGGCTGCTGCTATACGTTTTCCCTTACTGTTTTTTCCTTGATTAAGTCACTGGTTTCCTTTTGAAGCGACTTTTGTGCTTGACAATGCTAAAAACAAATGATTCCCGTGTGTAGCACTTGTGAAAGTACAGTGTTACGTGAGAGGGTGCTCAGGGCACAGCGCTGTCACAATGCGCAGGGCGCCCGCCCAGGAGAACAGGGGGCTTCCTCGCTGTAGTATATAATGAGAAGTGTGGATTTCTGTGTACCAATCTATTCTGCATTGTCTGATGGCAGCCACTTTGATTTCTAACTCTTGCAGTCTATTATTCCAATGCAGCTGCTTCCCCGCAAAAGAGATGTTACAGTTTCTTTTGTAAATCATAAATCATGCAGCCATTGATCTGACTGCTTCCGACAGTGGCTGTATGATAAACTTGTAACAAAAATATTTCCCAGCGCAAAAAAAATATTTATTCAATGTGAAATATTGGCAGCGCTTATTTCTGTGCAGTTACATATGCCACAGGGGATATAGTACGATGGCGGACCTGGGGGCTCGGTACCATCCGTCATTAGGAAATGCTAGCGGATCACTTCTCTTCCATCTTACATATGTGTTGGTTCATCCCTTTCCTCCATATACCATTCATTTCCGCATATTTTAGAGGGGAATAAACGGGATCAGAAGCTTTAGGCATACCAGCCGACTTACTATCGCAATCTTGCCTTGCGCAGGCGTGTACTACGGAGGACACAGAATGAACTTCAATCCAATATTGCGGCCAGCATGCAGCCAGCGGGTAAGAAAAGGGTGAATCAAGCACCTGAAAACTCCGCCCCTATGACCGAAAACCGGTCCCGCCATATTCAGTTGACAGGTTCCCTTTAAGATCAGGAACAACTGAAGTAGGATTCCCATTGGAGTTCCTCACCAGAAGAGCAGCACCACCACACGGTCCTTCACATGTTACTGACTTTTCCCTCTCACTTTTCCTCACTTTTAACTAGAGGCCTCCATACAGATGCAATGAGCCATCTGATGTGTACAGAGGTCTCCCGAATATCCCCCCAAACTATAATGTGGTTAATTTGGTTTCATTCACTATCATTTCACCGGCCGATAAAGAGGCGCATGCTGCACTATTCTGCCTGGGATTTTTGGCTGGATCTGCAATGTAGCCATCAACACAGCCATATTCCATCTCATAGCTATTCCTTTCCATTTCCTCACTTACTAGAATGCATTGCTTCTGCTATTAACCAACGGCACACGCTTGCCCCGAATTGAAAGCCCACCTTTATATTATGGTTGTATTCAGTTTGACAGACAGGAGGCCAGGAGCAGAGAGCCAACACCCCCACTTCCTGCCATCTGTCTCCATGTCTCTGCTCCTTGTGACGGATTACAGATGATAAAAGGCAATGGACCACCAGTTAAACAGAAGTGGGACACCTAGTGACCAGCACAAAGGAGTGATTATTTTAAATTTTTTAAGGCAGGTCAACAACATCATGAAATTAATTACCGTAGGTTAAAACCAACAGAAAATACTTACTCTTCATGACGCAAGTCATTGATTGTTCGGTCTAATGAGATCATATCACTGGCGACCATGTTAAATCCAAATTCCTTAATGCTGGCCTGGACTGATTCTTTGTAGTCTGAACCCAAGATGTATGGCTTTCCTTCTTCACCCGGTCCACCTACCACACCCTGGGGCTCTGGTTCTTTCGGTTCGAAATTTCCTAGAACTCCTTGGCGAAGCACTGGGTCTGAATACAAATGCGTCTGGGGCTTAAAAGTTAGAAACTGGCGCTGCATCACATTTTGCTGGTTATTAACCTTCCCGTCCAGGCGGTCTTGATCATTTTGGACTTTGTTCTTCCTGCGTATCGACTCAAGGTCTACTTCTACGCCCTCAACGCGAGGCCATGGCACGACAGGCTGGAATTCATTTTTGGGAGCTAGGTTATTTTCTAATTTTCCAGGCTGAGGGAGATTTGCATTATCTTCCTGCAAATGAAAATAATTAAATAAGAATCAAGATCAGGTATAAAAAAAAAGAAATCATCAACAAAATAATTATGCACATGGCAAGAAGTTTCAGCTTTCAAAAATATACGAAAACATATAAAGTACATGCAGGTATGTTTACGGTGTGTGACTATATAAGGAGTTACGTCATGTGGATTTTAAGAGGCTTTCCAGGAATTAAAAGTCATAAATTGAAGGAGGCACTTTAAAGATACTAAGAAATTGCATAATTAGGTGCACACGAATATGTGGTTTTCAGAGCAGCGCTCTTTACTATTGGGAGCCATTTGGTAACATGCATTGTTAACAGGAATTTCCTACACTACCAGGAACCAAGGAGCCATCATCAAAATACAAATACCTCTGAGGTCACAGGTCATTGCATAGCCAATCAGCACATTAGAACAGCCTGGGGGGGGTTCGATTCAAATTGTTTTTACCAAAAATCTAGCATAACTATCTGAACAAAATAGAGTGCTACCGAGCCTTAGTATTGAATTCACAAAAGTGTGTAGTGCTGGTGCTACAAAATCAGAGTTGTGCAGTTCGTAAGCCACACTACTGACTCCTCAATGTCCCTGACTCCGAAGCCACAGTACGGCCTCACTACTGAGCATGTACATAAAGTGCAGCACAGATTCATCTCAGCTCAGACACCACAGCACGGCCTCACTACTGAGTATGTACATGTACGCCCCCTGAGGAAGGTTTCTTAACCGAAACGCGCAACGGGGTCAGCGGTGGACGGCGTGGTGACGGGTGTTATATTCTGGTATGTTTCTACTATAGCTTTTACACTATACTGTTATATGCCAATTATGGCTCTATATCAGGCTATGCCGTGATACTCCCTCTTGATTTATCATTGCTTATTTATATACTTTATGGATACCGTCCACGGCTTTCATTGGGCACTTGTTGTGCCGCATGCTTGCATGTTTCCCCATGCTTTCCTTGTACCCGTTTGTCTATTTTTATGATAATAAAGCATTGTTTGATATTTTGGATATATAAACTGCTTGTGGTGCTTTTGGTTTTTTCTGAGTATGTACATTACGTTGCAGCACAGATTCATCTCAGCTCCGACGCCACAGCACTGCCTCACTACTGAGCATGTACATAAAGTGCAGCACAGATTCATCTGAGCTCCGACTCCACAGCACTGCCTCACTACTGAGCATGTACATAAAGTGCAGCACACATTCATCTGAGCTCAGACTCCACAGCACTGCCTCACTACTGAGCATGTACATAAAGTGCAGCACACATTCATCTGAGCTCAGACTCCACAGCACTGCCTCACTACTGAGCATGTACATAAAGTGCAGCACAGATTCATCTGAGCTCCGACTCCACAGCACTGCCTCACTACTGAGCATGTACATAAAGTGCAGCACAGATTCATCTGAGCTCAGACTCCACAGCACTGACTCACTACTGAGCATGTACATAAAGTGCAGCACAGATTCATCTGAGCTCCGACTCCACAGCACTGCCTCACTACTGAGCATGTACATAAAGTGCAGTACACATTCATCTGAGCTCAGACTCCACAGCACTGCCTCACTACTGAGCATGTACATAAAGTGCAGCACAGATTCATCTGAGCTCCGACTCCACAGCACTGCCTCACTACTGAGCATGTACATAAAGGGCGGCACAGATTCATCTGAGCTCCGACTCCACAGCACTGCCTCACTACTGAGCATGTACATAAAGGGCGGCACAGATTCATCTGAGCTCCGACTCCACAGCACTGGTCACTACTGAGCATGTACATAAAGGGCGGCACAGATTCATCTGAGCTCCGACTCCACAGCACTGCCTCACTACTGAGCATGTACATAAAGTGCAGCACAGATTCATCTGAGCTCCGACTCCACAGCACTGCCTCACTACTGAGCATGTACATAAAGTGCAGCACACATTCATCTGAGCTCAGACTCCACAGCACTGCCTCACTACTGAGCATGTACATAAAGTGCAGCACACATTCATCTGAGCTCAGACTCCACAGCACTGCCTCACTACTGAGCATGTACATAAAGGGCGGCACAGATTCATCTGAGCTCCGACTCCACAGCACTGCCTCACTACTGAGCATGTACATAAAGGGCGGCACAGATTCATCTGAGCTCCGACTCCACAGCACTGCCTCACTACTGAGCATGTACATAAAGTGCAGCACACATTCATCTGAGCTCAGACTCCACAGCACTGCCTCACTACTGAGCATGTACATAAAGGGCGGCACAGATTCATCTGAGCTCCGACTCCACAGCACTGCCTCACTACTGAGCATGTACATAAAGGGCGGCACAGATTCATCTGAGCTCCGACTCCACAGCACTGCCTCACTACTGAGCATGTACATAAAGGGCGGCACAGATTCATCTGAGCTCCGACTCCACAGCACTGCCTCACTACTGAGCATGTACATAAAGTGCAGCACACATTCATCTGAGCTCAGACTCCACAGCACTGCCTCACTACTGAGCATGTACATAAAGTGCAGCACAGATTCATCTGAGCTCCGACTCCACAGCACTGCCTCACTACTGAGCATGTACATAAAGGGCGGCACAGATTCATCTGAGCTCAGACTCCACAGCACTGCCTCACTACTGAGCATGTACATAAAGTGCAGCACAGATTCATCTCAGCTCAGACTCCACAGCAGGGCCTCACTACTGAGCATGTACATAAAGTGCAGCACACATTCATCTGAGCTGGATGGATATCTCGTCCTGATACGTGCACATTTCCGTACATAGTACCAATATTTGTCATTTTTTGAATAAAGATATATCTTTTCATTAAATATTGCTTGCCTGGATTTTTCATGCCTATCCATTGTTTTGTGGTATCTCGGCTGGTTTCCTCACTCAGAGTGGTTTCTACTTCTTTTACAGATCACCGCGGCTATTCATTATAGATATATAAGGTTATAATTTTAATTTTTTGTAAACTTTTAGTACCGTGCGGTGTTACTCTTGTGTTTATTCACTACTGAGCATTCCAAAGACATACTGATAGGGAATTTACGGTAGATTGTGAGCCCCATTGGGGACAACGATGATAATGTGTGTAAACTGTAAAGCGCTGCGGAATATGTTAGCGCTATATAAAAATAAAGATTATTATTATGTACATAAAGTGCAGCACAGATTTATCTCAGCTCCAACTCCACAGCACGGCCTCACTATTGAGCCTGTACATAAAGTGCAGCACAGATTCATCTGAGCTCCGACTTCACAGCACTGCCTCACTACTGAGCCTGTACAAAAAGTGCAGCACAGATTCATCAACTAAAAGCTGAGATTCTTAGATAAGGAACAGAACAGACATTTATAGGACCTTTCATAACTTTCCCAAATTCTTATGAAAACTTCTACAGCAATACCGACTTCAACTCCGAATCAAGCAAAATCGACACCGATTCAAACTACATGACTCTACAGACCAGTGTAAAATGCAGCGAATTTTTCTGCAAGTAAATAAGGAGCATAAAATCCGCTGCATTATCACTACTTAGGAATATACCCAGCAACGAATGTGTTCTCAGAAAAATACTTGATACGTTTTAATGTTAAACGTAGTGAAACGTTTTAACAAAATGTAGCCGATGTCCTTGTTTCCCACCATTTTCAATGCCACTATCCTGCAGTTTTCTGTACATTGAGCCTCATAACAGGTTATTGTTCACTACTTATTGTGGAATCTCATTATCATCACAGACAGGATTACAATGACAGGTGTAACATAGAATCCACCATTCACAATAGATGATGGACACAGCTTACCTCCCCCTCTCCCTGCCTAATGGCTTCTGAACAGATCAAAAGGAGATGCCAAGAAAACGCTCTGGAGGTACGTGAACATGGTATCATTTAGACACTGACGCAACACAAGAGCTTTCCAAGGCAAAGACATTTCAGAAAATCGCTGGTGTTGATTTTTCTGGACTCCTTATGTGGCGGCCTCGCTGCTGGCATCTACTTTCTACATTTTATATATAAAATGATAGTGGCTGCCATGCCAAAGCTGTCAGAAAAAAAGAACTACCGTAGTTACTTCTTTTAGCAGTTTCATGGCTTTCATAGCAAGTCGTTTTAACATTGCTGTGAATCATATTCATTCGTTGAAGGATTTTTTTAGTGCTTTTTCAGGCGGGTTCCAGGCAGAATCTGGGTGAAAAAGAGGTTGTGTGCGCACACGGTTACTGAAGCTATTGAGCATCTCCACTCTATGGTTTCTTATGGTCCATGTGGCTAATGTAAAGGATATCTCTGAATGTTAACAGCAGTTCAGGGAAGAAGTCTCCCTGTACAGTCAAGTACAAATTAAAAAAAAAAATCTATAAAATCCAAAAATATAAAACTAAATCTTAAAAATAAAAGGAATATTTATCAGTATCTGGTGTTCACATCTTTTCTTAAGGAGTACACCGCTTGCTGTTTTACAGGGACTGGCGAGGTCCTAAAAAGGAAGTGTTCAGTGGCATGGTAGCGCCACTAGCTATAACTGAGCGCTCTCCTGTGCTTTTCGTCTCCAGCATGGGAGAAGAGTCGGTGACCTGAGGCTCGTCAGATCTAACCTGCTTCAGAGTGGAGCTAGCAAACTGTAAAGCATAGAGCCTGGGAGCGGAGCACGTTCTTTGCCTAAGGAAAGAGCTACTCCCGAGACCCCAAGGTGGTCCATAACTTAGGTAACAAACTGTACTCATATTTACAATAGTGATAACTTTTTCTTATGTCCAGTGTAAAACAAACTTGTAAAGGTGTAAAAATCAAATCCCCAGAAGTCCAAGGTTCTTAGAGGCGCCTATAGCAACAACATATAACACATGTAAACCATCCGATGGGGAATGAGGCATGGTTAATGGCCGACACTGATCCCGAACAACAGAATGACGGGTCTCCGCGCAGAATAGTGATGCCAGGCCGGTAATGCTGTAAAACACACCCAACTGTGCAATCATAGGCAATGTTTGAACAGCTCGAGTATAGTTAAGCACATAGCAATTGATCTGAGCGCCGTAAGAGAAGAGGCGGACAAAGTGCAATTATTACCAGATAGTAGCAAGTCTCTGAAGTATACTCTTTGCTCATCGAAAGTCAGTCATTAAAAAGTACTTGATTCTGCAGTGGCCATGATTAATATTTGCCCTGACTGGAATACACATACACATACCTTTAATTTCAATTCAAATAGACTCCTAGTTTCCCATTAAATAGAATACTAAACTTGTAAATGAATGTTGGAATTAAAAGGAACCTGTCATGTCAAAATAGTGGTGTAGTAGTACAGGCACTTGTCCCCAAATACAAAATGAAACTTTTTTCATAGAGAACTTCTGATCAGTAACATCTAACGACCGGCTGGTGCTGTCCACCACTTCTACATTGAAGACATACCATTAGAATTGGTCACAAATACGAAAAACAGCATCCGGAGCTGGAACAAGTACTGCATCTCTAACCCCACAGAAGTGTATGGGAGTTGAGCTGCAGTAGCCATTAATGGCCGCTGAGCAATGAATGGCCATACTGTTCAGGGTTCAGCATGGTGTTTGCAGGATGCTGCCACAGCTGGCAACAGCTTATAGTGGGTATGCTGGGTGTTGGCCAACCACCAATCTAATATGGATGTCAATCTCAATTATAGGTCTTCAATATTATCAGTCCTGGACAACCCTTTAACAAATCGTATTGTCCTACAATAGACAGGCCAGAGGAGATGTTCTTAGCTGTGGCCAGTGGTCTTTCAGACCAATGACAAGACAGTATGGAGGAGGGGGACAGAACTTAGCTCCAGTACAAGCCCCCCTTTAGAGCGCATAGCGTGGGGGCTTCATTGGATTGCGGCACCGGCTCCCCCTGTTTACTACTGGCTAATTCGGTTAGAGTTCTGTTTTGGTCTGTCCCTTAGTTCAATGTTTAGGCTCTATTCCTATCGCCCTTTTTTGATTTGTTATGGCTAAAGGTACTTACCTTTCGTGGATTGGTTCTTTTAGTCCTCATGTGACAGGCAGAAATGAGTCCGATTGGTTAACAGATTTCGGCGCCAAGTAGAAGAGCTTCTAAAGCCCTGCATTCCTGCCCGAAGAAGTTACAGCAGCCGGGATTTTAATTACAGCTGAAATTAATGTTGTCATGGTATTTATTAGATGGTGCTCGCCCAGCTTGCTGGGTGGAGACTGGATGGTTTTATTGTATATGGAGTAATGAATTTATTGGTTTATTATATTTAATATTTGAGTAACCATTAATAAATACCGCAGACTTTTATCTTCACACGATGTGTATTGTGTCATTTTATTTGGTAAGTTGGGAAGATGGTGAGAGGCGGAGGGAGGGTTTGGTGCCTGCTATCCCATGAGGCACTGGGGAGATTTTGTTAACCAAATAGAGCTACTTAACACGTAGGCTGGTTTTACAGGAACTAGTGAAAAAACAACAAAAATACACTGTTCCAGTATATCAGGCAACCATAAGAGACAAGGGATTTATGGTTTGGGAGACCACTTTAAATCATGTACCATCCTTGGAAAATGCAGCGTGCTATAAAGATGGCCATACACTTGAAAACGTTATCAGCAGGCAGCATTTTAACTGGACATTGAAATCTAACACGCTTAAACCTCTTTCCCCGTTATCTGCAATCTGGGGTCTGTCAGAAAGCCCTTAGGCGGATTAATCGAGTTCATATTAACCAGTGGTCAAGCGAAACCTGCATCTGGGCATTTCACCACCACACGGTCTTGTATGGATCTTCTGATTTCCATTTTGTATTTCGGATTGCTTTGCTAGCATTATACAGACTGACTATGTTCTGTGCCAGGTGACTTGTGTATACTGTTTCGCATATGATAGCGGGCTCACTACTTAGCATATAGAGCAGAACCCTGGTCATTTGCACATTTTACCCCACTAATCTGCATAGGCAACTACTTTAGTGGTGATGTATGCACATAGTATATGACAAGCATAGTTAGGCGTGGTTTGCAGTGTAATTTCATCTTCTGTACATGCGTTATTTATCCTACACAAACCTCTAGTGATTCCTTTGTGTAATAAAATCACTAAATGAAATTTGGATTATTAATATTCTTAATAAAGATGAACTCTAATTTGTATGGATTTTTGCCTTCTGAATTGTTTTTTGGTCTAGTATCACCTTAAAAAGCAACAGTGTAGGGTAGCCACACGATAGACATACCCTCTGGGTCAAAAGCAGAATCAGCTGTGGAGGATATCCACTATTAAAACATAGCTTTTAATTAAACAAGTTTAAAATATTGCACTCCCAAAATTAGACATAAACAAAAACAAATATAAGTGCTCAAGTGAACCAGTGCTCAAGATTAAAATTTGGATTGGTCTCACCAAAGATGACGGACATACGATGGTATACTTCCAGCTGTGGGAATAGGGTCCGGGGTTGTGGAATAGAGGCAGGGCTCATGGCTCACTATCTACCCTGTGTAACTACTGTCCTCACAAGGACAGGCCCCAAATGGACCCCACTATGGATAACCGCCATCTTAGACTGCGGACACAGACAGTCATTTCTACTTTGGGGCACCTAGCCACTGCGGGACCCATGATATGTACGGACTTCTATTTGGACTATTGGCACGTACCTCTACTGAACTCCCCTGATGATTCTCCGCGACTGGAGTTGAAACGCTTAGGGAGGAAAAGGATCTTTAGTTGGGAGAAGAAAGAACCCTGTCTTCATTTACACTTTGGTGTGGCGGTTATCCATAGTAGGGTCCATTTGGGGCCTGTCCTTGTGAGGACAGGAGTTACACAGGGGTACACAGGGTAGATAGTGCATTCTGAGCCCTGCCTCTATTCCACAACCCTGGACCCTATTCCCACAGCTGGAAGTATACCATCGTATGTCCGTCATCTTTGGTGAGACGAATCCAAATTTTAATCTTGAGCACTGGTTCACTTGAGCACTTATTTTTGTTTGTGTCTAATTTTGGGTGTGCAATATTTTAAACTTGTTTAATTAAAAGCTATGTTTTAATAGTGGATATCCTCCACAGTTGATTCTACTATCTAGTATCACCTTAATCACAGGTCCATAAATTGACCAAAAACAAAACCAAAAAAGGCCTCTTGATTAAGGCAATACTAGGTAATACTAAATATCACTTTAATCAAGTGGCCTTTTTTTTTTTGTTTGTGGTCAATTTATGGACTTGCGCATACGCCAATGCTTCTAGGGTAGACTATATGTATAATATGGGAAGTATCAGAGTTTTGCCCACAGTTGTCAGATCCAAGAACATTTAAATTATTTATTTCAGTAAATTACTATATTATCCATTTAAAGGAATGGACCAGTGCTGAAGATCAATAAGCAACCATAATACCTAAGGGATGGTGCTTCAGACAGCACAGACTTACATATTATTTCAAAGATTGTTTTCTTGAAAATTGGTCCACACATTTTGGAAATATACTGTATCTATTGTTATGATCTGGTGGTTTAGGAGCAACATGGGACGAGCTCTGAAGGAGGTGGTACCTGTACTGACCGCAGTCCCTAAGCTCAACACCACACTAGAAGTAGCCGTGGGATGCTCCTGTCACTCCCTAGGCACCTCGTCACAGCCTGAGAATAAACTACCCCTAAAGATAGAAACAGGAAAACTATCTTGCCTCAGAGAAAATCCCCAAAGAATAGATAGCCCCCCACAAATAATGACTGTGAGTGGAGAGGGAAAAGGCATACACATAATGAAACCAGGATGTAGCACAGGAGGCCAGTCTAGCTAGATAGATAGGACAGGATAGAATACTGTGCGGTCAGTATTAAAAACTACAAAAATCCACACAGAGTTTACAAAAATCTCCACACCTGACTAAAGGTGTGTAGGGTAAATCTGCTTCCCAGAGCTTCCAGCTTAACAGAATTAATCCATACTGACAAGCTGGACAAAACATAGAATGCACAGAACGAATAAGTCCACAACAAGTGGACAGAAAAGATCAAAGCAAGGACTTATCTTTGCTGAACTGGTCAGGATATCAGGGAAATCCAAGAGAGATGTGAATCCAACCAGGAACCATTGACAAGAGGCACTGGCTGAAGGGAAGAGCCAGGCATAAATAGCCGAGCAGAAAGACAATCAGTGGAAGCAGCTGCAGACTGCTAAATCCAAGGAGCAGCCATTCCACTTAAAACCACCGGCGGGAGCCCAAGAGCAGAACTCACAAAAGTGCCACCTACAACCACCGGAGGGAGCCCAAGAGCGGAATTCACAACAATCTATGCTACTTCTCGGGGAGAGCGGCCCTACGTAGAGACGTGATTAATTCAGGACATAATTTTAACCTGACACTCCCTTTCCATTTGATAAATTCTGTAGAGCAGAGGTCCCCAACTCCAGTCCTCAAGGCCCACCAACAGGTCATGTTTTCAGGATTTCCTTTGCATTGCACAGGTGATGCAATTATTACCTGGGCAAGACTAAGGAAATCCTGAAAACATGACATGTTGGTGGGCGTTGAGGACTGGAGTTGGGGACCCCTGCTGTAGAGTAATGCCATGATTCATCAAATGCCATAGTTTCTGCTAGAATTCTGGTATAAAACTTTTTGAATGGTCACAAAATATTTGCACAACTCATAGTTTCACAAACGTTTTCCAGTGTTTGAAACCAGGCTTGGCTTCTTTTAGTGGCATTTTGAAAATTAAGAGGAGATTGATGGGAAGGGGCTGACAAGTTCATCATAATTTACCACACAAAAGTGGGGGAAACGAAAACAAAAATGTATAATTCTTGAGGATGAGCATGGAAGCTGGAAAAATATGCCAAGTTTATTAAGAGAATGCCTCTTAATGAAACTGTCACATCTTACTACAGAACAGTTAAAGACTCAAAATGCCGTTGTATTGGAATTATGCGTTAAAGTGTTAGGCAGGTGTGGAGAAAATGCTGAAAAGTAAGAATGATTCAAAAATAGAAGTCTTAAGAGTTTATTAGTAATTAATAAATTGGAAAGCGAATTACCGAAAAATAAATCTAAATCAAATCAAAATTCAATTCTTTAAAGTACACTTCCACACATTTTTTAATTAGAAATTCAGCAGGGAGAACCAACTAGTGATCTTCTGTGGATGTTAGCTTGCACAAATTCTTCGGTCTCTTGAGATCAGGGCTCTGTGGGTGACACATCATCACTTCTAGAAATCCTTGTTGTTCTTTAATCTGAAGATAGTTCTTGATGACATTGGCTGTTTGGGGTTGTTGGCCTGCTGCAGAATATGTATGGAGTCAATTAATCAAAAGCCTCCCTAATGGTGCTGAATGATGGAAAAATACATTTGTCTATATTTCCCAGCATTGAGAACACCAAGAAATGAGAAACGAGAAAGACCGGAGATGTAGTGTTTGGACAAAGAAACTTAGTGCAGCAGATGAAAGATATATCCCGTTTACTTCCTTTCGAAAGATGTCCACCAGAACCATGAACTCAGAACTGCCAACTCCTGGTGGGAGTAAGCTACGCCTATCAACTATTTGGGGAAGCCTGGCCAGAAGTGGTCTTCAAGGTAGAAATGCGGACAAATACCATACCTTCAACATGGGAAGAAGGCCAAGTGACTCAACAAGGCATTAAACCATGAGAACTGGGGTGAAGAAAATTGGCAGTAGGTGCTCTGAACTGATGAGTGAAAATGTGAAATATTTAATTGCAAACAGAAAGCAGTTTGCTCTCCGAAGAACTGGAGAACGGTAAAATACTGAATGTATGCAAGCAAAAAGTGAAGCGTTGAGGAGATTCCTTGCAAGTTTCAATAAATGAAGTTGGTAATTTGTTCAAGATTAATAGAGTTCTCAATGCCGAGATATCCCAATTCATTCCGCAGCAGGACAACGATTACAAACATAATGCCAATGGAATCAAGAATTATCTTCAGTTTAAAGAAGAACAAAAGGCCTTGAAAGAGATGATATGGCCCCCGGAGAGCACAGGTCTCAACATCAAGTGATTGTAAGATTAGATGAATAGACATAAGGATTTACCCATGCCCACATCCACAGAAGGTCTGATGTAAGCTCTCCAGATGTTTGGGACAACCTCCCTGCCAAGTTCCAATTTAGATTTCTCTTTTCTTCAGTCACATTGCATTTTGCTAATTGATAAAAATAAACTATTCAAACTTTTATTTTTGAAACCAATCTTACTTTACAAAAGTTGCAAGCAGTCAAGGGAAGAATGCTTCACAGTACTGTATATAATACACACACACGTTTGTATTGCAATCAAAATGTATTGCACTTGTATATTCATTTCATACTGTAGGTAATCTTGGCTAATTTCTAACATTTCAACATTTTAGATTTATATTTTTCCTATACCAATCCTTTTGCTATTTAAAGGTTAAAGATAAAAATTAGGTTGTATTTAAAGGGAATCTGTTACCAAGTTTTTGCTACCTCATTTGAACAGCATTATGTAGGAAAAGAGACCCTGATTCCAACAGTTCCGCATAGTTTACTGGGTGCAGAGTTTTTACATGTAGCAAGCAGCAGAGCTCAGAAAGCTAACCCTGCCCACACCACAGTTGTCTATGTACATTGTTTATTGACAGTGAGTGAACCACTTGGCACAAAGGGGCTAGTGAGACAGTAGCAATCTCCTGGTGATAAAACACTCATTGTAAGGAAACAACAGCACAGTTTTCAGGGATGTGTCACTTATGGTGTGTCTCAGCACCTACCTTATGCTGTCCTCTGATTACATAGCAGAAACCTGCTGACACATTCCCTTTAAAAAAAACTTTATACATATATAAATTGTCCGGAAATCAAGGTCAAGGTTGCATACTCTACAGGTTTTACCACTTTTTATATCAAGGCAAATAATATTAAAGCAGATTTTTGCGAACTAAATGTACAGATGAATGATGTTTCATGGCATAAAAGTAGGCAGTCAAAAGTTTTAAATGTGAAGCAATTTGCTTTTACGCTTTAAGAAATCTGTCCAGAACAGTTTTACGAGCGCCTGCGTGCACAAAAAGCTTCCATATATTCTTCCACCTGCATTGTTCCATTTATAGGTTTCACGGAAAACATTTTATTGCAGAGAATAATAAAGACCAACTGCAGCGAGTGGGAGGAGGGATGCAAGATGTAGAAGAGGCCGCTATCGGGCGGCTTCACAGTGAAAGGAAGACATCCTTAATTAAACTTAGGGGAAATTAAATCTTACAATAAGAACCCAGAATAATCAATATTTAAAGAATAGTCGGAGCAGGCTGCAATGCTAACACAAGATGGTAATTTTTTATTTAAATAGCTTATTAATTATGAACATTCATATTAATTAGGTGAGACTGCAGTTTCCTTCCATTAAGCTAATTACAGCCGCTATGCAAACAAGAAGTATTCCAGTGATTCCACCAGGTCACCTTCTGCAATGTCTAACTTTAGAACAGTAACTAAATGTGTTTGATGGTGTGGTAGCACTCTATGTGTCTGGATGAGGCTACATTTAGGCTATGTGCACACATTCAGGTTTTTTCGCGTTTTTTTCGTGGTAAAAACGCTATAAAAACGCATACAATATGCATTCTTTCATTTAGAATGCATTCTGCATGTTTTGTGCACATGATGCATTTTTTTCCGCGAAAAAAGGCATCGCGGTAAAAAAAAGCAGCATGTTCATTAATTTTGCGGATTTTCTGCGTTTTTCCCACTATTCTATGCATTTGGGAAAAAACACAAAAAACGCACCAAAAACGCATGAAAAAGAGCATGAAAAAAACACATGCAGATTTCTGGCAGAAATGTCCGGTTTTTGTCAGGAAAATTTCTGCAAGAAATCCTGACGTGTGCACATATCCTTACTGTGTAGCTGATATGACTCCATTTTTCTTTGTAAACCAAACCTCCAGGAGTAAGGCTTCATTCATACGTTATTTTTCCAAAAATGGAACAATTTTCCTCTTATTTTGGTCATTTATACCATCCTGGTGGGATCCGCAAAAACTGATGGAGGTATCTTACGCTTCTCCAAGCATTAGTTAGCGAAAAATGGACAGCCCCAGGGTGAGCTTTCTATTTTTGTGGACCTATTCATTTGATTGGGCGAGTTTAAGCTGAAAATCGAACATGTTCTAGCTTCAATTAAAAGGAAAAAATAAAAGGCGGATCAAAAACGTACATGAAACACTAAGAGTATGTTTCCACGGGCCGGATTACATCCGGATTAGCTGCGGATTGAACGCTGTGTACAGCCGCAGCATTCAATCCGCACCGTCCAGATGTTACAGTATAGTGAAGGGGATTTTATGAAATTCTGTCTCCACTATGGGTGCGAACACGCATCCGGCGGCCCTGCGTTTCCGGACATGTGGCGGGTCTTTATAGAACGCAGCATGTCTGTTTATCCTGCAGCGACGCTCCGTCTCCGCAAGGTAAATAACACGGTCCTATGTATAGGGTGTGTACAAAAGGTGGCGGCGCGGGGTTTACGCTCCGTCCAAAGCGCTGACAATATGGCCCGTGGAGACGTACCCTAATACATGAGTGAGGCTGTAGGACTAGTGGCACGAAGTCCTGAAGAGTGTCTAAATTACCATCACCGCTTTATCTTACATATGTCACCTTCTGAGATCCTTCGGAAAAATTTACCAACATAGAGGAGTTATACTAACAACTCTATTTTAGGGTTTTACTCAAACACTTTCCAACCTTTGCTCTTTAGCTTTAATACCTAGCTAGACCCAAATTCATCACGCAGTTCTTCGAGATAAAATTATCTGAAATGTCGTAATTTTTAAGAACAACTCGAAACTGTGCGAAAATGTTGTGACATTTCCGGCAGTTCAATCAACTTTTTGAGAATTGGATGAAATTTGGGTGGGATGGTGCGTGGCCACGATATTCATCATGATTCATGCCACAAAAGTGGCATCAATTACGTAAGAAATGTATGCGAGCCCCTGCCCGACATACATTGATGGCAATAGTGCACAACAGTTGAAAGATGCATCACATTTTCAGGTGCACAGTAGAGAATCACAAATAAAATTTACCGTAAGTGGAATTGAATTCTACAAAAATCTGCATTAGCCAAAATGATAGAATAGACTGATAGAATGATGGTTGCAAATTAATACAAAAATAAATAATGATAATAATCCTCACTACTCACCTACCCTCCACGTTTCCTGACCTGTCCTCACTGCATCTTCAGATTGCTTCAGCTCACACAGAAATCTACAAGCCTCTCACGGAAGATTTCTATACAAGTGCACAAAAGGTCACAATGTCACAACATCAGGCATGTGCTGTGACGTTCTGCGTGTACGTAGAACATGCCCAGGCCCCGTCACAGCCGGAAGCCCTGGTCTCGGGATTTTAGCACAAGTGGTGGTGATCTGACAACACGGTAAGCACCACACGGGTGATGGTGAGGAGTGGGGGAGCCGGAGAGTTTAGTATAAGTATTTTTTCACTTTTTACATTTTATTATGTTCTGAGGTATGGAAAATCTCCAAAGCATAACAAGGAACATTAAATTCACAGAGAATATCTGTTCTACAAGTCAAATCTCACAGGAACAAATTCGTCAACAGGTGAATTTTGTCTTATTTGCTCATCTCTAGTGCACAACGTTTAACCCGACCTTGGACGTATGGATATGTCCTGGCAGAGGTGTTCAGCGAATCTGACAGCTGACACCCGGCTCTCACTGCCAGGAGCGGTGCCAGCAATCAGACTGAAAAAAGTGAAAGTCCCACAGAGGGATTAAATCAAGTTAACCCCTTCATGACCAGGGGATTTTTCGTTTTTCCGTGTTCGTTTTTCGCTCCCCTCCTTCCCAGAGCCATAACTTTTTTATTTTTCCGTCAATTTGGCCATGTGAGGGCTTATTTTTTGCGGGACGAGTTGTACTTTTGAACGACATCATTGGTTTTAGCATGTCGTGTACTAGAAAACGGGAAAAAAATTCCAAGTGCGGTGAAATTGCAAAAAAAGTGCAATCCCACATTGGTTTTTTGTTTGGCTTTTTTGCTAGGTTCACTAAATGCTAAAAATGACCTGCCATTATGATTCTCCAGGTCATTACGAGTTCATAGACACCAAACATGACTAGGTTATTTTTTATCTAAGTGGTGAAAAAAAATTCCAAACTTTGCTAAAAAAAAAAAAAAAAAAAAAAAAATTGCGCCATTTTCCGATACTCGTAGCGTCTCCATTTTTCGTGATCTGGGGTCGGTTGAGGGCTTATTTTTTGCGTGCCGAGATGACGTTTTTAATGATAGCATTTCGGTGCAGATACGTTCTTTTGATCGCCCGTTATTGCATTTTAATGCAATGTCGCGGCGACCAAAAAAACGTAATTCTGGCGTTTCGAGTTTTTTTCCCGCTACGCTGTTTAGCGATCAGGTTAATACTTTTTTTTATTTGATAGATCGGGCAATTCTGAGCGCGGCGATACCAAATATGCGTAGATTTGATATTTTTTTTGTTGATTTATTTTGATTGGGGCGAAAGGGGGGTGATTTAAACTTTTATGTTTTTTTTATTTTTTTCACATTTTTTTAAACTTTTTTTTTTAACTTTTGCCATGCTTCAATAGCCTCCATGGGAGGCTAGAAGCAGGGACAGCACGATCGGCTCTGCTACATAGCAGCGATCTGCTGATCGCTGCTATGTAGCAGAATTGCACGTGTGCTGTGAGCGCCGACCACAGGGTGGCGCTCACAGCGACGGGCAATCAGTAACCATAGAGGTCTCAAGGACCTCTATGGCTACAATGGAGACGCATCGCCGACCCCCGGACATGTGACGGGGGTCGGCGATGACGTCATTTCCGGCCGCCCGGCCGGAAGCGGTAGTTAAATGCTGCTGTCTGCGTTTGACAGCGGCATTTAACTAGTTAATAGGTGCGGGCAGATCGCGATTCTGCCCGCGCCTATTACGGGCACATGTCAGCTGTTCAAAACAGCTGACATGTCCCGGCTTTGGTGCGGGCTCACCGCGGAGCCCTGCATCAAAGCAGGGGAGCCGGCATCGGACGGTATAGTACGTCCGATGCCGGTAAGGGGTTAAACAAAAAAAAAAAAAAAAATGTAAAAAAAAAAAATATTGTTTTCATAAATTAGCATTTTTATGAAAAAAAAAACCAAAACATATATTTGGAATCGCCGCTCCACACACACTACTAACATTATTAGTGAGGACATATAAAAATCTAATGGATATGCAATGGTTTACTGTATGTAAACCATGTCTCACATCATGTCGGGTTCTGTAATGATTTTACAGAACCAGACAATTAAATTATCGGCTATTTTGCTAACTAACTCTCTATGAAAAAAAAAAAAAAAAAAAAATTATATATATATATATATATATATATATATATATATATATATATATATATATATATATATATATATATATATATATATATATACACACACATATATACACACACAGTACAGTGCAAAAGTTTGGACACCTTCTCATTTAAAGATTTTTCTGTATTTTCATGACTATGAAAACTGTAAATTCACACTGCAGGCATTAAAACTATGCATTAACACATGTGGAGTTATGAAAATATGTCTTATATTCTAGGTTCTTCAAAGTAGCCACCTTTTGCTTTGATGACTGCTTTGCACACTCTTGGCATTCTCTTGATGAGCTTCAAGAGGTAGTCACGGGAATGGTTTTCACTTCACAGGTGTGCCCTGTCAGGTTTAATAAGTGGGATTTCTTGCCTTATAAATAGGGTTGGGACCATCAGTTGTGTAGAAGTCTGGTGGATACACAGCCGATAGTCCTACTGAATAGACTGTTAGAATTTGTATTATGGAAAGAAAAAAAGCAGCTAAGTAAAGAAAAACAAGTGGCAATCATTACTTTAAGAAATGAAGGTTAGTCAGTCGGAAAAAATTGGGAAAACTTTCAAAGTGTCCCCAAGTGCAGTGGCAAAAACCATCAAGAGCTACAAAGAAACTGGCTCACATGAGGACCGCCCCAGGAAAGGAAGACCAAGAGTCACCTCTGCTTCTGAGGATAAGTTTATCTGCATCACCATCCTCAGGAATCGCAGGTTAACAGCAGCTCAGATTAGAGACCAGGTCAATGCCAAACAGAGTTCTAGAAGCAGACACATCTCTACAACAATTGTTAAGAGGAGACTTTGGGCAGCAGGCCTTCATGGTAAAATAGCTGCTAGGAAACCACTGCTAAGGCCAGGCAACAAGCAGAAGAGACTTGTTTGGGCTAAAGAACACAAGGAATGGACATTAGACCCCTGGAAATCTGTGCTTTGGTCTGATGAGTCCAAATTTGAGATCTTTGGTTCTAACCACCGTATCTTTGTGGGACGCAGAAAAGGTGAACGGATGGACTCTACATGCCTGGTTCCCACCATGAAGCATGGAGGAGGTGTGATGGTGTGGGGGTGCTTTGCTGATGTCACTGTTGGGGATTTGTTCAAAATTGAAGGCATACTGAACCAGAATGGCTACTACAGCATCTTGCAGTGGCATGCTATTCCATCCGGTTTGCGTTTAGTTGGACCATTATTTATTTTTCAACAGGACAATGACCCCAAACACACCTCCAGGCTGTGTAAGGGCTATTTGACCAAGAAGGAGAGTGATGGGGTGCTACGCCAGATGACCTGGCCTCCACAGTCACCAGACCTGAACCCAATCGAGATGGTTTGGGGTGAGCTGGACCGCAGAATGAAGGCAAAAGGGCCAACAAGTGCTAAAAATCTCTGGGAACTCCTTCAAGATTGTTGGAAGACCATTTCCAGTGACTACCTCTTGAATCTCATCAAGAGAATGCCAAGAGTGTGCAAAGCAGTCATCAAAGCAAAAGGTGGCTAGTTTGAAGAACCTAGAATATAAGACATATTTTCAGTTGTTTCACACTTTTTTGTTTAGTATATAATTCCACGTGTTAATTCATAGTTTTGATGCCTTCAGTGTGAATGTACAATTTTCATAGTCATGAAAATACAGAAAAATCTTTAAATAAGAAGGCGTGTTCAAACTTTTGCTCTGTACTATATATACATATATACACACACACACACACACACAGCACTGAATTGCCGTTTTTTCTATAGAACACCGATGCATATTTCTCTGATGGACTTGCATTGGTGTATTTCGGGCGTAATACGGTGACAATTGAAGCATGCTGCGATTTCTCTCGCAAGTATAATATGGCCGAGAAAACAAAGGATATAGGAGTTGCCCTATAGATTAACATTGGTCCGAGTACTATGCGATTTTTTATCTCATAGCACTCGTCCGTATTACGCTCTAGTGTGACTCCGGCCTAATTGTATCAGTGCAGGAGGAGAAAGGCATTTTTTTTCTAAAAACAAGTATTAATCTTGTTTTTTTTCTTTTTACTTGGGCTATTGATTTATGGGAAAATTTTATTGCAAAGGTTACTCTTTAAGCAAGTATAGCGGTCCCATGCTCCAGTGGGATAATGATCTTCTAGCTCTTCCAATGTCTTTGACAAGCATTTGTATCACTATCAGAACACCCAAGCCAGGCTGTTTTATCTCCTAACAGTCAAAGTAACTCTTGACAAGACTTTATGGCATCAGCAACAGAAATAAATCAAACAAGCCAATACTGGGATCAAATCTGTAAAGCACCAGGTATAAAAGAAACATCAGAGCGCTCAAACATGTTTATCTATAAATGCAGCAGATCTCCAGAAAGTGTGACTCCGCTGGAGACCCCGAGCAGCCGATCACATCTCAAAGTCGCATTCGGCAGAAATCGCAATGAGAGCGAGAGGGTACTATGCCGAATGTGCATCCACAAACTACCGCCACCTCTCAGCTCATTAGAAACTAACAGTGCTGAGCTCTTCACCAACATATTGTGAATACCGCACGTATTAAAGCTTAACCCATTCTGGTATCGGCAATTTTGCACTTACATTATTGTTTCTGTTATTCCAAAGTCTTAATGTTTTCATTTTTCCATGCAAAAGCTAGTTTTTTTTTTGTGGGGGCGAGTTTTAATTTTGTATGTCACCATTTATCTTTCTCATATAATGTACTTAAAAATGGGACAGATATCGTTTACAGTAAGCAAACTAACAATGACAGACTGATACAGAGGGGCGAGGACCCTGCCCTTGCAGGCTTACATTCTACAGGATTATGGGGAAGGAGACAGTAGGTTGAGGGTTGCAGGAGCTGCGGTGTTGGTGAGGTGGTAGCTTCGGTAGTGGTGAGGAGGCAGCAGGGTCAGTGCAGGCTGTAGGCTTTCCTGAAGAGATGGGTTTTCAGGTTCCATCTGAAGGATCCGAATGTGGTTGATAGTTGGACGTGTATTGGGGCAAAGAATTCCAGAGGATGGGGGATACTCTGGAGAAGTCTTGGAGGCGGTTGGGTGAGGAGCGAATAAGGGTGGAGGAGAGAAGGAGGTCTTGGGAGGACCGGAGATTATGTGAGGGAAGATATCCGGAGATTAGTTCAGAGATATATGGAGGAGACAGGTTATGGATGGCTTTGTAGGTCAGTATTAGTAATTTGAACTGGATATGCTGAGGGAATGGGAGCCAGTGAAGAGATTTGCAGAGGGGGGAAGCGGAGGAGTAGCGAGGAGTGTGATGAATTAGTCGGGCAGCAGAGTTATGGATGGACTGGAGAGGTACAAGGGTGTTAGCAGGGAGGGCACAGAAAAGGATGTTGCAGTAGTCAAGGCGGGAGATGATGAAAGCATGCACAAGAACTTTAATAGATTGACGGTTGAGGAAAGGACGTTTTCTGGAGATATTTTTAAGCTGGAGGCGACAAAAGGTGGAAAGAGCATGGGTGTGCGGTTTGAAGGACAGGGCAGAGTCGAGGGTTACTCTGAGGCAGCGGACTTCCAGTACGGGGGAAAGTGTGATGTCTTTAATGTGATAGGTCAGGTAGGGAAAATCTATGACAGTGGTCCCCAACTCCAGGCCTCGAGGGCCGCCAACAGTGCAGGTTTTCAGGATTTCTTTCGTATTGCATCGGTGGTAATGTGATCATCTGCACAGGTGATGATTCCAACCCCTGTGCAATACTAAGGAAATCCTGAAAACCTGCACTGTTGGCGGCCCTTGAAGTCTGGAGTTGGGGACCACTGATCTATGAGATGGAAGAAAGATGATGAGTTCAGATTTGTCCACATTGAGTTTGAGGAAGCGAGAGCAGAAAAAGGAGGATATGGCTGATAGGCACTCCGGGATTCTGGACAGCAGAGAGGGGACGTCTGGGCCAGAAAGGTAGATCTGAGTGTCATCAGCATAAAGGTGGTACTGGAATCCATGAGACTTTAGGAGTTGTCCCAGGCCGAGTGTATAGATTGAGAAGAGTAGGGGTCCTAGGACAGAGCCTTGGGGGACTGCAACAGAGAGAGGGTGGGATGAGGAGGTAGTGTGGGAGTGGGAGACGCTGAATGTGCAGTTGGAAAGGTATAAGGAGGTCCAGGATAGGGCAAGGTCTTTTTATATTATATATAATATTGGACTGAAGTTCATTCTCTGTCCTCCGTAGTACACGCCTGCGCAAGGCAATTGTAGTGTACTGCGCAGGCGTGTACTACGGAGGACAGAGAATGAACTTCAATCCAATATTGCGGCCAGCATGCAGCCAGCGGGTAAGGAAAGGGTGACTCAAACACCTGTAAAATTCCGCCCATATGACCGAAAACCGGTCCCGCCAAATTCAGGTGACAGGTTCCCTTTAAGTAAAGGTACCGTCACATTAAGTGACGCTGCAGCGATCTAGACACCGATCCCGATCGCTGCAGCGTTGCTGGGTGGTCGCTGGAGAGCTGTCACACAGACAGCTCTCCAGCGACCAACGATGCCGGTCCCCTGGTAACCAGGGTAAACATCGGGTTACTAAGCGCAGGGGCGCGCTTAGTAACCCGATGTTTACCCTGGTTACCAGCGTAAACGTAAAAAAAAAAAATACTACATACTTACATTCCGGCGTCTGTCCTCTCCGGCGCTGTGCTTCTCTGCACTAAGCGCCGGCCGGAAAGCTTACACAGCTAGATGAGAGGTGGGAGGAAAGTTCAGCATGGACGTGCTGCTCCAGGAGTTTGGAAGCGAATGGGAGCAGCGATATTGGGCGATAGCTGGACATAGCTGTTGGATCGAGGGTGGGCTTTTTAAGGACAGGTGTGATTGTGGCATGTTTGAAAGCTTAGTAACCCGATATTTACCCTGGTTACCAGTGAAGACATCGCTGAATCGGCGTCACACACGCCGATTCAGCGATGTCTGCGGGAGGTCCAGCGACGAAATAAAGTTCTGGACTTTCTGCGCCGACCAACGAAGGCACAGCAGGATCCTGATCGCTGCTGCCTGTCAAACTGAACGATATCGCTATCCAGGACGCTGCAACGTGACGGATCACTAGCGATATCGTTCAGTGTGACGGTACCTTAAGTCGTTAGTGATTTTGGTCAGGGTTGTCTCAGTTGAGTGATGGGGGCGGAAACCAGATTGTAGATTGTGAAAAAGCAAGCTAGATGAGAGGTGGGAGGAAAGTTCAGCATGGACGTGCTGCTCCAGGAGTTTGGAAGCGAATGGGAGCAGCGATATTGGGCGATAGCTGGACATAGCTGTTGGATCGAGGGTTGGCTTTTTAAGGACAGGTGTGAATGTGGCATGTTTGAAAGCAGAAGGGAAGGTGCCAGAACTTAGTGATTGGTTGAAGAAGTGGGTTAGGGATGGGATGAGTGATGAGCGAATATACTCGTTACTCGAGATTTCTCGGGCACGCTCGGGTGTCCTCCGAGTATTTTTTAGTTTTCATTGCCGCAGCTGAAAGATTTACATCTGTTAGCCAACATAAGTAGATGTGGGAGTTGCCTGGTTGCTAGGGAATCCCCACATGTAATCAAGCTGGCTAAAAGATGTAAATCACTCAGCTGAGGTGAGGAAAACTAAATCTCCGAGCACTAAAAAAATACTCAGAGGACACCAGAGCGTGCTCGAGAAATCTCAAGTAACGAGTATATTCGCTCATCACTAGATGGGATAAGAGTGGTGATGAGGTTGGGCAGGAGGTGGGATGGGGTCAAGTGCACAGGTGGTGAGGTGCGATTTGGAGAGGAGACAATTAAGCCTCCCTTCAGTGATCTTGGAGAGGGAGGTTATGGGGTTTGGGCATTGGTCTGGTATAGAAAAGGGGTTGTGGTGGTTGAACAATGAAGACTTGCCTTGTTTGGTCCATCTTATTTTTAAAGTGTGTGGCAAAGTCCTCAGCAGAGATGAGGGAGGTTGGAGGGGGCAGTGGGGGGCGGAGGAGGGAGTTAAAGGTTTTGAATAACTGTTTGGGGTTGAAGGATAGGGAAGATACGACGTTTGTGAAGTAGGCCTGGTTAGCAGAGGTGAGAGCAGATTTAAAAGGGAGTGTTGACTGTTTGAATGCAGTGAAGTCATCTTGCGAATAGGTTTTCTTCCAACGACGCTCTGCAACCCTGGACACTTGCCGGAGCTTTTTAGTGGTGTTATTGTGCAAGGGTTGTCTATCGATACGTCGCACTCTGCCAATGTTTTTTTGGCAGCAACTTTTACATGGATTAGCAGCAAAGACTGAAGCCAGGTCGCTGCATACATCTGCCCATACATCGGACACAGAACATACTGATACATCATATGTCATACTGAGATGCCATATGTCAACAATGTGTCGAAGGGAACTTGTCATGTGAAATAACACTACTAACCTGCAGATATAGGGTTAATCTGCAAGTTAATAAGGTCAAGAACCTGCTCAGTGCCCGCACTTAGACTGGAGGAAATGAACTTTATTCGGTTATCAGGCACGGGGACGGTGCTGGTACAGCTTTAGTCACCACTCCGTGTATAGTGAGCAGCGACTGTAAGGCAGTGTTTACACGTTGCAGTTTTCGTGCGTTTTTTTCCTTGCAAATTTTGTAGATAAACCAGAAGCAATCCTTATGCTAGCAAAGTGACTGAGAAACCTGAAGCGTCATGCACACGTTTCTTATTTTTGACTTGCAGATTTGGTACAGATAATAATCAGCAGCGTGTCAGTTCTCTGTGCATGATTTCCCTGTGTTTCTCACCATTGACTTCACTCATATCCGTCAAAAACGCAGGGAAAAGGCGGCAAAAATGCACGTTCTTGCAGCTGTGTTTTTCCTGCAAAGAGCTGCAGAAATAGGGCAGATTTTTTAATCAACATGTAAAAATAGCATAACTGTGTCCCCAACAAATAAAGTCGGTGCTATAGCATAAAAACATGAAATAGGAATTGCATTACTCTCTAGAAAATAGGAAAAATTGTGAATACTTAGTGCATAAATTGGCCAATTCATGCGTACCCAGCAGCCATGATAAGACGATTCTCATTGCTGGGAACCTATCTAATGTGAATCCTCTCCCAGGTTGAAGCCTGCATTTCCGTGGGTAGATGGGATCCTGCTATGATTGCAGCCGTCAGAGGCTGAGAGGTGGAGTGCTCAGACAGCCTACGTACACAAATAACAAAAGACCGACCATCACTTCCAAACAGAAAACACATGTACAGGTGCAATCCAAGAGTAGCATCTCCATATATAACCACCAAAAAGCTGCACTCTGCAGTGCTATATTTGCCTTATATATGGAGATGGCTACCCCTAGTTTGCACCTGTACACACCTGTTTTCTGTTTGGAAGCTGGACCTGTGGAGGGAAGTAATGCACAGTCTTTTTAATTTTGCTTTTCACACATAACAAAGTATAGCAGCAAAAGTTTGTTGAAAGAGGGCAACTTTTTTTGGGGATAAAGTGGTCTGGTTAATGGTCTACCCGATCAGACACTAAACAGTACTAAAACACAAACCTTTCTGAGTGGGCCTTGAAAATATTTGCCCTAGTATTGATGCATCTAGTATTTGCAGTGTTTATTATGTGCTTATAGGGACCCAGTCACTCAATTCATGCTGCCAATCCACGGTCAGCATGAATCTGAGCCAGACTGCATACTGCTGATTGGCTGATGTAGTCATGTGACGCAACATCACATCACCTGCCAGGAACAGAAGCAGCAACATCACTAAATGGCGCTGGAGTGGGAGGTCAGTATACATTGGTTTTATTTTATACAGGGTCCGAAATTGATCAAGCAGGAGTTGTCAGTAGAGGACAACCCCTTTAATAAGTCATTTGGCTAAAATCTCTCTCTCTCTTCACAAGTCAGCAGAGCATGCACACTTTGGATTGGTTTGGCTTACAGACTCCACAGCCCTGATATAACCCCAGCCACAACAGTGATTGGCAGCTTTCTGCCTATGCAGTTTACACAGAAAGCTACTGATCAGTGGTGGTCGCGGAATTATACAGACCTCATGAAAGGTTTACTAGTCCTCTAATGATAAAAATCACTGTTTAATTAGCAGTAAAACATCAAACCTACAGCAAGCAGTCCAGTAAGCGACATCACTGGAACCAGGGTCTATGTTTCTACAGTACGCTGCTCTCAGATTAGGTGGCAAAAACATTAGGTGTTCGGCTGATCCCACCAAAAGGAGAGGGTTGTGCCAACTTCAAGGTGTATGGTAAGCAGTGAATGACTAGACTCGGTAAGAAGAGTCTGGTAGCACATATGCGATTGCAGAAAAATCCTACAAGATTACTTAGAAGTCTCCTGATAGCATAGTTACATCTTGAAAAAAAATGTAAATTAGTATCAGCAATTATTATTAAATTATTAGAAAATGGGTGAAGCGCATTCTCACAACTGTTGGTTACAGCGGTCTGTCCATTGCAACATTTTAGGCCACATTTCATGTTTTTATATTGCAGATTTTCTGTACTTACTAGTTAAATAAGGTTACCATATATACTCGAGTATAAGCCGACCCGAGTATAAGCCTAGGGTGGGATATGCAGCAGCTACCGATAAATCTCAAAAGTAAAAATAGATAAAAATAAAAGTAAAATTAATTGAGACATCAGTAGGTTAAGTGTTTTTGAATATTCATATTGAATCAGGAGCCCCATATAATGCTGCATAAAGTTTATGATGGCCTCATAATATGCTCCATATTAAAATGTGCCCCATATAATCCTGCATAAAGGTTAATAATGGCCCCATAAGATGCTCCATAGACACATTTGCCCAATATAATGCAGCCCAAATGTTGATTATGGCCCCAAAAGATGTTCCATAAAGATATTTGCCCCATATTAGTGCTGCACAAACGTTATGGCCCCATAAGATGCTCCATACAATGCTCCACAAACGTTAATTATGGCCCCATAAGATGCTCCATAAAGATATTTGCCCCATATAGTGCTGTACAAACGTTACCCCATACAGACACTTGCCCCATTTGCTGTTGCTGCGATGAAAAAAAAAAAAAAAAATCACATACTCACCTCTCCGTCGCTCAGGCCCCTGGCACTTTCAATAGTCACCTGCTCCTCGTTCCGGTGCCGCTCCATCATCAGCGTCTTCTGCACTGACGTTCAGGCAGAGGGAGCGCACTAACCACGCCATCGCGCCCTCTGACCTGAGCGTCACTGCAGAAGATGCTGAAGACGGAGCAGCGCCGGAACGGGGAACAGGTGAATATCGTGCAGCGCTCCCCTCCCCATTATACTCACCTGCTCCTGGCGCGGTGCAGTCCCTGCTTCCCGGCGCCGCAGCTTCTTCCAGTACTGAGCGGTCACCTCCTATGGGAGGTGGAGCCGTATATTCATTACTGTAATGAGCGGTACCATGTTGACCGCTCAGTACAGGAAGAAGCTGGGGTGCCGGGAAGCCAGGGATCACGCCAGGAGCAGGTGAGTATTATTAGATAGCCCCCTCTCCCCCTCCCCTGCCGAACCCTGGGTATGACTCGAGTATAAGCCGAGAGGGGGACTTTCAGCCCAAAAAATGGGCTGAAAATCTCGGCTTATACTCGAGTATACACGGTGCTTACATTTGTGAGTGTGTTTCTTTATATAGGTTTTTATCATGTGAAGCTGTGGTTTTTGTCTGTTTTTGGTTTGTAATGTTGTGAATAAAGCTACTTTGCTTTTGATTCTTCCTGGTATTTGGCTTTGACAAAAATGTATTGATATAGTCATAAGCAGATTAAACACATTTTTTGTGCGTTTCTGCATTGGAAATGTACTAAAAACACATAAGTATTACTTTACAATAAAAAAACAAAAAGCAAAGTGGGCATGAGACTTCTATAAATGCCATCCACTTTGCAGGACCTATAAGATATTGCATCTTTCTGGATCCGTACATTCCTAAACCAAGAATCTGCAAAAACCTTAGTCCATGCCCTCATCATCTCTCGCCTTGACTACTGCAACCTCCTGCTCTATGGCCTCCCCTCTAACACTCTTGCACCCCTCCAATCTATTCTAAACTCTGCTGCCCGACTAATCCACCTGTCCCCCCGCTATTCCCCGGCCTCTCCCCTCTGTCAATCCCTGCACTGACTCCCCATTACCCAGAGACTCTAGTACAAAACCCTAAACATGACATACAAAGCCATCCACAACCTGTCTCCTCCATACATCTGTGACCTCATCTCCCGGTACTTACCTACATGCAACCTCTGATCCTCACAAGACCTCCTTCTCTACTCCCCTGTTATCTCCTCTTCCCACAATCGCATACAAGATTTCTCTCGCGTATCGCGTATCACCCGTACTCTGGAACCCTCTACCACAACACATCAGACTCTCACCTACCATCGAAACCTTCAAAAAGAGCCTGAAGACTCATCTCTTCCGACAAGCCTACAACCTGCAGTAACCACCGACCGACCAAACCGCTGCATGACCAGCTCTACCCTCACTTACTGTATCCTCACCCATCCCTTGTAGATTGTGAGCCTTCGCGGGCAGGGTCTTCTCTCCTCCTGTAGCAGGCGTGACTTGCATTGATTAACATTATTGTACTTGTTTTTTATTATGTATACCCCTCCTCACATGTAAAGCGCCATGGAATAAATGTCGCTATAATAATTAATAATGATAATAATCTTCAGCACAGCAAAAATATACAGTGTCAAATACTAATCGTGGGAACTTGGGAGCCGAGATCTCAATCTGCGTCTGTGCTGCCTCCGACGGCAACTCTCCCACAGTTCACCACAGTAAAAAGGATGGAAAGTGCAGGGACTCCCGACATTTTGAAAAACACCCCCTCCTCCCAGCCTGGGGCGCACAGTATCGCCCCACTCCTGCCGCTGCCAGTTTCCTGCAGCAGCGACCCGGCCTCCTGGACTTCACTTCACCACAGACGCCCCTAATTAAGCTACATTCAGATTAAACGATGCACCCCCATTTCACCCACAATTTTTGGAGAAAAAAGTGCATCTTACAATCCCAAAAATATGGTAAACAGCAAGTATATCAGTACTGAGCAGCAAATGATTGAGTTCTTCCAAAAACCCATCCCAGATATTTTTAGAGTTTATTAAACCTTGTGATGCAAAATTAGGCAGATTCCGATTACAACATACATAGACAAACAAGTTATGCAAGAGTGACGGGTGCCGCGTGGCAAACCACACCTAAACTGGAGGAGAAATTGTGAGTAATAATCCTCCCTTGCTGCGTGACTCACTGTCCAACTAATGGCCAATATATCGCTTATCTTATTATAGTGAATGTGAGAAAAATGGACATTGACGTTCATTGAAAAGGAAATCCTGCATGAGAAATCAGATGTGAATGCGCTGTACTCATTCCTTATGGATGTATCCATTCACACAGCTTCTGTACACAGCACTAATGTAATACCATAGCAATAGGTGTTATACTAAGATTATCTGGAGCAGTGAGTGATGACAAGCCGCAATATCCATCTTCATCCGCCTTATCAATCTGCATATTCATAGCCAAATCTGCTCCACAGAATCAGCGGTACCGCTCCCAGAAAATACCGTTCACATATTATAGAAAGGTCTCACAACCCACATAGAAAACGCCACAGACAAAATGCAAGTTAGATTCTAAAAAGGTCTCTCATGTTGCCCCCTCCAAGGGCAGCACCGTACAGTGACAGACATACTGATTTCACTAGTCTGCCATTAACCAGTTAATGTGCCGTAACATATAGTGATGGCGTTGTCCCATGTCATATCGGCCACTGGGACCTGCATCTATCCAGAGAACAGAGGGCTGCAACATGCAACGGTGAGCGGAAAGATGGCTGCAAATGTGCGAGTCTCTCACTGCGTTTCCGAAAATTGCAGCAGCTCACTGACCGCAGCAAGTGAAGGGGCCCAGTCCTTGGTGAATACACTATAAGGACAAAGGCATTAGGACTCACCTTCTGATCACTGAATTGTGGTGCTCCATTTACCCCATGGCCACGTGTATAAATCCTGCCCATCGCCACGCACTCTGCCTTCACTAACGTTTGTGAAAGAACTCACTGATACCAGTACGGCCCTATTATAGGATGTCACCATTGGAACAAGTCAAATCATTACACGTCTTCCCTCCTGAATATTTCAGGATCAGCTGTGAGTAGTATTAATGAACGGTGTAAGTGTTTAGGAATCCCAGCGCCTCAGCCACAAAGGGAAGACCACAAGGTTACAGAGAAGGGTTGCCAAGAGCCAAGATGCATAGTGAATAAAAACTGCTAATGCTCTGCTGACTCAGTGACCACAGAGACCAGACCTCTTCTGGCAGTAACATCAGCACAGAAATCATGCTCTGGGAACTTCAGGGCAGTTTCCATGGCCGAGCAGATGCATGAAAGCCTTACATCACCAAGCACAATGCTGAAAGTCAGACTTAGTGGTGTGGAGCACTCAGACACTGGAGAAATAGAAATGTGTTCTGTGTAGTGAGTAATCAAGCTTCTCTACCTGGTGTTACACACCTGTCTCCGGTCCAGGCTCTCCTCCCCTTCCCTTGGTTTGCTGATCTCTGTGTGCTCCACATCAGGCGTTGCAGGTTGCCAGGCGTGTCACATCCTCTCCCTAGGCCTTTTACGGCCCAATAAGATACACAAGTGTCTTTGGATTGCTGTCCAAGACTCTAGATCTGTTTCCTCCACCACCTGCGCACATCGTGCTTCACGTGCCTCCATTCCTGAATACTGCTCTTCATCTGTCCTGCAGCTTCCTATGTACCGTCCTGCCAGCTACACCGATGCCTGGGGTTCATGTACCCACCTGGACCTGGGGTTTGTGGGTTTTCTTCACAACTGGCAGTCTGATGGATGAATCTAGGTTTGGTCAATGGCAGGAGAATTTTACCTGCCTGAGTGCATTGTGCAAACTGTAAGCTTTGGCGGAGTTGGGATAATACTAAGTGGTGGTTTCTTCGGGGCCGGCCTTGGCCCTTTAGTTCCAGTAAAGAAAAATGTTAATGCTTCAGCATTTCAAGGTCCATGAAGACATAACCAGGTGACTCTGGGGTGGAAGAACTTGACCAGCCCAGACAAAGCCCCGACTTCAATCCCATCAAACACAAGAATGGAAATTGAGAGCCAAAGCCTCTTGTTCAACAATAATGTTCCAACTACCAAATTTTATTCTGGATAAATGGACAACAATTCCCCAAAACACTCCAAAATCTTAATGATTTCCCAAAAGATTGGAAGCTGTATTAAACTTCAAATGGAGGATCAGCTCCATAGTAAGGATATATTCACACGTTGCTCCTCTACTTTTTTCTGCAGCTAAAACCTGATTTCTTGGTAGTAAAAAAGCTGCAGACAAAAGCTGGGTTTTGCTGGCTTTTTTGCTGCGGTTTTCAGAATCTCAAAGTTTCATTATTGCTTCCACCATACAAGCATGAACAATGTAAGATGTTAGGTCACCAAAGCAAAACGTGTGAAACCATAAAACATTTTAGGGAAAAAAAAATGGTAAATTGATCACTTATTTAATGGAAAAAAAGATTTTTATGTCTGAAAAAAATAGTGACTATTCTGAGCATAAAAGTTAATGAAAATATCGTAGTTACTTACCGATAACGGTATTTCTCTGAACCCATGACGGCACTAACGAGAGAGAGGGATCCGCCCTCAGGGACAGGAAACCCACAGGTTAAAAAGGCGGGACCTCTCCTCCACCTCAGTTGGTTTACAGAGCCTTGCAGGGAATTTCTGCTGTAACTTAATTGGTTATTTTTACACAACAAAATATAACTGTATAACTTATATAAGCTCCTCTATATATATATATATATATACACTTTTTTTTTTTTTTTTTTATGCACACCTCGTGACTTAATTTATAAGTAGTGTGGACACCCATACGTGAAGGGAGGGAATATACAGGTGCCGTCATGGGTTCAGAGAAATACCGTTATCGGTAAGTAACTACGATATTCTCTTACCCCATGACGGCACTAACGAGAGAATTTCAAAGAATGAAAATTTTAGGGTGGGACTACTGCCTCAAGAACTCTCCTACCAAAAGTTAAGTCTGAGGGAGAAGATAGATTAAGCTGATAGTGCTTGAAGAATGTAGAGGGGGAAGACCAAGTGGCTGCTCTACATATTTGATCTATTGATGCTCCACCACGTTCAGCCCAAGAGGTTGCCACCGACCTGGTTGAATGGGCCTTAATTGTGTCCGGAGCTTGTTCTCCGGAAGAGGTATATGACATCTTGATGGCATCTCTTACCCACCTCGCCAACGTGGCTTTCGATGCCTTGTGACCCTTATTTGGTCCCTGAAAGCAGACAAACAGAGCCCTCCCTTTTCTACACTCCCTTGTGGCTGATAGATAGTGTGTTAGACATCTCTTTACATCTAGAGTGTGTAGAGCCTCCTCTTTTTTGTTTTTTGGATTGGGGCAAAAAGATGGTAACGCTATCTCTTGAGATCTGTGGAATTTTGATGCCACTTTGGGAAGGTAAGAAGGGTCAGTTTTGAGGATTACTCTGTCATCTAATATTTGTGTTAGAGGTGGGTAGGCTGATAAGGCCTGCAGATCACTAATCCTGCGAGCTGAGGTTAGGGCCACCAATAAACAGGTTTTCCAAGATATTATTTTTAGTGAAGCCTGAGATAAAGGTTCGAACGGCGCTTTAGTTAGTGCTGAAAGGACTAAGTTCAGGTCCCAGGGAGGAGCGGTGAGATGTATAACTGGTCTGGACCTAGTAGATGCTCTAACAAATCTTTTTACCCAGTGATTCCCCGCCAAATCCTGGTTGTAAAGGGCACCCAATGCTGCAATCTGAACCTTCAGAGTATTTGTTGCTAGGCCTTTCTCTAAACCTTTTTGAAGAAATTCTAAGATTTCCTGAATTGGCATCTGATTTGATAGGATAACTCCTGACGTGGAGAGGAACTTTTTCCAGACTTTGCCGTAGGCTCTGGTAGTTATAGGTTTTCTACTGGCCAGCAGGGTAGAAATTAAATTTGAAGAAAACCCCCTTTTTGTTAACAGTTCCCTTTCAAAAGCCAGGCCGTCATGTGCAAACTTTTTATTTGAGGGTGATTCACTGGCCCTTGATGCAGAAGGTCTGGGATATCTGGGAGTACCCATGGATCCGCTATGGACATTAGGCGTAGCCATGGGAACCATACTCTTTTCGGCCAGAACGGAGCTATCAGTATCACTTTGGCTCTGTCTTCCCTGATTTTCTTCAAGACTAAGGGAATTAGAGCTATCGGAGGAAACACATAAGCTAGATGGAATTTCCATGGAATTAACAACGCGTCTATGGCCACTGGACTCCCCCGAGGATCTATCGAGCAGAAGGCCTCCGTTTTCCGATTTTGATTGTTTGCAAATAGATCTATATCCGGGGCCCCCCAAAGATCCACTATGCGTTTGAATATACTTGTATTTAACTCCCATTCCCCCTGTTTTAATTGGGTTCTGCTTAGAAAATCTGCAGTTTGATTTTCTGACCCTTTTATGTGAAGGGCTGTCAGGGAGGACAAGTTGGCTTCTGCTTGTGACATGATGAAATTTGTCACTTTCATTAGGGATTGAGACCTCGTCCCTCCCTGATGGTTTAAATATGCTACTACCACCCTGTTGTCCGTCAGTAGTCTCACGTGGTGGGTACGGAGGGAAGTTAAAAAATTATTGATAGCGTACTGAACTGCTAAAAGCTCCTTCATGTTTGAAGTAAGGTCTTTTTCTTCTACTGACCAAGGACCTTGGGCAATTTGCCTGTTTAGGTGGGCCCCCCACCCCCAAGGGCTTGCGTCTGTGGTCAGGATTATCGAGACCGGCCATACCCATGGAACCCCCCTCCTGAGATTGGACGGGTCTGTCCACCAAGCTAAGGAAGTTTTTGTCCGAGAGGATATTTTTAATTGCTTTTCTAAATTTCCTCCTGCGTGGGATACCGCCTCTAGTATTTCCCACTGGAGATCTCTCGAGTGGCTCTGAGCCCACTGTACCGCTGGGATACAGGATGTCATTGATCCCAGTATGGACATGGCTCTCCTTAGAGAGATCAGAGGAGAGATACTCAACTGATTCACTAGATGTATCATGTTGGATACTTTTTCTTCTGGCAGACGACACTCTTGCTTTGTTGAGTCTATTAATATCCCCAAGTACAACTGTACTTGAGATGGGATAAGCCTGGATTTTTCCAGGTTCAGAAACCATCCTAGATTCGATAGGGCTACCATCACTCTGTTTAGTTGCTGGCTGCAATGTAGAGAGGAACTGCCCATCACTAGGAGGTCGTCCAGATAAGGCACAATCAATATGTTTTGTTCCCTTATATGGGCCATTACTTCCGCCATTAATTTTGTGAATACTCTCGGGGCAATGGCTAGACCAAACGGAAGAGCCTTGTATTGGTAATGTTTCAGTTCCCCTTGTATTATTACTGCAACCCTGAGATATTTCCGGAAATCCGGATGGATTGGCACATGATAGTATGCGTCCTTTAAGTCTATAACAGTCATGAAACAAGACGGGATAAGGGATCTGACACATGATTTTATTGTCTCCATTTTGAATTTTTCTATTACCAGGTATCTGTTTAGTTGTTTCAAATTTATAATTACTCTGAAAGTTCCGTCCGGTTTTGTTCGAAGAAAGAGCGGAGAATAAAACCCCCTCGTCTCTTCCTGTTGTGGAACTTCCTGTAAGACTTTCTTCTCCAGAAGAGTGAGAACTTCTCTCTGGATGCTTAGCTGCTCGATCTCTGACTTTCTTCGTGGTGTGACCACAAACTGATTGTGTGGCATTGTGTGAAAGCTTAGTTTTAGGCCCGTCTTTATGATGTTTAGAGTCCAGGCACTTCCAGAAATTTTTTCCCAGGTTGGAAGAAAGTGGGTCAGTCTCCCTCCTACCTGGGGCACACCCTCATTGTGGCTGTTTTTTATTATCCGGCTTGTTGAACATGAAACCTCCTCTTTTGAATTTTCTGTCTTCCCACCCCTCCTTTTGATTTTTTGGGGGGCGTCTTTGTGTGAACCTCCTTCCTCGAAAGGGCCGCCTATAAGATTGATTTAGGAATCCCGGAAAGGCTTTCTTTTTATCAACCGCTTTTTCGAGGACATCGTCTAGGGTGGGACCGAACAAATATTCACCTTCACACGGAATGGAACACAACTTAGCTTTAGTTTGCAGGTCCCCCGGCCAGCACTTTAGCCATAATGCTCTCCTAGCCGCATTTGAGAAGGAAGCCGATCTTGCCGTCAGTCTAACTGAGTCTATTGAGGCATCTGCTAAATATGCAGCGGCCCCTCTCATCGCTGACACGGAGTCTAGTATAGACTCTCTCGGGGTTTTATTTTTTAATTGAGTCTCTAAATGATCCAGCCAGACCATTAGTGCTCTAGCTGTACACGTAGCAGCTATACCGGGTTTTAGCCCCCCGCTGGCGGCCTCCCAGGACCCTTTTAGGAAGACATCGGCCTTTTTATCCATAGGATCCTTGAGGGTCCCCATATCTTCAAAAGGCAGAGCGAACTTTTTAGAGGCTTTCGCGATGGCGACGTCTAATTTTGGCGCTTTTCCCCATGAGGCGCAGGCTGGGTCATCAAATGGGTATTTCCTTTTGGGTGTTAACAGTACTTTTTTGTCTGGTCTTTTCCACTCCTTTTTTATAAGGGCTTGAATTTTTTCATTTAATGGGAACACTCTGTACTTCTTTTGTTCCAGGCCACTAAACATAAGATCTTGTACAGATTTTTTGGAACGAGTGTCTGCCAGACCCATTGTCGCCCTAACCATTTTCACCAACGCATCCGTTTCATCTATTGGGAAACAGTTGCGACCGCTTTCTGAAGATGCGGAGGAGGATGATGAAGCTGTAGAGCTATCAGAATCCCCACTCGTACTATCTCCCTCGCTGGAGCTGTAATCTGGAGATTTTTCTTTATGTTTTCTTTTACGGTTTTTTACGCTTTTTAATGCGTCTGCTACTTGGGTTTTAATTAAATCTTTTAATTCAGATGTGAAACTTGGTGTCTCCTCATCAATGGTGTTCTTAATACATGGCGCACAGAGTTTTTTAACCCATGAATCCGGCAAATCTGCTGAACAAAGCGGGCATACTCTATGTTTACTTTTCCCCTGGCATTTCTTTCCCTAGGAAACAATAAACCCCTATTAGAATTTACACTTTCACGGAGGTCACTTACCCTCCTAATGTGAGGAAGATACCGGCTGTGGCTTTGAGGATGCCTCCTCCACTTGAACCACCGTCTCCCTCCTGGATCCACCAGAGCCTCTGCTACGCTGGGATCCTGAGCTGCTGCGCTGCGTGGGTTTTCTTGAGGAATGGCGCTCCTTCGGGTTCTTTGTCACAGGGGCCTGTGAAATTTCTTCCACCGACTGCTCTATTCCACTCATGGTGGTAATCTCTGAGCAGCGGTATACCCCTTTCCTTCTGGATATATACTAATGGAGCGGCGCCAGGCAACTTCCGGTTTACCCAGAGGTGCCCTGCGCCGCCCCGGAAGTGACCCCCACGCCTGCGCAGTAAGTCGCCGAACCCCGCGCGCGCGCTCACTGTTTGCCGGCTCACAGGAGGGACGGAGCTTCCGCAGCCGCCGCTGCTCCCAGCGTTCTCCTGTCAGTGACCGGCGTCACCACCTCCTGTGTGCCTTATGGATCGGTGGAGAAAACCTCCAGGTAGCCACCGCTACCTATTGCCGATCATCCCTTTGAAAAGGAAGAGGCAGGCTTTCTCGGCATCCTCTTCACTGCCTCCCCTCTGCGCGCATCTACGAGGCCCGCCGACCCCGGATCGCGCCCTCAGGGAGGAATCCACCTGAGACCGTGGCAGGGCCCCCCGCTGCCTGAACTCGGCCTGATGGTCCCTGGACTCCTGGATGGTGAGTTGTGGGATCCCCGTCGGGGACAGGAAACCGAACTGAGGTGGAGGAGAGGTCCCGCCTTTTTAACCTGTGGGTTTCCTGTCCCTGAGGGCGGATCCCTCTCTCTCGTTAGTGCCGTCATGGGGTAAGAGAAATACATACAGTAATTACAAATGTAACAACAGTGGGTGGAGTTGAATTGGGCTGGAATAATTTACCTAAGACATTGGCAGAATGTGTTGTAGGGCGGACACTACTTACTTTAACACATTGTTTGGCCATAGAGTTGGCAGGTATTGTTCAATTTCACACCTTGGTTAGCCAAGGTTTACTTTTACACATATCACTTATTTAATTAAACTGTAGTAATCCCAACTGCCATGCTAAAATGAGGACACCAAGATATTTTGGTTTAACCTTGAGAAAATCACAAAAATAAATGCATGTTTCATGCCCTGCTGTACCTGCTTTTTTCATTAAGGCTACGTGCCCACGATCAGGAATAGCAGCATTTTGGAAGCAGCATAATTTTTCCTGCCTCCAAAACTCTGCGTTCTAATCACGCAGTTAAAGATGCATGTTCTTAGTAACTATGCGGATTTAACGCATCTAACGAATAGCTATGGGGAAACTACACAAAGGAGACTAGCCTCTCCGCTGCTGAAATGAACATGCTGTGGCTTATAAACCCGCACCACGGGTGAGTATACGCAGCAATAAATAGAAGCACAGTGGGCAGGGGATTTCTATAAATCCCATCCACTGTACTTCTAATGTAAAACACTGCTATTCCTGATCATGGGCACGCAGCCTAAAAGCGCAGCCAAAACTGATGGCAATATTTTTTGCACTTACTCATTGTTTTCTATGGGTGAAAAAAAAAAATGCAGATTTCCAATGGAGTCAGGAAAAAAACCGTACCGTACCGTATGTGCATGAGATTTCCAAAAAACGCAGCTTTTAATTGAATACAAAAGTTGCAAAAAAAAAAAAACGCAGAAAAACGCAACATGTGAACATAGACTAATGTCTATAGATTTAGAATAGGATGCCATAAAAGCTCCTGTAGGTGTAATGTGCAGGTTTCCAAAACTTCTGCCATACATTGTATGTATTAATCATACATTTAAACTATATGCAGTGCATATGTCAGAAGCGTGAATGATGATGGCACTCTGCCAGAGCTGCAGAGAAAATGTCCAATGATGTGAATGATTTTTAGGTTACCCCTGTCCTACAGGCTGACAGGCTCCTCGTAATGCACAGTAGTATAGAGAAAGCGCGCAGTATCTGAAGAGTGGAGGGGACACCCTGGCTGTCTGTCCGCTGCATGTCTGGGGTTCTGAATAGCAATTCACCAAAATTAAATAAAATACATGTACAGGTATGTACTAACTGGCCAAATAAAAAAAAACATCAATGAAACCACAATTTAAATTTCAATCAAAATCGTGAAACAGATCTTATAGACAATTCTATTTTACAAGTCTTCAAATCCCTCGTTCAAACCAAGAATCTATCTCACAAAGGGAAATGTGTAGACTTTATATGGCCTACAGGCCGCTGTCCCATTCACTGGCTTGGCTCATTGGGCTGTGATCAGAAACCTTTTATCCTCCAGATGAAAAGTGACACATACTGGAATATTTGCTCAAAGAAATGCGCAACTATTAGAATAAAATCCTCGCCTTCAACCTTAAGTCACACTAATTGAATAAAAATTAACTTAAAAACATAAGTGTCGTTAACTACTGCAACATTTACTATACTTTTCCATACATATTCAGAAATAGTGTGGCAGGTGTATAAATTAAAGAAGCACTCCTCCCATCAAAGTTTTTATCCTCTCAATATATTGCAATTATCATATTATATAGCACTCATTTTGCCTTTCTTCCCAGCTAATTCTTCTCTTTTCTCTATGATATGTAGAAATAAGAAGTTTCTTGTCCCTGCATTTATTATTCCCCTCTTCAGCTCCTTACCCAGCTGTTCCTCCCCCTTTCAGAGACTTTTGCAGTGACTGATGACTCATACAGGGAAAATGGACCTCCTGTTTCTGCACAGAGCTTAGAAAGATTCAGCTAGTCCTTTTGTAATCGTGTAATGTCAAAAAACTGATAGAAAAAAAAAAAGTAACTGACTGGATAGAAAGGCAAAATGAGCAGTTGTAAGTAAACAGTGCTATAGAATATGATGATTGCTGTCACGGCAGGAACTCGCATACAATTACAGAGTGTGAATGCAGACTTAAGGTACCGTCACACTGAACGATATCGCTAGCGATCCGTGACGTTGCAGCGTCCTCGCTAGCGATATCGTTGAGTTTGACAAGCAGCAGCGATCTGGATCCTGCTGTGCCATCGTTGATCGGCGCAGAAAGTCCAGAACTTTATTTCGTCGCTGGATCTCCCGCAGACATCGCTGAATCGGCGTGTGTGACGCCGATTCAGTGATGTCTTCACTGGTAACCAGGGTAAACATCGGGTTACTTAGCGCAGGGCCGCGCTTAGTAACCCGATGTTTACCCTGGTTACCAGTGTAAATGTAAAAAAAAACAAACACTACATACTTACATTCCGGTGTCTGTCCTCTCCGGCGCTCTGCTTCTCTGCACTGTGTAAGCGCCGGCCGGAAAGTACAGCGGTGACGTCACCGCTCTGCTGTGCTTTCCGGCCGGCGCTTAGTGCAGGAAGCAGAGCACCGAAGAGGACAGACGCCGGAATGTAAGTATGTAGTGTTTTTTTTTTTTTTACGTTTACTCTGGTAACCAGGGGAAACATCGGGTCACTAAGTGCAGCCCTGCGCTTAGTAACCCGATGTTTACCCTGGTTACCAGGGGACTTCGGCATCATTGGTCGCTGGAGAGCTGTCTGTGTGACAGCTCTCCAGCGACCACACAGCGACGCTGCAGCGATCGGGATCGTTGTCTAGATCGCTGCAGCGTCGCTTAATGTGACGGTACCTTTATTCATTTAGACCGGACAACCCCTTTGATTTGCAGGAACTCAAATTTACAGTACATAGGTCACAGGTGTATATAGTGCTGAAACCTCGCAGTTTGTGCAGTAAAACGTGAGCCAAAAAAGAAACAAAGCACTACTGTAAAGCCCGCACACTACACCAAAAGTAACAATATATCAAACTTTATTGGGTACATCAACACAGCAAAAAAAAAAAAACATAAAACATAAGTAAAAACAAAACAGCACCCCACTCATGGACCCCCTACAGATAAAACATCCATATAGTGCATGACAAGTGGAAAATCACAATAAATGTATAATACAATAATACAAGCATAAATAGACAGTAATAGTAATATATCCCACTATGCATATATCAAAAGATGCAAGTACATCTGTAATAACAAATAGGCAGGATCCCCTATAATAATCATACGGTATATGGTCGGTCAAATGGCCAGTCCAAATCCATATGGGACAGAAAGAAATAAAGGACCATCCCACATCCGGAATGACCCAGGCTAAATATAAGATATATATAGTGCCATGGTCCATATAGGAACCAATATCAAGGCTAGCACAACTGAATGGGTGTGAATCACAACCCCATCATATGTGCAGAAAAAGCAGCCCAAAGCCCGAAGTCCGAGCCATAATGGAGACCAAGACCCAACCAGGATAACAAGGAAGATACCCACCAAAGGGGGCCCCAGATAGAAATAGGAGCGGGGTGCGACCCAACGCGTATCGCCGTAACCCGTACGGCTTCGTCAGGGGAAGGTATCAGTACCAGAATGCTGTAGATAAGCCCCTGATGCCAGTGGGCTTAGCTCACCATCGATTTTGGGGGTGACAGGTTCCCTTTAAAGGCGATGTCCTGCTGTCAGCAGGATTTCACTCCAAACTATTTATATGGACATGAAGCTCCTTGATAGACAACTCCAGAAATTCCTTTAGCTAGCCAGCCTATTCCTCAACTGAGAAATCAGCGACTGAATTGATATGTAAATAGTTATGGTAGATCTAAACCCTCAGTCACTCCAGCTCTATTGCCCACATAGCAGTGACCGCCTCTATGCATCGGTGACAATTTTCTGAGACTTGTAACTTATTTTTTTTCAATGGAGTTTTATGAAGGTTAGTTATTTTTTTGTGAGGAGCTGTGGTTTTTAACAGTACTACTTGGACAATCCCTTCTCATTCCTCATGTTTTGCCCCGTTAAAATAAAAACACCTATGCTCACCTCTGGTGCCAGCATTTTTCAAGCGGTGTCTGCATTCGTGGTCTTGGGGCTCACACGGATGTTCTGGCACGTTAGCACTACGCCCAATCACCGCTGGCGTCACCGTCCCCGCCTTCGGACAAATCATACATCAAGAGGAAGTCAGAACAGCCGCAGCCCTAACTTCCTGTTGATGTTCAATATGTCTGAAGGTGGGGACAGTGAAGCTGGCGCTGGGCTTGTGTGACAATTTCACGTGAGTCCCAGGAACACGAGTGCCGACACAGGATGTTAGTATAGGTGTTTTTATTTTAACAGAGCCAAACATGAGGAATGAGAAGGGTTGTCCTAGTAGGGAACAACCATTTTAAGACTGCCATTTAATCGAACAAATGAACACGAATGATACAGAAAATATTTTTCATTTTGTCACTCAAGGTATTGATTGATTACAGCTGTATCACGTCCTCTGAAGAGCATCTTTGTGGAACAATCAGACTGTTTCTATTACAATGACGTCAAAAGTAATGTCACAAGATACAAGTACATCTCTGAAATTAATGGCAGCTTTATACAACACCAAACCGTATCTCTTTGACATCAGTAATAAATCAGCCTCAGGGTCTATTGATATAAGTTATGTAGGTCAATGTGCCAAGGCCCACATAAGACATATGAAATGGTATAATGGATCGGTTTCGTTTCCTATGGAAATCAGACCTCGGTTTTCTACGAGCAGATGCTGCAGGTCTTCATAGTGCATGTTTCCAGTGACTGATAAACACATCAGAGTGCTTATTCTTTTTAGAATATGGAAAGACTGACACAAATGGCTCGTGAGTAGTATTCTTGCTTGCAGCAATATCAGATACATACAAAAAGCAAGTTGTCAGATCTCTCCATTACACCCTGAAAAGCAATGTTGCTCCACATCTGGCTTTCTTATGTACTCTAAGCCTTAGAGCAACCACCAAATCCTGAGAGTAGGGTATGCTTTCTAGTAATATAAACCAGGGCAAGTCAGATTACAGTTAATCAACTCCATGAGTCACTTTGATTTTTACATAAGAAATAAAAACTCCTGTGGTTATCAACAGAAAAAAACGGGAGACACCGGTAGTAAATAGATTTATGTAGCCCCAATATAACTCATTACACCAGCACCAGATTATAAAAAGAGTAGCCTCTTAATTTGGGTTCAGATGGCTGGACTTCGTGGTCTGAACTAACCACAATGCCCGCACTGAGTGCCGGTCTCCTGACCCATCAGCCACATATATGCCCCCAGAGGCTTAGCTCAGACCAGCAGTCAGTCAAGGTACTGCGGTCCGTACATGGTCCACAAACATATACATGGATGTGTTCTGTACAGGGACTGTGAACTCTGCTTTCAGGCAATTTTTTTTCCCCCTGAGCCATAGGTACCAAAAAAAAAACAAAACGCACACACCCTACACAAAATTTCTCTAGAGTGACTGATTTACTTATTGGACATGATGTCTCCATGGACTACTCTCATCTGAGGCCTTATTCACATGTTCGGTTCCATTTTGCATCTACCAAAAAATACAAATGTCTTCTATTTCACCATCTGTGTGCCATCGATCTGCATTTTAACTTGTGTTTTTATCAGGCAATCACTCCAAATAAAATTAGCCTCAATTCATCAACACTGGCCATATGGCCTTTATGTGGGGTTGGGTGTAGTCCATTCATGAAGAGGTCCAAGCCTTTGCATGAATACGGAGTATCGGAAGATTGGCATGCACCCCCGTGTGATACACCAACAATCATATTCCAGTCTCTGGTGAAATTACCGTACTTTGATGAAAATGGGGCCATAATGTCCAGAGTCAGCACATGGATGACAACCATGAATGTTTGAATTAGGCTACTTTCACACTTCCGTCTTTTGTCCTCCATCGCAATTCGTCGTTACGGGCAAAAAACGGATCCTGCAAACGTACTCGCAGGATGTGTTTTTTGTCCATACACTTGTATTAGCGACGGATGGGCACATGTCGCATCCATCGTGCGACAGATCTGTCCTGTTTTGGCGGACGCGACGCACAATAAACGTTCAATGTAACTTTTTTTTGTGCGACGTGTCCGCCATTTTTGACTGCGCATGTGCGGCCGAAACTCCGCCCCCTCCTCCCCACTCATCACAATGGGCAGCGTATGCGTTGTAAAACTGCATCCGCTGCCCACGTTGTGCTAAATTTAGCACACCGTCCGTCGGTACATCGGGCCGACGGTTTGCGATGGCCCCGTACCGACGGAAGTGTGAAAGTAGCCTAAGGCTACGTGTCCACGTTCAGGATGGCCGGCGGTTTTGATGGAGAAGCAAACTCGCTCCGCCCAAAGCTCCGCCCCCTTCCGGAGACGCGATGATGCCGGATGTGTTCATTGCACACATCCGGAATCATCGCACCCCACACATAAGGCCCTGTGTTACACCTTGCAGCGGCGCAGTGTCGCCGCAAGGTAAATGGACATGCTGCGATCTAAAAAGACGCGCCGCATGTCCGGAATCGCAGGGCCGCCGGATGCGTGTTACCACGCATAGTGAAGATGGGATTTCATTAAATCCCCTCCACTATGCTGTAACATCTGGATGCTGCGTGTTTGACGCTGCGTCTCTATGAAGCGTCAAACACGCAGCATTTCCTGAACGTGGAAACATACCCTCAGACCTCAAATTTTTTGTATAATGATACTTTACTGGGAACGGCTGTTATGCAATGGTTGCAAATATCTCTTGACATGCATCTTTTTTTGCCAGTGTTATTCAGGATTTCTTCTTTGTGTCCGGCGATAACATGGAAAACCCTGAACATATGACTTGCTTGTAAGTGATTCCGACACAAGCATCCACCTGGGAAAATATATTCATCGGTTCGACTTCGAACTGCACGGGTTCATAGGCACTAGAAGAAAATCAAGTTCAAAAATCCAAATATCAATCATTCAGATGCAAGTATTGATGGCTCAGGCAACGTGCGGCACATACAAGCCCACTCAACGCACAGATCCCATTTCAGCGGCAATCAATTTCAGCGACCCCAGAAGGGGCAGCCACATTTGATTGGCTAAAGTGAGATGAGAATGACCGTATCACTCATGGAACTGTCTGCAGAGCTGCGCCATGGATTAAAATGAAGACAAATTTCCTCACACGGGGGAGAATTATAGGAAAAACGAACCAGGCGTATTGGTAATGTGCAGCCGCTGTAAAAACACCCTTCGCTGCACTTGTAGAGCAGAGGAGACCCGTGTTCCATGTAAAGATAAAGGCTGAATTAATTAAAAGAAAGAAACATAGACAGAAAACGTGTGCGCGGACTGGAGAGGTGTGATTAATCGATCAGTAAGCAGACAGTGGTGAGGGCAGCTTATAATAGCACAATCACCACCATAAATCTAGCCCAGATCCGCAATGTATGGGCAGATGAAGGGCAAATGAGGTTAAGAGTCGGATTTTCAATCTTCGTGAAGTTTCATTACCACAGCTACTCAGCAGAGAATGCACGAAAGACAAGAAATGAAAGCGGATATGTAAACATAGCAAGAAAATGCTTTACGTTCAATCGGACTTAATCCATCAGCCACACTTAGCCTTTATATCAATGATAATCCATAGCCAGTGCCGATCATTCATCATGGAAGAGGAGTGTGACGCTACATGGATTCTACACATTGTAATGTAAAACTGCATCCGCTGCCCCCGTTGTTCATTTTCTTCACAGTTTGCGTCGGTACGTCGGGCCGACGCATGGCGGCGGCCCCATATCGACGCTAGTGTGAAAGTAGCCTAAGGTGCGTTTTTTGGATGATTTTTTTTTCTCTTTGTCCATGCTAATGTCCTTGGATTTTCAGTAGCAAAAACGCAGCAAATAATGATACCTTCGTTTTTGATGCGTTTTTTTCAACACCCATTCAAGTCAATGGGTGAAAAAAAGCAGCAAAAACACTGAAAGAAGTGACCTGCTCTATGTCCAAAAAACGCAGCAAAGCAAAAAATACTGATCACACAAAAAACCAGTGTTTGTGTGTGTATGAGATTTCTGAAATCTCAGAGGCTTTGCCAGTATTGTAAAAAGCAGCTGAAAATTAGCATTAAAAAAAATGCAGCAAAAACGCCGTGTGTGAACTTAAAAGGCAGAACCACTGCAGATATTAGTGTGAGAAATGTGACATAGTGCAATAAGAGGCTTCAGGTTAGCAATATTCTGGTGTTCGGATATATGATACAATAATTGTCTGGGAGGATGATGTGTTGTAACCAGTGCAAACCGACAAGGGGCTTCTGTAGCAAGCCATGAAGCCGGGGGGCACAGAGGCCGAAGACCTCAGGAGAAATATACACAGATCCATACAGGGGGAGTGCACAACATAAATTATATATACACTAGCACTAAAGAGCGATGGGGACAGACACGTCACCTGCTGATGACCCCAATGTATCACAAAAAAAAATCCATTGATATACTTACTAGTTAAACAGGTTTTAGAAAATAAAACAAATGAATGAAATGACCACACACATTAATTTTTAGCTTCTATAGCACCAACATACAGTATAATTATGACCATGTGATATTTCAGTTTTTCTTTTTTAATACATTTGCAAACATTTCTACATTTGTTTTTTTTCCCGTCAAGATGGGGTGTAGAGTGTACATTAATGAGAAAAAAAATAACTTTTTTAAATTTACCAAATGGCTGCAATGAAACAAAGAGTGAAGGGGTCTGAATACTTTCTGTACCCACTGTTAGGCTACGTTCACACTAGCGTTCGGCTAGTGTGCGTCGCGCTAGCGTCGGGCGACGCAGCAGCGACGCACGCGTCATGCGCCCCTATGTTTAACATGGGGGACGCATGCGTTTTTGCTTGTTGCGTTTTCCGACACGTGCGTCTTTTTTGACGCTAGCGTCGGACCAAGAAAACGCAACAAGTTGCATTTTTCTTGCGTCCGATTTTCGTCAAAAAACGACGCACGCGTCGAAAAACGCAGCGTTTTTGCGTGCGTTTGCACGCGTTTTTCGGTGCGTTGTGCGTGAACGTAGCCTAAGCGTCACATGGTCTGTCAGGATATACACACGTTTCCTGAACAGAGGCTGCAACACCATTAACCCCTTCGAAGACCTTGATCTTTTCCATTTTTGCGTTCTCGTTTTTCGCTCCCCTTCTTCCCAGAGCCATAACTTTTTTATTTTTCCGTCAGTATGGCCATGTGAGGTCTTGTTTTTTGGGGACAAGTTGCACTTTTGAACGACATCGTTGGTTTTAGCATGTCGTGTACTAGAAAATGGGACAAAAATTCCAAGTGCGGTGAAATTGCAAAAAAAAGTGCAATCCCACACTTGTTTTTTGTTTGGCTTTTTTGCTAGGTTCACTAAATGCTAATACTGACCTGTCATTATGATTCTCCAGGTCAGTACGAGTTCATAGACACCAAACATGTCCAGGTTATTTTTTATCTAAGTGGTGAAAAAAAATTCAAAACTTTGCTAAAAAAAAAATTGAGCAATTTTCCGATACCCGTAGCGTCTCTATTTTTCGTGATCTGGGGCCGGGTGAGGGCTTATTTTTGCGCACCGAGCTGAAGTTTTTAATGATAGTATTTTGGTGTAGATATGTCCTTTTGATCGCCCGTTATTGCATTTTAATTTAATGTCGCGGCGACCAAAAAAACGTAATTCTGGAGTTTCAATTTTTTTTTCTCGCTATGCTGTTTAGCGATCAGGTTAATGCTTTTTTTTATTGATAGATCGGGCGATTGAACACGGTGATACCAAATATGTGTAGGTTTGATTTTGTTTTTATTGTTTTATTTTGAATGGGGTGAAAGGGGGGTGATTTAACCCCTTTACCCCCAAGGGTGGTTTGCACGTTAATGACCGGGCCAATTTTTACAATTCTGACCACTGTCCCTTTATGAGGTTATAACTCTGGAACGCTTCAACGGATCCCAGTGATTCTGACATTGTTTTCTCGTGACATATTGTACTTCATGACAATGGTAAAAATTCTTTGATAGTAACTGCGTTTATTTGTGAAAAAAACGGAAATTTGGCGAAAATTATGAAAATTTCGCAATTTTCCAACTTTGAATTTTTATGCAATTAAATCACAGAGATATGTCACACAAAATACTTAATAAGTAACATTTCCCACATGTCTACTTTACATCAGCACAATTTTGGAACCAAAATTTTTTTTTGTTAGGGAGTTATAAGGGTTAAAAGTTGACCAGCAATTTCTCATTTCTACAACACCATTTTTTTTTAGGGACCACATCTCATTTGAAGTCATTTTGAGGGGTCTATATGATAGAAAATACCCAAGTGTGACACCATTCTAAAAACTACACCCCTCAAGGTGCTCAAAACCATATTCAAGAAGTTTATTAACCCTTCTGGTGCTTCACAGGAATTTTTTGAATGTTTAAATAAAAATGAACATTTAACTTTTTTTCACAAAAAATTTAATTCAGCTCCAATTTGTTTTATTTTACCAAGGGTAACAGGAGAAAATGGACCCCAAACATTGTTGTACAATTTGTCCTGAGTACGACAATACCCCACATGTGGGGGTAAACCACTGTTTGGGCGCATGGCAGAGCTCGGAAGCGAAGGAGCGCCATTTGACTTTTCAATGCAAAATTGACTGGAATTGAGATGGGACGCCATGTTTCGTTTGGAGAGCCCCTGATGTGCCTAAACATTGAAACCCCCACAAGTGACACCATTTTGGAAAGTAGACCCCCTAAGGAACTTATCTAGAGGTGTGGTGAGCACCAAGTGCTTCACAGAAGTTTATAATGCAGAGCCGTAAAAATAAAACAAAAAATTTTTCCCACAAAAATTATTTTTTTAGCCCCCAGTTTTGTATTTTCCCGAGGGTAACAGGAGAAAGTGGACCCCAAAATTTGTTGCCCAATTTGTCCTGAGTGCGATGATACACCATATGTGGGGGGAACCACTGTTTGGGTGCATGGCAGGGTTCGGAAGGGAAGGAGTGCCATTTGAATGCAGACTTAGATGGAATGGTCTGCAGGTGTCACATTGCGTTTGCAGAACCCCTAATGTACCTAAACAGTAGAAATCCCCCACAAGTGACCCCATATTGGAAACTAGACCCCCAAGGGAACTTATCTAGATGTGTTGTGAGAACTTTGAACCCCCAAGTGTTTCACTACAGTTTATAATGCAGAGCCGTGAAAATAAAAAATCTTTCCCTCAAAAATTATTTTTTAGCCCCCAGTTTTGTATTTTCCCGAGGGTAAGAGGAGAAATTTGACCCCAAAAGTTGTTGTCCAATTTGTCCTGAGTACGCTGATACCCCATATGTTGGGGTAAACCCCTGTTTGGGCACACGGGAGAGCTCGGAAGGGAAGAAGCACTGTTTTACTTTTTCAACGCAGAATTGGCTGGAATTGAGATCGGACGCCATGTCGCGTTTGGAGAGTCCCTGATGTGCCTAAACAGTGGAAACCCCCCAATTATAACTGAAACCCTAATGCAAACACACCCCTAACCCTAATCCCAACAGTAACCCTAACCACACCTCTAACCCTGACACACCCCTAACCCTAATCCCAACCCTATTCCCAACTGTAAATGTAATCTAAACCCTAACCGTAACTTTAGCCCCAACCCTAACTGTAGCCTTAACCCTAGCCCTAACACTAGCCCTAACCCTAACCCTAGCCCTAACCCTAATGGAAAAATGGAAATAAATACATTTTTTTTAATTTTTCCCTAACTAAGGGGGTGATGAAGGGGGGTTTGATTTACTTTTATAGCGGGTTTTTTAGCGGATTTTTATGATTGGCAGCCGTCACACACTGAAAGACGCTTTTTATTGCAAAAAATATTTTTTGCGTTACCACATTTTGAGAGCTATAAATTTTCCATATTTTGGTCCACAGAGTCATGTGAGGTCTTGATTTTTGCGGGACGAGTTGACGTTTTTATTGGTAACATTTTCGGGCACGTTACATTTTTTGATCACTTTTTATTCCGATTTTTGTGAGACAGAATGACCAAAAACCAGCTATTCATGAATTTCTTTTGGGGGCGGCGTTTATACCGTTCCACGTTTGGTAAAATTGATAAAGCAGTTTTAGTCTTCGGGTCAGTACGATTACAGCGACACCTCATTTATATCATTTTTTTATGTTTTGGCGCTTTTATACGATAAAAACTATTTTATAGAAAAAATAATTATTTTGGCATCGCTTTATTCTCATGATGCTGTATGGCGGCTCGTTTTTTGCGGGACAAGATGACGCTTTTAGCGGTATCATGGTTATTTATATCTGTCTTTTTGATCGCGTGTTATTCCACTTTTTGTTCGGCGGTATGATAATAAAGCGTTGTTTTTTGGCTCGTTTTTTTTTTTTTTTTTTTTCATTATTTAGGAATATTTTTTTTTATTTATTTTTTTTTTTTTTACACATTTTGAAATTTTTTTTTTTACTTTTTTACATTGTCCCAGGGGGGGACATCACAGATCGGTGATCTGACAGTTTGCACAGCACTCTGTCAGATCACCGATTTAAGAGAAGTGCAGGCTGCTTCACAGTGCCTTCTAAGCAGGCTCTGTGAAGCCACCTCCCTCCCTGCAGGACCCTGATCCGCGGCCATCTTGGATCCGGGGCTGGAGGAAGCAGGGAGGGAGGTAAGACCCTCGCAGCAACGCGATCACATCGCGTTGCTGCGGGGGGCTCAGGGAAGCCCGCAGGGAGCCCCCTCCCTGCGCGATGCTTCCCTGCACCGCCGGCACATCGCGATCATGTTTGATCGCGGTGTGTCGGGGGTTAATGTGCTGGGAGCGGTCCGTGACCGCTCCTGGCACATAGTGCCGGATGTCAGCTGCGATAGGCAGCTGACACCCGGCCGCGATCGGCCGCGCTCCCCCCGTGAGCGCCGCCGATCGCGCTGGACGTACTATCCCGTCCGTGGTCATGGGGGCCCACCCCACCTCGACGGGATAGTACGTCCGATGTCAGAAAGAGGTTAAACTTTTTTATAGATCACTGCTATGTAGCTGAATTGCAGGCTTTCTACGAGCGCCGACCACAGGGTGGCGCTCACAGCAGGCCAGCATAAGTAACCATAGATGTCTCAAGGACCTCTATGGCTACTATCCGATCATGTGACGGGGGTCGGCGATGCGCGCATTTCCGGCTGCGGGGCCGGAAGCAACGGTTAAATTCCTCTGTCAGCATTTGACAGCGGCATTTAACTAGTTAATAGTAGCGGGTGAATCGCTATTACAGCTGACATGTCCCAGCTTTGATGCGGGCTCACCGCTGGAGCCCACATCAAAGCAGGGGACCCGACATCCGCAGTAATAATACGGTGGAGGTCGGGAAGGGGTTAAGCAAGAGGCACCACTGAACAAACACCACTAAGATCAAGGAGATAACCAAACAGCTCAGGGACAAAGTTGTTGAGAAGTACATGTCAGGGCTGGGTTTAAAAAAATAACAAAAAACAAAAAACACAATCTCGGATGATCCCCTGTAGCATCATCAAATCCACTCTCATCAACTGGAAAGAACATGGTACCACAACAAACCTGTCAGAGGGTCGCCCACCAAAACTCTAAGCCCGGGCAAGGAGGGCATTAATCAGAGAGGCAGAATACAAAGGTAACCCTGAAGGGGCTCCAGAGTTCCCAAGACTGGAGAATCTGTCCACATGGGCAGCACGGTGGCGCAGTGGTTAGCACTACAGCCTTGCAGCGCTGGGGTTCTAATCCCACCCAGGACAACATCTGCAAAGAGTTTGTATGTTCTCTCCGTGTTTGCGTGGGTTTCCTCCGGGCACTCCGGTTTCCTCCCACATTCCAAAGACATACTGATAGGAATTCTAGATTGTGAGCCCAATCGGGGACAGTGATGATAATGTGTGCAAACTGTAAAGCGCTGCGGAATATGTTAGCGCTATATAAAAATAAAGATTATTATATGACCACAATAACCCATACACTCCATAGAGGTGACCTTTATGGAAGAGTGGGCAAAAAAAAGCCTATAATTACACATACAAATTGTAAGGCTCATTTTGAATTTGCCAAAAAACATGTGGGAAACTCCCCAAATGTATGGAGGAAGGTGCTGTGGTCAGAGGAGACCAAAATTCGATACGTTGATCATTGTGATCAATGTGTTCTCAACACATTCCACTATGTAATAAATAAAGATTTACAACTGGAATATTTCACTCAGTGATATCTAGGTTGTGGGATTTTAGTGTTCCCTTTATTTTTATAAGCAGTGTATTTCGGGGGGGGTTTTAAGCAGAAAATTTGCAGCGCCTCAATGTCCAAGGAAAGTGGCTGTGATTTCATGAAAACTCCTGCCAATTCGATGTTTCTCTCTATGCGCTTTTATGGGAAGATTGAAAAAAAAAGTGCAGAATCAAAGCTTTTCTGTACAAGAAACCCCCCAAAAAGTATTAAGAATGCTGTTTCCCATGAGCACTGAACATAGATCAAAAAAGGGAAAAATGCACAAAAAAAACATAAAACGCAAAAAAAAAAAAAACATTCAGTATTTTCGCTATATATGAACACAGCCATTCTGAATGGGAAACTCCTTCAGGAAAGTCTTTTTTTGGGGAAGTTCTTAGAGGAGGACTTATCCCCCCTAATGTACTTCCTGAAGAAGTTTTACAGATTTTTTATTTTTTTTTTTTTCAATTTTGATGACTGTATTTTCTAACCATCTCCAAACCTTTCATTTAATACAAGCACCGTACTCTATGAAACTTTATCCCAACGTCTTTTGGTTATTCAGATTGTGTTTGCTCTGTGACCTTGTTAGATGGAGCCGGGTTGTGATTTTTCTTATATCATTATTCAACTAATATACACTATAAAATCATTAGAAGCAACTAAAAATGTATATCTGAAGCCATCCTCTGGTAAATAGATGATGGCACGTTACGTACCAGCAGCGCTACAGTCTAGCAAACACCATTCTCACTCAAGAAATATAGTAAAATCTTCAACCGGTTAATGTATTATCCATTGCTGCAGCCCAAGAACAAATCACATGAATGGTAGAGACAGTGTCTCATTACGGAGAACAGATGTAGTATTGTACGGATCCCTGTATTATTTGTATCTCTCACAACAGGCCGCCAATATCAGCAGATGCACATATGGTAGGCTTTGGTTTATGGAAATTGGTTGGGAGCAGGAGTGGCCACCAGATAGTCACAGGGGCACAATTAGCTTACAAAAATCCTAAATATTCCCCAACATACACATTATGTTTGTGCTATAGAATGTGTATACTACCTTAGAATTGGCAAGGAACCTTTGCAGCTAGGATTTATTGATGAATTTTTTATTTTAATGTTTTTTTTCTGACCTCTAAAATCAGTTAAAAATGTTAAAGTCTCATATGCTACAATCCTCAATATTGAAACTGCAACAAGAAGGAAAAGTCGTTGAATTGTATAGATGTTAGAGATTTGCAAATGATGAAAAAAATGGAATCAATTTTCGAAAAATTTCAATTTATTCAGTATGGAATATGAGCATCACGCATAGAAATCCACACGGATTGTGTGCCATTAATGAGGTTATCTGAAGAATGCTTTGTCACACCGAATGCACTTGGGCACATAAATCATCAAGATCCGCTGAAGGCAGCTACTTTGCAATTGCGAACTAATTAGATCTTAGATGTGTTCAATGGGAGACAAGTCTAACAATGCTACACGACACTGTAACAAGCTCAGGCCAGGCAGGCTGCTCACATTGGCATGGCCAACATCAGTCTTGTCACTTTCCTGTTCAAAAACTGCTCCTGGAGCACTTTCACTTTCTCTCAAGAAGGCCTTTTCAAGGCATTGCCCACATGATCTCCAGACCCATATTTGGCGAACATTGCGTCCAAGACAAAAGCAGGACTTTTGACTAGAGAAGAGACACTTCCTTTCCCACTTTTACACTTGTAGCTGGAGATTACGCTCATAGACCAATGTCATACAGTACAAAGGCCTTCTGATGTAGGCACTGTTTGACGCCTTAAACTTGGCATGTCACCTCCAATTTCACTTGCGCTACAGAATAAAGTGGATATAAAACGTTTTCAAACCCCGTTATAAAAGGCCATGTCAAAAGAAAAGGATACCAAGAAAAATAATTTCAAAAAATGTTTCTCCCATATTTAACGCCATTCATAATCTGTACAAATCCATTGACAAAAACTAAAATCATTTTGGGGGGAGAAAATTAAAAAAGGCTAAAATATGATTGCAGAAGTTTGATTATCCTCTTATAATTGGGGATGTGGTTGTGTTTAGAATTAGCCAATTACATTTAAAAGGGATCCTGTCACCAGGTTTGTCATATAACTAAAACCATCACCTTATTTAGCGCCTATGCTGCATTCCATTACTAGTTATATAACACCCCGAGTCCCCCTGTATACCCCACAAAAACATTTTTAAGTTCTCCAGCCGTGTATGGAAATCAGGTAGAGACGGTCTGGTTACGTGCCTCTACATCACTCCCCCACGGCTGTTGCTCGCTGTCCTCCTTTATTTGACATGATGACGACTCAAACCTGGTATTTTAACAAGGCTGTGTATATCACACAGCGGTACGGCCATTTCTACAAAGCGTCTCAGGACAACCCCACTAGCCCCCTCCAGGCTGATTAGAGCAAGTAAAAGGGGAATCAAAGAGTACATTGAACTAAAAAGTTACAAATTTTATTAGCAAAAATACATTAAATGACAACAGAGTGACATCGCTATTGCAGGAAACCACAGGGATCCAAATATAACACAAGGAAGCACCGCAGGAGCATCTCAATCAATACAAATATTACATTAAAAATGCAGAGGTTAGGCAATGTAATGCCCGCCTCAACACTCAAAAAGTGAAAGCAGTTGCTGCGCCAGCCTAGTATAAGGAGTTAACCTCTTGTAGAAAATGTAAAAGACTCTTAAATGTATCGATTAAACATGAGCCATGTATGAGGGAGTCCAGAGTCGGAGTCATTGAAAATTGACAAGTCTGAGATTTGGCTTAATGACTCCACAGCCCTGTCTACAGGTACAGAAAACATTTACCGTAAGTTTCAGAATTAGAGTGACTTTCTGTATCTTTAACCCCTTTACCCCCAAGGGTGGTTTGCACGTTAATGACCGGGCCAATTTTTACAATTCTGACCACTGTCCCTTTATGAGGTTATAACTCTGGAACGCTTCAACGGATCCCAGTGAATCTGACATTGTTTTCTCGTGACATATTGTACTTCATGACAATGGTAAAAATTCTTTGATAGTACCTGCGTTTATTTGTGAAAAAAACGGAAATTTGGCGAAAATTATGAAAATTTCGCAATTTTCCAACTTTGAATTTTTATGCAATTAAATCACAGAGATATGTCACACAAAATACTTAATAAGTAACATTTCCCACATGTCTACTTTACATCAGCACAATTTTGGAACCAAAATTTTTTTTTGTTAGGGAGTTATAAGGGTGAAAAGTTGACCAGCAATTTCTCATTTCTACAACACCATTTTTTTTTAGGGACCACATCTCATTTGAAGTCATTTTGAGGGGTCTATATGATAGAAAATACCCAAGTGTGACACCATTCTAAAAACTACACCCCTCAAGGTGCTTAAAACCACATTCAAGAAGTTTATTAACCCTTCTGGTGCTTCACAGGAATTTTTTGAATGTTTAAATAAAAATGAACATTTAACTTTTTTTCACAAAAAATTTAATTCAGCTCCAATTTGTTTTATTTTACCAAGGGTAACAGGAGAAAATGGACCGCAATCATTGTTGTACAATTTGTCCTGAGTACGCCAATACCCCACATGTGGGGGTAAACCACTGTTTGGGCGCATGGCACAGCTCGGAAGCGAAGGAGTGCCATTTGACTTTTCAATGCAAAATTGACTGGAATTGAGATGGGACGCCATGTTTCGTTTGGAGAGCCCCTGATGTGCCTAAACATTGAAACCCCCCACAAGTGACACCATTTTGGAAAGTAGACCCCCTAAGGAACTTATCTAGAGGTGTGGTGAGCTCTTTCACCCACCAAGTGCTTCACAGAAGTTTATAATGTAGAACCGTAAAAATAAAAAATCATATTTTTTCACAAAAATTATCTTTTCGCCCCCAATTTTTTATTTTTCCAAGGGTAAGAGAAGAAATTGGACCCCAATAGTTGTTGTACAATTTGTCCTGAGTAAGCTGATATCCCATATGTGGGGGTAAACCACTGTTTGGGCGGATGGGAGAGCTCGGAAGGGAAGGAGCGCCGTTTGACTTTTCAATGCAAAATTGACAGGAATTGAGATGGGATGCCATGTTGCGTTTGGAAAGCCACTGATGTGCCTAAACATTGAAACCCCCCACAAGTGACACCATTATGGAAAGTAGACCCCCTAAGGAACTTATCTAGAGGTGTGGTGAGCACTTTGACCCACCCAGTGCTTCACAGAAGTTTATAATGCAGAACCGTAAAAATAAAAAAATCATATTTTTTCACAAAAATTATCTTTTCGCCCCCAATTTTTTATTTTTCCAAGGGTAAGAGAAGAAATTGGACCCCAAAAGTTGTTGTACAATTTGTCCTGAGTGCGCTGATAGGCCCATATGTGGGGGTAAACCACTGTTTGGGCGGATGGGAGAGCTCGGAAAGGAAGGAGCGCCGTTTGACTTTTCAATGCAAAATTGACAGGAATTGAGATGAGACGCCATGTTGTGTTTGCAGAGCCCCTAATGTACCTAAATAGTAGAAACCACTCACAAGTGACACCATTTTGGAAAGTAGACCCCCTAAGGAACTTATCTAGATGTGTGGTGAGCGCTTTGACCCACCAAGGGCTTCACAGAGGTTTATAATGGAGAGCCGTAAAAATAAAACAAAAATTTTTTCCCACAAAAATTATTTTTTAGCCCCCAGTTTTGTATTTTCCCGAGGGTAACAGGAGAAATTGGACCCAAAAATGTGTTGTCCAATTTGTCCTGAGTGCGCTGATACCCCATATGTGGGGGGAAACCACTGTTTGGGCGCATGGGAGGGCTCGGAAGGGAAGGAGTGCCATTTGAATGCAGACTTAGATGGAATGGTCTGCAGGCGTCACATTGCGTTTGCAGAGCCCCTAATGTACCTAAACAGTAGAAACCCCCCACAAGTGACACCATTTTGGAAAGTAGACCCCCTAAGGAACTTATCTAGATGTGTGGTGAGCGCTTTGACCCACCAAGGGCTTCACAGAGGTTTATAATGGAGAGCCGTAAAAATAAAACAAAAATTTTTTCCCACAAAAATTATTTTTTAGCCCCCAGTTTTGTATTTTCCCGAGGGTAACAGGAGAAATTGGACCCAAAAATGTGTTGTCCAATTTGTCCTGAGTGCGCTGATACCCCATATGTGGGGGGAAACCACTGTTTGGGCGCATGGGAGGGCTCGGAAGGGAAGGAGTGCCATTTGAATGCAGACTTAGATGGAATGGTCTGCAGGCGTCACATTGCGTTTGCAGAGCCCCTAATGTACCTAAACAGTAGAAACCCCCCACAAGTGACACCATTTTGGAAAGTAGACCCCCTAAGGAACTTATCTAGATGTGTGGTGAGCGCTTTGACCCACCAAGGGCTTCACAGAGGTTTATAATGGAGAGCCGTAAAAATAAAACAAAAATTTTTTCCCACAAAAATTATTTTTTAGCCCCCAGTTTTGTATTTTCCCGAGGGTAACAGGAGAAATTGGACCCAAAAATGTGTTGTCCAATTTGTCCTGAGTGCGCTGATACCCCATATGTGGGGGGAAACCACTGTTTGGGCGCATGGGAGGGCTCGGAAGGGAAGGAGTGCCATTTGAATGCAGACTTAGATGGAATGGTCTGCAGGCGTCACATTGCGTTTGCAGAGCCCCTAATGTACCTAAACAGTAGAAACCCCCCACAAGTGACCCAATATTGGAAACTAGACCCCCCCGGGAACTTATCTAGATGTGTTGTGAGAACTTTGAACCCCAAGTGTTTCACTACAGTTTATAACGCAGAGCCGTAAAAATAAAAAATCTTTTTTTTTCCACAAAAATTATTTTTTAGCCCCCAGTTTTGTATTTTCCCAAGGGTAACAGGAGAAATTGGACCCCAACAGTTGTTGTCCTATTTGTCCTGAGTACGCTGATACCCCATATGTTGGGGTAAACCCCTGTTTGGGCACACGGGTGAGCTCGGAAGGAAAGAAGCACTGTTTTACTTTTTCAACGCAGAATTGGCTGAAATTGAGATCGGACGCCATGTCGCTTTTGGAGAGCCCCTGATGTGCCTAAACAGTGGAAACCCCCCAATTATAACTGAAACCCTAATCCAAACACTCCCCTAACCCTAATTCCAACGGTAACCCTAACCACACCTCTAACCCTGACACACCCCTAACCCTAATCCCAACCCTATTCCCAACTGTAAATGTAATCTAAACCCTAACTGTAACTTTAGCCCCAACCCTAACTGTAGCCCTAACCCTAGCCCTAACCCTAGCCCCAACCCTAACCCTAGCCCTAACCCTAGCCCTAACCCTAGCCCTAACCCTAACCCTAACCCTAGCCCTAACCCTAACCCTAGCCCTAACCCTAGCCCTAACCCTAACCCTAGCCCTAACCCTAGCCCTAACCCTAACACTAGCCCTAACCCTAGCCCTAACCCTAGCCCTAACGGGAAAATGGAAATAAATACATTTTTTTATTTTTCCCTAACTAAGGGGGTGATGAAGGGGGGTTTGATTTACTTTTATAGCGGGTTTTTTAGCGGATTTTTATGATTGGCAGCCGTCACACACTGAAAGACGCTTTTTATTGCAAAAAATATTTTTTGCGTTACCACATTTTGAGAGCTATAATTTTTCCATATTTTGGTCCACACAGTCATGTGAGGTCTTGTTTTTTGCGCGACGAGTTGACGTTTTTATTGGTAACATTTTCGGGCACGTGACATTTTTTGATCGCTTTTTATTCCGATTTTTGTGAGACAGAATGACCAAAAACCAGCTATTCATGAATTTCTTTTGGGGGAGGCGTTTATACCGTTCCGCGTTTGGTAAAATTGATAAAGCAGTTTTATTCTTCGGGTCAGTACGATTACAGCGACATCTCATTTATATCATTTTTTTATGTTTTGGCGCTTTTATACGATAAAAACTATTTTATAGAAAAAATAATTATTTTGGCATCGCTTTATTCTCAGGACTATAACTTTTTCATTTTTTTGCTGATGATGCTGTATGGTGGCTCGTTTTTTGCGGGACAAGATGACGCTTTCAGCGGTACCATGGTTATTTATATCTGTCTTTTTGATCACGTGTTATTCCACTTTTTGTTCGGCGGTATGATAATAAAGCGTCGTTTTTTGCCTCGTTTTTTTTTTTTTTTCTTACGGTGTTTACTGAAGGGGTTAACTAGTGTGCCAGTTTTATAGGGCGAGTCGATACGGACGCGGCGATACTAAATATGTGTACTTTTATTGTTTTTGTTTTTTTTTATTTAGATGAAGAAATGTATTTATGGGAATATTTTTTTTTTTTTTCATTATTTAGGAATATTTTTTTTTAATTTTTTTTACACATTTGGAAATTTTTTTTTTTACTTTTTTACTTTGTCCCAGGGGGGGACATCACAGATCAGTGATCTGACAGTTTGCACAGCACTCTGTCAGATCACTGATCTGATAGCAGTGCAGGCTGCTTCACAGTGCCTGCTCTGAGCAGGCTCTGTGAAGCCACCTCCCTCCCTGCAGGACCCGGATCCGCGGCCATCTTGGATCCGGGACCTGGAGCAGGGAGGGAGGGCGGCAAGACCCTCGCAGCAACGCGATTACATCGCGTTGCTGCGGGGGTCTCAGGGAAGCCCGCAGGGAGCCCCCCTCCCTGCGCGGTGCTTCCCTGCACCGCCGGCACATCGCGATCATCTTTGATCGCGGTGTGCCGGGGGTTAATGTGCCGGGGGCGGTCCGTGACCGCTCCTGGCACATAGTGCCGGATGTCAGCTGCGATAGGCAGCTGACACCCGGCCGCGATCGGCGCCGCTCCCCCCGTGAGCGCTGCCGATCGCATATGACGTACTATTGCGTCCTTGGGAAGTAGGGCCCACCCCCCATGGACGCAATAGTACGTCTGATGGCAGAAAGGGGTTAAAGCATTCTAAGGCTATGTGCACACGTAGGAAAAAAAGGGTACAGAATTTTCTGCACAAAATCCGCATCTCCTGGCAGAATCCGCAGCCGCAGATTTGCCGCAGTTTTTATGCAGATTTTGTGTGGTTTTTATGCGGAATTGCTGCGGATTTTGTTTGGATTTTTAACATGGAGGGGTGCAGAAACGCTGCAGACCCGCACAAAAGAAGTGACATGTACTTTTTTGAAATCCGCAGCAATTCCGCACTGATTTTTCCGCACCGTCTGCACATCTTTTTTTTTCCCATTGATTTACATTGTACTGTACATCACAGTGCGGATCTGCAGCGTTTCTGCGCGGTAAAATCCGCTGCGGATCCGCAGCAAATCCGCATCGTGTGCACATAGAGTAAGGTCTCTAACATCAAACCAAAAATTCATATGCTGTTAATTCTATACACTATACACTAGCACAACACATAGTGTCTACGCACCCACCTTATACACTAACGCTCAAAATTTTTTAAAATGTTCCTTCATTTTTTAAAGAAAAGCACAGTTTTTTCCAATGAAGTTAACATTAAATGATTCAGAAATACACTCTATGCATTGTTAATGTGACTATCGATAGTTAAATGACTATTCTAGCTGCAAACGTCTGGTTTGTAATGCAATATCTTCATAGGTATATAGAGGCCCATTTCCAACACTCTGGTGTTCTTATAGTACTTTGTGTTTGCTAACTGTGTAAGAAGGCTAATGGATGGTTAGAGTACCCTTGAAACCCCTTGTGCAAGTATGTTAGCACAGCTGAAAACGGTTTGGCTGATTAGAGAACCTATAAATCTAACCTTCCTTTGAGATAGTTGAGAATCTTGACCATTACATTTGTTGGTTCCATTACTCTGAAAATGGCCAAAAAAAAAAGAACTTTCATGTGAAACTCGACAGTCTATTCTTGTTCTTATTCCATGCGAGAAGTTGCCAAGAAACTGAAGATTTCCTACAACGGTGTGTACTACCCCCTTCAGAGGAGAGCACAAACAGGCTCTAACCAGAGTAGAAAGAGAAGTGGGAGGCCCCGCTGCACAACTGAGCAACAAGACAAGTACATTAGAGTCTGTAGTTTGAGAAATCGACGCCTCACAGGTCCTCAACTGGCAGCTTCATTAAATCGTACACACAAAAAGCCAGTGTCAATGTCTACAGTGAAGAGGCGACTCCGGGATGCTGGACTTCAGGGCAGAGTGGCACAGAAAAAGCCATATCTGAGACAGGCAAATAAAAGGAAAAGATTAATATGGGCAAAAGAACACAGACATTGGACAGAGGAAGATTGGAAAAAGTGTTCTGGACAGTCGAATCCAAGTTTGAGGTGTTTGGATCACACAGAAGGACCTTTGTGAGACGCAGAACAACTAAAAAGATGCTGGAAGACACCATCTGTCAAGCATGGTGGAGGTAATGCGATAGTCTGGGGTTGCTTTGGTGCTGATAAAATGGGAGATTTGTACACGGTAAAAGAGATTTTGAATAAGGAAAGCCATCACTCCATTTTGCAATGCCATGCCATACCCTGTGGACAGCGCTTGATTGGAGCCAATTTCATCCTACAACAGGACAAAGACCCAAAGCCCACCTCCAAATTATGCAAGAAATACTTAGGGAAGAAAGCTGGCAGCTAGTATTCTTTTTTCATGGAGAACACAAAATTGTCTGGGTGACCCTAAACTTTTGCACGGTATTGTGTATAGCAATCTTTCTCTAGAACTCAGTAAGATAAAGCCTCACTATATAGCTATAGTTAAAGCAGTCCTAGCTTATACAATAATAAGCTGAGGGTCTCCTCAACTTTCAGGAATACACCACAAGCTGGAAAAAAAAAACACTAAGTTGTCACACACTTGCCTAAAACAAAATCCCCAATGCATAGTCCAATGTATAATTACAACTACAGCAATTTTAGAGACCAATTTTATACCACCTTCATATCCCCATGTGGCTTTCAATATGTAATTCTTGATTTTGCTTCTTGTACTTTTTCTCACTACTGCAAAATAATCATTTTACTAACATCTGTCCTTTTCTACAGCTTGCTAAAGCTATGCCCACAGAGAATCCAAAGTCACAGCAAAGACCATAACAAGTTGCACTAAATAAATAGCACATACAGGTCCTTCTCAAAAAATTAGCATATAGTGTTAAATTTCATTATTTACCATAATGTAATGATTACAATTAAACTTTCATATATTATAGATTCATTATCCACCAACTGAAATTTGTCAGGTCTTTTATTGTTTTAAGGGTATGTTCACACGTTCAGGATTTCCATCCTTTTTTTTTCCTGACTGTTTTTTAAAAAACTGCAGCTCTTGGCAGAAAACGCAGGTCCTTTTTTTGGTCCTTTTTTGGTCCGTTTTTGATGCGTTTTTTGATGCGTTTTTTGATGCGTTTTTTTGATGCAGTTTTCTAGCCAGAGTCTGTGTGTTTTCTAGGAATTTTTTTAGGGTTAAAATGGCTGAAAATACCCTAACCCTACCCCTACCCCTAACCCTACCCCTAACCCTACCCCTAACCCTACCCCTAACCCTACCCCTAACCCTAACCCTACCCCTAACCCTAACCCTAACCCTACCCCTAACCCTACCCCTACCCCTATTCTAACCTTAGTGAAAAAAAAAAAAAAAAATTCTTTATTTTTTTTATTGTCCCTACCTATGGGGGTGACAAAGGGGGGGGGGTGTCATTTACTATTTTTTTATTTTGATCACTGAGATAGGTTATATCTCAGTGATCAAAATGCACTTTGGAACGAATCTGCCAGCCGGCAGATTCGGCGGGCGCACTGCGCATGCGCCCGCCATTTTGCAAGATGGCGGCGCCCAGGGAGAAGACGGCCGGACGGACACCGGGACGCCGGGTGAGTATAAGGGGGGGAGATTAGGGCACGGGGGGGGCATCAGAGCACTGGGGGGGGCATCGGAGCACTGGGGGGGGGGCATCGGAGCACGGGGGGGCGGGATCGGAACACGGGGGGGGCAGCCACACTCCGCCCACGCACTTCCGCCCGCTCCCCGCACTTCCTGCTGCAGCGGTTCTGCACATCAAACCGCAGTAAAACCCGCAGATATATTTTTGATCTGCGGGTTTTACTGCGGTTTGGACCTCACAATGGAGGTCTATGGGTGCAGAACCGCTGCGGCTCCGGAAAAAGAATTGACATGCTCCTTCTTTTTTCCGGGAGCTATTCAGCGCGTCTTTTTTTTTACAATTTCCGGACCATGTGCACAGTGTGTCCTGTTTTCCATAGGGTACAGTGTACTGTACCCTGCATGGAAAACAGCTGCGGAACCGCAGCGGCAAAACCGCCGCGGTTCCGCGGTAAAAAACGCACTGTGTGAACATGGCCTAATACTGATGATTTTGGCATACAACTCCTGATAACCCAAAAAACCTGTCTCAATAAATTAGCATATTTCACCCATCCAATCAAATAAAAGTGTTTTTTAATAAAAAACAAAAAAACCCTCAAATAATAATGTTCAGTTATGCACTCAATACTTGGTCGGGAATCCTTTGGCAGAAATGACTGCTTCAATGCGGCGTGGCATGGAGGCAATCAGCCTGTGACACTGCTGAGATGTTATGGAGGCCCAGGATGCTTCAATAGCGGCCTTAAGCTCATCCAGAGTGTTGGGTCTTGCGTCTCTCAACTTTCTCTTCACAATATCCCACAGATTCTCTATGGGGTTCAGGTCAGGAGAGTTGGCAGGCCAATTGAGCACAGTAATACCATGGTCAGTAAACCATTTACCAGTGGTTTTGGCACTGTGAGCAGGTGCCAGGTCGTGCTGAAAAATGAAATCTTCATCTCCATAAAGCATTTCAGCCGATGGAAGCATGAAGTGCTCCAAAATCTCCTGATAGCTAGCTGCATTGACCCTGCCCTTGATGAAACACAGTGGACCAACACCAGCAGCTGACATGGCACCCCACACCATCACTGACTGTGGGTACTTGACACTGGACTTCAGGCATTTTGGCATTTCCTTCTCCCCAGTCTTCCTCCAGACTCTGGCACCTTGATTTCCGAATGACATGCAAAATTTGCTTTCATCAGAAAAAAGTACTTGGGACCACTTAGCAACAGTCCAGTGCTGCTTCTCTGTAGCTCAAAAGTGGCTTTACCTGGGGAATGCGGCACCTGTAGCCCATTTACTGCACACGCCTGTGCACGGTGGCTCTGGATGTTTCCACACCAGACTCAGTCCACTGCTTCCTCAGGTTCCCCAAGGTCTGGAATCGGTCCTTCTCCACAATCTTCCTCAGGGTCCGGTCTCCTCTTCTCGTTGTACAGCGTTTTCTGCCACATTGTTTCCTTCCAACAGACTAAAGGTACCTTCACACATAACGATATTGTTAACGATATCGTTGCTATTTGTGACGTAGCAACGATATCGTTAATGAAATCGTTATGTGTGACAGCGACCAACGATCAGGCCCCTGCTGGGAGATCGTTGGTCGCTGAATAAAGTCCAGAACTTTATTTCGTCGCTGGACTCCCTGGAGATATCGCTGGATCGGCGTGTGTGACACCGATCCAGCGATGTCTTCACTGGTAACCAAGGTAAACATCGGGTAACTAAGCGCAGGGCCGCGCTTAGTAACCCGATGTTTACCCTGGTTACCATGCTAAAAGTAAAAAAAAACAAACACTAGATACTTACCTACCGCTGTCTGTCCTCCAGCGCTGTGCTCTGCACTCCTCCTGTACTGGCTGTGAGCCGGAAAGCAGAGCGGTGACGTCACCGCTCTGCTTTCCGGCTCCCAGACAGTACAGGAGGAGAGCAGAGAAGCAGAGCGCAGCGCTGGAGGACAGACGGCTGTAGGTAAGTATCTAGTGTTTTTTTTTTTTTTACTTTTAGCATGGTAACCAGGGTAAACATCGGGTTACTAAGCGCGGCCCTGCGCTTAGTTACCCGATGTTTACCCTGGTTACCGGCATCGTTGGTCGCTGGAGAGCGGTCTGTGTGACAGCTCTCCAGCGACCAAACAGCGACGCTGCAGCGATCCGGATCGTTGTCGGTATCGCTGCAGCGTCGCTAAATGTGAAGGGGCCTTTACCATTGAGGTGCCTTGATACAGCACTCTGGGAACAGCCTATTTGTTGAGAAATTTCTTTCTGGGTCTTACCCTCTTGCTTGAGGGTGTCAATGATGGCCTTCTTGACATCTATCAGGTCGCTAGTCTTACCCATGATGGGGGTTTTGAGTAATGAACCAGGCAGGGAGTTTATAAAAGCCTCAGGTATCTTTTGCATGTGTTTAGAGTTAATTAGTTGATTCAGAAGATTAGGGTAATAGGTCGTTTAGAGAACCTTTTCTTGATATGCTAATTTATTGAGACAGGTTTTTTGGGTTATCAGGAGTTGTATGCCAAAATCATCAGTATTAAAACAATAAAAGACCTGACAAATTTCAGTTGGTGGATAATGAATCTATAATATATGAAAGTTTAATTGTAATCATTACATTACGGTAAATAATGAAATTTAACACTATATGCTAATTTTTTGAGAAGGACCTGTATCTCTAACTACATAGCAGATTTAAAAAAAAAAAAAAAACAAACACACGATTACTGACCCCCTCTGACCAGAGGACTGGTCCCTCTTTAAAGTCTATTCTGACCTATTCTGGCCAACACAGAGAGCTCTGAAATTGAAAAGTCCAATTCTAAACCAGTTTGACCCCTCTATAGAATGAAAACTAGTGCTTCCATTCATCGGCAGTAAACAAATCGCTTGAAAAGTGGTGAAAAAAAAAGATTCCAAATTTTAAACTACCTAATTATGCAATGTCTTAATTAATCACAAAACTGAGGCACATTTTTCCCATAAATGTTTGTTGTAATGTTCCTTTGCAATTTCTCCTGCAAATGAATAAATTGATAAAATAGCACCTATCCCCTTGTCAATAGGGTGTGTCCGAGAAGAAGGACACTGCCAGCAAAGATTAGATAGTGTCAAAGTGAGTAATGACACACCCCAATTACAAGGAAAATTGCAACATCTAGTGATAATCACTTTATTCATACATTTCCAGGAGTAGAATTCTAGGAATCGGTCAAAGTATAATGGTAAGAAAAGGCATTCAAGAATTGTAGTTTTAACCATACACACAGAGGGGATGGTAGTTCCACTTTACGTTGACACGCTCAGTATGTGTAAACCAAAACCAGGATTGGGACAATCAGAGAAAGAGTATAATACAAACATGCACACCACTTTTTATTTTTCACCCATTCCCGATTTTGGCTTACAAGTGGGGATGAGCGGACCAGTGGAAGTTTGGGTTCTGGTACCGGGCCCAAACTTTATTTAAAAACTCGGTTACCAGAACTGTACCCGAACTTGAACCAGAACACCACTAAAAACAATGGAGACTTTTGAGCTGGATATTCATTCATCCTTTTTCTCTGTCTTTCGCTGGGTCCTCTTCAAGCCCAAAGATTGCAGCCAAGGGCTTTATTCGTTTCCAGCTATACATTTTTGACTGTTAAGGTGGATATGCATCTTCAATAGCTGTGGGCTGAGTATTCATGTATTCTCAATGAGGGGGAGATATTGCCACAAAGTTATAACTATGAAATGATTGGCAGGTTTGGCCGTCATCAGTCTAAGGCAGGTGTCACACTTACGAGTGCAATGCGAGAAACTCACGAGAGTCATCAATTCCTGGCACTACCACCGGTGGTTCGGACTGGAGCGTTCAGCTGCATAAAAATACAGTTCATGCAGCCGCACACTCCGGTCCCAAGTGCCGGCGGCAGTGCTGGCAATTGGCGTGAGTTTCTCGCACTGCACTGTGTGACACCAGCCTAACATGTATGGCAACCTTTAAGGAAATATCTGGGGACATCCAAACCCGCTCACTTCGGCACTATAAGTAAATGGTGCTAATGATGCCAAGAGCACACAAGCCAATGAAGATCCTTGCACGGTTGGCTTGTATTGTGTACATGTTCGGTTCTAATGACCAAGACACATGTAAGATACTTGCCAACATTGCCCAGCGTGTTCGGTTGTGACTGCACCACCAATGGGACGGACATCTTACTCCTGAATTCTACCTGGAACTGGCCTTGGACTCTCCTATATCCTCTCTCCCTTATCACTCCTCCTACCTAAGTGAGGTTTTGAGAAAGACCGTGTCTGGTCGAAACGTTACCTCGTTGACCGCAATCACTTGCCTTTTTCTTCAAAAATTATTTGGTGGTGCCTGTGCACTTGAATAAAAAACTTTTTTTCCACATTGAAATCAAGACTTGAGTGCGGCTGTTTTTCTTGTATATTTTCGGTTGTGACATCATCGGCTCTTCTCACTTCCAGCTCTTGAGGGCATTGGATAACCCCGTTAAGTCTTCACAATAATATTCTATCATATTCACTGAACATGATTTTCTCAAAAGGTTATACACACATACTGCAACATTTCCACTAGAAAGCATCTCAAGTGCACATGGAGCAGCAAAGCAAACATTCCGTTTTTTAGGACATTTAGATGTAATTTTGTGCAAGGATATTAGTTTACTTGTTTTAAAAGAGGAATTTTCTATAAACAAATACCCAATTGTGGAGCGAGTGTATTCATTGTTATCTGGTTCCTACTAATGCAGGATCACAGTTCTGCTTCCTTGGGTGCTATGCCTGCCAATTTTACATTTACCATTGTTAAAGTTTAATTGATGCTTCTTTTGGCTGACTACAGTGTGGATGACCCCTGGAGGCATGGACTATATTACAACACATTTGATATTTAAATTACAAGGAGTATAAACTATAAATTTCCAATAAAGACATATTATGTGTATATTTCGAAAGAACAAGGAGTTTCGCTATCCGTGACCAATGTTCCTTATTTACTTAGCGATACCTTTTAGACAGTGGCCCTTTTTACCAGTTTTAGCTTCTATCAAGTTAGTAAGTATCTTAAAAGGGGACGTACATGAGAATTAAAAGATACAAAATTAGTTTTGGTGAACCAATCATTCTTTATAGTAATGGTTCCCAATGTTTCTTACCTCGAGTCCCATATTCAGCACTGAGAGATGGCTGAGACATACAGATAGCATTTCCCTTTCTCACCATAGTGACACCCATAGTCTCCCATTACTGATGTGCCCCCTAGAGTCCTCCATTACTCATACGCCCCCCTACCTTATATACTTCTAACCAGGGGTTCCTGTTATGTTTGCTAATGACAGGTGTTATGAAGGCAATCCAGAAACACAGTGTGCTTAGCGATCAGAGCGCACACAGTGATCTGACAAATACCCAAAAATACAAGAACGAGCTCTGAGACGTGGAAACTCTGTAGACTGCACACCTGATCCTATCCTAAACACAACTAAAAGCGGCTGTGGATTGCGCCTAACAACTACCTAGGCAACTCGGCACAGCCTAAGAAACTAGCTAGCCTGAAGATAGAAAAATAGGCCTGACTTGCCCCAGAGAAATTCCCCAAAGGAAAAGGCAGCCCCCCACATATAATGACTGTGAGTAAGATGAAAAGACAAAACGTAGGGATGAAATAGATTCAGCAAAGTGGGGCCCGATATTCTAGGACAGAGCGAGGACAGTAAAGCGAACTTTGCAGTCTACAAGTCCGCAAAGGGGGCAAAAAAAACCCCACCGTGCCGAACTAACGGCACGGCGGTACACCCTTTGCGTCTCAGAGCTTCCAGCAAAACAAAAGACAAGCTGGACAGAAAAAAAGCAACAAAAAAGCAAAAAGCACTTAGCTATACAGAGCAGCAGGTCACAGGAACAATCAGGAGAAGCTCAGATCCAACACTGAAACATTGACAAGGAGCAAGGATAGCAGCATCAGGCGGAGTTAAGTAATGAAGCAGTTAACGAGCTCACCAGAACACCTGAGGGAGGAAGCTCAGAAGCTGCAGTACCACTTGTGACCACAGGAGTGAATTCAGCCACAGAATTCACAACAGGTTCCCACTTAACCTTACTCAGTATTCTTGGATCAAGCACTCCCACCACACTATTGTACCCAACTTCAAGTACCCCTTTAATTGACAGCAGCATCCTATCTCCAGTTTAGGATATCTCTCCCCCAACCCATCAGGAGACATTCATTTGATAGCAGTTTGCTAGAACGAGTGCTAATGCACCTAGCTGGCAGACATCCGTGAGCCACAAATCATGGGCCCATGAACCACATGTGGCTTCCGAGCCACAGGTTGGGGACTCCAGCTTTAGATGACTCCTGACAGACTCCATCTTATGGCAATTATAATTTCTGTCATACAATAGATCCTACAGATAATTAGGTCTTCTGCTTTAACCCCTTAGAGACCGCCGATACTCATTAAAACAGCGGCCGCTAAGGGTACTTATTCCCTCAATCGGGAATAAGGATATAGCACCCCCCAGAGTTGAAAATCTCCAAGGTCTCGGCTACTGAGGGTAGCTAAAACCCCCGGAGAACATGATCATAGCCGGACTTTCTGGTGTCCGATCAAGTGATCGCCATTATTCACTGAAAGAAGAAGAAAAAAGAAAAAAGAAAAAAAAAAAAAAAGAGTGCTGGCTGTTTCAATGATTTCTTTCTCTTCTAACATGATATACATATCAGCGGAGAGAGAAATTATGCCCCCAAGACCTCCGCCATCCCCCGGTCCCTCTTGATCCATCCCCCGACCCTATATTCATGAAAAAGAAAAAAAAATTGCAGGCGCAAGAGCAGTGCGCCCATCAAGATCTGCCAGCCGGTACCCAACAATAGGAAATTTTTCCTATTGGTTCCTTTTGATCACTGTGATAGGGTCTATCACAGTGATCAAAATAAAAAAAATAGTAAATCAAACCTCCCTTTGTCACCCCCTTAGTTAGATAAAAATGATTAAAAAATGTTTTTATTTTTTCCATTCATTGCAGTTAGGGGTCTTTGGTAGGGTTAGGGTTGGGTTACTGTGATGGGTGCGTTACGATTAGGCTTGGGTTTTTTCCAAAAGTGAAAAACAAAACAATATGACAGTTAGTGTTGAGCGCAAGTGCTCGCTACTGAGTTTGCATCAGGTGGTTGGGTATGCATGGCATATTGCGGATCCCCGCATGATGTTTCTGGGTGTCTAACAGCCGCAAAACATGCGGGTCAGTGACTCGAACATGTTAGTTGAGCACCCACGATATTCGGTGCATACCCGAGCACCCGATGCAAAAATGGAGTAGCGAGCACTTGCTCTCAACACTAATGACGACATATTTAACCCCTTAGTGACGGAGCCAAACTTTTGAAATCTGACTAGTGTCACTTTATGTGGTAATAAATCTGGAACCCTTCAACAAATCCCAGTGATTTTGAGAATGTTTTTTCGTGACACTTTATACTTTAAGATAATGGTAAATTTAGGTCAATATGTTTTGTGTTTATTTATAAAAAATATCAAACCTTTGAGAAAAATGTTAAAAAATTAGCAATTTTCAAAATTTTAATGATTATCCCTTTAATCCAGATGGTCATACCACAGCAAACCATTAATAAATAGCGTTTCCCACATGTCAGCTTTACATCAGCACCATTTGTAAAATGTTATTTCATTTTGTTAGCATTTTAGGAGGTTTAAAAATGTAGCACCAATTTTTCATTTTTTCAAGGAAATTTACAAAAAAAATTTTTTTAGGGACTTATCCATGTTTGAAGTGACTTTAGGGGTCTCATATAATGGGAAACCCCCAAACATGATACTATTTTAAAAACAGCACCCCCTGACGTATTGAAAACTGCACTCAGGTAGTTTATTAACCCTTCAGGTGCTTTACAGGAATTAATGCAAAGTGGTAAGACAGAAATGAAAATCTTTATTATTGCCACCTAAATGCCTCTAACTTCTGAACAGATTACTACAGCCGGCAGACTCTAAGGCCGCTATTTGGTCGTGAATTGCCATCGCGAACATCAGGACCACAAAATCATGATCTGAGGGCACCAATTGGGATAAAGAGGAAGCCCCCACACTCTGTTAACCATTTATAATGTAGTCACTATTGACAGCAGCATCTAAGGGGTTAAACAGACTGATCGTGGCTGATTCAGCAAGTTGTCAGCTATAGCGTACAGCTGACAGCTGCGGGATTGTTACCTGTATGTGCAGGCTATTCTCTTATATCTCAGGTCAGTTAAAAGACGTATTGGCGGTCATTAAGGGGTTAATATGACAACCTAATATTATCAAATTCTGTGTCGTACCTGTGGGTTCAAAATGCTCACTATACCCCTGGATGGGGAGTGGTTTCCAAACTGGTGTCACTGGTGATGGCTTTCCACTGTTTAGGTACATCGGGAGCTCTCCAAACGCAACATGGCGTCCGCTAATTATTCCAGTAAATTTTGCATTCATAAAGTCAAATGGCGCTTCTTCCCTTCTGAGCCCTGCCGTGTGCCCAAACAGTAGATTTCCCCCACAAATAAGTTATCGGCATATTCAGGAGAAATTGTACAACAAATTTTGTGGTCCATTTTCTCCTGTTACCCTTGTGAAAATAAAATAGTTTGGGTCTAAAGTAAATTTTTCATGAAAAACAAAGCACTTGAAGTGTTAATAAACTTATTGAATGTTATTTTGAGTACCTTCAGTTTTTAGAATGATGTCACTTTGGGGTATTTTTTGTCATATACACCCCTCAAAGTCACTTCAAATTTGATGTGGTCCCTAAAATAGTTTTGTAAATTGTGTTGGAGAAATGAGAAATCGCTGGTCAACTTTTAACCCTTCTAACTTCCTAACAAAAAAAAATAATGTTTCCAAAATTGTACTGATGTAAAACAGACATGTGGGAAATGTTATTTATTAACTATTTTGCGTGATGTGACTCTCTGATTTAAGGACATAAGAATTAAAAGTTTGAAATCTGTGAAATGTTCACAATTGTCGCCAAATTTCGTTTTTTTTTTTTTGTTTATTTTCACAAACGCATGTAATATCAAATAAATGTTACCATTATTATGTCACAATAAAACAGTCTCAGAATCAGTGGGATATGTCGAACCGTTCCAGAGTTATAACCTCAAAGTGACAGTGGTCAGAATTGTAAAATTTGGCTTGCTTATTTAGGTCCAAAATTGGCTTGGTCACTAAAGTGTTAAATGACAACACCACAGACATGAACAGAGATTAACAGCCCCTTTACAAGAGGCAAAAATGTGGAAGTGTGCTTTCCTGAGAACAGGATCCCAACTACTTGCCTGTGTAAGAAGGCCGGCAACAATCTGGACTGAAGCATCCAACAACTCCTGAACAGTCTGTGGTGCAACGTGGGAATTGGTGGATAGAACATGACATGATGTTTCAGATGTGTTCGTTTGGATTCAGGTCTGGGGAACGGGCAAGCCAGTCCATAGCATCATTGCCGTTATCTTGCAGGAACTGCTGACACATTTCAGCCACATGAGATCTAGCATTGTCATTCATCAGAAGGAAACCAGGGCCACTGCATATGCATATCGTCTCACAATGGGCCTGAGGATCTCATCCCGCTACCTAATGGCAGTCAGGGTACCTGTGGCTAACATATTGAGGGCTGTGCAGTCCTTTAAAAAAATGCCTCCCCACACCTTTACTGACCGACTACCAAACCAATCATGCTGAAGGTTGTTGGAGGCAGCTTATCGTTCTCCACAGCGTGTCCAGGCTATCACATCTGTCACATGTGCTCAGTGTGAAAATGCTCCCATCCGTGAAGAGCACAGGGTGTCATTGTCGAACCTGTCAATCTTGGTGTTCTCTGGCAAATGCCAATCGCCCTGCGCGATGTTGGGCTGTAAGCAGAACACCCTCTTGTGGCCGTTAGGCCCTCATACCACCCTCATGGAGTCTGTTTCATATGGAGGTTAGTGGCCTGCTGGGAGTCATTTTGAAGGCTCTGGCACTGCTCCTCCTGTTTCTGCTTGCACAAAGGAGTAAGTATTGGTACTCCTGCTGGGTTGTTGCTCTCCTACGGCCCCCTCCACATATCCTAGTGTACTGGCCTGTCTCCTGGTATCTGCTCCATGCTCTGGACACTGTGCTGACAGACACAGCCACTTTTCTTGCAACAGCTCGCATTGATGTGCCATCTTGGATGAGCTGCACTACCTAATATAGGTATTCTGAAGACCTGACGTCTAGGCCACGTACTGAGGACGTCCGTTCCTCCCGCAGCCTAGGGGAAAGTCCCCGGACCCCGGGCAGAGAGTGCCGTGTGCTCCCGAGCGCGCAATAATCCCGCCCTACTGCCCACAGCACGTCCGCCAAGAAGCTCCCAGAGCCGAGCGGCTTGGGTGAGGGCGGGACCCTTCGTCAGTCGCCATAGAAACGCAGGTAGCGAGGCCGTGACCACGCGAACAGAACGGGGCTCATTCTCAGAATGCCGATTTTATTACTATGGGCACAAGGGGGCATTCTTTGCGTCTGGAGGAGAGAAGGTTTTTCCACCAACATAGAAGAGGATTCTTTACTGTTAGGGCAGTGAGAATCTGGAATTGCTTGCCTGAGGAGGTGGTGATGGCGAACTCAGTCGAGGGGTTCAAGAGAGGCCTGGATGTCTTCCTGGAGCAGAACAATATTGTATCATACAATTATTAGGTTCTGTAGAAGGACGTAGATCTGGGGATTTATTATGATGGAATATAGGCTGAACTGGATGGACAAATGTCTTTTTTCGGCCTTACTAACTATGTTACTATGTTACCTGAGCAACTTCTGGGAGTTGTAGACACTGCCTCATGCTACTGTACAGTACCTCTAGTGGTGAGAGCAATGATAAAATTCAAAAGTGACTACAATAACAACCAAAAAGGATGAGAATAGAGATCTGCGGTCACCTCCTGCAGAACCACTCCTTTATAGGGGTTTTCACAATTCGTCCCATATTGTAATTCTGACCCCATCCTTCAATAATCTCTCCAATCCTATTATAATGTCTCTCATCATGTAATAGCACCCTATCCTGAAATATATTCATGCTTGTAATAATGTCCCCTGACCCTTTACTGTAACAGTGCCTTCAGTCCTGTAACAATGCCACCAATCCCCCCCCCCATCTTGTACGTGTCCCCCACCTGTAATAGTATCCTGTCTTGTAATAAGAACAACATGTTTGTAATGGAACAACACGTCTACCTTGAACTGTCCTCCCATCTCTCTTCTTGCTCCCTCTTTGACCGCTTACAATCTGGCTTCCGGTCACACCATTCCACTGAAACTGCCCTAACTAAGGTCACCAATGACCTCTTAACCGCCAAGAGCAAGCAACACTACTCTGTCCTCCTCCTCCTCAACCTGTTGGCTGCCTTTGACACAGTGGACCATTCCCTATTATTACAGACCCTCTCATCCCTTCGCATTAGACTTGGCCCTATCCTGGATCTCATCATACCTAACTGACCGGACATTCAGCGTCTCCCACTCACACACCACCTCCTCACCTCGCCCCCTATCTGTCGGAGTCCCACAAGGTTCAGTCCTTGGGCCCCTGCTCTTCTCCATTTACACCTTTGGCCTGGGACAGCTCATAGAATCTCACGGCTTTCAGTATCATCTCTATGCTGATGACACGCAGATCTACATTTCTGGACCAGATATCACCTCCCTACTAACTAGAATCCCTCAATGTCTGTCCACTATTTCACCCTTCTTCTCCGCTAGATTTCTGAAACTTAACATGGACAAAACAGAATTCATCATTTTTCCCCCATCTCACGCGACTCCCCCCCCAACGAACCTATCCATTACAGTAAATGGCTGCCCACTCTCCCCAGTCCCACAAGATCGCTGCTTCGAGGTAATCCTTGACGCTGATCGCTCCTTCAAACCACATATCCAAGCCCTTTCCACTTCCTGCCGACTTCAACTAAAAAATATTTCACAAATCCGTTCATTCCTCAACCAAGAATCTGCAAAAACCTCAGTCCATGCCCTCATCATCTCTCGCCTTGACTACTGCAACCTCCTGCTCTGTGGCCTCCCCTCTAACACTCTCGCACCCCTCCAATCTATTCTAAACTCTGCTGCCCGACTAATCCACCTGTCCCCCCGCTATTCCCCGGCCTCTCCCCTCTGTCAATCCCTTCACTGGCTCCCCATTGCCCAGAGACTCCACTACAAAACCCTAACCATGACGTACAAAGCCATCCACAACCTGTCTCCTCCATACATCTGTGACCTCGTCTCCCGGTACTTACCTACACGCAACCTCCGATCCTCACAAGATCTCCTTCTCTACTCCCCTGTTATCTCCTCTTCCCACAATCGTATACAAGATTTCTCTCGCGTATCACCCCTACTCTGGAACCCTCTATCACAACACATCAGACTCTCGCCTACCATCGAAACCTTCAAAAAGAACCTGAAGACCCACCTCTTCCGACAAGCCTACAACCTGCAGTAACTACCGATTGACCAAACTGCTGCATGACCAGCTCTACCCTCGCCTACTGTATCCTCACCCATCCCTTGTAGATTGTGAGCCTTCACGGGCAGGGCCCTCACTCCTCCTGTACCAGTTATGACTTGTATTGTTTAAGATTATTGTACTTGTTTTTATTATGTATACCCCTCCTCACATGTAAAGCGCCATGGAATAAATGGCGCTATAACAATAATTAATAATAATAATAATAGTCCCTGATCTGGCAATAATGTCCCTCAGCCCATTCCTATCTTATACGTAGTAATATCCCCATCCTTGTCCCCTACTTGTAACAATGTCCCCCCAAAAAAAATTCTTCTCACCTGACCCCTCGCTCCTTTGGCAAACAGCATCCTCTTCCTCCTCCACAGCTGGGACACTTAGCAATGACGTCATGTGGGGCTGCGCTGGGACACAGTGCAGTGAGTGGAGACTGAAGTCTCTATGCCACGCATGACTGAAAGTTAATTTTCTCCTAAATGGCACACTTTCGGTAACACGAACAGGCAACTTCGTAGCATTATTACCCTGCATATTAAGCCTATATCTGCAGCTTAATAGCATTACCGGACCTGTCAGGTTCCCTATAAGAAAAGCTAGCTGTTTCCATTTTTCTCAGCTCAGTCCAAGAGGGCAATCCCCGATATCTTTTCCACGCCACACTCGCCTAGAGTGATAGTCCCCCCTACACATGTGTATAAGGAGAGACCCGTCACTCAAGAAGGTATGGGGCAAGAAGAAACCACTGGGGAACTGCATCTTCAGCAAGTCACACGAGCCACATGGCTCCCTGACGGCTGTTTTCCCTGATGTCTGCCCATGGCTTGGGAAGCATGAATCAGCTGTACTGACATTCCCAGGGTTCATCACCTCATCTCCGCAGCTGCTTTTTCTGTGTAAGTCTATGGAGCTTCGATCTGAGGCTCAATAGACTTACGATGAAAAAAGTAGCTCTACCCCACATAACAGTCACTGCTCAAGCAGGCAAAGATGATGAGCGCTTTCGTGGGACTGGAACGGAACTGGACCCGGAGAACACCGTGATCGGTAAGCATTGCAAAACACTTACAACTTATGTATATACAATAAAATAATATCGAAAGTTCTACTTCAGGTTGGAGAGTGGAGGTAATATGCCAAATATAAAACTCTAAAGTACGCATTATTGTAGCGGTAATTAAAAATGTTCAAACCCTCCAAGGGTATGTTTCCACGTTCAGGAAACGCTGCGTGTTTGACGCTGCATAGAGACGCAGCGTCAAACACGCAGCGTCCAGATGTTACAGCATAGTGGAGGGGATTTAATGAAATCCCGTCTCCACTATGCGTGGTAACACGCATCCGGCGGCCCTGCGATTCCGGACATGTGGCGCGTCTTTTTAGATCACAGCATGTCCGTTTACCTTGCAGCGACGCTGCGACGCTGCTAGGTGTAACATAGGGCCCTATGTGTGGGGTGTGATGATTCCGGATGTGTGCAATGAACACATCCGGCATCATCGCGTCTCCAGGGGGCGGAGTGAGTTTGCTGCTCCGTCAAAACCGCCGGCCATCCTGAACGTGGACACGTACCCTTAGAACGGTCTTGACACACAAAAATGTGAAAATGTCCAAAACTTCATGAAAGGTTAAAACTTTAAAATACTGCTTTCCTCTGAAATGGCAGTGATTCAAATACCACCTACAACATAATTTATAGCATTGTGAGTGACAGAGAAAAAAAAAAGACAAGAATAGTAAGAGTGGGCGCTGAGGACTTGTGAGATAGTGGTGAGTTTAATAATGACATTTGTAAGGTGCTTATAAAGGGTTAAAGGGGAATACCTTTCTTAAGAAGTAATATAAGCAATCAGGATAATCCTGTCCACCCACACACAATGCAGGGAACAGCAACAGAACTTCAGAAAAAAAAATAAAAGTGTGAACAGCAGTGATAAAGAAGTGTCCACGGCATCAATGATTGGAGCAGAGTACCCGAAACTTTGAAGTCCCCCTGTGTCATTAGAGAGATGACTCAAAGCTTATTTCAGAAATTGTATTCTTGGAAAAGCTTCCCCCAATTGCAGAGTCTGAACAACGCTCGCATGATCAGATCTACTACTCCACACCACAAATCTGCAGCACAGCCATGCTTTACAAGCAGGAAATCTGTGAATAGGTCACAACAAAATAGGAAGGCCACAGATTTAAAAACTATGCTCATTTTTTTTGTTATACATGAATTTTACAGTAAATGCGCAGATTTTAGGAGCAGAATCAGCAAACATCTGGGCAAGTATGTGGCCAAGTAGCGACACCAAGCAGATCTGCCCGGTTAAATAACATCTGATTTGTTCCTGAAAAGAAACTGAAAAACATTTATAAATACATTTTTGCCACAAACAAAGTCACAAAATTACAGCGGATGCCATTTGTACACCATAATTTGTGACTTATTAAGCTTTCGCCTCCACATTTAAGAAAAATAGCAGGGGGTAAGTCCAATTGACAAATCTACTGCCACACTTATTTCTGGTGCACGTTCTGCGCACGATGTGCTGACATATTAGAAGGCATGTGCCTTTAAAAGAGAATCTGTCACCACGTTTCTGCTATCTGATCTGAAAACAGCATAATGTAACAGCAGAGACCCTGATTCCAGCATTGTGTCACTGAGGCTCTGTGCACACGTTGTGCATTAGGTTTAAGAATTTCTGGTGCAGATTCTGCCTCTCCTGGCAGAAAACGCACCTGCAGGTTTGTCGCGCTTTTTGTGCGTTTTTGCTGCGTTTTTTTTACCCCTGCGGTTTTCTATAATGGAATGGGTGCAAAAACGCTGCAGATTCACAAAAAAGAAGTGACATGCTACTTCTTTTCAGGTATGTGCACACGTTGCAGATTCTCTGCGGATCCGCAGCGTTTTTTGAGGTGCAGAAACGCTGCAGATCCACAATTGATTTACAGTACAATGTAAATCAATGAGAAAAAAAAAAAATGCTGTGCACACTTTACGGAAAATCCGCTGCGGAAACGCTGCGGTTTAAAAGAAGTAGCATGTCACTTCTTTTTTGTGAATCTGCAGCGTTTTTGTAGCCATTCCATTATAGAAAACCGCAGGGGTAAAAACCGCAGCAAAAACGCACAAAAAACGCGACAAATCCGCAGGTGCGTCTTGCACATAGCCTTAAACCGCAGCATTTCCGCAGCGGATTTTCCGCAAAGTGTACACAGCATTTTTTTTTTCTCCTTGATTTACATTGTACTGGAAATCAATTGCGGATCTGCAGCCTTTCTGCACCTCAAAAAACGCTGCGGATCCGCAGAGAATCCACAACGTGTGCACATACCCTTACTGGGATGAAGGGTATGTTTGACAAAATCACAATTTTCTCTGCTGCAGATCTAGCAGTTCTATAAATAGTGAGATCTGTGTAACCCCGCCCCCACCACTGATTGACAGCTTTCTGTGTACATTGTGTAAAGGGGTAAAGAATGCAAATCAGTGGTGGGGCTGGGTTACACAGAGCTCATGAATATGCTGGACTACCTGGCAGCAAGTTTACTAGTCCTCTAATGATAATCTTCTGCTAATAACACAGTGATTCTATTAAATCTACAGCAAGCAGCCCAGCAAGTGATACATCGCTGGAATCAGGGTCTCTGTCTCTACATTATGCTGCTCTCGGACTATGTGGCAAAAACATGTTGACAAATTGCCTTTGATAAATCAGAATCCTTTCAAAATTGTGCTATTTATCAAGACTGACCGTCCACTTTGTCTTACCAAATCTTTCCCAATATCTTTTGAGTGAAGAAAATATAAAATCGCCAAAGAGAACTTTGTGGTGCATTTATAGCTGCCGACAATCCGTTATCTGCAGCCCAATCTCCCATTTACACACAATGCTGTGCTGCCAATAACGATCATTTTAATGCTGCCATGTACACTCCAATCACCAAAAGAACAAGCATTTTATTGTTCGCTGGGTGATTGCCGACACAATTAAACAAACCGCAAATTGGCAAATGAGCGTTAAGGAAAAACTATCAATTCCTCAGAATAGGCCTTAACGTTGTTTGTTAAGACTAAATATCATTTAAAAGAATAATTTGAAAGCTTTGTATACACAAACCAAATTAAAAATAAGAACCTAATAATACTTCTGCCTAAAATAATATAAATATATATGTAATGATCCAAATATTGTAAATGCTTATCTAGTGCTAACCCGAACGTATGTGTATACTAAGGGGCACTACTGTACCTACAAGACCTGTAATAGTACAGACATTTATATAGTGTGAGAGTAAACATTAATAAATAGTAAATTACATAAAACAACATGCTGGAATGAGAGATGAAAAAAGCCTGGACAGCCAGAAAAATTGAGAACTTTTTTCCCCCTTTCTGGAAAAAATGATGCATCCATAATTTTTTTGAAACTGGAGAAACTTATACAGATTATGAAAGAAATTAAAGGGATTCTCCGGTTCATAAGCTACATGTCTGCAGTCATCTGCTATGTTAACGGCTGCAGGTGGACTGCGATTCCACTTGCAGCTGTTAGGGGCACATGAGAACTGATCCAATCAGCTATCATGTGCCAAAAAAGATGTGGGCTCAGTGCCAGAGCCTGTACCAAAAGTGGATACACAACATATGACGTACCTTTGCGGTGCTCAGATGAAACCAAAATTGAACTTTTTGGCCACCAAGGTAACAGCTATGTTTGACGCCAAACCAACACAGCTCATCGGCTGTAGAACACCATCCACACAGTAAAATATGGTGGTGGCAGCATCATGCTTTAGGGATTTTTTTGCCTGCAGAAAGAGGGAAAAAGGATGGTGGAAAATACAGGGATATTCTTGAGCAAAACCAGCTTCAGTGTGTCAATCATTTGAGGCTGGGACGGAGGTTCACCTTCCAGCAAGACAATGACCAAAGCATACTGCTAAATTAACACTCAAGTGGCTTAAGGGGAAACGTGCAAATGTTTTGGAGTGGCCTAGTCACAGCACAGACCTTAATCTGACTGAGAATCTGTGATCAGACTTGAAGATTGCTGTTCAGAGGAAACCATCTAACTTGAAGGAGTGCGAGCAGTTTTGCCTTGAAGCCATGGGCAAAAATCCCATTGGCAAGATGTGGAAAGCTCAAAGACTTATCCAAGAAGACTTGCAGCTATAATTTGTCGGTACAAAGTGCTAACTTTAGGGGGGGGTGAATAGTTTTGCACACTGAAGTCTTCTGTTATTTTGTCCTATTTGTAGTTCACTTCACAATAAAAAGAACGCCAAATGTTCACAGGTGTAAGCATGTTCTGTACATGAGCTGATGCAAACCTTTAACCCCTTCAAGACCCAGCCTATTTTGACCTTAAAGACCTTGCCGTTTTTTGCCATTCTGACCAGTGTCCCTTTATGAGGTAATAACTCAGGAACGCTTCAACGGATCCTAGCGGTTCTGAGATTGTTTTTTCGTGACATATTGGGCTTCATGTTAGTGGTAAATTTAGGTCAATAAATTCTGCATTTATTTGTGATAAACACGGAAATTTGGCGAAAATTTTGAAAATTTCGCAATTTTCACATTTTGAATTTTTATTCTGTTAAACCAGAGAGATATGTGACACAAAATAGTTAATAAATAACATTTCCCACATGTTTACTTTACATCAGCACAATTTTGGAAACAAAATTTTTTTTTGTTAGGAAGTTATAAGGGTTAAAATTCGACCAGCGATTTGTCATTTTTACAACGAAATTTACAAAACCATTTTTTTTAGGGACCACCTCACATTTGAAGTCAGTTTGAGGGGTCTATATGGCTGAAAATACCCAAAAGTGACACCATTCTAAAAACTGCACCCCTCAAGGTACTCAAAACCACATTCAAGAAGTTTATTAACCCTTCAGGTGCTTCACAGCAGCAGAAGCAACATGGAAGGAAAAAATGAACATTTAACTTTTTAGTCACAAAAATTATCTTTTAGCAACAATTTTTTTATTTTCCCAATGGTAAAAGGAGAAACTGAACCACGAACGTTGTTGTCCAATTTGTCCTGAGTACGATGATACCTCATATGTGGGGGTAAACCACTGTTTTGGCGCACGGCAGGGCTTGGAAGGGAAGGAGCGCCATTTGACTTTTTGAATCAAAAATTGGCTCCACTCTTTAGCGGACACCATGTCACGTTTGGAGAGCCCCCGTGTGCCTAAAAATTGGAGCTCCCCCACAAGTGACCCCATTTTGGAAACTAGACGCCCCAAGGAACTTATCTAGATGCATAGTGAGCACTTTGAACCCCCAGGTGCTTCACAAATTGATCCGTAAAAATGAAAAAGTACTTTTTTTTCACAAAAAAATTCTTTTAGCCTCAATTTTTTCATTTTCACATGGGCAACAGGATAAAATGGATCCTAAAATGTGTTGGGCAATTTCTCCTGAGTACACCAATACCTCACATGTGGAGGTAAACCACTGTTTGGGCACATGGTAAGGCTCGGAAGGGAAGGAGCGCCATTTGACTTTTTGAATGAAAAATTATTTCCATCGTTAGCGGACACCATGTCGCGTTTGGATAGCTCCTGTGTGCCTAAACATTGGCGCTCCCCCACAAGTGACCCCATTTTGGAAACTAGACCCCCCAAGGAACTAATTTAGATGCCTAGTGAGCACTTTAAACCCTCAGGTGCTTCACAAATTGATCTGTAAAAATGAAAAAGTAATTTTTTTTCACAAAAAAATTATTTTCGCCTCAATTTTTTCATTTTCACATGGGCAGTAGGATAAAATGGATCATAAAATTTGTTGGGCAATTTCTCCCGAGTACGCCTATACCTCATATGTGGGGGTAAACCACTGTTTGGGCACTCGGCAGGGCTCGGAAGGGAAGGCGCGCCATTTGACTTTTTGAATGGAAAATTAGCTCCAATTGTTAGCGGACACCATGTCGCGTTTGGAGAGCCCCTGTGTGCCTAAACATTGGAGCTCCCCCACAAGTGACCCCATTTTGGAAACTAGACCCCCCAAGGAACTTATCTAGATGCATATTGAGCACTTTAAACCCCCAGGTGCTTCACAGAAGTTTATAACGCAGAGCCATGAAAATAAAAAATAATTTTTCTTTCCTCAAAAATGATTTTTTAGCCTGGAATTTCCTATTTTGCCAAGGATAATAGGAGAAATTGGACCCCAAATATTGTTGTCCAGTTTGTCCTGAGTACGCTGATACCCCATATGTGGGGGTAAACCACTGTTTGGGCGCACGGCAGGGCTCGGAAGGGATGGCACGCCATTTGGCTTTTTAAATGGAAAATTAGCTCCAATCATTAGCGGACACCATGTCACGTTTGGAGAGCCCCTGTGTGCCTAAACATTGGAGATCCCCCAGAAATGACAACATTTTAGAAACTAGACCCCCAAAGGAACTAATCTAGATGTGTGGTGAGGACTTTGAACCCCCAAGTGCTTCACAGAAGTTTATAACGCAGAGCCATGAAAAAAAAAAAAAAATTATTTTCTCAAAAATGATCTTTTAGCCTGCAATTTTTTATTTTCCCAAGGGTAACAGGAGAAATTTGACCCCAAAAGTTGTTGTCCAGTTTCTCCTGAGTACGCTGATACCCCATATGTGGGGGTAAATCACTGTTTGGGCACATGCCGGGGCTCGGAAGTGAAGTAGTGACGTTTTGAAATGCAGACTTTGATGGAATGCTCTGTGGGCGTCACGTTGCGTTTGCAGAGCCCCTGATGTGGCTTAACAGTAGAAACCCCCCACAAGTGACCCCATTTTGGAAACTAGATCCCCAAAGGAACTTATCTAGATGTGTGGTGAGCACTTTGAACCCCCAAGTGCTTCATAGAAGTTTATAATGCAGAGCCGTGAAAATAATAAATACGTTTTCTTTCCTCAAAAATAATTATTTAGCCCAGAATTTTTTAATTTTCCCAAGGGTAACAGGAGAAATTTGACCCCAATATTTGTTGTCCAGTTTCTCCTGAGTACGGTGATACCCCATATGTGGGGGTAAACTACTGTTTGGGCACATGCCGGGGCTTGGAATTGAAGTAGTGACGTTTTGAAATGCAGACTTTGATGGAATGCTCTGCGGGCGTCACGTTGCGTTTGCAGAGCCCCTGATGTGCCTAAACAGTAGAAACCCCCCACAAGTGACCCCATTTTGGAAACTAGACCCTGAAAGGAACTTATCTAGATGTGTGGTGAGCACTTTGAACCCCCAAGTGCTTCATAGAAGTTTATAATGCAGAGCCGTGAAAATAATAAATACGTTTTCTTTCCTCAAAAATAATTATTTAGCCCAGAATTTTTTATTTTCCCAAGGGTTACAGGAGAAATTGGACCCCAAAAGTTGTTGTCCAGTTTCTCCTGAGTACGCTGATACCCCATATGTGGGGGTAAACCACTGTTTGGGCACACGTCGGGGCTCAGAAGGGAAGTAGTGACTTTTGAAATGCAGACTTTGATGGAATGGTCTGCGGGTGTCACGTTGCGTTTGCAGAGCCCCTGGTGTGCCTAAACAGTAGAAACCCCCCACAAGTGACCCCATTTTAGAAACTAGACCCCCCAAGGAACTTATCTAGATATGTGGTGAGCACTTTGAACCCCCAAGTGCTTCACAGACGTTTACAACGCAGAGCCGTGAAAATAAAAAATCATTTTTCTTTCCTCAAAAATTATGTTTTAGCAAGCATTTTTTTAGATTCACAAGGGTAACAGGAGAAATTGGACCCCAGTAATTGTTGCGCAGTTTGTCCTGAGTATGCTGGTACCCCATATGTGGGAGTAAACCACTGTTTGGGCACACGTCAGGGCTCGGAAGTGAGGGAGCACCATTTGACTTTTTGAATACGAGATTGGCTGGAATCAATGGTGGCGCCATGTTGCGTTTGGAGACCCCTGATGTGCCTAAACAGTGGTAACCCCTCAATTCTAACTCCAACACTAACCCCAACACACCCCTAACCCTAATCCCAACTGTAGCCATAATCCTAATCACAACCCTAACCCCAACACACCCCTAACCACAACACTAACCCCAACACACCCCTAACCCTAACCACAACCCTAATTCCAACCCTAACCCTAAGGCTATGTGCCCACGTTGTGGATTCGTGTGAGATATTTCCGCACCATTTTTGAAAAATCTGCGGGTAAAAGGCACTGTGTTTTACCTGAGGATTTTCCGCGGATTTCCAGTGTTTTTTGTGCGGATTTCACCTGCGGATTCCTATTGAGGAACAGGTGTAAAACGCTGCGGAATCCGCACAAAGAATTGACATGCTGCGGAAAATACAACGCAGCGTTCCCGCGCGGTATTTTCCGCACCATGGGCACAGCGGATTTGGTTTTTCATATGTTTACATGGTACTGTAAACCTGATGGAACACTGCTGCGAATCCGCAGCCAAATCCGCACCGTGTGCACATAGCCTAATTCTAAAGGTATGTGCACACGCTGCGGAAAACGCTGCGGATCCGCAGCAGTTTCCCATGAGTGTACAGTTCAATGTAAACCTATGGGAAACAAAAATCGCTGTACACATGCTGCGGAAAAACTGCACGGAAACGCAGCGGTTTACATTCCGCAGCATGTCACTTCTTTGTGCGGATTCCGCAGCGGTTTTACAACTGCTCCAATAGAAAATCGCAATTGTAAAACCGCAGTGAAATGCGCAGAAAAAAACGCGGTAAATCCGCCATAAATCCGCAGCGGTTTAGCACTGCGGATTTATCAAATCCGCAGCGGAAAAATCCGCAGAGGACCAGAATACGTGTGCACATTCCTAACCCTAACCCTAGCCCTAACCCTAGCCCTAACCCTAACCCTACCCCTAACCCTACCCCTAGCCCTACCCCTAACCCTACCCCTACCCCTAACCCTAACCCTACCCCTAACCCTATTCTAACATTAGTGGAAAAAAAAAATTTCTTTATTTTTTTATTGTCCCTACCTATGGGGGTGACAAAGGGGGGGGGTCATTTATTATTTTTTTTATTTTGATCACTGAGATAGATTATATCTCAGTGATCAAAATGCACTTTGGAACGAATCTGCCGGCCGGCAGATTCGGCGGGCGCACTGCGTATGCGCCCGCCATTTTGGAAGATGGCGGCGCCCGGGAGAAGACGGACGGGACCACGGCTGGATCGGTAAGTATGATAGGGTGGGGGGGGACCACGGGGGGGGGGGGATCGGAGCACGGGGGGGGGGAATCGGAGCGCGGGAGGGGTGGAACGGAGCGCGGGGGGCGTGGAACGGAGCACGGGGGGGCTGGAATGGAGCACGGGGGGGTGGAACGGAGCACGGGGGGGTGGATCGGAGTGCAGGGGGGGTGATTGGAGCACGGGGGGGTGATTGGAGCACGGGGGGAGCGGACACGAGCACGGGGGGGAGCGGAGCACTGGACGGAGGGGAGCCGGAGCAGTGTACCGGCCAGATCGGGGGGGTGGGGGGGCGATCGGAGGGGTGGGGTGGGGGCACACTAGTATTTCCAGCCATGGCCGATGATATTTCAGCATCGGCCATGGCTGGATTGTAATATTTCACCCGTTATAATGGGTGAAATATTACAAATCGCTCTGATTGGCAGTTTCACTTTCAACAGCCAATCAGAGCGATCGTAGCCACGAGGGGGTGAAGCCACCCCCCCTGGGCTAAACTACCACTCCCCCTGTCCCTGCAGATCGGGTGAAATGGGAGTTAACCCTTTCACCCGATCTGCAGGGACGCGATCTTTCCATGACGCCGCATAGGCGTCATGGGTCGGAATGGCACCGACTTTCATGACGCCTACGTGGCGTCATGGGTCGGGAAGGGGTTAAAAAAAAACTGTGAAATTCCAGGTTGTGAGCTAGTAAAACATGACAAATGCCAAGGGTGGGGAATACTTTTGCAAGCCACTGTACATGTGCATATCAATTGTTTGGGGTGTAATGCTACTGATAAGATCTGAAAGGTATTCCAGGTTACTTCAAATTCCATTCTCCATTTGTATACAGGTGTTTTCTTTATTTTCTTACCAGCACTGGTTAGCACCAGAAAGCATAAATCATACTGCCAGCACTGAATAATGGGGACAGGAAATGATGTGGACTTGAGTAAAGCATATTTGCATTACACGTGTACCACACCAACACCGCAGTTTGGGTAGGTTAATTATATGCAAACCAGAAAATGAAAATCCTTTCTACACTACTTCTGACACGCACATTACACAGGTCACTGCCACAAGTGCCTGACAAAAGTCACAAGTAGTGATGAGCGAACGTGCTGGGATAAGGTGTTATCCGAGTACGCTCATGTGCTAACCTAGTGTCTTCAGCATGCTCGAATAATATGTTTGAGTCCCCGCGCCTGTATGTCTCCCGGCTGTTAGACAGAAGCAACACATACAGGGATCGCCCGTTTGTTAGCTGCGAAACATGCAGCGGCGGGGACTCCAATCTATTTTACGAGCACGTCAAAAACACTCGGTTGGCACACGACCATGTTCGGATAACACCTTATCCCAGCACATTCGTTCGTCACTAGTCACAAGCTCCAGCCATCATATTACGTATCCTACAGCAATTAATACACTAATGAGTCTGATTCATTATTGCTTTTGGGCCCTTTTGGTACAGCTTTTGGCATTTTTCACTTGCACCTAATCGCTGTTTTAAAGGGGTTTTCCCGCAAAAAGGTTAATTTTAATCAATACATCTTGGAATAATAATAACTTCCACAATTGGATGTTTAAATAAAACGTTCCCGTGCTGAGATAATCTAATAAATGTGCCCCTGCTGTGTACTGCGCGTTTGCTATTGTGAATGGGTTCAGGGTTTCCAGATATTTTTGCTCCATTCATCATTTCTGACTTTTGGAACATTTTAAATGTAATCACGTCTCCCTTTTGAGAGATTTTAGATTTTTTTTTGGCACCGAAATTGCTATTTTGCGTAAAAGTGTTGCTAAAAATAAAGACAATTCATTACTTTTGCGCAAAATTCATGAACCGCATTTGCCATTGTGAAAAATTTAGCGCAAAAACCAGCAACAAATACAAGTCAAAAAAGAAAAAGTAAGAAACAAAACCTGATCAAAATGATGGGGCCTGAATTCAGAAAATGAAAATTTTATTTATCCATAAATGTTAAAACTATTTCAATACATTTATCTTGACAATTTCAAGTCACAGTTCCCAGATGAAAATATCAGTCCACAGCATAAAATATTTGCTGAAATCACCCAAAATGCCATTCGAGCATCTGAAAATATCACGAGACTGGCTCGCTAGCTCCAGAGCAGTGCTGAATCAGCAGCGTCATGCACAGAAGCTGAGCGCGAGTAAAAAAATAACACATCACTGTTAATTGGAGCACCTTACAGGTTGTGAAGTCCAGAAACTCAGAATATCGTTAGTGATTTAATAGATTACAACATATACTGACATACAAATCCTAAGTAGCACAGAACCTGTTTCAAAAGCGTGACCATCATGTAAATTAATATGCTCTCTTCCAGAACATAAATTGTTTATTAACATTGCATTTGATGAAATTTTGAGTTTATCTTAGAAATTGATTAATATTCTGCATTTCATATATTTGGATGCATTTTGTGGTTTCTATACTAAACAGTTTCTTTGCTGTGGTCATCCTTTCTCTATCGACCTTGTGGTCCTGGCCTGTCTGCCCTGTGGGGTACCATCCGACTACCACGATACGGCTTTTCAATGTTACTCATTGCGGACACAGCTCATACTATTCAATATATTTTATACTTTTTTGATTTGTCTACGATTATTTTGCATTAGATTTTTTGCTCTTACTTATCGCCTATGACATTGCCTCTTCCTGGGATTTAGTATGGGTCACAAGTCCCCTTGGTTGTCCCGCTCCATAGTGGCACCCAGGGTTTGCTGGCCTTTTTGCATATGGGCTGGCGGTACCAAGGATATATCCGCATCACTTCCGGTGATGTGGCTCACTGTGACACGCAAGCACTAGCGTCATTTCTGATATTCCGGTCCACCATGACATTCACGCCGCACATGCATTTTTGCATTCTGGGATTCCTCCGATTTTGGCCTCGTGTCTGTGCCTTTTCATTGGCTAATTTAGAGTATGGGAGAGAAACATTCAGGTCATACAAACTCCTTGGTGGGGTTTCAGTCCCTGGCCTGAGCGCTGCAAGACTACAATGCTAACCACTGAGCCACCGTGCCGCCCTATTTTACCTGAAAACATAAGTTGTGAAGAGGTTTTGCAGCAGTTGTGGAAATTGCTTTCATAATGGATACTCTAGGAAGTAGGAAAACGATTTCAGAACGATAGTGTCATACGAGTCTACCAGAAACTGACTACATTCCCCCCCCCCTTACTCAGGAAAGGCAGGATGTGTTTTATGATGTTCTGCAGCAGGCTAAAGACATACAGTATATCAGCACAAAATTACTGTTCAAACCAAGCACATCACCTTGTAAGGCACATATCCCTAATAAAAATGTCACCTTGCTGCATTTGCAGAAATCATTCTTTTTCAAAAGTGCTAATGAGGAGCTTAGTACACCCTGGGTGTGGCCAAGCAGTTGAAGGCGCCTTCCCACCTGCTTACTTTCCATTTCTCCCCACCCTCCTGTGGATCCTTTAAAACTTGAGCTGTCAATTAGAAAGAGGGTTACGGAAATAGTTGCAAAATAAGTATATGGACTAAACTGCTCGGCCACACCCAGGGTGCACCAAGAAGCTCATTAGCATATTTGAATTAAAAAAAGACTTGTGGTAAAGGCAGTAAAGGATTTGGTCATTAAAAGGGTTGTCCAGGACTTTATGATGTTGGCCTATCCTTAGGATCGGTCTTAAATATCTGATCGTGGGGGGCGACATCCGGCACCCCCGCCGACCAGCCATTCCCAGCATTTGCGCCGAGTTGTAGTATAACTCATCAGCGGAATAGTGGTCATGGCCAGAGCCTGCACATCTGCCCCCTACTGACTTGAATAGAGGGCAGATGTGCTGCACCTGGCTGTGGCCACTATTCCATCGAAGGAGCTGTGCTATGCAACTCAGCGCATCTGACCACCACCAACAGGTGATCGGCAGGGAGTGCCAGATGGCATCTCCACCGATCAGACGCTGATGACCTATTCCAAAGCCATCAATATAAAGGTTCTGGATCACCCCTTCTAAATGCATTATTTTTATTAAGACCATGCTCCCACTAAGGTACCGTGCTTGGCTTAAATATTGTATAATGGACAAACTCTGCTTATATGAAAATCTATTCCGTAGAGCGAAGTTTATGCCAATCAAGTACAGCCTGACAATGTTTTCATTTTCTTCAAAAAGGTACGTTTCAAGAGGTTCTGCAGCAACTGCATGATGTAAATCCCAGCTAGATTAGAGAATCTATTTCAGAGAGGGGGCTTCATGCCAATCAACCAGATACAGCATTTCCCTTGACCTTACAAAGGGGGTTTTACAGGAAATGACAGTTTTATTCCATTAGGTAGACTATCCCAGCTGTAGCAGAAAATAAGGAGACAGCAGAATATTTGTGAGACATTGCCTCCTCACTTGTACAATCGTGTCATTATCAGAGTGACCAGCACCAAATAGAATTGCCTACAATATCAATTAATTTGACCGTATGCCACTTCAGAAAGAAGAGATATCTTTTCACCCTCCATACATTTCTAAACCTGCGCCGTCTTCTGCAAGTACAGCAAAGCTTTTGTCAGGGAGTAATGGTGTGTTTAATTAAACAAGCAAGGGTGAACACACAAGAAGACAGAATACCGTCTGCATATTTTTACTGTCGACTTCCCAGTGACGAGTGCTTGTATAGGGGATGGACTACACGTACCAGGCGACTGGTGTCACAAATGATGACAGGGGTAAAGATAAGATTAGGTCGAGCTTTTAATCAGATGTGACCTGTGCAGCAGACTCTGATCTCAATACTCCATGTGGGGGCCTGGGTCTAGCCAAAGCACCAGACTTGTCAAGTAAGCCACCTGGTAGCACAGCCATGGACAAGCCATTTCTTTCATTATTATTATTAATTATTATAGTGCCATTTATTCCATGGCGCTTTACATGTGAGGAGGGGTATACATAATAAAATCAAGTACAATAATCTTGAACAATACAAGTCACAACTGGTACAGGAGGAGAGAGGACCCTGCCCGCGAGGGCTCACAATCTACAAGGGATGGGTGAGGATACAGTAGGCGAGGATAGAGCTGTCCGTGCAGTGGTTTGGTCATGATCGTCAAACCTGTACTACAAGAAGTCCCAACAGATAGACATCCACATACGCAGATCAACATGGTAAAGAGGTAAAAAAAAGGATTTGTATAATTGCAAGTTTTGGGAGGGTCACCTTCTGTCCAATCCCTCTTTTCTGCACAACGCCTCTTAGAACTGTCAAACAGGCTGTCAATAGATCCGACCACGTCACCGGAGCTCTGCAGCAGAACAATAGCGTGACACAGCCTTATTCTTCTGCAGTTTGTCTACAGCTACCTACGTCTGGTAACAAGTGCGTTCCCAGCACAAGGAATAAGGGATCATTGTTCTAATTTGGGTTCGGATGTGTCCATTCTGACAAGCGAAGTCCTGATAACTTGTTAGCTAGCGATCAGCTTACTCAGGATGGACAAATCCCAGAAGCTTATAGCCAACATGTCTAGGAATGTGCTCCGTACCAATCATTTTTTTCCATGTCTATAGGAGATCATAAAAAAATTCCCATATGGTCAACATGGCTGGTCCTACATAAAGTCGGAACCCACACGACTGACTTTCTGGATCCCTACAGAGTCCATGAACTCAACACCCCCCAATCAAGTCTCGAAACCATAATGCTTCCAAACACTCTTGGTGCCAATTACGAGATGTCTGAAAGTGGACATTTCTGACAAGACATCCTAAACAAAGAACCATTCAAATTAATGGCGTGTTGCGTGGAATTGTTTGTCAGAGCCTCCAAGACCCAGACACCGCAGAGGAGCAATATAGGGGGAATAAAGACACCGCGTTCTTGAGACCACTGGAAATAGCTATACGTCAGATGATCGGACACAGTGCTGGTGTAGCCGCACAATCAGACAACAAGCAGCACGCAGCGTGGTATTTGCCCCATCAATAAAACAAGAGGTTAGCAATTTCATCTGAAATACTAGCAAGTTGTAACCCAATAATCGCTCAGATATCCGGTTATACCAGCTAAACTGCTCATGAAAAGAATCCATTTTATAGTCGATTCTATGCCTTTATATATAACACATAGAACTGACCTACCTCTTCCGACAAGCCTACAACCTACAGTAACCACCAACCCACCAAACCGATGCACGGCCAGCTCTACCCTCACCTACTGCATCCAGCAGGGTCCTCTCTCCTACTGTACCAGTCATGACTTGTTTTGGTTAAGATTACTGTACTCATTTTTACTATGTATACCCCTCCTCACATGTCAAGCGCCATGGAATACATGGCACTACAATAATAATAATCTTTATTTTTACATAGCGCTGACATATTCCGCAGTGATTTACAGGTTGCACACATTATCATCGTTGACCCCTTTGGGGCTCATAATCTAAATTCCCTATCAGTATGTCTTTGGAACATGGGAGGAAACCGGAGTGGCCTGAGGAAACCCACGCAAACACGGAGAGAACATACAAACTCTTTGCAGATGTTGTCCTGGGTGGGGTTTGAACCCAGGACTCCAGCACTGCAAGGCTGCTGTGCTAACCACTGCGCCACTGTGCTGCCCGTATAAGAATATTTTTTTTTTTTCACAAATTATCTCAGGTTTTGTTCTCACTTCTGTTATCTGTTCCATTTAGGGGGAATTCATGTGCAAAACAGATCCAAAGTATATCTGATATAGGCAGAAGCAAAGACCCCACTAGTCACTGATGTCCCGGTGGGTCTATTCTGTATCACACAGAACTTTTTCTCCTGTTCTAAAAACCTCAAACAGAAATCGGATGGATCCCATAATAATAATAATAATGGATAGGCTCCATCGTCCTCCATCTGCTCCAGTAATACTGTTCTGGCCAATCCCCACCTCAAGAGGACATAGAACCCGACCCTGTAGGGGCAGACATGGGCTCGGTTCATCCACATGTGTAAGGCTACTTTCACACTAGCGTCGTACGACACACATCGCAATGCGTCGTTTTCCAGAAAAAACGCATCCTGCAAAGTTGTTTGCAGGATGCGTTTTTTCTCCATAGGCTTGTATTAGCGACGCATTGCCACACGTCGCAAGCGTCGTGTGATGGTTGCTTCGGACCGTCAGCACCAAAAACCGTTGCTTGTAACTTTTTTTGTGCATTGTGTCCGCCATTTCCGACCACGCATGCGCGGCCGGAACTCCGCCCCCTCCTCCCCGCAACTCACAATGGGGCAGCAGATGCGTTGTAATAATGCATCCAATGCCCCCGTTGTGCTGTGTTGTCACAGGGTGTGTCAGTACGTTGGCCCGACGCACTGCGACGGGCCGACGCTAGTGTGAACGTAGCCTTAGTCAGAACTCTGGTGTAAAGCCATGAAAAGTTGCACAGATGTTTTTACTACTTTTGATCTTTGCACTCCAGCTTCGGATAGCCCACCAGAGTGGCCAGAGCCGGGGTGGGCTACGCCGCCTAGCAAAGATCATGGTTCATACTCCAGACATGTTACGGCAGTCTGCGCCTGGAGTAACCGTTCTGGCGAGGAGCACGTCACTCACAAAACGCGCCAAACCTCATGAGTGGCATGTGCCTCCTAACGAATGTGGTGCATGGTATTCCTGCACGCCCCTCGTACCTAATACCAGTCTTCATGAATTGTGGGCATGGAGCCCCCATTATGAGGGCAGACAGAGCAAGCAGGCCACTAAGCAGAAAATGCAGCAACCACTACCACACCAGCAGGAACACTACTGCCATGGCGGATGAATACACACAGTGCAGGTTACAGGGCTGCCTAGAGGTCTATGGGCGGAGCGATATCCCGGCGGAATTTCGGTTCTCGGCGTTATGAGAGCCGCACTATATAGACGCGCAGTAGCAGCCGGACGCCAGCAATGGCCGCGCCTCCCCCTCCCGGCCACTGGGATGTGTGAGGAGCAGTCCGTTGGGGGGCACCAGTTACCCAGAACCCCACGGGGCAACCAACTCGCCGCGCCCCCCTCCCCGGACACAGCGCACGTACAGCCGGGCCGGGGATGCGCAGTACGGCGCTGAGCTCGCGGCACCTCGCACCATTAGGGCGATTAGTACAATTAATGAATCCACCTCCAGACAGAGGGACCCGGCCTGACCGAGCACCAGGCCCCTCTGGTAATGGAGGAAGGACGAGGAAGCGGCTACACACAAGCCGGTACTCACCCGGGCCAGCTGGGAGTGCGGGGGCTCCGTCCGGCCGGAGGACAGGGAGGACCAGAGGATGAGCAGAGCCAGGAAAGTGGCCAGCACCAGCAGGCTGCGCAGGAGGAAGCCGGGCTTCAGCCTCATGGTCGTGCTGGCAGCAGAGAGGAGCAGTCACGGTGTAGTCACTGGAGAAAGTGAGGGGAGCGCTGTGCACGGACTGATTACATGGCGCACGGCGCGGCGGCGGCTGTAGCCTGGGATGAGGGCTCCTTCATGAGGCGGCGGCACATCCTCCTCAGCCGGCGGCACTCGCCTCACACACAGGTGTGAGCTCCTCTCCTCACTCACACACCAGTGTGGCCTCTATTCTCCTCCTCCTCCCTGACACTGTCCCGCTGCTGCCCCCTGCCTCACCCCGCCTCTGCCAGACGGCAAACTTTCCTGCTGTCCTGAGGTGAGGCCGCTGCTGGTATGGGAAGACCCCCATATGTGGTGGAGGAGGAGGGCAGCACTTACCACTCATGGTGGTCCAGTATGGGCTCGTGGCCCCAAGTCACACAGATCTCTACACAATCGTGTGTGTCACGCGTAAAGCCCCCCATACACATTACAATATTATTTATATAGTGCCATTAATTCCATGGTGCTGTACTTGAGAAGGGGTTACGTACAGGGTTATAGATCACGTTTACAGTAAACAGGTTTACGATGACAGACTGGTACAGAGGGGAGAGGACCCTGCCCTTGCGGACTTACATTCTATCTACAATATCAGTCAATATCTAATGTGTATGGGTCGCTGCCAACTGAGCGGGCAAATAACGACTGCTGGCAGAAATGTCTGCCGGAGGCTTTCTGGTAGAGAACACAGGAGCACTTGGCCGTATGAGCGCCTGTGTGTACGGGAGAGGTGGCATAAGACGAACAATCGGTTGCAGCTAACAGCCATTTAATATGGCTAACATAGGACGAATTCAGTCAATTATTAACTCAAAACTGACAATAAAGATTAAACAATAACCACAATACGGATTTCATCAACCAAGGTATTAGGCTAGGTTTACTTTAGCGTTTCTGTACGCAGCGTATCATCTGCATGCGCAAAGGCATACAAAAACGCATGTTTTCACAGCGTTTTTTTATCCACATCATCTTAGGCATGATGCCAAAAAAAACTGTGTGTGCATGCGTTTTTACATGCATTTGCATTGTTTGTGCACATGCGTTTGATATTTCCAATGCTTTTCCATTACAATTTCTTTGACACCGGACACCCATTGGGGTATCTCATGTGATTTCTGTATATAGACACTGCACTGATGAAATCATCATCTTTTGCAGCTGTATCCTGCTGCAAGATGGATCTTAGCGTGGAGAGCTTCTTTCTTGGTCTTGATTTGTAATTGAGATTGGCTGTTGCCTTTGCTGTGTCTTGTGAAGAAGAAAGAAAAAGAAAGATGGAGAAGACGTCGTCGTCACTATTGGCAACACCCCATTGTTGAAGTCCGAGAGAGCTGTGGAGCCTACCACTCGTACACAGCTGCACAGGGTGGATAAAAATCAATGTTGTTTTTTTTTAAAAAGTAAAATCCGATTTTTTTATTTAAATCGGATTTTTTTTATTTAAATCGGATTTTTTTTCAATAAACTGCTTTTTGAGGAAAATATTTTACCATCCAAAGGTTCTTCCATCATGAAATAAAGCTGAGTTGTTTAACTCAGTAGAATAAAGGCTGTATATGTGTAACATTCACAATACCATGCTCTTCCAGAGGTTTTTGTAGGATTAGTGGGCAGTTTCTCTCCTTTGACTCTTCAGAGGTCCCAGCCTCTTCTTCACGGCAAAAATGTTAAAACATGAACAGAGTTGAGAAAAAGACCTTAATCCTATTGTTCTACAAACCTATGAATACAGAATCAACCCCTTCAGTGCCAAGTCCAAGAAGTTAGACAATATGTTTCTGATTGTTTGGAGTGGAATAGATCTGCACAACACAAGAAGAATGTGAATCTAAGTGTGAGGAGGATGAAGGGCAAGCAGACAAGAAAATGAAAGTGAAACTTTGAGCACAATACTGCAGCATAGCCACAGACAGACAAGTCTGGATCTGTTTGTGTGTACGATCTGAGGTTTATTACATTCTTTCCTTATAATGGCAGCAGGCCGTAAAAGAGACCCAGTTTGGGAATATTTTAATGAAGCTCCTTCGCCTATCGGTAAGGCAGGCATGCGTGCAAAATGCAAATGATGCAGCAAAGAGATGCAAGGCCTGGTGGCGCGAATGAGGCAACATCATGAGAAGTGCGGTGATGAAGATGACCAAAGAAACACTTCTGAACAGGCAGGATCTTCAGGTTGGTAAACATTTTTATTGAATCCTATTTCTAAAGACTGAACTGTCATGTGTGAGAAAAATTATATTTCTTATTATTACTGCATGTTACTGTCATTTGGTACAGTTATGAAGAAAAACAAATATTCCTTTTGGGGCAGGGGCAGTGATGTGTTGTGTACAATAAGCAGAAATTGTATAAACAATAAAATAACAGCATTGACTTTTTTTGTTTAGGGGAATTCATGGAATCTGGAAACTATCCACCTCCAAGATCACCATCATCCTGTTCTACAGTTTCAGAGTTATCCATCCAGGATAGTGCTTCATTAGCAGCAGCATCATCATCAGACACCCACAGCCACATATCACCATCACCCAAAAGGAAGAAAAAACCTTTACCTCCTGGAACCACCATAGATAGGTTTGTGATAAGAACTAGCAGATTAGAAAAAGAGTTGATTGATGAAAAAATTGCCCAGTTTATTTATGCAACGAACTCTTCTTTCCGTCTGACTGAGAACCCACATTTCATTAATATGGTTCAGTCACTGAGGCCAGGATACAGTCCACCCAGCAGAGCTGATGTTACAGGGAAACTGCTGGATCAAGTGTATGACAGAGAAATGGAGCAATGTGCAACAGCTCTGGAGGGTAAAATTGTTAACCTAAGTATTGATGGGTGGAGTAATGTCCACAATGATCCTATTGTATGTGCTTGTATAACAACAGAAGAAGGTAAAGTCTTCCTTGCACAAACAACTGATACGTCAGGAAATGCACACACAGCAGAATACTTACAAGAAGTGGCAGTAAAAGCTATAACGACATGTGAACAAAAATTCAAATGTCTAGTACGCAGTTTGGTCACTGACAATGCTGCAAACGTATCCAAGATGAGAAGAGATTTAGAAGAGCAGGGAGGGAATACAAAGCTGCTAATAACATATGGTTGCAGTGCTCATTTGCTGCACCTCTTAGCCAAAGACTTAAGTGTTCCAGAAATAAAGGCTAATGTTGTTGAAATTGCTAAATACTTCCGTAATAATCATTTTGCTGCAGCAGCTCTGAAAAGGATGGGTGGAACCAAGCTAACGCTCCCACAAGATGTTAGATGGAACTCTGTGGTGGACTGTTTTGAGCAGTATATCAAAAACTGGCCTATTCTGATGACACTTTGTGAAGAAAATCGAGATAAAATAGATGGCACTGTCACGGCCAAAATCCTCAACATTGGGCTTAAGAGAAATGTTGAACATATGCTGAGCTTCCTGAAACCCATCTCTCAAGCTTTAAACAAAATACAGCAAAATAGCTGTTTTATTGCGGATGCTGTTGAAATTTGGAAGGAACTGAGTGAACACTTAAAAACAAAACTACACATGGACGGAATTAAATTACAAGCAGTAAACAAACGAATGGGACAAGCACTGACTCCAGCTCATTTTTTGGCAAATATTGTCAATATCCATTATCAGGGTCAAAACCTAAGTGCTGAGGAAGAGGAGTTAGCTATGACATGGGTATCCAGCAATCATCCATCTTTAATGCCAACTATAATAAACTTCAGAGCTAAGGGGGAACCATTCAAGAAATATATGTTTGCTGAAGATATTTTAAGGAAGGTCACACCAGTAAACTGGTGGAAGTCACTTAAGCGATTGCATTTAGAGACTGTTCAAGTAATGATTTCACTTTTAACAGCAGTAGCTTCTTCTGCAGGCGTTGAAAGAATATTCTCTTCCTTTGGACTCATTCATTCTAAATTGAGAAATCGGTTGGGACCCAATAAAGCAGGAAAGCTTGTTTTTCTTTTCCAGATTATGAATAGGAACAAAGAAGAAGATGATGATGAAGATGACGACAAGTGAGCTACAGGGGACAGCAGGGACTGTAGTATTTAAGTTTTTCATGTGTCGGCTGGGCTGACAGTCTAGGTTTCTTATAATATATATATATTTTGTTTAGCCAAATTAGTTAACAAACATGGATGTTTGTTTAAGCAAATAACTTATGCTGTAATGTTGTTATTGTTTCAGTTGAATAAATCTATTTAAATTGTTATTAAGGTCAGGATTATTTTTCTCCTTCCGAAGTACAACAGAACAGTGGTGTCCAAATATGAATGATTAACCCATTAAACTGGGGAGAAAAAAGTAATATAAAAAGTGATTCTAAAAATCTTCATCTACTTGCATGTTAAAGTAGCAAGAACTAGTTTAGGTAGAAACTTTGATTTAAATCACTGATTTAAATCAAGCCTTACTGACTAGTGATTTAAATCGTGATTTAAATCAGATTTAAATCAAATCCACCCTGCAGCTGCATGAGCTGTGTACAGAGCTGCATGAAAACCCTGAAAAGTTTTTCGAGGACACGAGAATGTCGGAACAGAGCTTCCATGACTTGCTGCTACTTGTCCGAGGATCCATCACCAGGCAGGACACACAGCTACGTCGAGCAATTCCTGCTGAGGAACGTCTGTTGGTGACCCAACACTTAAAACTTGAGGAACTTGTTACTACCACATTGCAGGATTACCAAGATCACCTTCTGAGGACTACAGTGGAAGTTGCCCAAATGAGGGATTAATTTGCTACCTACTTTGTTTCGTATATTGGACGTGTGGCATGGCAAGACGAAATGGTTTAAGCCGTTAATAAGTAAAATATATCTGAAATATTTGCTGACTTTAATTACTAAACACCTTGACTGTAACACCCGTTAATACTTCACTCAAAGCAAAAACAGGGAGACAGGGATTGTGAAAAAAACAGAATTTTTATTAACAAAAATAAAAAAAAGTTTAATTTAGCATAAGTAAATAACATAATCAGTGTCATGTCCACTCTGGGAAACTTTACTGGAGGACATGTTGGAATAGCAGGCAGCAGTCAAGTTAAACACTACAGAAAAGAACAAAAAAGAAAATTTAAAAAATTTTTAAGAGCCAAAAAAAAAGTAAAAACACAATGGACACCAATACTTACATTACAAGCAGTAGTTTAACAGCACAGATATGTAAGCATGACGTATGCGGATCATATGCTGTGCACAGATATTCTAACGTGAAACCAACCTTAATCAGTATAACAGTGCCGACCTGACACTGTAGGTTACTGTGCACAATCTTGCTGACAGGTTCCCTTTAACCCCTTAATGACTGCCAATGCGCTTTTTAACAGCGGTAGTTAAGGGTAATTAAACCACAGCGCCGTTAATTTAAGGTCCTGTGGAAAAAGTATATAGCGCCCCCAGAGTTGGATTTTCTCTGAGGTTTTGGTAGCCGAGACCCCAGAGAACATGATTTGGGTCGCCCCCCCGGTTGCGAACGCCGTTATTAACCGTATAACGGCGACTGCAAAAGAAGCACGATTTGCCATTTTATTTCTCTGTCCTCTGATGTTGTCGCACATCAGAGGACAAATAAATAGGGTCCCCGATCGCCCCTGATACTTACCAGTGTTTCCTGTTGTCCCTAGGTCCTCCTGCTTCCACGGCCGCTGGCGTCTTCCGGTAAGAAAATGGTGGGCGCATGCTCAGTGCGCCCGCCATGATCTGCTGGCCGGCAACAATAAGATTTTTCCTATTGACTCATTTTGGTCTATTGATTCATTTTGGTCACTGTGATAGGGTCTATCACAGTGATCAAAATAAAAATAGTAGTAAATGAACCCCTACTTTATCACCCACTTAGCTAGGGAAAAATAAAATATATTTCCATTTTCCCATTACGGTTACAGTTCGGCTAAAGTGAGTTGGGCTAAAGTTAGGGTTGGGATTAGGGTTAGGTTTGTGGTTAGGGGTTGGGATTAGGGTTAGGTTTGTGGCTAGGGTTGGGATTAGGGTTAGGGGTGTGTAGGGGTTAGGGTTGTGTTGGGTTAGGGATTAGGGTTAGGGGTGTGTTGGGGTTAGGGTTGGAGTTAGAATTGGGGGTTTCCACTGTTTAGGTACGTCAGGGTGTCTCCAAACGCAACATGGCTCCACCATTGATTCCAGCCAATTTTGCGTTCAAAAAGTCAAATGGTGCTCCCTCCCTTCTGAGCTCTGCTGTGCCCCCAAACAGTGGTTTACCCCCACATATGCGGCATCAGCGTACTCAGGACAAATTGGACAACATCTTTTGGGTTCCAATTTCTCCTGTTACCCTTGGGAAAATAAAAAATTGGGGGCTAAAAAAATCATTTTTGTGGAAAAAAAACGATTTTTTATTTTCACAGCTCTGCATTATAAACTTCTGTGAAGCACTTGGGCGTTCAAAGTGTTCACCACACATCTAGATAAGCTCCTTGGGGGGGGGCGTCTAGCTTCCAAAATGGGGTCACTTGGGAGTTTCCACTGTTTAGACACATCAAGAGCTCTGCAGACGCAACGTGACGCCCGCAGACCATTCCATCAAAGTCTGCATTCCAAAACTTCACTACTTTCCTTTCGAGCCCCGATGTGTGCCCAAACAGTAGTTTTCTCCCACACCACATGGTGTCCAATCTCAATTCCAGCCAATTCTGCCTTGAAAAAGTCAAGCAGCACTCCTTCTCTTCCAAGCTCTGCCGTGCGCCCAAACAGTGGTTTAACCCCACATATGGGGTATCGGCATATTCAGGAGAAATAGCACAACAAAGTTTGTGGTTCATTTTCTCTTTTTACACTTGTGAAAATAAAAAAAAAATTGGTTCTGAAGTAAAATGTTTGTAAAAAAAAAGTTAAATGTAATTTTTTTCCTTCCACATTGCTTCAGTTCCTGTGAAACACGTAAAGGGTTAATAAACTTCTTGAATGTGGTTTTGAGCAGCTTGAGGGGTGCTGTTTTTAGAATGGTGTCACTTTTGGGTATTTTCTGCCACATACACCCCTCAAAGTGACTTTAAATGTGAGATGGTCCCTAAAAAAAGTGGTTTTGTAAATTTTGTTGTAAAAATGAGAAATCACTGGTCAACTTTCAACCCTCATAACTTCCTAACAACAAAAAAAGTTTCCAAAATTGTGCTGATGTAAAGTAGAAATGGGGGAAATGTTACTTATTAACTATTTTGCATGACATAACTGATTTAAAGGTATAAAAATTAAAAGTTTGAAAATTGCAAAATTTTAAACATTTTTACAATATTTCCGTTTTTTTCATAAACGCAAGTAATATCGAAGAAATTTTACCACTAACATGAAGTACAATATGTCACGTAAAAACAGTCTCAGAATCAGCGAGATCCATTAAAGCGTTCCAGAGCTATAACCTCATAAAGGGACAGTGGTCAGAATTGTCATTAAGCTGCAAATTGGCTCCATCACTGCGGGCTTAAAGCATTCTGAGACCATTTATGTGTTTGGTTGCTTTTATCCATGAGGGGGCTCACTCAATTTGCTAAAGAAAAAAAAAGTGGCATCTAAACATCCTCCAAGAGCAACTTGTACCAACAATCAAGGAGAACTTTGTTAGTGAACAATGCTTTTTCCAGTAATAGTGGCTCATGGAACAAATTAAATTTTGAGTCCATGACCAGAACACTCCCCAGACTCTAATCCAATTGAGAACTTGTACTCACGCCTCAAAAAGCGAGTTAAGGTACCGTCACACTGAACTATATCGCTAGCGATCCGTGACGTTGCAGCGTCCTGGCTAGCGATATCGTTCAGTTTGACCTGCAGCAGCGATCTGGATCCTGCTGTGCCATCGTTGGTCGGAGCAGAAAGTCCAGAACTTTATTTCGTCGCTGGATCTCCCGCAGACATCGCTGAATCGGCGTGTGTGACGCCGATTCAGCGATGTCTTCACTGGTAACCAGGGTAAACATTGGGTTACTAAGCGCAGGGCCGCGCTTAGTAACCCGATGTTTACCCTGGTTACCAGCGTAAACGTAAAAAAAAAAAAACACTACATACTTACATTCCGGTAAAAGAGAAAAAAATCCAGCTTCCAAAAACTTACAAATTTATTCAGGATAAAAGGCAAAGTCCAGTCCAATCCAATAAATTACATAATGAAGAGTAGCAAGCTACGCGTTTCGAACAATGGTATGTTCTTTCTCAAAGCGGTGTCTGTCCCCCGGCGCTGTGCTTTCTTGCACTGGCTGTGAGCGCCGGCCAGCCGTAAAGCATAGCGGTGACGTCACCGCTCTGCTTTACGGCTGGCCGGCGCTGACAGTGCAGGAAAGCACAGCGCCGGAGGACAGACACCGGAATGTAAGTATGTAGTGTTTGTTTTTTTCATGTTTACGCTGATAACCAGGGTAAACATCGGGTTACTAAGCGCGGCCCTGTGCTTAGTAACCCGATGTTTACCCTGGTTACCAGGGGACCGGCATCGTTGGTCGCTGGAGAGCTGTCTGTGTGACAGCTCTACAGTGACGCTGCAGCGATCGGGATCGTTGTCTAGATCGCTGCAGCGTCGCTTAATGTGACGGTACCTTTAGAAACAAAAGCTGATACATTGTGATAAATGGCAATCACTGATGAGGCAACAATGCCATCAGTCAGGATTTGGCCCAGAGGCTGATATCCAGCATGCCATGGCAAGTTGCCTTTTGTTTTTTATCTGAGTCGCAGATCAAAATCACCCATACAAGTCTATGGGTCTGTGAAAATCATATTGGCATCTATGTGCTGTCCATCTGCGTTCTGTAAATTTTTAAAGGGGTTGTCTACTAGGACTACCGCTTCTTGATCAAAATGTTTGGCCCCCCAAAATAATAAAGCCTATACTCACCTCCGATGCCAGCACCATTCCCGCGATGTTGACAGTCGCTCTTTGTGGGGTTCTCGTGCGGTGTTGTGACATGTGACGCCGGTTCCAAATCAGCGCTGGTGTCACTGTCTCCGCCTTTAAACAAATCAATCAAGAAGAGTAAGTCAGGGCTGCAGCTGATCCGAGGCTTCCTTTTCATGTTCAATTTGTCCTAAGGCAGGGACAGTGACGCTAGCGCTGATTGGGCACCAGCGTCACATGTCACAGCATCACATGAGAGCCCAGGGGAGTGGGACAAGAAAATAACTGATGGCAAAAATGGAAACTGACCAAACACTGATGAAAATTAGCTTCAAAACACTGAAGATAACTGGATTATTTTTTGCAAACCTGAAAAATCACTGATATCTGAATAAGGTATTAGACTGTGTACATTTGCATGTAAAAGTTTGGGCACCCCTTGTCAAAATTACTATTATTGTGAACAGTTAAGCATGTTGAAGATGAAATGATCTCTAAAAGGCCTAAAGTTAAAGTTGACACATTTCCTTTGTATTTTAGGCAAAAAAAGTAAAGTGTGATATATATATATATATACTAGATGGTGGCCTGATTCTAACGCATCGGGTATTCTAGAATATGCATGTCCACGTAGTATATTGCCTAACCACGTAGTATATTGCCCAGCCACATAGTATATTGCCAGCCACGTAGTATATTGCACAGCCACGTAGTATATTGCCCAGTGATGTAGTATACAGCACAGAGCCACGTAGTATATTGCCCAGCCACTTAGTATATTGCCCAGCCACGTAGTATATTGCCTAGCCACATAGTATATTGCCCAGTGATGTAGTATACAGCACAGAGCCACGTATATTGCCCAGCCACGTAGTATATTGCCTAGCCACATAGTATATTGCCCAGTGACATAGTATACAGCACAGAGCCACGTAGTATATTGCCCAGCCATGTAGTATATTGCCTAGCCACATAGTATATTGTCCAGTGATGTAGTATACAGCACAGAGCCACGTAGTATATTGCCCAGCCACGTAGTATATTGCCTAGCCACGTAGTATATTGCCCAGTGACGTAGTATACAGCACAGGGCCACATAGTATATTGCCCAGCCACATAGTATATTGCCCAGCCACATAGTATATTGCCCAGTCACGTAGTATATTGCCCAGTCACGTAGTATACAGCACAGAGCCACGTAGTATGCAGCACAGACACGTAGTATACTGCCCAGTCACGTAGTATATTGCCCAGCCTCATCGTATATTGCCCAGCCACATAGTATATTGCCTAGCCACATAGTATATTGCCCAGCCACATAGTATATTGCCCAGTCACATAGTATATTGCCCAGTCACGTATATTGCCCAGTCACGTAGTGTCTCGCGAGACAGCTACGTCATCATCTCACGAGATAGCAGCATGGACCGGTTACCGGAGCATCGTGAGCGGGAAAGACCTGTTGTGAATCCAAGTGGCCGACGGACGGTGAGTATATAACGATTTTTTATTTTTTTTAAATTATTTTTAGCATTAGATCTTTTTATTATTCATGCTGCATAGGCCGCATGAATAGTAAAAAGTTGGTCACACAGGATTAATAGCAGCGTTAACCGAGTGCGTTACACCGCGGTCAACGCTGCCATTAACCCAGTGTGAGCGCTGACCGGAGGGGAGTATGCGGATGATGGACACTGACTGCGGGGAGGAAGGAGCGGCCATTTTCTTCCGGTCTGTGCCCGTCGCTGATTGGTTGTGGTTGTTTTGCCGCGACCAATCAGCGACTTGGATTTCCATGACAGACAGAGGCCGCGACCAATAAATATCTGTGACAGACAGACAGACGGAAGTGACCCTTAGACAATTATATAGTATATATATATATATATATATATATATATATATATATGCATACATACAGTTGTGCTCAAAAGTTTATATGCCCCGGCAGAATTTTTGCTTTCTTGGCCTTTTTTCAGAGAATGATAACACCAAAACTTTTTCTTCACTTATGGTTAGTGGTTGGGTGAAGCCATTTATTGTCAAACTGCTGTGTTTTCTATTTTTAAATCTTAATAACAACCCAAAACATCCAAATGCCCCTGATCAAAAGTTCACATACCCTGGTGATTTTGGCCTGATAAAGCACAGAAGTTGACACAAATGGGTTTCAATGGCTACTAAAGGTAACATCATCTGTGGCCTGTTTGCTTGTAATCAGTGTGGGTGCATAAGGGTATGTGCAAACGATGCAGATTTAGTGCAGAATTGGTTCAGAACTGCAGCAGATTTTTCTGCTGCTGAAACGCTGCAGAACTGCACTGTGATTTACAGTACAATGTAAATCAATGCGAAAAAAAAGCTGTGCACATGGTGCAGAAAAATCTGTGCAGAAACGCTGCAGATTTCCAAGAAGTGCACGTCGCTTCTTTTGTGCAGTTCTGCAGCGTTTCTGCGCAGATTTTTCTGCACCATGTGCACAGCTTTTTTTTCACATTGATTTACATTGTACTGCACAGAAACTGCATAGAAACTGCATCAAATCTGCAGATGCAGATTTAGTGCAGAAAATTCTGCACCACATTTCCTACGTGTGCACATAGCCTAAAAGTTGAGTGAGTTTCTGGGATCCAGACAGACTCACAGCTTTCATCCAGCCACCGACATTTCTGCATTGTAAGTCATGGGGAAAGCAAAAGAATTGTCAATGGATCTACGGGAAAAGGTAGTTGAACTGTATAAAACAGGAAAGGGATACAAAAAGATATCCAAGGAGTTGATAATGCCAGTCAGCAGCGTACAAACTGTGATTAACAAATGGAAAATCTGGGGCTTTGTAAAATCAAAACCACGGTCAGGTCGACCAACAAAAATGTCGTCCACAACTGCCAGGGAAATTGTTCGGGATGCAAAGAAAAACCCACAAATAATATCAGCTGAAATACTGTACTCTATGAAAATTAGTGGTGTGGCTGTTTCAAGATGCACAATAAGGAGGCACTTGAAGAAAAATGGTCTGCATGGTCGAGTCGCCAGAAGAAAGCCATTACTGCCCAAATGCCACAAAGTATCTCACATACAAAATGCAAAACAGCACATAGACAAGCCTCAAAACGTCTGGAACAAGGTAATTTGGAGTGATGAGACCAAAATTGAACTTTTTCACCTCAACCATAAACGTTACATTTGGAGAGACGTGAACAAGGCATATGATGAAAGGAACACCATTCCTACAGTAAAGCATGGAGGTGGATCGCTGAAGTTGAAGGAAAGATGAATGCAGCACGTTATTAGCAAATACTGGAGGCAAATTTGCACTCATCAGCTCTGAAGCTGCCCATGGTACGTCCTTTGATGTTCCAACATGACAACGATCCAAAACACAAGGCCAAGACGATCTGTCGTTGGCTGCAGCAGAACAAAGTGAAGGTTCTGGAGTGGCCATCTCAGTCTCCTGACCTCAATATCATTGAGCCACTCTGGGGAGATCTCAAGCATGCAGTTCATGCTAGACAGCCCAGGAATTTACAGGAACTGGAGGCTTTTTGCCAAGAAGAGTGGGCAGCTTTACCATCTGAGAAAATAAAGAACTTCATCCACAACTACCACAAAAGACTTCAAGCTGTCATTGATGTTAGAGGGGGCAATACACGATATTAAGAAATAGGGTATGTGAACTTTTGATCATGTTCATTGGATGTTTTGGGTTGTCAGTATGATTTAAAAAGAGATAACACGGTAGTGTGACCAAAAATGGCTTCACCCAACCACTAACCATGAGTGGAGAAAAGGTTTTGGTGTTATCATTCATATTCTCTGAAAAAAAGCCAAGGAAGCAAAAATTCTGCGGGTCATGTAAACTTTTGAACACAACTGTATATATATATATATATATATATATATATATATGTATGTATATATATATATATATATATATATATATATATATATATACTAGATGGTGGCTCAATTCTGATGCATTGTGTATTCTAGAATATGTATGTATGTATGTATATAGCAGCCACATAGTATATAGCACAGGCCACGTAGTATATAGGAGCCATGTAGTATATAGCAAATACGATGTAGCCTGTGCTATATACTATGTGGCTGCTATATACAAACATACATACATAGATGCGTTAATACAGGCCACACAATATATAACAGTGGCCACGCAGTATATAACACAGCCCACTTACTATATAACACAGCCCACGCAGTATTTAGCAGCCACGCAGTATATAACACAGGCAACATAGTATATAACACAGGCAACATAGTATATAACACAGTCCACATAGTATATAACACTGGCCACATAATATATAACAGCCCACGCAGTATATAACACTGGCCACGTAATGTATAGCACAGCACGCGCAGTATATAACACTGGTCAGGTAGTATATAGCAGCCACGCGGTATATTACACAGCCCACGCAGTAAATAACACTGGCCATGTAATATATAGCACAGCCCACACATTACATAACACAGCCCACATAGCATCTAACACTGGCCAGGTAGGATATAGCAGCCACGCGGTATATTACACAGCCCACGTATTATATAACAGTGTGGGCACCATATCCCTGTTAAAAAAAAATAATTAAAATAAAAAATAGTTATATACTCAACTGCCGGGATCCAATCCAGCGAAGCTGTGGTGCAGGCGATGAGCGCACGGCTGCCGCCATCTTCCGTTCCCAGGATGCATCGCAAAATTACCCAGATGACTTAGCGGTCTCGCGAGACCGCTAAGTCTTCTGGGTAATTGCGCAATGCATCTCTGGGAACGGAAGATGGCGGAGGCTGCGCGCGGCTCAGCGGACTACGGAGGGTGAGTATAGCAGGTTTTTTGTTTTATCATTTTTAACATTACATCTTTTTACTCTTGATGCTGCATAGGCAGCATCAATAGTAAAAAGTTGGGGACACAGGGTTAATAGCAGCGGTTACGGAGTGCGTTACCTGCGGCATAACGCGGTCCATTACTGCTGGCATTAACCCTGTGTGAGCGGTGACTGGAGGGGAGTATGCGGGCGCCGGGCACTTACTGCAGGGGAGTAGGGAGGGACTAATCGGACTGTGCCCGTCGCTGATTGGTGGTGGCAGCCATGACAGACAGCTGGTGAGACCAATCAGTGACGTGGGATTTCCGTTACGGAAGTTGCAGACAGAAAGACAGAAGTACCCCTTAGACAATTATGTATATATATATATATATATATATATACATATATATATATATAGTGGTAGTTCAACTCACTCAGCGGTACACGGAGGAAGAAAACAGGAACACTGTCTCTAAATCTTCAGTTGGTTTATTATATGGCGGCATAAACCAACAAGAAGGGAAAAATAAACACAGTCCTTCAGGCAAAAACAGGAAAATAAAGAAAACAAAATGCTGTAACACCGTTCATACGTTTGCAGGTAGCAGCTGTCTCTGGAGAAACACATGTTCAGTCTTTCCTCCTCAGGATTCAAAACCACTGAAGATCCTCTCTGCAGTCCTGAACCAAGACTGCCTCTGGAGCTAAGCTATTTAAGCCCCAGATCACACCCTGTGGTGGAGATAAGTAGGACATCCTCCCACCCACTCTATGGATGTCCATATAATAGCCAACCCATTATGAAAATTGGCTTAACCCCTCACAGCACTTAGTGTACTGGAGGAAAATACTCTGAGTTTCACATCTCTGATGCCAATAAGCGTAGTGACACACATCTCCCCCTCTTTACCAGTGACTTTGTCACTACAGCATCTTGCATATGGTTTTGTAGCCCATTCCAGCTTTGTGCAGGTCTATGATCTTGTCCCTGACATCCTTATAAAGATCTTTGGTCTTGCCCATGTTGTAGAGGTTAGAGTCTGACTGATTAATTGAGTCTGATGACATGAGTCTTTTATACAGTATGTCTATGTGAGACAGCTGTCTTTAATGCAGGTAACGAGTTGATAATAATGAGCATCTAAGGCCTCTTTCACACTTCCGTCTTTTCAGATCCGTCGCAATGCGTCGTTTTGGGAAAAAATGGATCTTGCAAATGTGCCTGCAGGATCCGTTTTTTTCCCCATAGACTTGTATTAGCGACGGATCGCGACGGATGGCCACACGTCGCATCCGTCGTTCGATGGATCCGTCGTGTTTTGGCGGACCGTCGTCTGGAAAAAACGTTCAATGTAAAGTTTTTTTGTCTGCATCGGGAAAACGTGTTGCGACGGATCCTGCGGCATACGTTGTTGACTCGAATGAAAGCCTATGGACGCAGGATCCGTCGTGACACGTCGTATGACGGAATCCAGCGCTGGAATCCGTTTTTTTTACACTGAGCATGCTCAGAATCAGGAATTTGTAGCCAATTGGCCAGACAGGCCTCAAATCTATATAAACCTGGCATGGGGCGTCACCCCCAAATGTGCCAGCAAGACTCCGGCCAGCCTGAAGACAGCCAGCCAGTCAATATATTGGTTTCCCTATTTTCCAGTAGCCAATCACATTTGAAAGACTCCCATTTTTAGGCATGGAAAACGGATCTGTCAAAAAAACGGATGGTAAAAACGGATGCAACGGATCCAGTTTTTCGACGGAACCGTCTAGCGGATCCATCGAAATACTGGATGCGTTGCATCCGTTTTTCACTATTTTTGACGCATCCGTCGATAAGTCGTGCCGTCGCATTGTGACGGATCCAAAAAAACAGAAGTGTGAAAGTAGCCTAACTGGTCTCTAAGAGCCAGAACTCTTAATGGTTGGTAGGGGATCGAATACTTATTTCTCACTGCAAAATGCAAATAAATTTTTATACAGTTATATGAAACAGTTTGGGCACCCCTAATCTTAAGCTTAATGTTTTATAAAAATTGTTTTTTTTGCAACAACTATTTCAGTTTCATATATCTAATAACTGTTGGACACAGTAATGTTTCTGCCTTGAAATGAGGTTTATTGTACTAACAGAAAATGTGCAATCTACATTCAAACAAAATTTGACAGATGCATAAGTATGGGCACCCTTATCATTTTCTTGTTTTAAATACTCCTACCTACTTTTTATTGACTTACTAAAGCACTTTTTTTTGGTTTTCTAACCTCATTGAGCTTTGAACTTCATAGCCAGGTGTATGCAATCATGAGAAAAGCTACTTAAAGTTGCCACTTGCAAGTTGTTCTCCTGTTTGAATCTCCTCTGAAGAGTGGCATCATGGGCTCCTCAAAACAACTGTCTAATGATCTGAAAACAAAGATTATTCAAAAAAGTTGTTCAGGGGAAGGATACAAAAAGCTGTCTCGGAGATTTAACCTGTCAATTTCCACTGTGAGGAACATAGTAAGGAAATGGAAGAACACAGGTACAGTTCTTGTTAAGGCCAGAAGTGGCAGGCCAAGAAAAACATCAGAAAGGCAGAGAAGAAAAATGGTGAGATCAATCAAGGACAATCCTCAGACCACTTCTAGAGAGCTGCAGCATCAACTTGCTTCAGATGGGTGTCACTGTGTATCAGTCAACTATACAACGCACTTTACACAAGGAGAAGCTGTATGCGAGAGTGATGCGAAAGAAGCCGTTTCTGCAAGCACACCACAAACAGAGTCGGCTGAGGTATGCAAAAGCACAATAGGAGAAGCCAATTTCTTTTTGGAAGAAGGTCCTGTGGACTGATGAAACCAAGATTGAGTTGTTTGGTCATACAAAAAGGCGTTATGCGTGGCGGCCAAAAAACAGCATTCCAAGAAAAACACTTGCTACCCACAGTAAAATTTGGTAGAGGTTCCATCATGCTTTGGGGCTGTGTGGCCAATGCCGGCACCGGGAATCTTGTTAAAGTTGAGGGACGCATGGATTCCTCTCAGTATCAGCAGATTCTTGACAATAATGTTCATGAATCAGTGACAAAGTTGAAGTTACGCAGGGGATGGATCTTTCAGCAAGACAATGATCCAAAACTACTCAGGCATTCATGCAGAGGAACAATTACACTGTTCTGGAATGGCCATCCCAGTCCCCAGACCTGAATATCATGGAACATCTGTGGGATCATTTGAAGAGGGCTGTCCATGCTCGGCGACCATCAAACTTAACTGAACTGGAATTGTTTTGTAAAGAGGAATGGTCAAAAATGCCTTCATCCAGGAACTCATTAAAAGCTACAGGAAGCGACTAGAGGCTGTTATTTTTGCAAAAGGAGGATCTACTAAATATTAATGTCACTTTTCTGGTGAGGTGCCCATACTTATGCACCTGTCAAATTTAGTTTGAATGCAAATTGCACATTTTCTGTTAGTACAATAAACCTCATTTCAAGAAAGAAACATTACTGTGTCCAACAGTTATTAGATATATGAAACTGAAATAGCTGTTGCAAAAAAAACAATTTTTATAAAACATTAAGCTTAAGATTAATAGGGGTGCCCAAACTTTTTCATATAACTGTAATTTATACAATGTGATTTTATGGATTTTAGTTTTGATATTCTATTAATGATAAAATTAACCTACCATTAAAATTATAGACTGTTCATGTCTTTGTCAGTGGGCAAACTTACAAAATCCGCAAGCTATCAAATACTTTTTTCCCCCACCATATATATTGTCTCCAGTTCAACATGAAAAATTTGGTGAAATATCCTCTTTAAATGTCTGGCCATGGACTATATAGTGAGACCTGACGAGTTCAGCCCTCCTCTGGCCTAGGCTCAGCTGCAGGTGATTGACAGGTCTCTTGCATAGCGATAGACCACTCAATCACATGTAGCCTCTCTGGCAAGAGAGTATATTTTCTCTGAAACACCGGGGCATTTCAGAGAAAAATATAGGTAGCTGCAATCATCCACCCAGGCTGATTCATGCTGCCCGTGGTTTGGTCAGCATTACTCGGATGACCTGTTTCTTTTAATGTCTCATTCAGCTGTACGTGTTCTGTACATGATTTTCACAGATAGAACACGTACCCAGTATAATCTACTGAGCTGTTCTCAAAATCTGCTTCTTTCTGCAGGCTGTGTCCTCAAAAAAATTACAGATAGCACAATTGCGGCACACCTATAATAAAGTGTTCAAGTAGGATCTCAACCCTTAGTAGTACATTAGGTAAACTTGGCATTCAGACGGATATAGAAATTTTAAATTGCTTTCATTGCAGTGGAGTAGTACAGATGCAGACGTTTTGGTCAGTAAAGACCTTGATCAGTGTAGACCGGCCCAGAGAAGAACCAGCAGTGGATACTGCGTTCACATCGCAGTCACACACCTAACACTAAGGAACTTTGATGGTACACTACCGGGCACTGTGTTCCTTGTGCCACTTTCCTAAAGCAGTGTGTACACTGATGAAGGTCTTTACTGACAGAAATGTGTGCCTCTGTACTACTCCACTGCTGTTAAAGCAATTCAAAAATTCTATATCTGTCTGAGTTCCAAGTATATCTGATGTGCTCAGACAAATTACAGACACATCCATTTTTTGTCCGAGTCTCAGATCAAACTGACCCCAAAGATTCTATTGGTCTAGTGAACTCATGGGGCAGCACACAGATGTCATCCATATGTTAGCCAGTTTTGAAGCGTACATACGTACAATAAGCTCATCTGAGCAAATCCTAAAGCGAAACATCAGGGACAATTTTAAAACCGTTAAACATACATGTTAATCACCGTAACCAAAACTTATCTCCATGGGACCTCTGCAGTTGAATGTTCCCCTTTCTTGGTCTCTGCAGCGTATACTGGCATACACAGATTCCACATTTGCAGCGCTGGTCATTTTATGCTGTCAGCCTTACACGGCATATATAAATTACATTTCATGAAATCTCATTTACAACGCTGTTAGGCTACTTTCACACTAGCGTCAGACTCGGTCCGTCGCAGTGCGTCGGGCCGAGGTTCCGACGCTAGCGGTGAAACGGAGGCACAACGGAGGCAGCGGATGCATTTTTCCTGCGCATCCACTGCCCTATTGTAAGGTGCGGGAAGGTGGGGGCGAAGTTCCGGCCGCGCATGCGCGGTCAGAAAAAGCGGTCCGTCAGCAGAAAAAAACGTTACATGTAACTTTTTTGCTCCTGGCGGTCCACCACAACACGACGGTTGCGACGTGTGTCAATGCGTCGCAATGCGTCGCTAATGTTAATCTATGGGGCAAAAACGCATCCTGCAAACAAATTTGCAGGATGCGTTTTTTCCCCTAAACGACGCATTGCGACGTATTGAAAAAAACGCCAGTGTGAAAGTAGCCTTACCGCAATACAACGCAAATTTCTCCAAGTAAATGTTCAGCGGAAAATCTGCTGTGTCTGTGCCCCATGCACCTCACTGTCATATTAACTCCTAGCTAAACAAAACACTGTCAGAAAATTGTGACAAAACTGCCTTGTGTGAACTGGGCTTTTACAATGTGTCTAGAATGCTGGAGAAACCTAATATTTTTATGAGGGTAAATGCAAACAGTGTAGATTTTGACGCAGAATGTGCTGCAATTGTCCCATTTATCAGAAGCAACCCGTTCAGATGAACGTAACTGATTTCCAGTTAATTTCTGCAACAAAATCTACAATATGGGAATTCAGCCTGAGAACCAAGCAGATGCTGTACTGATGTGCCTCTAACTACTGACTAGTTATCTGTCTCTAGCTTTACTGCTTTTTTTGTTTCTGCACAGCTACGTGTACGTGTCATTCACTTATCAGAAGTGAAGTAACCAGGATATGTACCAGGAAGTCCACATGCTGGATATCTACGTGGCTGCTAGATCTCAAAAGAAATTCTCCATCTGCAACTGCCTCACCCTCTCAGGTGAAAGAGCAAATGCTGGCATGCTCTTTACATACGTAGCCTTGTACAGCATTCCTCTGAATAAACAGGTGGGCTGGTCACAGATTCACGTGTTTCTAATATTTTAACCTTATAGTTCTCTTTTCTTATAGAGTTAGGCGATTTTTAGGGTTATGACTGTAAATATTTGGAATTACTACATTTTTTCATCTAAGGCCACATGCACATTGCATAAACAATCTCTTTGGTTCTGTGTAACTCACCCTGAAGACTTCCACGCTCAATAGATAAAAGTCGGCCGACAACAATCATCCGATGTGTATAAGGCCATCCCGATTCTCCCAAGATGATGGTGGTCGGGAAGGATCGGGCTGTTTGACGTGAAATGCTCCTTTTCTTCTCCCTGCAAGAATATAGCATGTACTCACGATGACACATTCTACTGGACTTTTTGGAGCACTGCTTCCTCTTTTATCTGGCTGAGTAAGATACATTAGCCACAGCTTGTATGCTCCATGTGAACAGTATGCAAATCAATAGACTACAGCTGAAACATTTCCCATAAAGCACTACCTGTAGATAAGCACCCTCGAGAGAAACATGGGGAATATTACCCTACTGAGGAGTATAACAAAGTAGACAAGGGATTGTTTTATGATAACAGACACGGACCGCTGCTGACGGTGTTTCTGCAACTTCTGCTGACAACACGTCAATAGAGCATCGCTTTCTCTTCTGCACTGCTCTGCTGACAGGGCCTCTCTGCTGATATCATGCCGATTGAGAGCTGGTTCCCCACTGCCTTACTGCGGGGAGCTGGATCTCAATCTGCTTGATGTCTGCAATTTTACCATCAACAGAGCAGACTGGAAAAGAAAGAGCTGCCATGTTGGTGAGAAGTGAAAAGAAGTAGGAGAATAGCCGCCTGAGACACCAAACATTGTTCATCAATTGTTGTGGAAGGATATTAACTCCATCATGTAATTGCTTGATAAAGTTGCTTCCAGCAAAATTAATATTTCCATATCTATTTGCTATTTTTCATGTAGGGAAATGCTGACTGTATGGAATTCACAGTCTGTTTTTCTAAAGAAGAAATTCACAAAGCTTGCAGTCAGTTTAGATGTTCTCGGAGGAGAATACTGCAGTCTTCTGTTGCTGCATTTGTGCAAGGCTTTATATGCTTAAAAAGGCACTTCTTAAACTTTCCTGATATGAAAGATCACAGCTGTCATATGTGACCAAGAAAGACTCCAGACCACCACTTGTCCCTCCTAAACCTTTATTATGCCATGCACTATATTATTGAGGAGAATTAGAACATACTGTCCATTTGCGTTTTATTGACCTTCTCTGAGCTTGGAAAGGTTGAGAGCCATGCTGCAGAGCAGACATGAATACTAACATCTTTTACAGCCAAACTCTTCTAAGGCTGCAATAAACAATACTTCCCCCTCGTAGATTCTTGTGTAAGATTGTTTTCCATCTATCTGTATTGGTAACATCTTCAGTGCAAGAGGGACCAACATTCTGAAGAATAAACATAAGTTGCTGACTTTTCTGGCTCTAACTGAATGTTGGTTTTTGATATTTCCAGGAAGAGAAAGAGAACTCTCTATTGTGTATTTAGATGTGCTTGGACTCCTGCCAGAGTTGCATCTGAAAGACTGTGCAAGGCACAGAATAATGAAAATCATTTTTAACACACAGAAGTGGGTAAATAATAATTTTTAAAGTCAAAATCGTGTATTCTGTTTTGAGTTTCATTTACCTAAATTTGCATAACTTTCATTATTCACCCTGATTGTTCGTTTGAGCACTGGTTAATAATCATTCCACTATTGCTGATATAGAGATCTTTTCCCCATTACTCTGGCTTCTTTCTTCCTTGTGCATATTTAGCAGCCAATATGAGCAAACAGGGAGTCAATGTAAAGTAGGGAGGAAGGACGTGGGTTAAGATTAACAACCCCGTTTAGGTGCGGTTACTTATAAAAGTAGTGTCATAATCAAGAACATCTAAAAATTAGCTAGTCTTATTAGAGTTTTGAGTAAGTTTATAAAAATCAATATGTCAGGGTATGCATTACCATACCAAATCTTTTACTCATTTAATTCAAATACATACATTCAGAACAGTTTTTGTCATGGTTTCATATGATTGTGGCCTAGTGACGCCTTGAGTGACAGCTCAGCTACCGTATGGGATCTGAAGTGTGCTAGACTATTGATTTCGTGAGTGATGGTCTAGTCATCCAATATGATCCTGCTGGGTCATGCTTGGCTGTCAGCATTTTGATTCAGAGCCCTGCTGCTCAATCTGGTCTAGCCTGCGGGTATTTCCCCAGGTGCCTCCTGTCTTTAATTATTTGCAAGCTATTTAGCTGGGCTGCTGTCTGTAGTCAAGTGTCAATTGTAGCTTTGCTTAGTTAGGGTACCGTCACACAGTGGCATTTTGATCGCTACGATGGCACGATTCGTGACATTCCAGCGATATACTTACGATCTCGCTGTGTCTGACACGCTCCTGCGATCAGGGACCCCGCTGAGAATCGTACGTCGTAGCAGATCGTTTGAAACTTTCTTTCGTCGTCTAGTGTCCCGCTGTGGCGGCATGATCGCATGGTGTAACAAAGGTGTGCACGATATTGTATACGATGTGCGCATAGTAACCAACAGCTTCTACATCGCAAATACGTCATGAAATTATCGCTCCAGCGTCGTGCATTGCGAAGTGTGACAGCAGTCTGCGACGCTGGAGCGATATTGGAGCGATGCTGGAGCGTCACGGATCGTGCCATCATAACGACCAAAGTGCCACTGTGAGACGGTACCTTTAGGTGTGGGTGCTTGCTCATTGTTTGACTTCTTGATCTTTTTGCTGACCTCGGATATGTTCTGACTATTCGTGTTGATTATCCCTACTGACTTCCGGTATCTGACCCTGTACTTGGCCTCTGACTATCCGTTTGTTGTACTCCCTGGTCTTGTCGTACTCTCCTGGCATTTGACCCTGGACTGTTACCTGACCACACCTGTAATGATCCAGTTCTGAGATTATGTTCAGCTCTCTTGTCTCTGGACTGGTCATGTGGGAGTTAATCCTCTCTGCCTCACCCTGGAGCTGGCTGAACTATTTAAGTCCTCTGTAGCCATTGGGCCAGTGTCAGCTATAGTTCATGCTGCAAGGTTTGAGCTCCTGACCTGATTCCTGTTATTGTGTTCCTGTTTGCCTCTGACTGCCTACACCCGTTTATGACTTGTTCTGACCTTTGTCCTGTACCCCGACTCCGTCTCCGTCTCACGTTTTGGTTACCACGTTCCCGGTAGGTTCTGACATCTTGCTTGTCCCCGACGATTCTCTGCTCGCCCCTTCTGTACCGCGCCGCTATCTCCGTGTAAGACCTTGGCTTGTTTCATGTCCCTTTCATTACCTGTGACACCTGTGTTGTTGCTCAGTGTTGCTGTGCTGTGTGTGCAGCCTCCTTTCCTTAGCCAGCAGCCCCTGGTGGAGGTTGCTCTATACTGCACTGCAGCAGCACATCACAACACCTCTGTCTAACCCCTCTATACTATGAACCCTCCTAGTATTTGACCTCAGACCTCCTGACTACATTGTCTCACAACTTGCCAGTGAAAGGTGACTCAGCGTCACAGTTTTAACACTTTGGTGGGACTATTGCCTTATCAGTATTTACTAGTCGTTGGAGTCATTTCTTTTCCTTTTTTCTCACTATTCAACCTAGATCAAATACAATTTCTTACAGTCAAAACTTGACTGTTCAGAGTTTTTCTAAGGATCTATTAACATGCAGCTTTTTGGTAGTTTTTTTATACAAACTAAAGTTGCTTTTTGCAGTACCAGCAAAAACTGAAACTTCAGAAATCTCATTCACGCAATAGTTTTTTCTCTCCTGACTGAATTTGAGAACTGCGGTGTTTTTAAAATCTGCAACTTGTGAATTCTTTCCATTTGAGACCTAAATAGAATAAATGGCCACTATGCATCCTCCACAGCAATATTCTTCCCCTTTTTGCCTCCTCAAAGTAATGGTGGCTCTTAACCCCTTAGTGACCGAGCCAAATTTTTAAAATCTAACCAGTGTCACATTATGTGGTAATAACTCTGGAACGCTTCAACATATCCCAGTGATTTTCAGATTGTTTTTTCGTGGCACATTATAATTTATGATAATGGTAAATTTAGGTTGATATAAGGCTACGTTCACACTAGCGTTATGCTAGTTTGCGTCGGGCGACGCAGCGGCGACGCATGCGTCATGCGCCCCTATATTTAACATGGGGGACGCATGCGTTTTTGTTTGTTGCATTGTGCGACGCATGCGTCTTTTTTGCCGCAAGCGTCGGACCAAGAAAATGCAACAAGTTGCATTTTTCTTGCGTACAAATTTCGGAAAAAAACGACGCATGCGTCGCAAAACGCAGCATTTTTGCGTGCGTTTTGGTGCGTTTTTGCGTGCGCTGTGCGTTGCGTCACCGACGCAGCGGCGCACAACGATAATGTGAACGTAGCCTTAGTGTTTATTTATAAAAAATATTAGAAATTTGACAAATTTTAAAAAAATGTGCAATTTTCAAACATTGAATGGTTATCCCTGTAACTTCTTAACGATCGTCGATACGCCTTTTAACCGGGGGTAGCTGAGACCCTGGAGAACATGATTGTGGTAGGTTTTTACCGTCCCCAGTGTTGCGATCACCGTTATTCACAGCATAACGGCGACCGCAAATAAAAAGGGTCCCATTTGCTATTTATTTATCTCTCCTCTGATATGATCTAGCACATCAGAGAAAAGAGAAATGGGGTCCTCTGAGCCCCCCTGGTACCTCCGGCACCTCCTGCATCTCCCGGTGATGTCTCCCGGCCCTTGGCATCTGCTTTGGGGAAGAAAATGGGCACATGCGCACCAGACAACAATAAGAGATTTTTCCTATTGGTTCATTTTGATCGCTGTGATAAACCCTATCACTTTGATAAAAAAAAAAAAGGTAAGTCAAGCCCCCCTTTATCATACTCTTAGTTGGGTAAAAATAATAAAATTAAAAAAATGTATTTATTTCCACTTTTTCATTAGAGTTAGGGTTGGGGCTAGGCTTAGGGTTGGGCTAGGGTTAGGCTTGGGCAAGAGTTAGAGCTAGGGTTAGGGTTGGGGTTAGGGTTGGAGCTAGGGTTGGGGTTAGGGTTGAGGATAGGGTTATGTTTAGGGTGGCATTAGGATTAGGGGTGTGTTGGGTTAGGGTTGGAGTTAGGGCTGTGTTAGAGTTTTAGTTAGAATTGGGGGGTTTCCACTGTTTAAGTACATCAGGGTCTCCAAATGCGACATAGTGCCCGCCATTGATTCCAGCCAATTTTGTGTCCAAAAAGTCAAATGGTGCTCCTTCCCTTCTGAGCCCTGCCATGTGCCCAAACAGTGTATTTCCCCCATATATGGGGTATTGGCATACCCAGGACAAATTGCACAACAAATTTTGTGGTCCATTTTCTCCTGATACCCTTGTGAAAACAAAGTTTTTTGTGAAAAAAAATGTTCATTGCTTTAGTTCTCGTGAAGCACCTGAAGGGTTAATAAATAGTGATGAGCGAGTGTACTCATTGCTCGGGTTTTCCAGAGCACGCTCGGGTGACCTCCGAGTATTTGTTAGTGTTCAGGAGATTTAGTTTTTATCACAGCAGCTGAATGATTTACAGCTATTAGCCAGGCTGAGTACATGTGGGGGTTGCCTGGTTGCTAGGGAATCCTCACATGTAATCAAACTGGCTAATAGCTGTAAATCATTCAGCTGCTGAGGCGAAGAAAACTTAATCTCCGAGCAGTCATAAATACTCGGAGACCATCCGAGCAACGAGTACACTCGCTCATCACTATTAATATACTTCTTGAAGGTGGTTTTGTACACCTTGAAGGCTGCAGTTTTTAAAATGGTGTCACTTTTGGGTATTTTCTGTTATATTGACCACCAAAGTCACTTCAAATGTGAGATGGACCCTAAAAAAATGGTTTTATAAATTTCAATGGAAAAATGAGAAATCGCTGGTCAACTTTTAACCCTTATAACATCCTAACAAGAAAAATTATGTTTCCAAAATTTGCTGATGTAAAGTAGACATGTGGGAAATGTTATTTATTAACTATTTTGTGGGATATGAGTCTCTGATTTAAGGGCACAAAAAAATTAATTTTTTTCATAAAATGAGGCAAGTCATATCAAAGATATTTTTATCACTAAGATGTAATACAATATGGCATGAAAAAACAGTCTCAGAATCACCAGGATCCGTTAAAGCGTTCCAGAGCTATAACCTCATAAAGTGACAGTGGTCAGAATTGTAAAAATTGGCTCTGTCACTAAGGGGTTAAGCAGATAGTCATACCATAGAAAAACAAGAATAAATAACATTTCCCTCATGTCTGCTTTAAGTCAGCACCATTTGTTAAATGTTCTTTTATCTTGTTAGCATTTTAAGAGTTTTAAAAATATCGCTGTAATTTTTTGTGTTTTCAAAGAAATTTACAAAACTTATTTTTTTAGGGACCTATCCAGGTTTGAAGTGACTTTGAGCGTCCTATATATTGGAAACCCCAAAAGTGATACTATTTTAAAAACAGCACCCCCTGTCATATTGAAAACTGCAGTCAGGTAGTTTATTAACCCTTCAGGTGATTTTCAGGAATTAATGCAAAATGTCATGACAGGAATGAAAATGTGTATTTTTACCACCTAAATGCCTCTAACTTCTGAACAGGTTACAACAGCCGACAGACTCTAAGGCCAGAATTTGGTTGTGAATTGCCATGGCAAACATCAGGAGCACACAATTATGATCTCAGGGTGTCCATGGGGATAAAGAGGAAGCCCCCACACTCTGTTAACCATTTATATGATATAGTCACTATTGATTGCAGCCTCTAAGGGGTTAAACAGATATGGAAGGTGCCAACACTGACCCTGGATAATGCAACAAGTTGTCAGCTATAGTGTACAGCCGACAGATGGATTGTCACCTGTATGAGGGTGCTAGTCTCTTATATCGCAGGTAAGTAAAAAGACCCCTTTCTCACAACAGTCAGTAGTGCAAGGCAATGACATCAATGTGCTGCTGCTGTATGCAGGGCTGCCACTAGAAATTTCGGGGCCCCATACTGGCAAAATTTTCGGGGCCCCCTTGAAACTCCACCCCAGCCCCGCCTCCAGGCTCCACCCCTCGAACTGTCCACAGTCCCACCACTCTCTCTTGGAAAATCTCCACTTCTCACCTATCACACATTGACAGTTCCCATCAACAGATCACACATATAGCCGGCAGCTTTTGTTTTGGCCAAAAGATTTTTTAAGCCGCCACCATAACACGGTAGACACTTTTGGCCGGGCCCTACTCTACTGTAACCTACTAAATATTTGTTAAAATATGCAATACAATTTAGGTATATTTTTATTTATTTTTCAATTTTTAAAATGACCTATAATACTACATACAAGGAACAAATACCACAACACCATGACCAGATGACATATTACCACCACAGTGATCGAATAATATAAAATACAAGGAACAAATACCGCTACACCATGACCAGACCGCATATTACCACAAATGACTGAATACTACAATACTGATCAGTAATAAAAAAAAACCACAATACTATCACCATCAGTGCCATTATGCACAGGAGATCTGTAATTATTAAGCAGTGTCTGTGTACAGGTAATACAGTGATCACCGGTGACATTACACACAGGAGCTCTGTATATAATGTATAGGTAATACAGTGATCACCGGTGACATTATACACAGGACCTCTGTATATAGTATACAGTGTATAGTGTCAGTGTATAGGTAACACTGACTCACCAGTGACGTCTCTAGGTGAAGTCCTTCATCTTTTATCCAGCACAGACCGCCATCACTTCATCCAGCCAGGACTCGTCTCTGCAGGAAATAAAACAGTTATCTCGAGTTCCGCTTGTAGAACACATTACTTAATTTTCCCAACTTCTACATTACACCACATGAAGAAGGCAACATAGTATCACTCTACACAGTAACAGGACCGCCCCCCCATTTAAAACAGTATACTCAAAAAATAAAATAAATACATCACTGCAATAATAATATCCCTTAATTAGCCCCTATGGTAATATTCGCCATCCTAGCCCCCGTGTGTCTCATTCCAGGCTCCAGCCATATGTTCTCCCATCCTGCCCTCATGAGTATCCATTCTGCCCCATATGATCTCCCCATCCTGCCCCATCTGTCTCCATCGTATCCATCCTGCCCCATCTGTTTCCAATCCTGCCCCATCTCTGTCCAGCACTCTGCCCCATCTCTGTCCAGCACTCTGCCCCATCTCTGTCCAGCACTCTGCCCCATCTCTGTCCAGCACTCTGCCCCATCTCTGTCCAGCACTCTGCCCCATCTCTGTCCAGCACTCTGCCCCATCTCTGTCCAGCACTCTGCCCCATCTCTGTCCAGCACTCTGCCCCATCTCTGTCCAGCACTCTGCCCCATCTCTGTCCAGCACTCTGCCCCATCTCTGTCCAGCACTCTGCCCCATCTGTGGCCAGCACTCTGCCCCATCTGTGGCCAGCACTCTGCCCCATCTGTGGCCAGCACTCTGCCCCATCTCTGTCCAGCACTCTGCCCCATCTCTGTCCAGCACTCTGCCCCATCTCTGTCCAGCACTCTGCCCCATCTCTGTCCAGCACTCTGCCCCATCTCTGTCCAGCACTCTGCCCCATCTCTGTCCAGCACTCTGCCCCATCTGTCCAATCCTGCCCCATCTCTGTCCAGCACTCTGCCCCATCTCTGTCCAGCACTCTGCCCCATCTCTGTCCAGCACTCTGCCCCATCTCTGTCCAGCACTCTGCCCCATCTCTGTCCAGCACTCTGCCCCATCTCTGTCTAGCACTCTGCCCCATCTGTGTCCAGCACTCTGCCCCATCTGTGGCCAGCACTCTGCCCCATCTGTGTCCAATCCTGCCCCATCTGTGTCCAGCACTCTGCCCCATCTCTGTCCAGCACTCTGCCCCATCTCTGTCCAGCACTCTGCCCCATCTCTGTCCAGCACTCTGCCCCATCTCTGTCCAGCACTCTGCCCCATCTCTGTCTAGCACTCTGCCCCATCTGTGTCCAGCACTCTGCCCCATCTGTGGCCAGCACTCTGCCCCATCTGTGTCCAATCCTGCCCCATCTGTGTCCAGCACTCTGCCCCATCTGTGTCCAACTCTCTGCCCCATCTCTGTCCAGCACTCTGCCCCATCTCTGTCCAGCACTCTGCCCCATCTCTGTCCAGCACTCTGCCCCATCTCTGTCCAGCACTCTGCCCCCCATGTGTCCAGCTTTACTGCCCCCTCTGTGTCCAGCTTTACTGCCCCCTCTGTGTCCAGCTTTACTGCCCCCTCTGTGTCCAGCTTTACTGCCCCCCCCTGTGTCCAGCTTTACTGCCCCCTCTGTGTCCAGCTTTACTGCCCCCTCTGTGTCCAGCTTTACTGCCCCCCCCTGTGTCCAGCTTTACTGCTCCCTCTGTGTCCAGCTTTACTGCCCCCTCTGTGTCCAGCTTTACTGCCCTGAGCCCACTAAATGAAACATCTCCGGTATCAGGGGCTCTGCCCCTCCATCATGCTGCTCTAACATTACACAGCAAATATGTTCCCTTTAAAGAAGAAATCAAGTTCAAGTGGGCACCGCGAATGCTGTTCATAGACGAGGTCCACAGTATATAAGACTTGTTAAACAGGCAGTGTGCCGGGTATTTAAGTATATATTATCCCGCCTAACACTGTGGCATCCATTTCACTGAAGCACAGACATTAAAACGGACATATTTATAGTTCTGTAGCAATGTTTTATACTCCAGATAAGTGTCCTGAAGCCTGGTGATATTTATTTTACTGAATATCTGATGTTTGTACTGCAATTTACCTCCTCCACAAGCATATCCCAGCAATCTGTAATCATAGCTGCCATTTTTTTTTAAGATCATTGAATATTCCTGTGCAAAATGCTGTTTACAATTTTTACGGATCTATAAGCATAAGAAATGTATTAATCTATGGGCATCATTTATTTATTTAACTAAAAGTCTGGCATTTATGGAACAGGTATTATGTTCTGGCAGTTACGGAATAATGTGTAATCTGAGAGAAATACTGCTGTTTCCTTCCACACTCCAGAGATAGACTGATATGTCAATCGGTGACTTGTCAAATTGGCCTTAGCTCGGGCGTGTTTGAAATAGGGAAATTAGATTACAAGTTGTGCTTTATTCAGGAACTGATGGGAGCTGCACAACATGTCAGGAGCACTAAATAAATAACAGGGAAAGAGAGCAAAATGCTTTACAAGGTAATGGCATATCAATATGAAAATGACTGCACAACTTCTGTAATGTGAAGGTCATGTTATAGCAGCTGTGCTCTGATAAATTACTGCCAAGACTTCATATGAAATGCTCAAGTACACTGACAAAATATTATCATTAACTGTAAAAGGAATCTGTTAGTATCATTGTTCCCCCTAAGCCGTCTATATCGACATTCAGGTCATAGGAAGCCGAATAAAGTGATTTCTTAATATCTGTCATCCAATGTTATATGTTTGAGAAATCCACAATTTCCTTATATCTAAATGAGCTGTTAAGATCTATGGGCCGGACACTGATCTCCCTGACAATCTGCCTCCAGAAGTTATTTTAAATAAAAGGAGGCATTACCAGTGTGAGACAAGTAATGACTGACACAGTGCTCTCATAATCACACACTGCTCTGCACTGAGATCGGAGCTAACACAGTACAGCAGAGCTAACAGTACAGCAGAGCTAACACAGTACAGCAGAGCTAACATAGTACAGCAGAGCTAACAGTACAGCAGAGCTAACACAGTACAGCAGAGCTAACAGTACAGCAGAGCTAACTCAGTACAGCAGAGCTAACATAGTACAGCAGAGCTAACACAGTACAGCAGAGCTAACACAGTACAGCAGAGGTAACATAGTACAGCAGAGCTAACACAGTGCAGCAGAGCTAACACAGTACATCAGAGCTAACACAGTACAGCAGAGCTAACAGTACAGCAGAGCTAACACAGTACAGCAGAGCTAACATAGTACAGCAGAGATAACACAGTACAGCAGAGCTAACACAGTACAGCAGAGCTAGCACAGTACAGCAGAGCTAACACAGTACAGCAGAGCTAACACAGTACAGCAGAGCTAACCCCATGAAGCCGACTCCTGCAGCTGCAAATGTGTTTGTAATGAGACAAAGTTCACATCTGCTGTACTGGTATTTTCTTCATCTCTTTATGGCGTTACAGTACTTTATTTTATTGCTGATGATAACAATTTTCACCCAGTGGCTTAAATGCGAAAAACTGTTAATATGCATGTATTTTTTTTTCATTTTGATACTGTATGCCTGTCACTACTGCAGATTTTTCCCTTATGACACTATTTAATGAAAACTTTCACATAATTAAACTGCAGATCGATTTCAAGACTGGGCTCAGATGGTGTGACTGGTTTTGTGGCTGAACCTCAGCCCAGCTTTAGTAGCTAATACTTGGACGATTTGGGGCAGATTTTCCACAGCGCATCCAGCCACATTGTGTGTTTTCACCCTTAGGCTATGCTCACACAAACCTATTTTTAAGTTGTATGTTGTCTGTGTGGAAAATGGACCTCACACAGATCAAATGTTAGCCTATGTGTTAGCATACACCGGTTATTGGTCCGTGTGGTTAAAATGGTCTCTTGCTAGTCTGCCATGCTTCACATACTAGACTAGTGCATGGAAATGCAAGCGACTCCTGAACCCATCTGCTATGCACACTAGCACACGGAGCCACAGTGAGCCAGTCACTTTCACAATTTGTGACCATGTGACAGAAATCAGCATTACGAGTGCTAACATGGCTGCCAATAAGAACTGACAGTCAGTTACTTCCTGCCCTAACAAGTAAGGGTATAAAAGCGTACAAGACTCCGACTGTGAGCGCAAGAACACTGTATGCAGTCTGATAACTACGGATTAAGAAGTGCAGTCATTTTCTAATATGGATGAAGGTATTTTGATGACGAAAAAGTTATTTATGGTTTTTGAAATTGTATAATAAATTAACTTACTAATATTTATTAAACTTCCCGTTTAGCTTCCCATTTATGTACCCTCCCTCAGGTCCCGGAAGTTCTTTGTTTCTACCCTCCTCCACCCCTCTGTGTCAGCAACATGCTAAAGAGGGACTAGCTGTCTGACCACAGCTCATTAGCTAAGCCAGCCCCCTTCTATCACACTTGATGAAAACAGTGAAGAGGGCTAAACATCTGAGCAAGACAGTCGGAGGTTGGCTCCTTTAAGCATAAGATCACCACAGACGAAGGAAAACTCTGCTTCTGTTGGAATAACAGTGGAGGTTGACAGACCATGAGAAAGAATATGAAACGGGATGTCCCATGGTTTGCATTATAATGTATATTAGTATATTTATTTATTTTATATTTCAAAGCTATTTTTTTTTGCTATAGGGAAATTCTTTCAGTCACTAACCACTCTACTGGAAGGTTGTGGGATTGCCAGCCACTAGGGTTGAGCGAAACGGGTCGTTCATTTTCAAAAGTCGCCGACTTTTGGCAAAGTCGGGTTTCATGAAACCCGATCCGACCCCTGTGCGGGGTCGGCCATGCGGTACGCGACTTTCGCGCCAAAGTCGCGTTTCAATGACGCGAAAAGCGCCATTTCTCAGCCAATGAAGGTAAACGCAGAGTGTGGGCAGCGTGATGACATAGGTCCTGGTCCCCACCATCTTAGAGAAGGGCATTGCAGTGATTGGCTTGCTGTCTGCGGCGTCACAGGGGCTATAAAGGGGAGTTCCCGCCGACCGCCATGTTACTGCTGCTGATCTGAGCTTAGGGAGAGGTTGCTGCCGCTTCATCAGAAGCAGGGATAGCGTTAGGCAGGGTCCATTAACCCCCAAACCGCTTGTGCTGTAGCGATTTCCACTGCCCAACACCACCTTCGGTGTGCAGGGACAGTGGAAGCTACATTTTTTTTTTCCCCCCTCAGCGCTGTAGCTCATTGGGCTGCGCTAGAAGGCTCCCAGATAGCTGCATTGCTGTGTGTACGCCGCTGTGCAAACCAACTGCTTTTTTCAAAGCACAAATCCTCTTGTTCCTTCCTTTCTGCACAGCTATCTTTTTGGTTTGTACACACTTTTTATTTAATTTGTGCATCAGTCCACTCCTTATTGCTGCCTGCCATACCTGGCTGAGATTACTGCAGGGAGATAGTAATTGAAGGACACTCCCTGTTTTTTTTTTTTTTTTTGTGGGAGATTAAGATTGACATTTCTGCTAGAGTGCCATCCCTGTCTGTGTCATCTCTCACTCAGTGGGCCATAGAAAGCCTATTTATTTTTTTGCTTGATTTGGGTTATAAAATCTACCTGAAAAAATCACTACATCAATCAGTGGGAGAAAAATATTGGCCTCAGGGCTTGTGTGCCACTCTTGACTCCTGTGTGCATCATCACTCACTCAGTGGGCCATAGAAAGCCTATTTATTTTTTTGCTTGATTTTGGTTCTAAAATCTACCTGAAAAAATCACTACATCAATCAGTGGGAGAAAAATATTGGCCTCAGGGCTTGTGTGCCACTCCTGACTCCTGTGTGCATCATCACTCACTCAGTGGGCCATAGAAAGCCCTTTTTTTTTTTTTTTGCTTTATTTGGGTTCTAAATTCTACCTGAAAAAATCAATAAATCAATCAGTGGGAGATTAATATTGGCCTTTGGGCTTGTGTGCCAGTCCTAAGCGTGCCATCTCTCTCTCTCAGATAGTGGGCCATAGAAAGCCTATTTTTTTTTTTTTTTTTTTATTGGGTTTATAAATTTTCCCTGGAAAAAAAAAAAGTGGGAGATTAATATTGGCCTCTGGGCTTGTGTGCCAGTCCTGAGCGTGCCATCTCTCTCACAAATAGTGGGCCATAGAAAGCCTATTTATTTATTTTTTTTTGGTTTTATAAATTCTCCCTTAAAAAAAAAAGGGAGATTAATATTGGCCTTTGGGCTTGTGTGCCAGTCCTAAGCGTGCCATCTCTCTCTGTCTCTCAGATAGTGGGCCATAGAAAGCCTATTTATTATTTTTTTTATTGGGTTTATAAATTTTCCCTGGAACAAAAAAAAAAAAGTGGGAGATAAATATTGGCCTCTGGGCTTGTGTGCCACTCCTGACTCCTGTGTGCGTCATCTCTCACTCAGTGGGCCATAGAAAGCCTTTTTTTGTTTTATTTGTTTTCTAAATTCTCCCTGAAAAAATCATTTTATTTTATTTGGTTTCTAAATTCTTCCTGAAAAAATCATTTTATTCTATTTTTTTTTTCCTAAAGTCTCCCTGAAAAAAAAAAAAAAAAATACAAATCAGTGGGAGATTAATATTGCCCTTTCTGCTTGTGTGCCAGTCTTGACTCCTGGGTGTGCCATCTCTCTCTCTCTCCAATTGTGGGCCATAGAAAGCCTATTATTTTTTTAGCTTGATTTGGGTTCCAAAATCTACCTGAAAAAATCACTACATCAATCAGTGGGAGATAAATATTGGCCTCTGGGCTTGTGTGCCACTCCTGACTCCTGTGTGCGTCATCTCTCACTCAGTGGGCCATAGAAAGCCGTTTTTTGTTTTATTTGTTTTCTAAATTCTCCCTGAAAAAATCATTTTATTTTCTTTGGTTTCTAAATTCTTCCTGAAAAAATCATTTTATTCTATTTTTTTTTTTCCTAAAGTCTCCCTGAAAAAAAAACAAAAAAAAACAAATCAGTGGGAGATTAATATTGCCCTTTCTGCTTGTGTGCCAGTCTTGACTCCTGGGTGTGCCATCTCTCTCTCTCTCTCTCCAATTGTGGGCCATAGAAAGCCTATTATTTTTTTAGCTTGATTTGGGTTCCAAAATCTACCTGAAAAAATCACTACATCAATCAGTGGGAGATAAATATTGGCCTCTGGGCTTGTGTGCCACTCCTGACTCCTGTGTGCGTCATCTCTCACTCAGTGGGCCATAGAAAGCCTTTTTTTGTTTTATTTGTTTTCTAAATTCTCCCTGAAAAAATCATTTTATTTTATTTGGTTTCTAAATTCTTCCTGAAAAAATCATTTTATTCTATTTTTTTTTTCCTAAAGTCTCCCTGAAAAAAAAACAAAAAAAACAAATCAGTGGGAGATTAATATTGCCCTTTCTGCTTGTGTGCCAGTCTTGACTCCTGGGTGTGCCATCTCTCTCTCTCTCTCCAATTGTGGGCCATAGAAAGCCTATTATTTTTTTAGCTTGATTTGGGTTCCAAAATCTACCTGAAAAAATCACTACATCAATCAGTGGGAGATAAATATTGGCCTCTGGGCTTGTGTGCCACTCCTGACTCCTGTGTGCGTCATCTCTCACTCAGTGGGCCATAGAAAGCCTTTTTTTGTTTTATTTGTTTTCTAAATTCTCCCTGAAAAAATCATTTTATTTTCTTTGGTTTCTAAATTCTTCCTGAAAAAATCATTTTATTCTATTTTTTTTTTCCTAAAGTCTCCCTGAAAAAAACAAAAAAAAAACAAATCAGTGGGAGATTAATATTGCCCTTTCTGCTTGTGTGCCAGTCTTGACTCCTGGGTGTGCCATCTCTCTCTCTTTCTCCAATTGTGGGCCATAGAAAGCCTATTATTTTTTTTAGCTTGATTTGGGTTCCAAAATCTACCTGAAAAAATCACTACATCAATCAGTGGGAGATAAATATTGGCCTCTGGGCTTGTGTGCCACTCCTGACTCCTGTGTGCGTCATCTCTCACTCAGTGGGCCATAGAAAGCCGTTTTTTGTTTTATTTGTTTTCTAAATTCTCCCTGAAAAAATCATTTTATTTTCTTTGGTTTCTAAATTCTTCCTGAAAAAATCATTTTATTCTATTTTTTTTTTCCTAAAGTCTCCCTGAAAAAAAACAACAAAAAAAACAAATCAGTGGGAGATTAATATTGCCCTTTCTGCTTGTGTGCCAGTCTTGACTCCTGGGTGTGCCATCTCTCTCTCTCTCTCCAATTGTGGGCCATAGAAAGCCTATTATTTTTTTAGCTTGATTTGAGTTCCAAAATCTACCTGAAAAAATCACTACATCAATCAGTGGGAGATAAATATTGGCCTCTGGGCTTGTGTGCCACTCCTGACTCCTGTGTGCGTCATCTCTCACTCAGTGGGCCATAGAAAGCCTTTTTTTGTTTTATTTGTTTTCTAAATTCTCCCTGAAAAAATCATTTTATTTTATTTGGTTTCTAAATTCTTCCTGAAAAAATCATTTTATTCTATTTTTTTTTTTCCTAAAGTCTCCCTGAAAAAAAAACAAAAAAAAACAAATCAGTGGGAGATTAATATTGCCCTTTCTGCTTGTGTGCCAGTCTTGACTCCTGGGTGTGCCATCTCTCTCTCTCTCTCCAATTGTGGGCCATAGAAAGCCTATTATTTTTTTAGCTTGATTTGGGTTCCAAAATCTACCTGAAAAAATCACTACATCAATCAGTGGGAGATAAATATTGGCCTCTGGGCTTGTGTGCCACTCCTGACTCCTGTGTGCGTCATCTCTCACTCAGTGGGCCATAGAAAGCCTTTTTTTGTTTTATTTGTTTTCTAAATTCTCCCTGAAAAAATCATTTTATTTTATTTGGTTTCTAAATTCTTCCTGAAAAAATCATTTTATTCTATTATTTTTTTTTCCTAAAGTCTCCCTTAAAAAAAAAAAAAAATCAAATCAGTGGGAGATTAATATTTACATTTGTGCTTCAGTGACAGTCCTGCGTGTGTGGCATCTCTCTCATTTGTTGCCACCAACAACAGAGTGTGTAACATTGTGCCTGATTTTCGTTGTGGTCTCACTCACCTGTAAAGGGGTAGCTAAATCATACTGAAGTTATAGCTCACCGTGTAATTTGTGTGACAGCAACAAATACCGTTAGTTTGTTTACGTTTTTAAAACAATGAGGAAGTATGGTGGAAAAGGTCGTGGCCGGGGGCGTTCATTGTCAGCTGGTAATGAGGGTAGTGGTAGTGGTGGAGCATCAGCTGGTCGTGGGAAAAAAAATATTGCACCTAAGTCTGGAGCTGTGGAGCCAGGTTCGTCGTCTAGCTACACAAGGCCTCGAACACTCCCTTTTCTGGGAGTAGGAAAACCGCTTTTAAAGCGGAGCAGCAAGAGCAAGTTTTGGCTTATCTTGCTGACTCAGCCTCTAGCTCTTTTGCCTCCTCTCGTGAAACTGGTAAATGTCAAAGCAGCGCGTCGTTAGTGGATGTTCATGGTCAGGGACAAGTCGCTTCCTTGTCCTCTTCAGCAAAAACAACAACAGAGAAGAATGCAGCAGGCGACAGAACGGGTTACTCCATGGAGCTCTTTACACATACCGTTCCTGGCTTAGAAAGTGAAACAGTTAACAGTCCATGCCCATTACAAGTTGAATCTGACATGGAGTGCACTGATGCACAGCCACAGCCAGACTACTATGCTGGTCCTTTGACTCAGACCACAACATTGCCCTCGCAGGGTGCTGATCAAGAATCAGACCCTGATGAGACTATGTTGCCCCATCACGAACGCTATACCACCGACCGACACGGTGACACAGACGAAGTTGCACACGAGCTACAAGAAGAGGTAATAGATGACCCAGTTCTTGACCCCGATTGGCAGCCATTGGGGGAACAGGGTGCAGGCGGCAGCAGTTCTGAAGCGGAGGAGGAGGGGCCGCAGCAGGCATCAACATCGCAACAGGTTCCATCTGCCGGGCCCGTATCTTGCCCAAAACGTGTGGCAAAGCCAAAACCTGATGGAGGACAGCGTGGCCATCCGGTTAAAGCTCAGTCTGCAATGCCTGAAAAGGTATCCGATGCTAGAAAGAGTGCAGTCTGGCATTTTTTTAAACAACATCCAATTGATCAGCGCAAAGTCATCTGTCAAAAATGTTCAACTACCTTAAGCAGAGGACAGAATCTGAAAAGTCTCAATACAAGTTGCATGCATAGACATTTAACCACCATGCATTTGCAAGCCTGGACTAACTACCAAACGTCCCTTAAGGTTGTAGCACCCTCGGCCAATGAAGCTAGTCAGCAACGCAACATCCCTTCCGGCAGTGTAGGGCCACCATTTTCCGCACCACCTGCAGTATCTGTGCAGGTTTCTTTGCCAGGCCAAAGCAGTCAGGGTCAGGGAATCACCAGTTTCGTAGTAGGAAACACTGCATCTAGGGCACCGGTGGCAACAATACCATCTCCCACCGTCTCTCAGTCTGCCATGTCCACCGGCACCCCCGCTAGTTCCACGATCTCCAGCTCTCCAGTCCAGCTCACCCTACATGAGACTATGGTTAGAAAAAGGAAATACTTAGCCTCGCATCCGCGTACACAGGGTTTGAACGCACACATAGCTAGACTAATCTCGTTAGAGATGATGCCCTACCGGTTAGTTGAAAGCAAAGCTTTCAAAGCCCTGATGGACTACGCTGTACCACGCTACGAGCTACCCAGTCGACACTTTTTTTCCAGAAAAGCCATCCCAGCCCTCCACCAGCATGTTAAAGAGCGCATCGTCCATGCACTCAGGCAATCTGTGAGCACAAAGGTGCACCTGACAACAGATGCATGGACCAGTAGGCATGGACAGGGACGTTACGTGTCCATCACGGCACACTGGGTAAATGTGGTGGATGCAGGGTCCACAGGGGACAGCAAGTTTGGGACAGTTCTGCCTAGCCCACGGTCTAGGAAACAATTGGCTGTAGCCGTTCGCACCCCCTCCTCCTCCTCTTCGTCCTCCTGCAGAAGCGAGAGCTCGTCCACAGACCGCAGTCGCACAACCACTCCATCCGCAGCTGCCACTGTTGCACACCAGGTCTCCCATTATGGGGCAGCTACTGGCAAACGTCAGCAGGCTGTATTGGCTATGAAGTGTTTGGGCGACAACAGACACACCGCGGAAGTTCTGTCCGAGTTCTTGCAGAAAGAAACGCAGTCGTGGCTGGGCACTGTAGATCTTGAGGCAGGCAAGGTAGTGAGTGATAACGGAAGGAATTTCATGGCTGCCATCTCCCTTTCCCAACTGAAACACATTCCTTGCCTGGCTCACACCTTAAACCTGGTGGTGCAGTGCTTCCTGAAAAGTTATCCGGGGTTATCCGACCTGCTCCTCAAAGTGCTTGGACTTTGCTCACATATCCGCCGTTCGCCCGTACACTCCAGCCGTATGCAGACCTATCAGCGTTCTTTGAACCTTCCCCAGCATTGCCTAATCATAGACGTTGCAACAAGGTGGAACTCAACACTGCACATGCTTCAGAGACTGTGTGAACAGAGGCGGGCTGTTATGTTTTTGTGGGAGGATACACATACACGGGCAGGCAGTAGGATGGCAGTCATGGAGTTGTCAGGTGTGCAGTGGTCGAAGATTCAAGACATGTGTCAAGTCCTTCAGTGTTTTGAGGAATGCACACGGCTGGTTAGTGCAGACAACGCCATAATAAGCATGAGCATCCCCCTAATGCGTCTGCTGATGCAAAGTTTGACGCACATAAAGGATCAGGCGTCTGCAGCTGAGGAAGAGGAAAGCCTTGATGACAGTCAGCCATTGTCTGGCCAGGGCAGTGTACAGGACGAGGTAGCGGGCGAAGAGGAGGAGGAGGATGATGGGGATGATTATATTTTTAATGAGGAAGCTTTTCCGGGGCCACTGGAAATTGGTGGCGCGGCAAGGCCGGGTTCTGGTTTTTTGAGGGACACAAGTGACGTGGATTTGCCTGAAACTGCCCCTCAACCAAGCACAACCGCAGATTTGAGAACTGGAACTTTGGCCCACATGGCGGATTATGCCTTACGTATCCTCAAAAGGGACACACGCATAACTAAAATGATGAATGATGACGATTACTGGTTGGCCTGCCTCCTTGATCCTCGCTATAAAGGCAAATTGCAAAATATAATGCCACATGAGAACTTGGAACTAATATTAGCAACCAAACAATCAACTCTTGTTGACCGTTTGCTTCTGGCATTCCCTGCACACAGCGCCCGTGATCGTTCTCACACGAGCTGCAGGGGCCAGCAGACCAGAGGAGTTAGAGGGGCAGAAATCAGAAGTGGCGTTGGCCAGAGGGGTTTTCTGACCAGGTTGTGGAGTGATTTTGCTATGACCGCAGACAGGACAGGTACTGCAGCATCAATTCAAAGTGACAGGAGACAACATTTGTCCAGTATGGTTACAAACTATTTTTCATCCCTTATCGATGTTCTCCCTCAACCGTCATTCCCATTTGATTACTGGGCATCAAAAGTAGACACCTGGCCAGAATTGGCAGAATATGCATTGCAGGAGCTTGCTTGCCCGGCAGCTAGTGTCCTATCAGAAAGAGTATTCAGTGCTGCAGGTTCAATACTAACAGAAAAAAGGACTCGTCTGGCTACCCAAAATGTAGATGATCTAACCTTCATTAAAATGAACCACAACTGGATTTCGAAATCTTTTGCCCCACCTTGCCCGGCTGACACCTAGCTTTCCTATGAAAAGGTCTTGCCTGTGGACTATTGTGAATGCCTTTTCCAATCTCGTAATTTTCTGCACCTGATTGTCCAGCATACGACATGTTTACACCTCACTAAATGGCCAAACTCCCCACACGGGGCCGTGGTATCGACACTTGGCGACAGCCCCCCTGAGAGTGCAGTTTGTCTGAAGAGGTGGGTGAGCCCGCTTTTGGTCGACGGCACTGCCACTGGGTCCCTCCTAGTACAATAAAGTGTCTCTGGCGGTGGTGGTGCGCACCCAACGTCAGACACACCGTTGTAATATGAGGGGCCCTGGGCCTGTACCGCCGGCCACAAGACAGTTTCCCCCCACCCCAGCTCAAACTGTGCTCTACCACTTGCAAAATTATCTCACAGCTCCACCAATGTTTAGTCTATGCGCTGACATATTTCAATGCCTGCCACTGACAATACCATTGTATTGACATTTTTGTTATGTTAGGCCTTCGATGCCTGTCTGTGGTCACTCCTTCCACTAGGCCTCCACTGACCACACCACTGCTGCCCGTGTACCCCTGTAACCAATTTAAAATTGCCTACAGCCATGTGTTATTATTTTAGGCCTTCGATGCCTGTCTGCGGTGACTCCTTCCACTAGGCCTCCACTGACCACACCACTGCTGCCCGTGTACCCCTGTAACCAATTTAAAATTGCCTACAGCCATGTGTTATTATTTTAGGCCTTCGATGCCTGTCTGCGGTGACTCCTTCCACTAGGCCTCCACTGACCACACCACTGCTGCCCGTGTACCCCTGGAACCAATTTAAAATTGCCTACAGCCATGTGTTATTATTTTAGGCCTTCGATGCCTGTCTGCGGTGACTCCTTCCACTAGGCCTCCACTGACCACACCACTGCTGCCCGTGTACCCCTGGAACCAATTTAAAATTGCCTAGAGCCATGTGTTATTATTTTAGGCCTTCGATGCCTGTCTGCGGTCACGCCTTCCACTAGGCCTCCACTGACCACACCACTGCTGCCCGTGTACCCCTGGAACCAATTTAAAATTGCCTACAGCCATGTGTTATTATTTTAGGCCTTCGATGCCTGTCTGCGGTCACTCCTTCCACTAGGCCTCCACTGACCACACCACTGCTGCCCGTGTATCCCTGGAACCAATTTAAAATTGCCTAGAGCCATGTGTTATTATTTTAGGCCTTCGATGCCTGTCTGCGGTCACGCCTTCCACTAGGCCTCCACTGACCACACCACTGCTGCCCGTGTACCCCTGGAACCAATTTAAAATTGCCTACAGCCATGTGTTATTATTTTAGGCCTTCGATGCCTGTCTGCGGTCACTCCTTCCACTAGGCCTCCACTGACCACACCACTGCTGCCCGTGTACCCCTGTAACCAATTTAAAATTGCCTACAGCCATGTGTTATTATTTTAGGCCTTCGATGCCTGTCTGTGGTCACTCCTTCCACTAGGCCTCCACTGACCACACCACTGCTGCCCGTGTACCCCTGGAACCAATTTAAAATTGCCTACAGCCATGTGTTATTATTTTAGGTCTTCGATGCCTGTCTGCGGTCACTCCTTCCACTAGGCCTCCACTGACCACACCACTGCTGCCCGTGTACCCCTGTAACCAATTTAAAATTGCCTACAGCCATGTGTTATTATTTTAGGCCTTCGATGCCTGTCTGCGGTGACTCCTTCCACTAGGCCTCCACTGACCACACCACTGCTGCCCGTGTACCCCTGGAACCAATTTAAAATTGCCTACAGCCATGTGTTATTATTTTAGGCCTTCGATGCCTGTCTGCGGTCACTCCTTCCACTAGGCCTCCACTGACCACACCACTGCTGCCCGTGTACCCCTGTAACCAATTTAAAATTGCCTACAGCCATGTGTTATTATTTTAGGCCTTCGATGCCTGTCTGCGGTCACTCCTTCCACTAGGCCTCCACTGACCACACCACTGCTGCCCGTGTACCCCTGGAACCAATTTAAAATTGCCTACAGCCATGTGTTATTATTTTAGGCCTTCGATGCCTGTCTGTGGTCACTCCTTCCACTAGGCCTCCACTGACCACACCACTGCTGCCCGTGTACCCCTGGAACCAATTTAAAATTGCCTACAGCCATGTGTTATTATTTTAGGCCTTCGATGCCTGTCTGCGGTCACTCCTTCCACTAGGCCTCCACTGACCACACCACTGCTGCCCGTGTACCCCTGTAACCAATTTAAAATTGCCTACAGCCATGTGTTATTATTTTAGGCCTTCGATGCCTGTCTGCGGTCACTCCTTCCACTAGGCCTCCACTGACCACACCACTGCTGCCCGTGTACCCCTGGAACCAATTTAAAATTGCCTACAGCCATGTGTTATTATTTTAGGCCTTCGATGCCTGTCTGTGGTCACTCCTTCCACTAGGCCTCCACTGACCACACCACTGCTGCCCGTGTACCCCTGGAACCAATTTAAAATTGCCTACAGCCATGTGTTATTATTTTAGGCCTTCGATGCCTGTCTGCGGTCACTCCTTCCACTAGGCCTCCACTGACCACACCACTGCTGCCCGTGTACCCCTGTAACCAATTTAAAATTGCCTACAGCCATGTGTTATTATTTTAGGCCTTCGATGCCTGTCTGCGGTGACTCCTTCCACTAGGCCTCCACTGACCACACCACTGCTGCCCGTGTACCCCTGTAACCAATTTAAAATTGCCTACAGCCATGTGTTGTTATTTTAGGCCTTTGATGCCTGTCTGCGGTGACTCCTTCCACTAGGCCTCCACTGACCACACCACTGCTGCCCGTGTACCCCTGTAACCAATTTAAAATTGCCTACAGCCATGTGTTATTATTTTAGGCCTTCGATGCCTGTCTGCGGTGACTCCTTCCACTAGGCCTCCACTGACCACACCACTGCTGCCCGTGTACCCCTGGAACCAATTTAAAATTGCCTACAGTCATGTGTTATTATTTTAGGCCTTCGATGCCTGTCTGCGGTGACTCCTTCCACTAGGCCTCCACTGACCACACCACTGCTGCCCGTGTACCCCTGGAACCAATTTAAAATTGCCTAGAGCCATGTGTTATTATTTTAGGCCTTCGATGCCTGTCTGCGGTGACTCCTTCCACTAGGCCTCCACTGACCACACCACTGCTGCCCGTGTACCCCTGGAACCAATTTAAAATTGCCTACAGCCATGTGTTATTATTTTAGGCCTTCGATGCCTGTCTGCGGTCACTCCTTCCACTAGGCCTCCACTGACCACACCACTGCTGCCCGTGTACCCCTGTAACCAATTTAAAATTGCCTACAGCCATGTGTTATTATTTTAGGCCTTCGATGCCTGTCTGCGGTCACTCCTTCCACTAGGCCTCCACTGACCACACCACTGCTGCCCGTGTACCCCTGGAACCAATTTAAAATTGCCTACAGCCATGTGTTATTATTTTAGGCCTTCGATGCCTGTCTGCGGTCACTCCTTCCACTAGGCCTCCACTGACCACACCACTGCTGCCCGTGTACCCCTGGAACCAATTTAAAATTGCCTACAGCCATGTGTTATTATTTTAGGCCTTCGATGCCTGTCTGTGGTCACTCCTTCCACTAGGCCTCCACTGACCACACCACTGCTGCCCGTGTACCCCTGGAACCAATTTAAAATTGCCTACAGCCATGTGTTATTATTTTAGGCCTTCGATGCCTGTCTGCGGTCACTCCTTCCACTAGGCCTCCACTGACCACACCACTGCTGCCCGTGTACCCCTGTAACCAATTTAAAATTGCCTACAGCCATGTGTTATTATTTTAGGCCTTCGATGCCTGTCTGCGGTGACTCCTTCCACTAGGCCTCCACTGACCACACCACTGCTGCCCGTGTACCCCTGTAACCAATTTAAAATTGCCTACAGCCATGTGTTATTATTTTAGGCCTTCGATGCCTGTCTGCGGTGACTCCTTCCACTAGGCCTCCACTGACCACACCACTGCTGCCCGTGTACCCCTGGAACCAATTTAAAATTGCCTACAGCCATGTGTTATTATTTTAGGCCTTCGATGCCTGTCTGTGGTCACTCCTTCCACTAGGCCTCCACTGACCACACCACTGCTGCCCGTGTACCCCTGGAACCAATTTAAAATTGCCTACAGCCATGTGTTATTATTTTAGGCCTTCGATGCCTGTCTGCGGTCACTCCTTCCACTAGGCCTCCACTGACCACACCACTGCTGCCCGTGTACCCCTGGAACCAACATCAGAAAATATAAAAATAAGTATTTTGCTTATAAAAAAGAAAATACTGGAGAGATATCAAATGCAGACATTTTAACATTAAAAACAAACACATACAACAAAAATCTGGTACAGTACTAAAAATGGCCACCAGCTACAATAACTTTCTCCTGCAAGTAGTTAACTGAAAGGTTTTTTCAATTTTAAACACAGATATGGGATCCACCGAGTGTTGTCCTGTCGCGTCTTCTTTATATTATTGCCAAGAAGATGCAAAACAATGAAAATAATAAAATCATTATTTACCAAAAAAATAGAGTAAGTCAAAACCACATTGCAAATAAACATTCATTACAAATAAAGAAGCAGGGCGCGTCCGAGGGTGAGTATATACCTAATAAGAATATAATCACCCTCGGACGCGCCCTGCTTCTTTCCGACAGCCTTCCTTCCTAAGAATCAGCCCTTCCGTGGTGTAGAGAGAGGGTTTGTTACACTCCAAGGTGTTCCCCAGGTTGCCTTTCCTGAGCTTCGATCTTCCGGCTCTCGTTTAGTAGTTGTTGGAAACTACGCTGCATTGGGCCTACAAATTGGGTATGGGGTGTAGAGAGATGGTGTGTTCCACTCCAAGGTGTTCCCCAGGTTGCCTTTCCTGAGCTTCGATCTTCCGGCTCTCGTTTAGTAGATGTTGGAAACTACGCTGCATTAGGCCTACAAATTGGGTATGGGGTGTAGAGAGATGGTGTGTTCCACTGTAGAGAGATGGTGTGTTCCACTCCAAGGTGTTCCCCAGGTTTCCTCTCCATTGCTTCGATCTTCCGGCTCTCGTTTAGTAGTTGTTGGAAACTACGCTGCATTAGGCCTACAAATTGGGTATGGGGTGTAGAGAGATGGTGTGTTACACTCCAAGGTGTTCCCCAGGTTTCCTCTCCATTGCTTCGATCTTCCGGCTCTCGTTTAGTAGTTGTTGGAAACTACGCTGCATTAGGCCTACAAATTGGGTATGGGGTGTAGAGAGATGGTGTGTTACACTCCAAGGTGTTCCCCAGGTTTCCTCTCCATTGCTTCGATCTTCCGGCTCTCGTTTAGTAGTTGTTGGAAACTACGCTGCATTGGGCCTACAAATTGGGTATGGGGTGTAGAGAGATGGTGTGTTCCACTCCAAGGTGTTCTCCAGGTTGCCTTTCCTGAGCTTCGATCTTCCGGCTCTCGTTTAGTAGTTGTTGGAAACTACGCTGCATTAGGCCTACAAATTGGGTATGGGGTGTAGAGAGATGGTGTGTTACACTCCAAGGTGTTCCCCAGGTTTCCTCTCCATTGCTTCGATCTTCCGGCTCTCGTTTAGTAGTTGTTGGAAACTACGCTGCATTAGGCCTACAAATTGGGTATGGGGTGTAGAGAGATGGTGTGTTCCACTGTAGAGAGATGGTGTGTTCCACTCCAAGGTGTTCCCCAGGTTTCCTCGCCAATGCTTCGATCATCATGCTCTCGTTTAGTAGTTGTTGGAAACTACGCTGCATTAGGCCTACAAATTGGGTATGGGGTGTAGAGAGATGGTGTGTTCCACTCCAAGGTGTTCTCCAGGTTGCCTTTCCTGAACTTCTATCTTCAGGCTCTCATTAAATTGTGGTTAAACGGAACAACTGCATTTGGCGTACTAGTTGGTTTGGGGCCTACTATCGGTGTCTGCCGCTCCTTGCTGTTCTCCTGGTTTCCTGTCCTGAAATTCCGTTTTCAGGCGCTCGTTAAGTAGTTGTTAATGTTAGACTGCATTTGGCCTACTAGTTGGGTTGGGGACTACTATCGGTGTCTGCCACTCCTTGCTGTTCTCCTCCACTGAACAAAGCTGTGCCGCCTGTTTACTACTGTTGCCAATTTTGAACTGCATTTCGACTACTTACTGATTTGGGCCTACTCTCTGTGTCAGCCTCTCATTCCAGTTGTCCTCCACTGCAATGCCCCCTGATTAGTCCTGTGTTACCAATTTTGAACTGCATTTAGCCCACTTTATTCTTTGGGCCTATATCTGTGTTTCCTCCTCATCCTGCCCATTGCCCAGCCAGTGATAGATGAGTCTGCTGGTACATTGACCCATAACGCAACATTTCCCGTGCACGCTACACTGCAAGATTGTGACCCTGCTGAAAGTCAGGTCCCCCTTCCCGCATACCATACCACCTTACACGGGGACAAACAGGAAGGTGCAGATGAAAGTGCAGGTTCCTTCATCAGGTGGGGGGAGGAATACTAGTTGGCGACGTCACTGGCACAGGGCCTCTCATGGTACGCAAAAGTGTTGCTGCCGGTGGGAGGCGCCCCCGCCGTGCAAACACACCGCTGTACTTTGAGGGGCCCTGTGCCAGTGCCAATGCCAACGAGTGGGCCCCCCCTGCTTGCTCAGGTTCACAGCACTTGCAAAGTTGAAATACTTACCTCTCCCTGCTCCACTGCCGTGACGTGGTCCAGATTTCCTGGGCCCACTAATTACTTGGACCAGCCCTACCCACCACAACTTTAGCCAAATGACCCCCAATTTCAAATGCCTTCCAATTATTATAAGGTAAATTACGCTTGACAAGCTTCATTAAGAAGAATGGATGGTTTTGACATTAAAATGGGCACTCTAGGTGTTTTCCTTGCCCCCACTCACTGCCGACTATGCTGCCCCATTGACTTGCATTGGGTTTCGTGTTTCGGTCGATCCCGACTTTACGTCATAATCGGCCGATTTCACTCGACCCGACTTTTGAGATAGTCGGGTTTCGCGAAACCCGGCTCGACTCTAAAAAGGTCAAGGTCGCTCAACTCTACCAGCCACCAAAATGCTATTATAGTCTACTTTAATAATCACAATTATCTTATTCCAAAGATACTACAGTATGTTGGAATTCTGAACCATAGTTCCCTCTTTTGTTCATTAACAGCTCAGTTAGTTTCATATGTTCTAACATCAATTTTGCAAAGCAGAAGCAAAACAATAAAGCAAGAAAAAGAAGCAAAGACTCAAAATGGAAGCAGGAAATTATTAGATGTATGATTCCAATTATTTCACGTTACCAGCAGCTTGAGTTTAGTACATTTGTGTAATAAGTAGTAGCTTATTCTGAGCTGTGACATGTACTGTACATCAAAACTATCTGTTAATTTCCCAACAGTATACCAGTCTATGACGCTAACATTTCAGTTGGGACTAATTATTATCCCAAAGTCGGGTCTAGGTGCACATTGTGAGTAAAAGAAATGATGTACTGTCACAAACCTTTATATTTTACATCACCAGTTGCTATTTACCAGGGAATGTTAGAAGTGATGGTAAAAGAGAAAAGCATTTATAAATCCTGAACTAACACGAGAGCTTTTACTGCATTATTTTGTAAGCTCATCTATCATGAATAGGATTATGTGTAACACTATCAGAGACAGCAAGCAAGAGCCAAAGGAGAATGAAATATAATACATTTAAAAACAAAACAGTGGTACGGGATGACACCTTTTCCGTGAATCTGCTTCATGGTTCCTGCAGTTTTTTTTGCATTATGTGGAATTACTGAAAATTTGAAATAAGTACAATTGACTCATTTATACTCTAAGAAATACAAATCTGTGAATCTTCCTTTTAGATGAGCATTCTTAATAATGAGAAAGTAAATGATAAAAAAATTAAAAAAAGGGTTTATATTTCTTCCATGGACTATATTTTATGCACTTGTCCCGGATCTGAGCCTTGCTTCCCTCTTTTCGGTCCGCTGGACTCTGCTGTGCTCTACGTCATGCTCTGCAGATGGCCCTGTGTGATCCCATGTGAGCATCATCCTCGGACTTATATAAAGCTCACTAAGGCCGGTTTCACACATCCGTTTATTTCCGGTACCAGAGAAAACGGTACCGGAGATATCCGTGTCCGTGTGTCCGTGTGCCACCCGTGTGCTGCATCAGTACCACACGGATGGCCGCTGAGGGTTGCAGCCCCCAGCTGTGAATTTTGTCTGGTTGGATAAAAACATAGGGGGGAACCCATGTCGGGTTTTTGCATTCATTTATTTCCTTACATTGCAGCCGGCGGCTGTGGAGTACCCCGATCATCCGCACCTACCGTCACTGTTATCATTGGCAGCAGGTGTCGGTTGATGGGGATAAGAGTCCCAAAAGCCCCCACCTGCTGTCGTTCAGACTTGAATATAGCGCTCATCATTGTTCACCGGCAGAGCAGGGGAGAATGACGAGAGCCGGCTTCATACCAGCCGCCAGGCAACAGCGCTTACTGTAGCACTTCTTCCCTGGTGCCTATGCGTGTCACACGGAGGACATCAATGTGTGTTCTCTATATGCACATGTGCGGGACATTTTGCCGTCCATGCTGACGGTAAAAAACGGACATGTCAGCATGTTTTGCCCACGGACACACAGTCCTTGGAAACACACTGGCATGTGCACAGACCCATTCATTCGAGTGGGTCTACGTGTGTACGTGTCTCCGGTAATAAAAATATAACTTTTTTGTATATTTTATATGGAGGTGGCTGGTCCTAGTGTGCACCTATTCACACTAGATTTGATGTGCCAGTCAGTCTTTTGTTATTTTGTTCCCCTGTCTCTCCGCTGTGTCTGCCCCGTATTCCTGCCTTGGCTGCCCTGTGTGCCAGCCTTGTCTGCCCCGTCTCTCTGCTGTGTCTGCCCCGTGTTCCTGCCTTGACTGCCTTGTGCCTGCTCTGTATCCCAGTCTTGTCTGCTCTGGCTCACCGCCGTGCCTGCCCTGTGTACCAGCCTTGCCTGCCCCGTGTCTCCGCCATACCAGCTCCATATCTTCGTCATATCTATCCTGTGTCTCCGCCTTACCAGTCCTGCGCCTGCACTCCGTTTCTCTGCCTCCCCTGCTCATAGTCCTAGTATTCTAGTCCTTACACCTAGTCTAGTCTTTTTCTGACTTTATTACTTTTTGTCTTTATTTGCAGCTTCGTGTTTGTCCGTGTCCTTCTCCTGAGGCTCCTTCATAAATCCTGCCATTCCAGTTTCAGTTCCCTCCGGTTTGTCTCCTGTCTTCTTCTTGTGTTCCAGTAGTCACCCCTTTGGCTCTAGCTGTTGTGCCTCCATCCCCCTTGGGCCTGCTCCTAATGCTCCCTGTATAGGGGGTGGTTCCATCTGGTCCGCTCGTCCTCGGGGCCTTTAGAGCCACGACCCAGACGGTCAACTCTCGGGTTCTTCTCAGAATCCTAATAATCAGATTCTCAATTTATATACTGTTGTTATTATATTTTGTCTTTCTATTTACAGTTATTTATGAATTGGAGACATAATTATACAAAATATCAACCGAGTTTGGATTCTGTTGATAAATCAGGCACAGAGTAAATAGATACTGAAGCACTGTTTGCCATTATTTATAATGCCACTTAGTGTATCCAAGTTTTAAAAGATATTTGGAATATTCTTATGCTTGATTGTTCCTATCAAAAGGGAAAGTGTTATGGGCTCACCTGGTGAAATGGATTCTCTAAGCCCTAGGTCAGAGTGAACAACCTAGATTCAAGTCATGGCATAGCAGGCACAGCTTGCCAGATGGCATTTGGAATAATAAGCACTAGGACAGGATGGTATGGAAGAAAGCAGATAGACAAATGGAGCAGTAAATGGCAGAAGACACAGCCAGAAATGTGGATATATACAGGAACTAAAGATCTATAGTCAGTCCATAATTTGCAGCAAACAAATGGCTAATGGGAGAGTTGTATGCTGTCAGCAGAAAGTTGATCAATGGCAAATGTTCTGCCCATTAATGTGCAGCAAGTTAATTCACAATGTAGTACCAGTTGTCACCATTAGAGGTCATTAGGTACACATTTATCCTGCTCCTGCATTCAGGAGCATTTCGCTTTAAGCCTGTGTTGTGAATAGAACCGCCCCCTTGGTTTCCCGGGCAAGAGTAGCCATTTTCCTCCGGACCTTGAGTCTTACACACGTGTTCCTGGCTCTCTCTTCCTGCAGATCATTGCTGTTGATAAGCGGATTCCGGTGAGGCACAAATGTACTTACGTGTGTGTTATGTAAGAATCTGTATATGCAGCCACCGTGCAATGTACTGTGTAGTTAGGTATATTGTGCAATGTATCCTGCACTTTATTATAATGCCTTTGCACTGCTTACAGATAGATTGCATTTCTGTATAGAGCAGAACAGTGCTGCAGCATGTATTTGCCTTAGATAGATATTATAACTGCATTCCTGTGTTGTAAACTTACTATGCAGCCTCTGTAATGTGAGTTACTTATATAATTTGCTGGGTGCTGTGGCGCACACCTGTAATCCTAGCTACTATGGGAGGCTTGGGCTGTAGGATCACTGGAGCTTGTCAGTTCTGGTCCATCCTGTGCTATGTGGATCAGGGGTCTTCTCTGTCCTCAACATCAATATGGTGACTCTGAGCCAGCTGCTGGGAGACACTAAGTTGTTGGAGGAGGGGGATGTCCTTGGTCAAAAAAAAATTCCCATAATGGGTGAAAAAAGCACCTAATAGATATATAATTGCACTCTGTATCATGCTTTTGTCTCTGTTATCTTCCAGTACTGATACACTGTTTATTCCCTTTGTAGTTTTTACCCATTATCATCCACTGTTCGTCATCTCAATAAAAATAGACTTAAGAATCCATACAGTCTGTTTACTGGGAAGTGGATGAGGGTTAGCCGTATGCTGAAATCCACACAGCACCACACGTGGAGGAAGGCAGAACAGCAAAGACTTTGACAATCAGGAAACAAATTGTGAAGAACAGGAAAACTGCATACTCGCAGAAAATATTACACACTGAAGCACAAAAAAGTGAACAGCACCAGTATAATCAGAGAAAAGTTTCTGATTATGGCAGATGAGTGATTAATGAATGGTCTGAGTCTGGAGGTAAATGCAGATAGATGATAAAAAAGAGGGAATTTCCTGAATACATATTTGGCCAACAGAGAGAAATGGTGAGGCAAAGCCCAAATGTACAAGTGATAACTCAATACAAAACTTACTGAATACTCAGACAGAACATAGTTGAGTCGGCCCAAGTAAGACCTTGGTGATGATGTCAAAGGACTTTGCCAGATTACTTCAGCAATCTGGTGGGGACTACAGCAAATGGAGGTGGCCATAGGAGAAGGAAGCAGGGCCCAGCTCTGGTATTTGGAGAAGTGACTAACATAAAGTTTTCCGGTCCATTTCCCAACACCTCTGTTTTAAGATTTGCCCCAAAACAGTTACATAATCTGAAACATTGTGAACAATTGAATAAACAATGTGATATATTATACGCAGTATACCATTTTTTGCCAAAATGTAGGTACCATAGTTAGGATTGTCTTAACCAAACTAATCTACTCTTGATTTTTAGCCATTACAGGTGCTATTGGATATGACACCAAAATAAATGTAATGCAGCTGTATAAATCTAAATCGACAATTTGTCATGGCATGAATTTTACTAGGTTTTGTGTAGCTGCAAATTACAAGATAAAGATGTATGGCATACAGTCATTGCATCTTAATCAATGATACTTGAGTGCTTTAATCCTGGAACTGTGCAAACCAGTGAATCAAATTTAACAAATTTCCTCACATTCCTGGGACCATTCCATGATTTTTCAAATAAAATGACAGTTCACATTTTAGTACACAGCTCAGCAACAAATCTTGATATATGCTATTGGAAGACAGATTTTCAGTTCAGAATAAAGCTAGACTACACCATTATCAGTGGGGTCTGGCCAAGAGGACCCCCACCAATCCTGAGAATTAAGGGGATACAGTGTTTAGTGCTGTACAACTTTCACATTTTTTTTAAACCCTGCTGCATTTTTTTCCATTGGCTGTACAGGGAACTGCAGCACAGCCTTATTCACTAATGAATATGGAAAACGTGCTACTGAATGTATCTAAAACCTTTTTAGAAATCACCGCAATAGTGCATTAAATGTGTTAAAAAAGATGGTTTCTTTTTGAGACACTCTGTCTCCTAGTTACTTCTACTGAAATGATGACAAATCCAATAACACCTGGTTGATATGACATGGTTTTTTTTTTCAAATGTGGAGGCAGCAAATGCAATGTCTGTCAATTTGCAACTTAAAACACATTTTCCACAAACAGTGGAGTCACAAACAAATAAAAGTCTGTCCTTCATAAATTGTGACACCACATATGCGGTTTATGTTGTGGAAGGCGCCTGTTGCAAACTTAAGTATATCTGTTCGACAATACAAAAAATGAAATCAAGAATTACTGGACATATGGCTGATATAAATAAAAAGAAAACTGTAAATGTATGGGACCAAATAGAGAATAAGGAAGGCGTAAAATATGAAAAAAGGTATAAATTTATTAAACACACATATATAGATGTATACAAACACTAGTGGCACAAAATATATAGATGTGCCTACAATTATATAACAATACCCTAAAAATAGGGGGAGAGTAAGACAGGCTGTATATTAACCAAGAACCGATAGAGTCCACAATCCATACGGGATATATATCATAATGGCTAGAATATATAAATAGAACGAAGCTTTGCCCTAATGCTTTTTCAGAAATGTTAATAGTAACACCAGCTACCTGGATTCAGGCAATATGCTATATGTAGTAGCACAGCTATGGAATAAACCAGAAAAAGCCATCCACCATAGAGTAAAAGATGTAGTTAAGATGATGCCAGTAAGGCAAGCCACGTTGTTGATCACATTAACAGGGCTATATAGTGCCCGGCAGATAACTGTGTGCTCTAATAGTGATACATATCATGAAGAGCGCTCATATTACCTGCAGCCATGATGTACCCACAGAGAGTGGTCCCGTAGCGCACCTCGACGCGTGTTTCACTGCCCCCGCAGTTTTATCAGGAGGTCGACGAAACTGCGGGGGCAGTGAAACGCGCGTCGAGGTGCGCTACGGGACCACTCTCTGTGGGTACATCATGGCTGCAGGTAATATGAGCGCTCTTCATGATATGTATCACTATTAGAGCACACAGTTATCTGCCGGGCACTATATAGCCCTGTTAACGTGATCAACAACGTGGCTTGCCTTACTGGCATCATTTTAACTACATCTATTACTCTATGGTGGATGGCTTTTTCTGGTTTATTCCATAGCTGTGCTACTACATATAGCATATTGCCTGAATCCAGGTAGCTGGTGTTACTATTAACATTTCTGAAAAAGCATTAGGGCAAAGCTGCAATCTATTTATATACTCTAGCCATTATGATATAAACCCCGTATGGATTGTGGACTCTATCGGTTCTTTGTTAATATACAGCCTGTCTTACTCTCCCCCTATTTTTAGGGTATTGTTATATAATTGTAGGCACATCTATATATTTTGTGCCACTAGTGTTTGTATACATCTATATATGTGCGTTTAATAAATTTATACCTTTTTTCATATTTTACGCCTTCCTTATTCTCTATTTGGTTCCATGTTGGTAGTGGAAGGGATCACTAGGTGATCATATGTTGGGCTGTTTCGCCGTAGTTGTAAATGTATGGGAGGCTACCAAGCATTTTTTAGATTAAAATAATGGCTTCTTACAAATTTTTCATTTTTTGGTTAAAGTAAAGGTTAACGAACACAAACAGGGTGGTGACTGGTGTAAAGACATGTTTGATAAGGCAGCTCAATATTTGCTCTCCTAATAGCATGAATTTCTGCAATGATTATATATTTATTAATGTGTAGTATAGCCTTGTCAATATATTTGATTTATAATTATTTAATGTTTTATTACATTTCTATAAGATTGGATACATTTATTTTTATTCACATTTTGTATATGCATTTTCTAAGTTTTTAATATTGATTTAATAAAGTAAACCCATTTTAAATATTTAATAGACATCCATTTTAATAGCCTCAGTATACTTATTCTGTACCATGATTGCATCTTTCATATCTTGCTAGTGTAAGAGGGTGATGCTGTTATGGACAATAAGAAACACGCTGTCACTTTAAGAGGCTGCATCCCCTTGTCTGGTGTGATGGTATGTTCTGCTTTCCCCCCCTGCTCTTATGGTTGTTATGAACTGGTTGGTGCTGTATGCAGGGGTGGAGCTGAAGCAGCATGTGGACAGGAAGCTTCTAGACAGAACTGAGAAAACTGTGTGCTGTTCTAGCTGCAAGAAAGAGTTTTGGCTGCAAGAAAGATTACACAGCTTGAGACAAACTGCGTTTGTGAAATAGACTTTCCCGGTTACAGCAAAAGTGGCTGCTCTGTGCTAGTTTGTGAAGCCACGAAGATACTGAGAAGGGGACTTACAGTTTCCAGGAGCATCCCTAGGATCCAGAAGCAAGGAGAAGACCACGCTTTGCAGAGCTGACAGGAAACCGTGCGCACCACCGTGTTGGACTTTGGGGGCCCCTTGGGACTGGACCTGTGTCCCCAATATCACCATGAGTTTGTTCCTGTATGGTGCACCAGTGAGGGCCTAGTGCAGGCTTCAGTAGTTAGAGCACAGTAGACGTGTGGCCTGCGTAGTAAAGGCCAGGGAGGTTATATGCAGAGTAACGTCGATATTTGTTTTATTGTATAAAGTTGCTTGTGAGACAGATTGTGAGTTTGTAATTGTTGAAGCACCGTGCTATTTTACAGACAAGATAACCCATGTGCATTATCTTTTGCTATTGTAAACCCCTGTTTGCACCTTCCTTGTCCCTTCCATTCCCTGTCTCCCAATAAATCTACTCTTTGTTGTTTGCACCTTATCTTGTGTACAGTAGTCTTCCTGCACAGTGGTGGCCCCCCGGCCATTGCTTCAAGTGGCGCTGCGAGCAGGGTACTTTTCAAAAACCTGACCTGCACATCCAAACACAGACTGAGTGTGAACAGGTGCTGAACCCAGAGTCGCCAACTCGTATATAGTTAAGTAAAAAGGGCAGCACACTGCAGCGCCAAAACATGCAAACTTGAAAACACGAAATTTGAACTGCATTACTGCACTAGAAATATGAAAAATGAGAGCTTTTAGCGCATAAAAATGGCCATATTTATGTGTACCTCGTAGCCACTTTACGGCATCTCTCTTATACGAGGTCCTACGCTTGACCTACCTCGCTGAGAATAAACGTCTCCATCTGAATGGGTACATGTGAAACCTCTTCTTGGACTCAAATTCTCACTCTCTGTGGAGGGGTATTAGACCTACTATAATTAAAACACCTGTGGCTAGGAGGCGGGAGTGCACGATCAGAAGGCTAGAGAATACATTTCAAAAACCTGACCTGCACATCCAAACATAGACTGAGTGTGAACAGGTGCTGAACCCAGAGTCGCCAACTCGTATATAGTTAAGTAAAAAGGGCAGCACACTGCAGCGCCAAAACATGCAAACTTGAAAACACGAAATCTGAACTGCATTACTGCACTAGAAATATGAAAAATGAGAGCTTTTAGCGCATAAAAATGGCCATATTTATGTGTACCTCGTAGCCACTTTACGGCATTTATGGCCGTGTTTTCAAGTTTGCATGTTTTGGCGCTGCAGTGTGCTGCCCTTTTTACTTAACTATATACGAGTTGGCGACTCTGGGTTCAGCACCTGTTCACACTCAGTCTGTGTTTGGATGTGCAGGTCAGGTTTTTGAAATGTATTCTTTAGCCTTCTGATCGTGCACTCCCCGCCTCCTAGCCACAGGTGTTTTAATTATAGTAGGTCCAATACCCCTCCACAGAAAGAGAGAATTTGAGTCCAAGAAGAGGTTTCACATGTACCCATTCAGATGGAGACGTTTATTCTCGGTGAGGTAGGTTAAGCGTAGGACCTCGTATAAGAGAGATGCCGTAAAGTGGCTACGAGGTACACATAAATATGGCCATTTTTATGCGCTAAAAGCTCTCATTTTTCATATTTCTAGTGCAGTAATGCAGTTCAGATTTCGTGTTTTCAAGTTTGCATGTTTTGGCGCTGCAGTGTGCTGCCCTTTTTACTTAGCGAGCAGGGTACTGTCACCAAGAATGAGGCAGCAGACAGCAATGGCGGGAATGCTAACATTAATGGGGATGCTGTGGGCATTGGTGGAACCCCTGCAAGGACACTCCCTATGGGCACCATATTTAGTGTGCTCCCAAAGTTTGACGGCAAGAATATGCCACTGTCCGACTGGGTGTCCCGGCTGCAAAGCACCGTGAAGATTTATAACATCAGCCCAGACCTTGAAGCGGACATTGCTTTAATTGCCCTAGAGGGGGAAGCCCGCAGAAACGTCTGCCTACAACCAGAACTCACCCGCAGTACCCTGAAGGAGCTAGTGAAGTTCCTGGAAGAGATCTACGGCGAGACTGCTGGCGCGGGACATCTTCGCACCAAATTTTTCTCTAGGCTGCAGCGGGAAGAAGAAGGAATTTCTCAGTATGCAAGAAGTGTTCAAAGAGGTGCAGAGAAAGGAGGCAGATGGATTTGGCGGCATGGGCTCTAAAGACCGGATACTCCGGGAGCAATTCATTCTGGGACTACACAGCACATCCTTGAGGTGAGCACTGTCAGAACGGGTCTGGGCAGATCCAGCCCTTACGTTTCATCAAGTCCTGGCGGAAACAGTGGCCCGAAGTAAAGAAGAAAGCTATGCGTCTGGAGTGATGCGTGTCCAGGGCGCCAATTCCAGAGGGGACCCAAACCATCAAGAGGTGCTGGTCCAGGTAGTGCAAGACTTGCAGCGGTCCCTTGTTAACGTGCAAGAGAAACTGACCCAGATGGAGCGAAGAATGGGGGAACTACAAGACACTGACCCACCATACTCATGCAACCATTCTTCAGCCCGATCGACAAGGGATCAGTGGGAACAAGCCCCCTCCCATCAGGCATTGGCGGCACGAGGACAGACTCGAAGTACCCCTCGGCGAGGAGGAGGCATTCAAGGCTGGGAATGTGGAGGATGGGGGCACCTTGCCAGAGACTGTCGGAACTATACTCAAGGCCAGTGGAAGCCACCGTTAAACTACCAACCCCCGCAGTAGTGCAGCACTCTGCGGGGGAGGCGAGAAGAGAGGCCACTCCATATCATAACACTTGATCGCTGGGAGCCCCATCCTACGTGCTGAAATTGAAGGAGTTCTGGTGGATTGCCTGGTAGATACCGAGTCACAAGTGACAACGATGCCAGAAGCGTACTTCAAGCAGCATTTCCAGAACCTGGCCGAGCCAGAAAAAGAGACATTGATTTGCTTGTTTGCTGCCAACCAACAACCGATTCCGGTCACAGGGGTCATGTGGATGAATATTCGAATCTGTGGGCAAGAAGTTGGAAGAAAAGGGATCCTGCTAGTCCCTGAGCCTGTCAAGGAAGATGTGCCTGTAGTACTGGGAATGAATATCCTACGTGAACTCGATCAGATTATGTTTACCAAACAGGGACCTGGATATTGGAAGAAGGCTACTCCACATAAGCCTACTCAAGAAGCCCTTCAACGACTGATCCGCGTCTGTGGGACGCAGAAGAGTGTGCCATCTTATCAGACGGTAGGGGTCATCCGGGCTCCTGGTAAAGAACCTGTAATCCTACCTCCCGAGCGAGAAACTATAGTATACCTTCCAGTGGGGACTCACCGCAACCTTGATGGGTTGGAAGTGGTTGTTCAGCCTGTGGTAGGAGGAGGAGGGGATCAAGAAGTCATGATAGTTCGTACGATAGCTGTGGTCCAGCGAGGACATGTCCCCATAAGAGCTTTGAATGTGAGCCCCAGGGAGGTCACCTTGCCACGAGGGACAGATCTGGCCCTGGTGTACCTACATAAGGGTGAAGTGGTGAGTCAGAAGGAGATGTCTTTATCACCGAAAGAAGGCGTGGGGTGGACCCTAGCAGTTGCTACGGGAGACGAAGAGACACCATCCCCGGAGTGGAATGGACGGGTCATCCTTGATCAAATGCAAGTGGATGTGAAGGCTACGGGCCCTGAGCGTGTGCAAGCAATAGAAACTATGCTATGGGAAAATCAGGCCGCATTCACCCGTCACACCGAAGATTTCGGCTGTACTGAAGCCATCACGCATGAGATCCCGACTGGGGAAGCTCGTCCAATTCGAGAACGATACCGGCAGATCCCGCCCAAGATGTACCAAGAGGTGAAAACATTACTGAGGCAGATGCTGGATTCAGGAGTGGTGCAGAGTAGTCAGAGCCCTTGGGCAGCCCTGGTGGTGCTCATCAAGAAAAAGGATGGGACCATCCTGTTCTGTGTAGATTACAGGAAACTCAATGCCTGCACTGTTCGAGACTCGTATCCGTTGCCCCACATCGAGGAATCCTTGACAATGTTGGGGAAAGCCAAGTACTTCTCCACCCTGGACCTAGCAAGCGGATACTGGCAAGTAGCCGTGGCAGAGAAAGACAGAGAGAAAACCGCCTTCATCTTCCCTATGGGACTGTTCGAGTTTAACCGGATGCCCTTCGGGCTCTCCAATGCTCCAGGCACCTTTCAACGGCTGATGGAAAAGTGTTTGGGAGATTTAAATTTCGAGGCTACCCTGATCTATAAGGATGACATCATTGTGTTTTCATCCTCATTCGAAGACCACCTTGCCCGGCTTGGACAGGTACTCGGAAGACTGCGGGCTCATAACCTGAAGTTGAAGCCGAAAAAATGCCACCTCTTCAAGAGGGAGATCGAGTACCTAGGCCACATAGTGTCACAAGATGGAGTTCTACCCTCGCCAGAAAAAGTGGCTGCTATCCAGAAGTGGCCAGTCCCTCAAACAGTGAGAGAACTCCAGGCCTTCCTGGGACTCGCGGGGTACTACCGCCGGTTTTTTAAAGACTTCGCGAAGGTGGCAGGTCCTCTCAATGAGTTGCTGAGGGGGACCGCTGGAGTGCCGAAGACCCAGTGCATCCCCTGGGCACAGGGACAGCACGAGGCCTTCCAGGCTATAAAGAATGCCCTTACTTCGGCCCCGATTTTGGCCTACGCAGACTTCGATCAACCGTTCCTGTTGTACACCGATGGTAGCCTTCATGGACTCGGTGCAGTACTTTCTTAGATACAGGATGGACATGAGAGAGTTATCGGGTATGCTAGCAGGTCCCTGCGAGACAGCGAAAGAAACCCTTACAATTACAGCTCCTTCCAGTTAGAGCTCCTGGCCCTGGTGTGGGCCATGACAGAAAAGTTTGCAGGCTTCCTGACAGGTACCAAAATTCAAGTTTGAACAGACAATAATCCCCTGGCCCACCTTGAGAATGCTAAACTGGGGCCTTAGAACAACAGTGGATGGCTAGCCTAGCCAAGTTCGACTTTACCATCCGTTATCGCTCTGCTACCAAAAACGCAAATGCGGATGGGCTGTCAAGAGTGCCTGTGGAGACTCCAGTGGGGGATCTTGATGTGCAACTCGAAGAGGAGGAAACTCCAGACTTCAATAAGTTCAAGCCCCCAATCGTTGTGGCCCAGTCAAGAAGGGAGGCCTGCGCATTACCCCGGTCCCTGGGGTGAACCAATGAGGATTGAGGACACGTTCAGGATGAAGACGAAGGGCTGAGACAGATGAAATGGTGGGTAACGCAAAAGCGGAAGCCTGGCAAACAAGAGAGAGATAATCTGGACTCTGAAATGAGGAGTGTATTGCACCAGTGGGATAGACTGGAAGTGCGAGAGTCAGTACTATATCGTAAGAGGCAACAGCCAAAAGATATGGAAGTAAGGTGGCAAGTGGTCATCCCAGGAAGAATGGCTCAAGAAATAGCTAAAGAAGCCCACGAATTCGGAGCGCACTTCGGTCCCACAAAGACCTACCAATGGTTGCAGCAGTATGTGTATTGCCCCCGGTTGGAGCTTGTGGTGGAAGAGGTTTGCCGGCAGTGTCGAGTATGTGACCTCATTAAGAGTACTGAACAGAGGGCACCCATCCAGACCATACAAACTAAGGAACTGTTGGAAGTCTTGATGATCGACTATCTCCTTGTGGGACACTCGGCCCGGGGGCTGCAATACTGTTTGGTGATGACCGATCATTTCTCTAAGTTCGCAGTAGTCACTCCGACTAGAGACCAGACTGTGGAATCGGCGGCGCGAGCCATCTGTCAAGACTTCATCCGGGTGTATGGGTGCCCAAAGCGCATCCACTCCGACCAAGGCGCATGTTTCCAAGGCAAGGTGATGGAAGAATTGTATCGCATGTATGGCATCAAGCGGTCCCGGACCACCCCTTACCATCCTCAAGGCAATGGAGCTTGCGAACGCTTCAACAGAACCTTGCTTCAGATGCTGAGAACATTGGAGGAGGATAAGAAGGTGTGTTGGCCAGACTCTCTGCCAGAATTGGTCTGGACCTACAATTGGGTCCACTCCACCACGGGTTATACCCCCTATCTACTGTTGTTTGGAAGAGCTGGACGAGAGATCATTGAGCTGAATTTGGAACAGCCAGAGGAGCTGATGGAGCGAACTGTCACCTCATGGGTGAAAAAGCATCTGCAACGTTTGCAAACGATACGGCGGTTGGCGGGTCAGCAACTGCAAGAAAAATAACATACGGCCCGCAAACCGACTCAAGAGTTACCGCTCCAACCTGGAGACAGAGTATTGGTCAGAGAGGAACGCCCTAAGGGAAAACTAAGTGAGAGATGGGAAGTACAGCTGTACAAGGTTATCGAGCGAGTGTATGCTAACGGCCCTGTCTACAAGGTACAGATTGAAGATGGGGCATCCGCCCCTAGAGTGCTTCACAGAAATATGCTGCGGCCTTGCCGGTCTGAGGTCTGTTCTATGCCATTGTCGCCTGAAGGCGCCACTCCACTTCCTCAATCTGTCATGCCTGATGATCAAATCGATGATGAGTGGTGGACCGTCCTTGACACAGTAGGGGGTCCTCAGCCGCCCAGAGACGGTAATCCCATGGATGTACCAGTATCGCCATGCGAGGATGAGACCAGACAAGAGCTCACAATGTCCCCTGCAACAAGTGTTCCTCTGGAAGATAGTCAAGCCTTGCCTGACAGCCTAGAGCTTCGGAAATCCCAGAGGTCTAATGCAGGGGTTCCACCAGTCCGATATGTAGAACAGTGTGCTCTGTCTGTTTTTACACCTTTGTTGCCTCCTCCATTACACTTTTACCCTGATGCTGTGATGGCCGAGGACGACCATCATTAAGAAGGGAGGCATGTAAGAGGGTGGTGCTGCTATGGACAATAAGAAACACGCTGTCACTTTAAGAGGCTGCATCCCTTTCTCTGGTGTGATGGTATGTTCTGCTTTCCCCCCCTGCTCTTATGGTTGTTATGAACTGGTCGGTGCTGTGTGCAGGGGTGGAGCTGAAGCAGCATGTGGAGAGGAAGCTTCTAGACAGAACTGAGAGAACTGCGTGCTGTTCTGGCTACAAGAAAGAGTTTTGGCTGCAAGAAAGATTACACAGCTTGAGACAAACTGAGTTTGTGAAATAGACTTTCCCGGTTACAGCAAAGGTGGCTGCTCTGTGCTAGTTTGTGAAGCCACAAAGATACTGAGAAGGGGACTTACAGTTTCCAGGAGCATCCCTAGGATCCAGAAGCAAGGAGAAGACCACGCTTTGCAGAGCTGACAGGAATCCGTGTGCACCACCGTGTTGGACTTCGGGGGCCCCCTGGGACTGGACCTGTGTCCCCAACATCACCGTGAGTTTGTTCCTGTATGGTGCACCAGTGAGGGCCTAGTGCAAGCTTCAGTAGTTAGAGCACAGTAGACGTGTGGCCTGCGTAGTAAAGGCCAGGGAGGTTATATGCAGAGTAGCATCGATATTTGTTTTATTGTATAAAGTTGCTTGTGAGATAGATTCTGAGTTTGTAATTGTTCAAGCACTGTACTATTTTACAGACAAGATAACCCATGTGCATTATCTTTAGCTACTGTAAACCCCTGTTTGCACCTTCCTTGTCCCTTCCATTCCCTGTCTCCCAATAAATCTACCCTTTGTTTTGCTGTGTCCTCCGTACTACATGCCTGCACAAGGCAATCTTGCCTTGCGCAGGCGTGTACTATGGAGGACAGAGAATGAACTTCAATCCAATATTGCAGCCAGCATGCAGCCAGCGGGTAAGGAAAGGGTGAATCAAACACCCAAAAACCCCGCCTCCATGGCTGAAGATTGTTCCCTCCAAATTCAGGTGACAGTGTCCCTTTAAAAGTAAAAGATAGGAGTCAGGGATGTGCTTGATTCTACCAGGTTGCTATACTCTCTCCTACCTTGCTGCGGAGGTTGGCACCGTGAAACCTACTCACTGGGGACCCCACTCCTTGTTGGCTGGCCCTTCTATCCCTGATTCTCCCTGTCAGGATAGGGGGGGTGGGGGTAGAAGAAAGACTCTATTTTGTGTAGTCTAGAGTGTAAAGGTTAAAAAAGTGTCTGTAGTTTTTCGTTACAGAGTTCAGACAGCCAGAAATAATAGTATATTGCACTGTATAATTTTTAAAGTGCAAGCATGCTTAGGATGTAAGGCCAGAATAGAATAATGGGAGGGAAAAATACCCTCGATGTGCCCTGCCTGTCAGCTGGGATTGGCACCCTATATTCCTGCTCAGATGGCGCCCCCGCTCCTGATATCTGTCCCTTCTATCCCTATTGGTGCTGTAGACAGACCATTATGAATAATTAGAGATAGCTTATAAAAATATGTGGTAGAAGGGGGAAGAAGGGATCATTAGCAACCTTGCTGATGTGTTGTGAACAACAGTATAACAAGCATGACATAAGTCGCCACCTGAAAAGCAATTAGCTGCCAGCATTAACAGTTTCTCATAATGTATAGATAAAATTGGACAAGCTATGGTCAATGGTAGATCATTGCATAATAAAAATAAATATACAGTTGCATGGAACTTCCCAAGTGTATATTGCTGCTGACAGCTAGATATGCAATCACACAAAGTCAATGAGATTAGAGACTATATTGCTTTCATGAGTTAGGTAGATATGTGACTGATAATAAATCATAATGAAAAAAAAAGACCATTAGGGAATTGGTTAGACACTCTAGAAACACTTGACGCGTTTTCCCTATTCAGGGTTCACCAGGAGTGAAAAGCAATATCGAGAGGTTACTTAGCTAGCAGTAGTCTTGCTGTTGTTCCACCCAATATGACACAAAGATGTCAGGCACATGAGGATCAATCCCTCCTGGTGTTGTGCAAGGATGATGCATTGCATGCCCTCGGTCCAGATGTGTTTTTATTTAAAGCCTATGTAATTACTGATGTGGTACATCTTGATAGGGCTTACCCTCCACATGCGTGTTATCCATATTGTCAGGGAAGATGTGTCAAGGTGCACATATGTGTTACTATGGCCTTCTGGCCATAGATGCATTCCACCTGCGTTCCAGGGAGAGGGCAGCTGGGAGCAAACAATAGTAGGTATCGGCGCCCAAACAGGAAGTGATGTGGAACTAAGGCAGAGGTTCCGCTCTATTTGTCAAATGCGTTCCAAACGTCGCCAACAGGAAGCACTTCATAGCAGTACAAAAATTCTGCTGGGGTATGTAAACTTTTGGGCACAACTGTAACTTTTTTCAAAAATTTTTACTTTAGACCCAATTTTTTTTTAAATCATTAGCGGACTTGGTTGTCACGTTTGGAAAGCCAATGATGTGCCTAAACTGTGGAAATCCCCCCACAAGTGACACTATTTTGGAAACTAACTTTTAGAAAATCAAAATTTTCCCACAAAAATGTTTTTTAGCCCCAATGTTTGCATTTTCATAATGGTAATGTCACGGTTCCACTCCTCAGTGTGTCTGGAATGAAGTTATTGACAGCTCAGCCATCCAATCTTGTACAGGGATGGGTTGAAGCTTTCGATGCTTTGATTGACAGTTCAGTCATCCCGTCTGGTACAGGGGCGTACTGAGCTGCCAGTGTGTTGATTGACAGCTCAACTATCCAGTGTGAGACTGGGAGGCACTGGCTGTCTCCAAGTGTTCATTATCACAGATGATTGCCATGCTACTTAACTGAGCTGTTTCTCCAGGACCTCTGCCAAACCTACATTCAACTAGTGAGGATTGTTCTCTCTGTGCCTTGATTTCTGCATGCTTGATCTTTTGTTGCTTAACCTTGGACCACGTTCTGACCATCTGTCTGTTTAACCCTTTCTGCTCTCATCTGTTATCCTCCTTGTATTCTGACATCAGTACGTTACCTGACTACGCTTTAGTCTCTTCCTTCTGTTTATAATGTACTCTCCTGGTTTCTGACCCTGGACTGCTTGACTGTTCTGATTCACGGCTTGGACATGAGAAGGGATTAGCGATACATTATGTCTGGCTGATACTTTTCTCTTTTTCGCCAGTATGGATCTTGTTCACACGCTTTGTTACCATGTGGCTAATTTGATGCAGATGACTCAGGACACGGCTAAGGGTTTCCAGAGTCCGGAGTCATTGCAATATCAGTTGCACGGTCAGATTAATAGTTTGATGAAGACCCACTATAGTTCTCCACTGCCGGCAGTGGCTGTGACGTCAGTACCCTATAATGTATAGTTGGTCTCAGTTTAGGGTAATTATGGAGAGTTGTAGGTTATATTTTACCCTGCACCCCCGGTAGTCAGGGGAGAAGTTCCAGCTGGTATGAATAATCATGTCCCTACTGCGAGGGTGTCCTCAGACCTGAGCATTTTCTTTGTACCCACAAGCCTAGAACAATTTTCTGTTGACCCATTTTTTGACAGTTTAAGTCTGATATATGACAAACTTGACCTCCCTGTTCCCTGATGGAGGCCATGACTCAGGCCATACGAATGGACCAGAGAATCTGTGAGAGATGTGGTGAACAGAAATCTGCTCGTTATATTTCCCTTGAAGTCCATTTACCTGAGGTTAGAGTTGCCAGTCTTTGTGTTGCGGGGAGAAGACGTAGACAAGATCTCGAGCTGTGTCTACGCTGTGGTCTCTCTGGACATTTTCATAAGAATTGCCAAACTCGTCATCAAGCTATCAAACCATTGGGAGAACGTCTGAGTTTGGGTGACAGTCGAGGAGGTCACTCAGACTCCCAGGTACCTTTTTCTTCCTCTGATAAAGTACTGATAAAAAGATGTTGTCCTTTGAGAACCAGGTGTTATCAACATTGGTGTTCATTACCTGTGGGTTTGATGGTAACTTTATTGATTCGGGACTGGTTCTGAAGCTAGGGCTAGAGACAGTTAGTTTAGAAAAACTCATTCAAATAATGAATGGAGCCCCAATTGTTACAAGAAATGTCTAAAAAATGTACAAATATGATCCGCTAGTCTGAAGGGTCTTCCAGGGTACCTGAAGGAATTCGGAGATGTGTTCTCGGAAAGGAGGCAGAGATACTACATCCCCATCGCCCCTATGATTGTGCTATTGATCTTATTCATAGCACCAAATTGCCTTAAACTCACCTTTACAATTTGTCAGGCTTGAACATACCACCATGAAAAAATATGTAAATTAAAGTTTACGGAATGGTCATCTCTGTCCTTCCTCCTTCCCTATAGCTGCTGAATTTTTTTTTTTAAACAGAAAGATGGGGATCTCCCTCTTTGCCTTGATTTCCGAGAACTTAACAAAATCATGTTTAAAAATTCTTAATCACTTCCACTCATCCCGACCTATATAATCTTATAATATGATACGCATCTGGAAGGGTGATGAGTGGAAACATCTGAGGATCTTTTTGAAAACCTTGTCATGCCTTTTGGATTATCCAATGCACCAGCTGTATTTCAAAATGTTATGAATGATCTTTACTCTGAATGCATTGAAAGATATGTTGTGATTTACCTGGATGATATTCTAATTTTCTTCCCAAATTTGGATCCTCAGCAGAAGCATGTCTGTGTTGTATTACAGAGATTGCGGGAGAACTCTTTGCTAAATTAGAGAAATGTGTTTTTTATGTTCAGGAAATCTCTTTTATGGGGTTTAGCTTGTCAGCAAAAAGGTTTAAGATGGACCCTCGGAAGGTGCAGGTCATAGTTGATTTGTTTCAACCTCGTGATCGTAAGGCTTTGCAGAGTTTTCTGGAATTTGCCAACTATTATAGGAAATTTATCAAGGGAAAATTTATCAGATTGCAAAATCACTTACTGACCTTGCACGTCAGGGGGAGAATCTCAAGGTTTGGTCGCCGGGTTCTATCAGGGCTTTTGAAATATTAAAAGAGTTTTTTATGTCTGCACCCATTTTGATCCAACCTGATCTCCAAAAACTGTTCATTGTGGAGGTGGAATCTTCAGAGATCAGAGTGGGGGCAGTTTTATTGCAGGGGCCCAAAACTCAGACTAACCTGCGTCCATGTGTTTTTTTTCTAAAAAAATTTCGCCGGCAGAGAGAAATTATGATGTTGGGAATCGGGAGTTTCTTGATGTCAAATTGGCCCTTGAGGAACGGAAGCATTTTTTGGAGGGGGAGGTTCATCCAGTTACGGTGGTCACTGATCAAAAGACTTTTACTTACATTGAATCGTCTTTAAGGTTAAATCCCAGACAGGCCAGATGGTCCCTATTTTTCTCTTGGTTTAATTTTTCTATTACTTTCAGGCCAGGCCTCATTCTGACCATCGGTCTGTTTAACTCTTTCTGCTCTCATCCATTATCCTCCTTGTATTCTGAACTCGGAACACTACCTGACTACGCTTTTGTCTCTTCCTTCTATTTATGACGTACCCTCCTGGCTTCTGACCTTAGACTCCTTGACTACTGTATTCTGACTCACGGCTTGGAAGTGAGAAGTGACTAGCGTCACAGGTAACAGGAGAAATTGCACCTTAGAATATGTTGTGCTATTTCGCTTGAGTACAACGATACCCCATAAGTGAGGAATTACTACTGTTTGGGTGCACAGCAGAGCTTGGAAGGTATGGAGCGCCATTTCACTTTTTGAATCCAAAATTTGCTGGATTAATTAGTAGACACCATGTTGCATTTGGGTTGCTCCATATGTGATCCGATTTTGGAAACTAAACCCCTGAAACAATTTATCTAGATGTGTGGTGAGCACCTTGAACCCCCAGCATAGAATTTTATAACGTTGAGCTGTGGAAATCAAAAAATTTTTTTTTTTTTAAATTTTGTTTTAGCCCCAAATGTTTTCATGTTTACAAGGATAGCGGTCGTAAATGTACTCCAAATTTGTTGTGCATTTTTTCCTGAGTGCATCAATACCCCATATGTGGCTATACACTACTTTTGAGGCACAGTGCAAAGCTCAGAAGGGAAGAAGTGCCATATTGGAGTTCAGATTTTGCTGGACTGGTTTGAGGGTGCCATGTCACATTGACAGAGCCTCTGTGGTGCTGAAACAGCAGAACCCCCCACATAAGACCCCATTTTACAAACTACTCCTCTCAATGGATTCATCTAGGGGTGCAGTGATCATATTAACACCACAGTTGGGTCACAGAATTTTATACAATTGAGCCGTGAAGAAAAAAATTACATTTTTGCCACCAAAATTTAGTTTTATGGGGGCGTGGCTATGTAGCAGAGGAGAGAAGACGCACCCTGTGAGAGCTCCTGGAATCCTGAATTTATCCTGCCGTTAAGACCCCTTTTTAACAAGTTATACCTGCCGATATCAGAACCCCTGGACCTTGGGAGGCTTGTGGCCTCTGCGGAAGGGTGCTGTGAGGATCCAGGACGTCGGGAGCCGAGGAGACCTGGATGGACAGAGGGATCCACGTGTAGTGGTGGCCATTTTCTAAGCGCGCGCTCCGACGGGTTGCGGCACCAACCTCCATCAGCAGCGGTCAGTCTCCATCAGTCTCCCGACATCTGCGGGTGAGTGCTGTGGAACTCTGGTGCAGCGGGAGTCGGAGGACCTGGGTGGGCGGCGGTGCATGTGTGGTGATGTGCTGTATGCTATGCCCACAGTTGGGCAAAGCATAATGCGCATGCGCAAGAGCCGAATGCACTGCGCAACTGCAAAAAAAGAGCGCGATCTGTGCGATTCACAGATTGAGTTACATCAGACACGCCGAGGAGCGGGGGAGAAGCAGTGATTTAACAACGCCCATTTGACCACACCAGCGTGATTGACAGGCGAAAACGGCGACTTTACTAAGGTATTTAGGCAGCAAAGGTGGGGAAACAAGGGACAATAAAAGCACTATTGTAAAGCACAGCTCAGGCCTTATTTAACGCTATTTTTAGCTCATATTGAAAAAAAGGCGTGACAGGTTCCCTTTAACATCTCTGTTGTCAATCCCTGTCCCTCTTGAGCCACTGACCTGCTTATTTGGGGTGTGGGATGCGGAGACCTGGGACCATTATACTGGGATTTTTCTACGAGAGACACTCTTTATGGCACGGAAGGTATTGGCGCTATGGTGGATGGGTGGTTCTTGCCCATCTCTTAAAGCTTGGGTTGAATTGGTGAATTCAGTTATCCCGCATGAACGTACATTTTATCAAAATAGAGGATGTCCAGGCAAGTTTGAGAAGATCTGGGGTAGATGGAACTCCTCTTATCATACTCTATAGATCCATACTAATTAGATATTAGTACAGGAAGCTGGGTTTATGGTTTAGGGGCATCGCATGAAGGACAAAATAATGCAGAGTTTTTTTTAAGCGGCGCACTAGTAGTTATTGTAGTTGATGTTATATAATAGGTGATTTATAGGATATCAGTGATTTGACATACACAATTTGCTGTCCTTGCAATACTTTATCAATAATAGGTACAATATCTTTTGTTATGAATAAGGTACGCACCTTTTCGCATATTCAATAATGCAATATAATTATCTGTACTTTATGCTGTACCTGATAATAATGAATGCAAATGTGTGTATTGTATGGTTTATTCTGAAATTAATAAATGAATTAAAAAAAAAAAATAGTTTTATCCACAAATTTTATATTTTCACACTGGGAAATAGCCACACAGCGAGACTCGGGAGGGACAGAGCTCTATTTGCCTCTTGAGAATTCAGATTTTTCTAGAATGGTATGTGGACTCCATAAACAGAACCCCTAAGTGCTAGAAGAGCAGAATACTGTTATGATCTGGTGGTTTAGGAACAACATGAGACAAGCTCTGAAGGAGGTGGTATCTGTACTGACCGCAAACCCTGAACCTAGCAGCGCAACTAAAAATAGCCGTGGGGGGTACCTGACGCTCCCTAGACCCCTCGGCACAGCCTAAGATCTAACTTCCCCTAAAGATGGAAACAGGAAACCTATCTTGCCTCAGAGAAAATCCCCAAAGGAAAGATAGCCCCCCACAAATATTGACGGTGAGAGGAGGGGAAAATAACATATGCAGAAATGAAATCAGATTTTAGCATAGGAGGCCAGTCTAGCTTGATAGATAGGACAGGAAAGGATACTGTGCGGTCAGTATAAAAACTACAAAACAATCCACACAGAGTTTACAAAATCTCCACACCTGACTAAAGGTGTGGAGGGTAAATCTGCTTCCCAGAGCTTCCAGCTAACAGAAAAAATCCATACTGACAAGCTGGACAAATATAGAAAGCACAGAACAATAAGTCCACAACATGTGGACTGAAATGAGCAAAGCCAGAACTTATCTTTGCAGAACTGGTCAGGAAACCAAGAGAATCCAAGCAGAGATGTGAATCCAGCCAGGAACATTGACAAGTGGAACAGGCTGAAGAAAGAGCCAGACTTAAATAGCGGACAATAAGTGGAGGCAGCTGATGACAGCTAACTCCAAGGAGCAGCCATACCACTAGAAACCACAAGAGGGAGCCCAAGAGCAGAACTCACAAAAGTGCCACTTACAACCACCGGAGGGAGCCCAAGAGTGGAATTCACAACAGTACCCCCCCTTGAGGAGGGGTCACCGAACCCTCACCAGAGCCCCCAGGCCGATCAGGACTAGCCAAGTGAAAAGCACGAACCAAATCAGTAGCATGGACATCGGAGGCAACAACCCAAGAATTATCCTCCTGGCCATAACCCTTCCACTTGACAAGATACTGAAGCCTCCGCCTCGACAAACGAGAATCCAAAATCTTCTCAACCTCATATTCCAACTCTCCCTCAACCAACACCGGGGCAGGAGGGTCAACCGAGGGAACAACGGGCACCACATATCTCCGCAACAAAGATCTATGGAAAACATCATGAATGGCAAAAGAGGCAGGAAGAGCCAAACGAAAAGACACCGGATTAATAATTTCAGAAATTTTATAAGGACCAATAAACCGAGGCTTAAACTTAGGAGAAGAAACCTTCATAGGAACATGACGAGAAGACAACCAAACCAAATCCCCCACACGAAGCCGGGGACCAACACGCCGACGGCAGTTAGCAAAACGTTGAGCCCTTTCCTGAGACAACGTCAAATTGTCCACCACATGAGTCCAAATCTGCTGCAGCCTGTCCACCACAGAATTAACACCAGGACAATCAGAAGGCTCAACCTGCCCAGAAGAAAAACGAGGATGAAAACCAAAATTACAAAAGAAAGGTGAAACCAAAGTAGCCGAACTAGCCCGATTATTAAGGGCAAACTCGGCCAACGGCAAGAAAGACACCCAATCATCCTGATCAGCAGACACAAAGCATCTCAAATAGGTCTCCAAGGTCTGATTAGTTCGCTCAGTTTGGCCATTAGTCTGAGGATGAAACGCCGAAGAAAAAGACAAATCAATGCCCATCCTAGCACAAAAGGCCCGCCAAAATCTAGAGACAAACTGAGAACCTCTGTCAGACACAATATTCTCCGGAATGCCATGCAAACGAACCACATGCTGAAAAAACAATGGAACCAGATCTGAGGAGGAAGGCAACTTAGGCAAAGGTACCAGATGGACCATTTTAGAGAACCGGTCACAAACAACCCAGATAACAGACATCTTCTGGGAAACAGGAAGATCCGAAATAAAATCCATGGAAATATGCGTCCAGGGCCTCTCAGGGACCGGCAAAGGCAAAAGCAACCCACTAGCGCGGGAACAGCAAGGCTTGGCCCGGGCGCAAGTCCCACAGGACTGCACAAAAGCACGCACATCACGAGACAAGGAAGGCCACCAAAAGGACCTAGCAACCAATTCTCTGGTACCAAAAATGCCAGGATGACCAGCCAACACTGAACAATGAACCTCAGAAATTACCTTACTTGTCCATCTATCAGGAACAAACAGCTTCCCCACTGGACAGCGGTCAGGCCTATCAGCCTGAAATTCCTGAAGCACCCGCCGCAAATCAGGGGAGATAGCAGAAAGAATCACCCCCTCCTTAAGAATGCCAACCGGCTCCAGGACTCCAGGAGAATCAGGCGAAAAACTCCTAGAGAGGGCATCAGCCTTAACATTCTTAGATCCCGGAAGATACGAGACCACAAAATCAAAACGGGAGAAAAACAGGGACAATCGAGCCTGTCTAGGATTCAGCCGCTTGGCCGACTCGAGGTAAATCAGATTCTTATGATCGGTCAGGACCACAACACGGTGTTTAGCTCCCTCAAGCCAATGTCGCCACTCCTCAAATGCCCACTTCATAGCCAACAACTCCTGATTGCCGACATCATAATTGTGTTCCGCAGGCGAAAACTTTCTGGAAAAAAAAGCACACGGTTTCATCAAAGAACCATCAGACTCCTTCTGAGACAAAACGGCCCCTGCCCCAATCTCAGAAGCGTCGACCTCAACCTGAAAAGGAAGAGAAACATCCGGTTGATGCAATACAGGGGCAGAAGTAAATCGGCGTTTAAGCTCCTGAAAGGCCTCAACAGCCTCAGAGGACCAATTAGTCACATCAGCGCCTTTCTTTGTCAAATCAGTAAGGGGCTTAACCACACTGGAAAAGTTGGCAATGAAACGGCGATAGAAATTAGCAAAGCCCAAAAATTTTTGAAGTCCCTTCACAGATGTGGGTTGGATCCAGTCATGAATAGCTTGGACCTTAACAGGATCCATTTCTATAGACAAGGGAGAAAAAATAAAACCCAAAAAAGACACCTTCTGAACTCCGAATAGGCACTTAGACCCCTTCACAAATAAAGCATTACCACGAAGGATCTGGAACACCATCCTGACCTGCTTCACATGAGACTCCCAATCATTGGAAAAAATCAAAATATCATCCAAATATACGACCATGAATTTATCAAGATAATTGCGGAAAATATCATGCATGAAAGACTGGAACACAGATGGAGCATTAGAGAGCCCAAATGGCATCACAAGGTATTCAAAATGGCCTTCGGGCGTATTAAATGCAGTTTTCCATTCGTCACCCTGTTTAATACGAACAAGATTATATGCCCCTCGGAGGTCAATCTTAGTAAACCAACTAGCCCCCTTAATCTGAGCAAACAAATCAGTAAGCAGAGGCAAGGGGTATTGGAATTTAACCGTGATCTTATTAAGAAGACGATAATCAATACAGGGTCTCAAGGAGCCATCCTTCTTAGCAACAAAAAAGAAACCCGCTCCCAATGGTGACGAAGAGGGCTGAATATGCCCTTTCTCCAAAGATTCCTTAACATAGCTCCGCATGGCGGCATGCTCTGGCACAGACAGATTGAAAAGTCGGCCCTTAGGGAACTTACAACCAGGAATCAAGTTAATAGCACAATCACAGTCCCTATGTGGAGGAAGGGAACTGGACTTGGGCTCATCAAATACATCCTGGAAATCCGACAAAAACTCAGGGACCTCAGAAGAGGGGGAAGAGGAAATTAACATCAAAGGAACGTCACTACGTACTCTTCGACAACCCCAACTAGTCAACGACATAGTTTTCCAATCCAGCACCGGATTATGTTCCTGTAACCATGGAAATCCCAGCACAACAACATCATGCAGGTTATGCAACACCAGAAAACGGCAATCTTCCTGATGTGCAGGAGCCATGTACATAGTCATCTGTGTCCAGTACTGAGGTTTATCCTTGGCCAAGGGTGTAGCATCAATGTCCCTCAAAGGAATAGGGCTCTGCAAAGGCTGCAAGGAAAAATCACAGCGCCTGGCGAATTCTAAGTCCATTAAGTTCAGGGCAGCGCCTGAATCCACAAATGCCATGACAGAAAAGGACGACAATGAGCACATCAGGGTCACAGATAAGAGAAATTTAGGCTGTATAGTACTAATGGTAACAGACCTAGCGACTCTCTTAGTACGCTTAGGGCAATCAGAGATAACATGAGCCGAATCACCACAGTAAAAACACAGCCTATTCTGACGTCTGAATTCCTGCCGTTCTATTCTAGTCAAAATCCTATCACATTGCATAGGTTCAGGACTATGCTCAGAGGGTACTGCCATATGGTGCACAGCTTTGCGCTCGCACAGACGCCGATCAATCTGAATGGCTAGAGACATAGATTCGCTCAAACCGGCAGGCGTAGGAAAGCCCACCATAACATCTTTAAGGGTTTCAGAAAGACCTTTTCTGAAAATAGCAGCCAGAGCCTCTTCATTCCATTTAGTGAGCACAGACCATTTTCTAAATTTCTGGCAGTATAACTCTGCCACTTCCTGACTTTGACACAAGGCCAACAGGGTCTTTTCTGCATGATCCACAGAATTAGGTTCGTCATACAATAATCCGAGCACTTGAAAAAATGCATCTACATTCAATAATGCCGGATCCCCTGTTTCAAGAGAAAAAGCTCAGTCTTGAGGATCACCACGCAGCAAGGATATAATGATTTTCACCTGCTGAATGGGATCACCAGAAGAACGGGGTTTCAAAGCAAAAAACAATTTGCAGTTATTTTTAAAGTTCAAAAACTTGGATCTGTCCCCAAAAAACAAATCAGGAGTAGGAATTCTGGGCTCTAAAGCCGGAGTCTGGACAACATTGTCCTGGATATTCTGTACTCTTGCAGCAAGTTGATCCACATGAGAAAACAAACCCTGAACATCCATGCCAAAACATATATCCTGAACCACCCAGATATCAAGAGGAAAAAAAAAGACAAACCAAAGCACAGAAAAAAAAAATGGTTCAGAACTTTCTTTTCATTCTTTTGAGATACATTTAATTCATTTTTGGCCACTTGTACTGTTATGATCTGGTGGTTTAGGAACAACATGAGACAAGCTCTGAAGGAGGTGGTATCTGTACTGACCGCAAACCCTGAACCTAGCAGCGCAACTAAAAATAGCCGTGGGGAGTACCTGACGCTCCCTAGACCCCTCGGCACAGCCTAAGATCTAACTTCCCCTAAAGATGGAAACAGGAAACCTATTTTGCCTCAGAGAATATCCTCAAAGGAAAGATAGCCCCCCACAAATATTGACGGTGAGAGGAGGGAAAAATAACATACGCAGAAATTAAATCAGATTTTAGCATAGGAGGCCAGTCTAGCTTGATAGATAGGACAGGAAAGGATACTGTGCGGTCAGTATAAAAACTACAAAACAATCCACACAGAGTTTACAAAATCTCCACACCTGACTAAAGGTGTGGAGGGTAAATCTGCTTCCCAGAGCTTCCAGCTAACAGAAAAAATCCATACTGACAAGCTGGACAAATATAGAAAGCACAGAACAATAAGTCCACAACATGTGGACTGAAATGAGCAAAGCCAGAACTTATCTTTGCAGAACTGGTCAGGAAACCAAGAGAATCCAAGTAGAGATGTGAATCCAGCCAGGAACATTGACAAGTGGCACAGGCTGAAGAAAGAGCCAGACTTAAATAGCGGACAATAAGTGGAGGCAGCTGATGACAGCTAACTCCAAGGAGCAGCCATACCACTAGAAACCACAAGAGGGAGCCCAAGAGCAGAACTCACAAAAGTGCCACTTACAACCACCGGAGGGAGCCCAAGAGTGGAATTCACAACAGAATCCCTCTTCAAGTTACCCAATTTTGGAAATTATACCCCTTTGAGAGTTTATCTGCAGGTGTAGTGATGATTTTGACTTCATGGGTGTTTTACAGAAACAAGCAGCAGCTGATGTTGCTGAGTGAAAATTGCAAACTGCCGTTGTAGTAGCTTATGCTTCTGGGGACACGCACCTGTAAATAGGTGGACTATCATTGCTATTGAAATACCAAACATGTGGATGCTAAATGCTGCTTAAGCACATTGGAGCGCAGAATTCGCTGGATTTCTTTTGGGGGCTGAGGAACAATTTTGCTTTTCCAGATCCTTTGTATTACCTCTACACCTGAGTGAGGACTTGCTTTTTTTGTTGATTGATTTGAAGCTTTTATTGGGAACATTTTACATAACGTTTGGAATCACATTTATACTGCGCTCTATGTTGAGCACTTCCTTGCTTTGGGCTTTACATCTAATGCTCTGAGTGACATAATTCAGATGAAACCTCCGAGGGATCTGGCCTCTATTCAGCTGTGTCCTTCTTTTCAAAAGTCCACAAAACTGTGGTCAACCGCACTTTTATGTAAAAAGATGTACACCGTTGAACCATATGCCAGACAACTTCCACAGTGCTTCCATCCGCCTCATTATAGGGAATATGTATTTCAAAGATTTACACTGAAACCCTGGTGTCAGTGCTCAGTGCAGAGCGCAGGATAAATGTGAGCTGACCCTTACTGTGATCTTTGGGAGGCAAAATGAACAAATCAACAGCAGGTGAAGAATTGATTTTATTTATTTTTTAAGCCATTCCTCGTGCAATATAAGTTATTCGAGGACTCTGTTCTTCAGGTCAGTGTGATTACAGCAATACCAGATTTATAGCGTTTTTTATGTTTGGCTGCTGTCACAAACTAAAAGATGCTTTTTATTCAAAAACTAGCTTTTGCATCACCATATTTTCAGAGCTATAATTTTTCCATATTTCTGCTGACAGTCATGTGAGGGCTAGTTTTTTTGTGGGACAAGTTGATGTTTTTATTAGTACCATCGTCGGGCAAACAACATTTTATTTCTATTCTTTCTTGCTATTAAGATTTTTGTTAGGCAAAATAAACAAAAAACAGTAATTCAGGAAGAGATGTTTTGGGGATTTTTTTATGCCATTCCATGTGTGGTAAAATTGATAAGGCAGCTTTATTCTTCGGGTCAGTACAGTTATGGTAATATCATATTTACGGTATATTTTTTGTGTTTTGGCACTTTTACGCAATAAAAACTATTTAATAGAAAAAATAATTATTTTTGCATTTCTTTATTCTGAGAGCTATAGCTCTTTATTTTTCAGGTGATAGAGTTGTATGACTTGTTTTTTGTGGGACACAGTGACGTTTTCAGCAATACCATTTTTATTTACAGTCATCTTTTTGATTGCATTTTATTCCACTTTTTGTTCTGCGGTAGGACGAAAAGCATAAATTTTTGCCTCGTTTTGTATTTTTATTTTTTGCAGTGTTCACTGAAGGGGTTAACTTTTGGAAAAGTTTTATAGGTCCAGTCGTTCTGGATGCTGCAATACCAAATATGTGTACTTTATTTGTTTATTTTTTTTTTCCATAAAAATATAGTACAGACCAAAAGTTTGGACACACCTTCTACATATAACAATCGGTGGGGCACAATTCGTAATATCCTTAATAAATATTGGCCAATACTGAGGATGGAACCCGATATTGGCAAATCACTCCCTGAGAAACCCCTATTGATAGCCAGGAGAAGCAGCAGCCTGAAAAATCTGTTGGTAAAAAAGCCACTATGTGGCTAAACCTTCCCTTCCATTCTATAGGGAAAAACCACAGCAGAGCTGTTTTCCATGTGGGTTATGTTTGGCATGTCGTAACATCGTATGGGTCGCTACTTTCTGCTCATCTGACGGAAAACACATTTTCCAGATCTTAGAATACATCTCATGTAGTAGTGACTTCGGGGAATACGATGCCACTTGCCCCTGCGGTTTATTTTACGTAGGTCTCAGGTCCCAGGAAATGCAGATACATACCAGGGAACATGTTAGGGACATCAAGGCAGCTCTGTCCGTTGATGATATGATATCCTTAAAGTCATTTTAAGCTACGACAAGCCCGTAACCCTGATTTACTTTGGATATATGGAATTGATCATGTCCACGGGGGTATCAGATGAGGTGATCTTAAATGCAGGCAGGCGCAGCTTGAGTGTCGCTGGATTGTGAAACTAGGAACTATGACTCCCTTGGGTCTCAATGAGATATTGGGCTTCTCAACCTTCCATTAATGTGTGTCTTGTTTCATAGACCCTCTGCTTTTCAATTATGTCTATTTGATTAATGCCTCTTTTATATTGATTTTTATTGTGTGTTCTTTTGTGTTTTTCATGCATTTTATTAGCAGATGACATTTTAGCACTGGACTTTGTGCCTCATTTCTGATGTATTAAATCATCATTAAGCATGTCCCCCTGGATGGCTTCTAAAGCGTCAATCAACTTGTGTGGGCATAAGGGGTGTGTTTGTTATATGTCACATATGCATTTGATATTGCACTATTGTATTATGCGGTACATGGATTGACTATCTTTTTCTCATACAAATTGGCATAATTTGAATCTAGTGCTACTAATACTCTTTGTATTATATACTCTCTAGGCTTCCTTATCTTTTAATGAGATTCAGATTTTACATAGTAACATAGTAACATAGTTAGTAAGGCCGAAAAAAAGACATTTGTCCATCCAGTTCAGCCTATATTCCATCATAATAAATCCCCAGATCTACGTCCTTCTACAGAACCTAATAATTGTATGATACAATATTGTTCTGCTCCAGGAAGACATCCAGGCCTCTCTTGAACCCCTCGACTGAGTTCGCCATCACCACCTCCTCAGGCAAGCAATTCCAGATTCTCACCGCCCTAACAGTAAAGAATCCTCTTCTATGTTGGTGGAAAAACCTTCTATCCTCCAGACGCAAAGAATGCCCCCTTGTGCCCGTCACCTTTCTTGGTATAAACAGATCCTCAGCGAGATATTTGTATTGTCCCCTTATATACTTATACATGGTTATTAGATCGCCCCTCAGTCGTCTTTTTTCTAGACTAAATAATCCTAATTTCGCTAATCTATCTGGGTAATGTAGTTCTCCCATCCCCATTATTAATTTTGTTGCCCTCCTTTGTACTCTCTCTAGTTCCATTATATCCTTCCTGAGCACCGGTGCCCAAAACTGGACACAGTTCTCCATGTGTGGTCTAACTAGGGATTTGTACAGAGGCAGTATAATGCTCTCATCATGTGTATCCAGACCTCTTTTAATGCACCCCATGATCCTGTTTGCCTTGGCAGCTGCTGCCTGGCACTGGCTGCTCCAGGTAAGTTTATCATTAACTAGGATCCCCAAGTCCTTCTCCCTGTCAGATTTACGGTACCCAGTGGTTTCCCGTTCAGTAACATAGTAACATAGTAACATAGTTAGTAAGGCCGAAAAAAGACATTTGTCCATCCAGTTCAGCCTATATTCCATCATAATAAATACCCAGATCTACGTCCTTCTACAGAACCTAATAATTGTATGATACAATATTGTTCTGCTCCAGGAAGACATCCAGGCCTCTCTTGAACCCCTCGACTGAGTTCGCCATCACCACCTCCTCAGGCAAGCAATTCCAGATTCTCACTGCCCTAACAGTAAAGAATCCTCTTCTATGTTGGTGGAAAAACCTTCTCTCCTCCACACGCAAAGAATGCCCCCTTGTGCCCGTCACCTTCCTTGGTATAAACAGATCCTCAGCGAGATATTTGTATTGTCCCCTTATATACTTATACATGGTTATTAGATCGCCCCTCAGTCGTCTTTTTTCTAGACTAAATAATCCTAATTTCGCTAATCTATCTGGGTATTGTAGTTCTCCCATCCCCTTTATTAATTTTGTTGCCCTCCTTTGTACTCTCTCTAGTTCCATTATATCCTTCCTGAGCACCGGTGCCCAAAACTGGACACAGTACTCCATGTGCGGTCTAACTAGGGATTTGTACAGAGGCAGTATAATGCTCTCATCATGTGTATCCAGACCTCTTTTAATGCACCCCATGATCCTGTTTGCCTTGGCAGCTGCTGCCTGGCACTGGCTGCTCCAGGTAAGTTTATCATTAACTAGGATCCCCAAGTCCTTCTCCCTGTCAGATTTACCCAGTGGTTTCCCGTTCAGTGTGTAATGGTGATATTGATTCCCTCTTCCCATGTGTATAACCTTACATTTATCATTGTTAAACCTCATCTGCCACCTTTCAGCCCAAGTTTCCAACTTATCCAGATCCATCTGTAGCAGAATACTATCTTCTCTTGTATTAACTGCTTTACATAGTTTTGTATCATCTGCAAATATCGATATTTTACTGTGTAAACCTTCTACCAGATCATTAATGAATATGTTGAAGAGAACAGGTCCCAATACTGACCCCTGCGGTACCCCACTGGTCACAGCGACCCAGTTAGAGACTATACCATTTATAACCACCCTCTGCTTTCTATCACTAAGCCAGTTACTAACCCATTTACACACATTTTCCCCCAGACCAAGCATTCTCATTTTGTGTACCAACCTCTTGTGCGGCACGGTATCAAACGCTTTGGAAAAATCGAGATATACCACGTCCAATGACTCACCTTGGTCCAGTCTATAGCTTACCTCTTCATAAAAACTGATTAGATTGGTTTGACAGGAGCGATTTCTCATAAACCCATGCTGATATGGAGTTAAACAGTTATTCTCATTGAGATAATCCAGAATAACATCCCTCAGAAACCCTTCAAATATTTTACCAACAATAGAGGTTAGACTTACTGGCCTATAATTTCCAGGTTCACTTTTAGAGCCCTTTTTGAATATTGGCATCACATTTGCTATGCGCCAGTCCTGCGGAACAGACCCCGTCGCTATAGAGTCCCTAAAAATAAGAAATAATGGTTTATCTATTACATTACTTAGTTCTCTTAGTACTCGTGGGTGTATGCCATCCGGACACGGAGATTTATCTATTTTAATCTTATTTAGCCAGTTTCGCACCTCTTCTTGGGTTAGATTGGTGACCCTTAATATAGGGTTTTCATTGTTTCTTGGGATTTCACCTAGCATTTCATTTTCCACCGTGAATACCGTGGAGAAGAAGGTGTTTAATATGTTAGCTTTTTCCTCATCATCTACAACCATACTTTCCTCACAATTTTTTAATGGGCCTACATTTTCAGTTTTTATTCTTTTACTATTGATATAGTTGAAGAACAGTTTGGGATTAGTTTTACTCCCCTTAGCAATGTGCTTCTCTGTTTCCTTTTTGGCAGCTTTAATTAGTTTTTTAGATAAAGTATTTTTCTCTCTATAGTTTTTTAGAGCTTCAATGGTGCCATCCTGCTTTAGTAGTGCAAATGCTTTCTTTTTACTGTTAATTGCCTGTCTTACTTCTTTGTTTAGCCACATTGGGTTTTTCCTATTTCTAGTCCTTTTATTCCCACAAGGTATAAACCGCTTACAGTGCCTATTTAGGATGTTCTTAAACATTTTCCATTTATTATCTGTATTCTTATTTCTGAGGATATTGTCCCAGTCTACCAGATTAAGGGCATCTCTAAGCTGGTCAAACTTTGCCTTCCTAAAGTTCAGTGTTTTTGTGACTCCCTGACAAGTCCCCCTAGTGAAAGACAGGTGAAACTGTACAATATTGTGGTTGCTATTTCCTAGATGCCCGACCACCTGCAGATTTGTTATTCTGTCAGGTCTATTAGATAGTATTAGGTCTAAAAGTGCTGCTCCTCTGGTTGGATTCTGCACCAATTGTGAAAGATAATTTTTCTTGGTTATTAACAGAAACCTCTGGCCTTTATGGGTTTCACAGGTTTCTGTTTCCCAGTTAATATCCGGGTAGTTAAAGTCCCCCATAACCAGGACCTCATTATGGGTTGCAGCTTCATCTATCTGCTTTAGAAGTAGACTTTCCATGATTTCTGTTATATTTGGGGGTTTGTAACAGACCCCAATGAGAATTTTGTTACCATTTTTCCCTCCATGAATTTTGACCCATATGGACTCGACATCCTTATTCCCTTCGCTAATATCCTCCCTTAAAGTGGACTTTAGACAAGACTTTACATAGAGACAAACCCCTCCTCCTCTCCGATTTTTACGATCCTTTCTAAACAGACTGTAACCTTGTAAGTTAACTGCCCAGTCATAGCTTTCATCTAACCATGTCTCGGTTATTCCCACTATGTCAAAGTTACCTGTAGATATTTCTGCTTCTAGTTCTTCCATCTTGTTTGTCAGGCTTCTGGCGTTTGCGAGCATGCAGTTTAGAGGATTTTGTTTTGTTCCAATCTCCTTGCTGTGGATTGTTTTAGAAATGTTCTTACCTCCTCCCTTCTGAGTATGTTTTCCTGGGTCTTCTTTGTTCGAGTCTAATGTTTTTCTTCCCGTCCCCTCTTCTTCTAGTTTAACGCCCTCCTGATGAGTGTAGCGAGTCTTCTGGCGAATGTGTGTTTCCCAGGTTTGTTGAGGTGTAGTCCGTCTCTGGCGAGGAGTCCATCGTACAAGTAATTCACACCGTGGTCCAGGAATCCGAATCCTTGTTGTCTGCACCATCGTCTTAGCTAGTTGTTCGCATCAAAGATCCTGTTCCATCTCCTGGTGCCATGCCCGTCTACTGGAAGGATAGAAGAAAAAACTACCTGTGCATCCAGTTCCTTTACATTCTTCCCCAACTCTTCAAAGTCCTTGCAGATTGTCGGTAGGTCCTTCCTTGCCGTGTCATTGGTGCCAACATGTATCAGAAGAAATGGGTGGACGTCCTTGGAGCAGAAGAGCTTTGGTATCCTATCAGTCACATCCTTGATCATCGCACCTAGAAGGCAGCATACTTCTCTTGCGGTTATGTCCTGTCTGCAGATGGCTGCTTCTGTGCCTCTCAGTAGTGAGTCTCCCACCACCACTCTTCGTTGCTTCTTGGCTGTACTTTCTGTTGTCACTTGTTGCTGTGTGCCCTTTTCTTTTTTGCTTGCTGGTATTGCTTCATCCTTAGGTGTGCCATCTTCATCCTCTACAAAGATTTGATATCGGTTCTTCAGTTGTGTGGTTGGTGATTTCTCCATGGTCTTCTTGCTTCTTTTGGTCACATACTTCCACTCATCTGCTTTTGGAGGTTCTCTGACACTTTTTTCACCTTCTGTGACCAGTAGAGATGGTTCTGTTCTGTCTAGGAAGTCTTCATTCTCTTTGATGAGTTTCAAAGTTGCTATTCTTTCTTCCAGACCCCGCACCTTTTCTTCTAAAAGGGCCACTAGTCTACACTTCTGACAGGTGAAATTGGATTCTTCTTCTGGTCGATCTGTGAACATGTAGCACATGCTGCAGCTCACCATGTAGGTTGTCACATCTGCCATGTTGCTCCTAGATCCTGCTGACTTGCTGTGTGTTTTCCTTCTTGTGTAATCTACTCAGCCAAGCTTTCTTGCAATAATGTCCTACAGGCGCGCGGTTTGGTGATGCTTTCCAAGCAGCTGGTCCCGGCTGTACCCAACGATCTTCTTGCTGAGGGAGACTCTTTGCTTTTCCCAGAAGGCACCTGGAATATGCAAATTATCCTCCTCAAGCTTGAATCCCTTTTACAATTGTATTTGCCCCCTTTTCCACCCATATTCAATATGGGTTCCCTTGTCATCTCACATGATGTTCAATTAGGCCATTGCTTCTCTGCCATGAGTAGCGCATGAGACCGTCACTTCCTGTCCACCCACATCCCGGAAAGGTGTCTGCACGGAGCGGTGCGTTCCACTGACGTCAATGGAACACTTGTTCCCTATACGCACTGTTGCCGCTACACCGGAAGTGACGTCTTCAGCGGCGGAAGTCCCACTCTCATGCACTTGCTGGACACACTGTGAGATGCATTCTCTTCAGCTGCCACCATTGGCCTCTGGAGGATGCCGTGGGATATTTAAATGGTACCTCTAGCACATAACACACTGCCCCCGAAGAAGAGCAGTGAAATGGACCTCGGAGCTTCGGTGCAACAGTTAGCCATATCAATTATGGGTAAGAGGTTTTTCCATCATCCCTTTATATGCACTTGTAGCATTTATTAACTCTTCGAGGAAGACAATTAGAGATGAGCAAATATTTCAATATTCGGTTCAGCTCACCATTGCCGAGTTTGCAATATTCGCCGATTTAATCGTCGGTTTCATCGCCGAATATAATGGAACATACACAGCACAAAAGAAGGTGTTTCCCACGCTGTGTGATAGCATCAGAAACACCAGTGTGGCACTTCTGATCGGTGGTGAAATCATCCCCGCCGGTCAGAGAGCTGCGGTTCCCAAGCTGTCAAAAGACAGCATGAGCGCTCAGTTGTGATCGGATTTATAAAGTTTACCTCCGGTCACTGGTGTCAGGCTGTCAGCTGATGGGACTACAGCTCCCATCAGTAGACACATGCTGCTGCTAGTAACAGTGAGAGCAGGAGCAGTGAATAGGAGTATTCATCAGCCGCTCCTGCACTGTCAATAAATAATTAAACAAAAACCTGTGTGGGTTCCCCTGTATTTTTGATAACAAGCCAGGTAAAACTCACAGGTGGGGGCTGCAGCCCTCAGCTGTCAGCTTCAGCAAGGCTGGTTATCAAGATAGAGAGGTCCCTACTCTGTATTTTATAATAATTTAAATAAATAATTAAAAAAACGGCATAAGGTCCCCCCATTTTTGACAGCCAGCCTTGCTAAAGCAGACAGCTATTCTCAGGCTGGTAATCGGCCATGGATATTGGCCCCCCAGCTGAAAAATAGCAGCCTGCAGCTGCCCAGAAGAAGGAACATGTATTAGATGCTCTAATTCTGGCTCTCTGCCTGGCTCTTCCCATTTGTCCTCTAGCGGTGGCAAGTGAGGTTCATATTTGTGGGGTTGATGTCACCTTTGTATTATCAGGTGACATCAAGGCCACAGCTTAGTAATTAATGGAGAGGTGTCTATAAGACTCCTATCCATTGCTAATCCTATAGTTGTGTGGTAAATAAAGACACAGCCAGAATAAAGTCTTTTATTAGAAATAAGACTAAACACAGTTTTCGATTTTATTTAAAAATAACAAACACAGTTATACTCACCTAACGCCTAATTCCATCGAAGCCCTCATTCTTCTGTAATAAAACAAAAATTAAAAAACAGCAATATACCTCACCTGTCTGTTGTTCTGTCCCGTATCGTAATCCATGTCTGGGGGATTAATAGAATGTAAGTCCGCAAGGACAAGATCCTCTCCCCTCTGTACCAGTCTGTCACTGTAAACTTGTTTACTGTAAACAATATCTATAACTCTGTATGTAACTCCTTTCTCATGTACAGCACCATGGAATTAATGGTGTATATAAATAAATAATAATTAATAGCCGTGTCTCTGTTTACAATGTAACTATGGGGTTAGTAATGGATAGGTGTCTTATAGATGCCTCTCCATTACGAACCTGAGGGCTTGATGTCACCTGACAATACAAAGGTGACATCAACCCCACAAATATGCAAGTGGGAAAAGCAAGGCTAAGTGCAAGGCTAAGTGCTAGAATTTGTGCATCTATAAGATGCGCCATTTCTGGGACAGCTGAGAGCTGATGTTTTTATCCTGGGGGTGCCAATATCCATGACCCCTTCCCAGGCTGTTAATTTCAGCCCACAGCTGTCTGCATAGCGTTTGCTGGTTATTAATTATAGGGGAACCCGACTTCATTTTTTTTTAGGGTCCCTAATTTTACTAGCCAGTAAAGACTAAGTATACAGTTGTGAGCTGACATTAATAGCCTGGGAAGATCCATGGCTATTACCCCCTTCCCAAGCTATAAATATCAGCCCCCAGCTGTTGGCTTTCCCTCTGCTAGATATGAAAATTACATGGGAGCCCATGCTATTTTTTCAGAAAAATAATCTTTTATTAATTAAATACATGTACAGTAAGCTGCACACACTGTACTAATTGTATTTGTCACAGACATCTATATATTGACCTATTCTAGTTGTATTTACTGTATGTAATCCATCTCTTCTATCCTGACGGCTCCTGCAGTGATTTTATGCTACACTGCTGCTGAATTGCCGGCTTTTCTTCAATCTCTCTATGTAATATATATATACATATATATATATATTTACAGTTATGCTCAAAACTTTACATACCCCAGCAGAATTGTTGCTTTCTTGGCCTTTTTTCAGAGAATATGAATGATAACACCAAAACTTTTTCTCCACTCATGGTTAGTGGTTCGGTGAAGCCATTTACTGTCAAACTACTGTGTTTTCTCTTTTTAACTCATAATGACAACTGAAAACCTCCAAATGACCCTGATCAAAAGCTCACATACCCCATTTCTTAATAACATGTATTGCCCCCTTAACATCAATGACAGCTTCCCTCAGTAGGGTTACATATGTGGCCGCTAAATAAGGGGTTGATAAAAATACAGGGCTTACCAGTAAAGGGGGCAAGGTGGGGAGACAGCTGGAAGGTGGACCCCGACGCGCGTTTCGCGGCAGCACAGTGCAAGGGGATAATCTATTTGTGCCTACCAGAACCTTACAATAGCCCCCGACCCCGGTCACATAATATTCGGTGGCTAATCACGGCGGCGCTGTCGGCGCATGCGCACTGCATCCGACAGGTCCTGGCTGTGCAGCACGGCATCACGCCGAGTGCGCATGCGCGGGGAGCAAGAAAAGCACCCAGAGCATGCGCACGGGACAAATAGACGCCGGTCCAAACCAGGACACATCGGGCTGCAGCGCGACGCGCACGGCCACCCATGGTAAATAAAACTGTGACGTGCCACCCCCCAAACCTCAAAAAAGAGACCCTGTGCAGGCATTCCCACATTACAATGTCAAGACAGGACATATATTGAATGATCGATCGTATCACAGTACGGCAAGTCCGAATTTCAGCAAAAGAATTCTTTCATCCATTCCAATAGCAGTAGATGTCCGTCCTAGTAGGTAAAGGAGGAAGTGACACTTCTTGTCCATAGAGCCTAACTTGGATCCCCCCAGGTTGAGGTGGCATCAATCAAAGAGTATTGACAGGGCCAGAAATCATATTCTCAAGAAGAACCTTGGGCACCAGATCTATTAGAATTACTGACAATGCAAAAACAAAAGGAGCATTAAAATTACAAACACAGTAAATTAAAAACAACAACGAACCGGCTGAAGCCAAGAAAAGGGAAAAAGGGGAAAAGGGAGGGAGGGGGGTTTTTGATGGGAGGCAGAAGGTGCATTTATATAAAAAAACAACTCAAGAACAATAGTAGAGCACGGGGATCACAGACTACTCATAGATAGGGAGTGAAGCTAAGTGCTTCATTCAGGCCATTTGGTGACATAGTGTCAAGTTGCACGATCCATTTTGTTTCTATTCGTGCTAAGAGCTTTTTGTTGTCGCCACCACGAATCCCCATATGTAAAGCATCAATCCCCCTCACCTGGAGAAGTTTCGCGTCACATTTATGGTGCAACCTAAAGTGACGGGGAATTGATTTAAGGTCCGATGTGTCAGACACTGTCCTGGCCGCACCAATGTCCCGCACATGCTCACGAACTCGGACTCTAAGTTCCCGAGTAGTTAGCCCCACATACACCAATGGGCAAGGGCATGTAGCATAGTAGATTACGTTGGTTGTGCTACAAGAAATCCGTTGTTTGATTTGGAATTCTTTAGTTCCGTCAGTAGAGGTAAAACTAGAGCAGCTCAGGACATTGGTGCAGGCAAGACAGTGCCCGCACGGAAAGCATCCCCTAATGGGGCCTTTAGTGCCAAATGGGTTTTTCGGCGTGGGAACTACACACCAATAAATCATTTAAATTTTTACATCTCCTAGAGGTCATCTGTGGAAAGGAGCCTAGGGAGTCCGCCAGGGAGGGTTCAGTCCCAAGGACGGACCAATGTTTAGTCAGGATGGAGCGCATATTCCACTCATGATTATAAGTCAAAATAAAGCGGATAGAGCCAGCTCCATCCCGATTTGTCCGTCCACTGGGCGGATGAAAAAAGTCTCACGTGGGGTTTTTTTGGCTCGGTCATAACCATGTTTAACAGATCTCCGACTATATCCCCGAGCCAGAAAACGACTTCTCAAGTCCGAGGCTTGTGCCTTGAACTTGGATTCGGAGGAACAAATTCGTCGACTTCCTGAAGACATCCGCCTGGAAACGCCGATGAGTATCGACCTCCAAGCGGATGTCCAGGAAGTCGACCGTGACATCACTATATGTATATGTGAGTCTGATGTTTGAAGTGTTGTCATTTAATGTACCCATAAAATCCTCGAGCTGGTGTGCGGTCCCATCCCACAAAAAAAGAATATCATCAATGAAGCGATACCAGCACAGCACATGGGAGGCGGCCAGCGGGCCCTCGTCGCCAAAAAGAGATCTCTCCCAGTGACTCAGGAAGAGATTGGCGTACGAGGGCGCGCAGGCCTGGTATGTGTAGTAGTGGGCGACTTAGAGACCCAAAAGCTCTACTTTTGTCTCATCTGACCAGAGAAAATTCTTCCAAAACGTTTTAGGCTTTTTCAGGCAAGTTTTAGCAAACTCCAGCCTGGCTTTTTTATGTCTCGGGGTAAGAAGTGGGGTCTTCCTGGGTCTCCTACCATACAGTCCCTTTTCATTCAGACGCCGACGGATAGTACGGGTTGACACTGTTGTACCCTCGGACTGCAGGGCAGCTTGATCTTGTTTGGATGTTAGTCGAAATTCTTTAGCCAACATCCGCACAATCTTGCGTTGCAATCTCTTGTCAATTTTTCTTTTCCGTCCACATCTAGGGAGGTTAGCCACAGTGCCATGGGCTTTAAACTTCTTGATGACACTGCACACGGTAGACACAGGAACATTCAGGTCTTTGGAGATGGACTTGTAGCCTTGAGATTGCTCATGCTTCCTCACAATTTGGTTTCTCAAGTCCTCAGACAGTTCTTTGGTCTTCTTTCTTTTCTTCATGCTCAATGTGGTACACACAAGGACACAGGACACAGGTTGAGTCAACTTTAATCCATGTCAACTGGATGCAAGTGTGATTTAGTTATTGCCAACACCTGTTAGGTGCCACAGGTAAGTTACAGGTGCTGTTAATTACACAAATTAGAGAAGCATCACATGATTTTTCGAACAGTGCCAATACTTTTGTCCACCCCTTTTTATGTTTGGTGTGGAATTATATCCAATTTGGCTTTAGGAAAATTCTTTTTGTGTTTTTTCATTTAAGACAAAGTAAGGTGGAGCCGCATATTCATTCCTGTAGTGAGCGGTCCCACGTGACCGCTTACTACAGGAAGAAGCTGCGGGCGCCGGAGACCATCTGTCCGGGAGAAGCTGCAGGGACCACGCCAGAGCAGGTTAGTATTTTATAGTCACCTGTCCGCGTTCCACCCGCCAGGTGCCGCTTGTTCTTCCCGTCCTCTTACTGTGACTGTTCAGGTCAGAGGGCGCGATGATGTATTAGTGTGTGCGCCGCCCTCTGCCTGAACAGTCAGTGCGGAGAGACGGGACGCTGAGGAGCAGCGGGCAGCAAGCAAGGTGGGTATGTCTTTTTTTATTGCAGCAGCAGCATTACATATGGCACCGCTATACGAGGGGCGATCCAAAAGTAATGATAATCGGTTATTTCTATTGCACACAGAAATTAAAATAAAATGTTTTCTTCTCTCTTAGGTACCCACTAGTCCAGGAAAAAAAATTACTTAAATAGACCACAATTTCCGGGAGCTACATTCATTTGAATATGAACTGCCGAGGAGTGAACATCAAAATGGAAAAAAACGAGCTCAGAGCTGTCATCAAATACCTCTGCTTGAAAAAAATGACTAACAAAGACATACACAGCGACTTGGTGGAAACATTGGGGGACTCTTCTCCATATTCCACAGTTGCACGCTGGGCCAAGGAATTTAAGCTGGGAAGAACATCGACGGAAAATGAACATCGTGAAGGACGCCCATCCACGTCCCTCAATGAAGAAAACGTGAAAAAAGTTGAAGAAGTTGTATTGGCAGATCGAAGAGTGACTATCAGGCATGTAGCTGAGGTCACAGGGATCTCATATGGCAGTATTCAAAGAATCCTTGCAAAAGAATTGCATATGAGAAAGGTCTCCGCGCGTTGGGTGCCAAAAATGTTAACCGACGAACAAAAGAAGAAACGAGTTGACATTTCAATAGCAAATCTCGAAAAGTTCCAAGCAGACAAGGAAAATTTTTTGTCACGTTTTTTGACCATGGACGAGACCTGGATCCACCACTTTGATCCCGAAACTAAACAACAATCGATGACATGGAAACGAGCCGACGAACCGACGCCGAAGAAATTCAAAGTGTCAAGCTCAGCAGGAAAGGTTATGGCGTCCGTTTTTTGGGACGCTGAAGGAATTATTATGGTGGACTATTTGGAGAAGGGAGCCACTATTACGGGCTCCTACTACGCAGAACAAATAAGAAGATTGCGGGAGGCTATCAAGGAGAAAAGGCGCAGCAAACTGCGGGCTGGAGTGTTGTTTCACCAAGATAACGCGCCGGCTCACAAAGCTGCTGTTGCCATGGCTACCATTCAAGAAGCGGGCTTTGAACTGGTGGAACACCCCCCCTATTCACCAGATCTAGCCCCCAGTGACTTCTTTCTCTTTCTTCGGCTCAAGGAACACCTCCGGGGCAAGAAATTTGACGACAATAGCGACGTGATAACCGCTGTTGGGGATTTGTTTGAGGGTCAAGATCAAGAATTTTTTTCGAAGGGAATTCTAAGTTTAGAAAAGAGATGGACTAAATGTATAGACTTGTTAGGAGACTATGTAGAAAAATAAATTTATTTTTTGACTATATTCATTGTGTTTAGTATTGATTATCATTACTTTTGGATCGCCCCTCGTATATGGATCATCTTATGGGGCAATAATGAAATGTATGGAGCATTCTATATGGCACCGCTATATATGGATCATCTTATGGGGTAATAATGAAATGTATGGAGCATTCTATATGGCACAGCTTTATATGGAGCATCTATGAGGCAATAATGAAATGTATGGAGCATTCTATATGGCACAGCTTTATATGGAGCATCTATGGGGCAATAATGAATTGTATGGAGCATTCTATATGGCACAGCTATATATGAGCATCTATCGGGCAATAATGAATTGTATGGAGCATTCTATATGGCACAGCTATATATGGAGCATCTTATGGGGCAATAATGAAATGTATGGAGCATTCTATATGGCACAGTTTAAAATGGAGCATCTTATGGGGCCATAATGAACTGTATGCAGCATTACATGGGGCATATTTTTCTATGGAGCATCTTATGGGCACATCATCAACTTTATGGAGCATTACATGGGCCCATCATCAACTTTATGGAGCATTATATGGGCCCATCATCAACTGTATGGGGCATTATATGGGCCCATCATCAACTTTATGGAGCATTATATGGGCCCACCATCAACTGTATGGAGCATTATATGGGCCCATCATGAACTTTATGGAGCATTATATTTTTGAAATTTACCGGTAGCTGCTGCATTTTCTACCCTAGGCTTATACTCGAGTCATTAAGTTTTTCCAGTTTTTTGTGGCAAAATTCGGGGGGTCGGCTTATACTCGGGTCGGCTTATACTCGAGTATATACGGTAGTTATTTCTGAAATCAATGAAGCTATAAGCAAGCAAAAAATATGAGGAAAAGCAGGGGTTTGGAGGCCAACTACATGCAATTTTTTAACAGGAGTAAAGACAAATCACAAAATTTGATTTGCAAAGTGTCAATATTTTCCATGCTGAACAATATTATTAAATAAAAATATAAAAGCTTCTTTTTGATCAATGTTTACCTGGTCTTACATATTGTAAATACGGGTTGATAAATAAATGGCTTGTTAACAAGTGGAGTTAAGAGCAAGAGTTGTTGCTGCTGATTTTGACGACTGGTTGAAGGTTTCATTTAGCAGCATTTTGTTTTGAGTGTTATTGTGGTGCATGTGATTCATGAACTTACTGTGCCACAAGACCAGGCTTCCCTAGGAGGTGGCGTAGCTAAGTGGCTACCTGATGTTCACTGCTTGTCCTGATGGTGGAGTCAGGCTTGAGCTGCAAGTATCCACCAGGTACCACTCCTAGGCAGTTCCTGGTACTGCAGATGCTGACCCCAGGGGTCAGATATGCAGACATAGATAAGACTCAGGTTACATTGACTAAGAGGTTTAGGATCCACAGGTAAAACAGATAGGCTTAGATACACAGCTCAGCAAACAGTAACACACAGGATAGGATTAGATACACAGTAACAGTGCGCGGTGGTCGGCACTCATAGCAAGTGAGTAAGGCCGGAGTCACACTAGTGAGTTTTACGGACGTATAAGCGCAGAAAATACGTCCAGAAAATACGCATTGCACACGGCCCAATGATTCTTTATGGGGCTGCTCCTATCTGCAGTATATTACGCATCCGTATTATACGGTATTGTACGGCCGTAGAAAATCACAGCATGCTGTTTGTCAGCGTATTGTGCAAAAAATACGCCAATGAAAGTCTATGGGGGCGCGCAAAATACGGAATGCATGCGGACCATGCGTGTGACTTGCGAGAAATACGCTAGACTCTGGCAGGTGCAATGAAATGTCCCAAGGCCTCAATCAGGAAGCTGAGACATGCTAATTAGCTGAAAAAGCCAGACAGAGATCCCGGAAGTCTGCCTCCACAGAGTCTGAATCAGCATGGCTACACGGAGTCTGAATCAGCATGGCTACCATAATAAATATTGACATGCTCATCATTATGGTCCAGGAAAGGCCTGAAATTTGGGACCAGAGAGATCTCAACTATGCCAACAGGGTCCAAAAAGAGGCAGCATGGAGGAGTATATGTGGGTCCCTATTCCCAAATTATGATCAGCGGCCACGTGAGGCACAGAGGCAAATAAGTAAGTACACTCATGTTTGTAATTTTAAGAATGGAGGGCACCACCTTTTATATAACCAATAAACAGGATGTCCTGAATCTCCCTCAACATGAAAAAAGTCACCATAGAACCACATAGAAAAAAGGCATGTTGTATAGGAGATCAACAGGACTAAATGGTAAACAAAATATCAAAAGTTTTTATTGCACAACATAGTAAGCAAACAACACCATTAAACTTCATCAGGGGAAAGTATGTCCGCTTGCACAAACTTGTGATTTATATACAACTTACATAATACTAGGATCAGCCTCAGCTGAGAATGGAGCATCGGACCTGGGACCAGAAGTGGTAACGGCGTTGTTGTCTGTTTGTACATTGATCTTTATGTGAATCAGCAGTACCTAACTCCTTTTAAGTAATTTTAAAATTATTTTTAGGTATTGCATATATTAATTTCTGGAACAACATTAATTCCATTGTGCTGTATATGAGAAACAGGTTACATACAGGGTTATTATAGACTAGCTATTGAACCCGGTCTACGCCCGGGTGGTGAGCATTTATATTGGTATATGGTCTCCATCCTGGTATGTGCTGCTCCATCCTGCGTCCCCATCCTGTCATGTGTTGCTCCATCCTGCGTCCCCATCCTGTCATGTGCTGCTCCATCCTGCGCCCCCATTCTGTCATGTGCTGCTCCATCCTGCATCCCCATCCTGTCATGTGCTGCTCCCATCCTGCGCCCCCGTTCTGTCATGTGCTGCTCCCATCCTGCACCCCCGTTCTGTCATGTGCTGCTCCCATCCTGCGCCTCCATTCTGTCATTTGCTGCTCCCATCCTGTCATGTGCTGCTCCCATCCTGCGCCTCCGTTCTGTCATGTGCTGCTCCCATCCTGCGCCCCCGTTCTGTCATGTGCTGCTCCCATCCTGCGCCCCCGTTCTGTCATGTGCTGCTCCCATCCTGCGCCTCCATTCTGTGATTTGCTGCTCCCATCCTGTCATGTGCTGCTCCCATCCTGCGCCCCCATTCTGTCACGTGCTGCTCCCATCCTGCGCCCCCGTTCTGTCATGTGCTGCTCCCATCCTGCGCCTCCGTTCTGTCATTTGCTGCTCCCATCCTGTCATGTGCTGCTCCCATCCTGCGCCCTCGTTCTGTCATGTGCTGCTGCCATCCTGCACCCCCGTTCTGTCATGTGCTGCTCCCATCCTGCAGCACCTTTCTTTAATTTGCTGCTCCCATCCATATGCCCCATACGCTGCTCCATAAGATGCTCCATAGTATATGCCCCGTATCAGGTGGCATAAGTAACAAATAGCTGTGGCATGAAGTGCCACAGCCTCATGCCACAGCAATTTGTTACTTGCGCCACCTGATTCCTTTCCGCCGCCATTTTCTTGGTCCTCCTGCTGGCGGAATCGGCGCCTGTGCAGTCCGCACTTTCCGGCGCCATTTTCTTGAAGACACACCTGCAGTGTGTCTTCAAGAAAATGGGGCCGGCAGTGTGTCTTCAAGAAAATGGCGCCGGAAAGCGCGGACTGCGCAGGCGCCGATTCTGGCAGCAGGACCAAGAAAATGGCGGCGGAAAGAAATCAGGTGGCGTAAATAACAAATTGCTGTGGCATGAAGTGTCACAGCTTCATGCGACAGCAATTTGTTACTTACGCCATTCCTTTCCGCCCATTTTCTTCGTCCTCCTGCTGCCGGAATCGGCACCTGCGGCACAGTCCACGCTTTCCGGCGCCATTTTCTTGAAGACACACTCCGGCTCCACTGCAGGTGTGTCTTCAAGAAAATGGCGCCGGAAAGCGCGGACTGCGCAGGCGCCGATTCCTGCTGCCGGAATCGGCGCCTGCGCAGTCCGCGCTTTCCGGCGCCATTTTCTTGAAGACACACTCCGGCTCCTCTGCCTGTGACTGGTCAGAGGGCGGCGCCGGCGTGCATTAAGCGCGTCATCGCGCCCTCTGAATTGTCACAGCAGAGGAGCCGGGAGACGGAGCCGCACGCAGCGCTGGAACGGGGAAAGGTGAATATACTTACCCTCCTGGCGGTCCCTGTTCATCAATATCAGCTGAGGAGCAATCATGTATGCGGGTAAAATTGTGCAAAATAACACAGGCTTTTATGACTTCATTCACTGTAGCCTCACTGAGCTGAATGGCAGACTGGAGGAGACGCCATTTGGCCGTCAGAATCCCAAAGGAGCACTCCACCAGTCTCCACGCCCTGGAAAGCCGCAAATTAAATACCCTCCGTCGGTGGTCCAGGTTGCGCCGGGAATAAGGCATCATGACGTGCCTCGTCAGTTGGAACGCCTCATCTCCAACAAGAACAAAAGGCACTGCTTCCGCATTGGAGCCTGGGAATTGTTGTGGTGGTTGGAGGTCTAACTGGTTGTCACATAGCCGCCGACCCATAATGGATGAATTGAAGACCCTAGAGTCTCCAGTTCGGCCATAGGCCCCAATATCTACAATTATAAACCTGTAGCTACTGTCAACTACTGCTAACAGAACTACAGAGAAAAACTGCTTATAATTGTAGAATTGGGAGCCAGAGTTCGGCTGCTTACGCACCCTGATATGTTTCCAATCCACGGCTCCAATGCAGTTTGGGAAGTCACAAGTGTTCTGGAAACCAAGGGCTATTTTGAGCCAATCAGCCTGTTTTGGCTCAGGCATCACAAGTTCCTGGAGTTTAGCCCATATTTGACTACAGGTTGACCGCACAATCCCCAAAATTGTCGACCTCCCAATCAGAAACTCCAGGTGTAGTCCCGCATATGACAAGCCAGTGGACAGGAAGCTGAAAGTGAAAAAAAAAAGTAGATAGTGTCGTAGCTGTTTTTCGTTCTGACCCAAATGTCAGCTGACAGATCACCAGTGAGACCAAATTGTGGAGTTAAGCCCGTCATTTTACAAGCGCGCTTGGAGACAAAAAGATATCTCACACATATCCTGTGAGCAAGTCACTTTTATCTGAAGTAAAAGAGCAAGAAGCAATATTTTATACCATTTACAACATATGTGATTCTCAATGCAATTCATGTAGCCCCCACCATCACCCAGGGTCATACTGACCTTTATTCTCTCATGTACCCGGAGCATGTTGTGACTGACTATTGGGAACATACATGATAAGAAGTACAGTCTCCTTGAAGAGGAGACCGTCAGACTACTGAGTCAACAGATTCTAGTAATTCTAACACTTAAAGGCAAAAGGCACTTAAAGGCAAGGTAGTTAAAGGCAAACTACTAACCCTTCTATATCAATTTCCCCCTTTTGTAAATGGTATAACCTCTGCTACGGGGTCAGATGATGTCCACAAAGGAGCTACTGTCTCATGGGTCTAATACCCACAAGGGGACTTCCTACCTGCTTCACCCATCCACCCTCAGTGTGGACACTCACCTCCCAAGTCAACAGTGGCCATACGGGGCCTATGATATACTACAGAAGGTTCAGCCTTAGGTTTTTTTTTCTACACATACATTATTCCATAGCTTAGGTAATACATATATTAGCGCTTTTATGGCTACATAAAAGAATAAGCAAAGCAACAAAATTTGCATACAAGTCTGTAAAATACCAAAAATAATCCATCCGCTAGGCCGCTAAGCCAATTGGCTGGATTTAAAAAGGAGTCTCTATATTGTATTAGTCTCATTAACCCCTTCATGACCCAGCCTATTTTGACCTTAAAGACCTTGCCGTTTTTTGCAATTCTGACCAGTGTCCCTTTATGAGGTAATAACTCAGGAACGCTTCAATGGATCCTAGCGGTTCTGAGATTGTTTTTTCGTGACATATTGGGCTTCATGTTAGTGGTAAATTTAGGTCAATAAATTCTGTGTTTATTTGTGATAAAAACGGAAATTTGGCGAAAATTTTGAAAATTTCGCAATTTTCACATTTTGAATTTTTATTCTGTTAAACCAGAGAGGTATGTGACACAAAATAGTTAATAAATAACATTTCCCACATGTTTACTTTACATCAGCACAATTTTGGAAACAAAATTTTTTTTTGCTAGGAAGTTATAAGGGTTAAAATTTGACCAGCGATTTCTCATTTTTACAACGAAATTTACAAAACCATTTTTTTTAGGGACCACCTCACATTTGAAGTCAGTTTGAGAGGTCTATATGGCTGAAAATACCCAAAAGTGACACCATTCTAAAAAATGCACCCCTCAAGGTGCTCAAAACCACATTCAAGAAGTTTATTAACCCTTCAGGTGCTTCACAGCAGCAGAAGCAACATGGAAGGAAAAAATGAACATTTAACTTTTTAGTCACAAAAATGATTTTTCAGCAACAATTTTTGTATTTTCCCAATGGTAAAAGGAGAAACTGAACCACGAAAGTTGTTGTCCAATTTGTCCTGAGTACGCTGATACCTCATATGTGGGGGTAAACCACTGTTTGGGCACACGGCAGGGCTTGGAAGGGAAGGAGCACCATTTGACTTTTTGAATGAAAAATTGGCTGCACTCTTTAGCGGACACCATGTCAAGTTTGGAGAGCCCCCGTGTGCCTAAAAATTGGAGCTCCCCCACAAGTGACCCCATTTTGGAAACTAGACGCCCCAAGGAACTTATCTAGATGCATAGTGAGCGCTTTAAACCCCCAGCTGCTTCACAAATTGATCCGTAAAAATGAAAAAGTACTATTTTTTCACAAAAAAAATTCTTTTAGCCTCAATTTTTTCATTTTCACATGGACAACAGGATAAAATGGATCCTAAAATTTGTTTGGCAATTTCTCCTGAGCACACCGATACCTCACATGTGGGGGTAAACCACTGTTTGGGCACATGGTAAGGCTCGGAAGGGAAGGAGCGCCATTTGACTTTTTGAATGAAAAATTATCTCCATCGTTAGCGGACACCATGTCGCGTTTGGAGAGACCCTGTGTGCTTAAACATTGGAGCTCCCCCACAAGTGACCCCATTTTGGAAACTGGACCCCCCAAGGAACTTATCTAGATGCCTAGTGAGCACTTTAAACCCTCAGGTGCTTCACAAATTGTTCCGTAAAAATGAAAAAGTGCTTTTTTTTTCACAAAAAATTTCTTTTCGCCTCAATTTTTTCATTTTCACATGGGCAATAGGATAAAATGGATCCTAAAATTTGTTGAGCAATTTCTCCCGAGTACGCCGATACCTCATATGTGGGGGTAAACCACTGTTTGGGCACACGGCAGGGCTCGGAAGGGAAGGCGCGCCTTTTGACTTTTTGAATGGAGAATTAGCTCCATTTGTTAGCGGACACCATGTCGCATTTGGAGAGCCCCTGTGTGCCTATGCAATGGAGCTCCCCCACAAGTGACCCCATTTTGGAAACTAGACCCCCCAAGGAACTTATCTAGATGCATACTGAGCACTTTAAACCCCAAAGTGCTTCACAGAAGTTTATAATGCAGGGCCATGAAAATAAAAAATAATTTTTCTTTTCTCAAAAATGATTTTTTAGCCTGGAATTTCCTATTTTGCCAATGGTAATAGGAGAAATTGGACCACAAATGTTGTTGTCCAGTTTGTCCTGAGTATGCTGATACCCCATATGTGGGGGTAAACCACTGTTTGGGCGCACGGGAGGGCTCAGAAGGGAAGGCACGCCATTTGGCTTTTTAAATGGAAAATTAGCTCCAATCATTAGCGGACACCATGTCGCGTTTGGAGAGCCCCTGTGTGCCTAAACATTAGAGATCCCCCACAAATGACCCCATTTTGGAAACTAGACCCCCAAAGGAACTAATCTAGATGTGTGGTGAGCACTTTTAACCCTCAAGTGCTTCACAGAAGTTTATAACGCAGAGCCATGAAAAAAAAAAAAAATCTTTTCTCAAAAATGATTTTTTAGCCCGCAATTTTTTATTTTCCCAAGGGTAACAGGAGAAATTTGACCCCAAAAGTTGTTGTCCAGTTTCTCCTGAGTACGCTGATACCCAATATGTGGGGGTAAACCACTGTTTAGGCACATGTTGGGGCTCGGAAGTGAAGAAGTGACGTTATGAAATGCAGACTTTGATGGAATGCTCTTCGGGCGTCACGTTGCGTTTGCAGAGCCCCTGATGTTGCTAAACAGTAGAAACCCCCCACAAGTGACCCCATTTTGGAAACTAGACCCCGAAAGGAACTTATCTAGATATGTGGTGAGCACTTTCAACCCCCAAGTGCTTTACAGAAGTTTATAATGCAGAGCCGTGAAAATAATAAATACGTTTTCTTTCCTCAAAAATAATTTTTTAGCCCAGAATTTTTTATTTTCCTAAGGGTTACAGGAGAAATTGGACCCCAAAAGTTGTTGTCCAGTTTCTCCTGAGTAAGCTGATACCCCATGTGTGAGGGTAAACCACTGTTTGGGCACACGTCGGGGCTCAGAAGGGAAGTAGTGACTTTTGAAATGCAGACTTTGATGGAATAGTCTGCGGGCGTCACGTTGCGTTTGCAGAGCCCCTGGTGTGCCTAAACAGTAGAAACCCCACACAAGTGACCCCATTTTGGAAACTAGACCCCCCAAGGAACTTATCTAGATATGTGGTGAGCACTTTGAACCCCCAAGTGCTTCACAGACGTTTACAACGCAGAGCCGTGAAAATAAAAAATCATTTTTCTTTCCTCAAAAATGATGTTTTAGCAAGCAATTTTTTATTTTCTCAAGGGTAACAGTAGAAATTGGACCCCAGTAATTGTTGCGCAGTTTGTCCTGAGTATGCTGGTACCCCATATGTGGGGGTGAACCACTGTTTGGGCACACGTCGGGGCTCGGAAGTGAGGGAGCACCATTTGACTTTTTGAATACAAGATTGGCTGGAATCAATGGTGGCGCCATGTTGCGTTTGGAGACCCCTGATGTGCCTAAACAGTGGAAACCCCTCAATTCTAACTCCAACACACCCCTAACCCTTATCCCAACTGTAGCCATAACCCTAATCACAACCCTAACCCCAACACACCCGTAACCCCAACACACCCCTAACCCTAACCACAACCCTAATTCCAACCCAACCCTAGCCCTAAGGCTATGTGCCCCCGTTGTGGATTCGTGTGAGATATTTCCGCACCATTTTTGAAAAATCCGCGGGTAAAAGGCACTGCGTTTTACCTGCGGATTTACCGCGGATTTCCAGTGTTTTTTGTCCGGATTTCACCTGCGGATTCCTATTGAGGAACAGGTGTAAAACGCTGCGGAATCCGCACAAAGAATTGACATGCTGCGGGAAATACAACGCAGCGTTTCCGCGCGGTATTTTCCGCAACATGGGCACAGCGGATTTGGTTTTCCATATGTTTACATGGTACTGTAAACCTGATGGAACACTGCTGCGAATCCGCAGTGGCGAATCCGCAGCGGCCAATCCGCAGCCAAATCCGCACCGTGTGCACATAGCCTAATTCTAAAGGTATGTGCACACGCTGCGGAAAACGCTGCGGATCCGCAGCATTTTCCCATGAGTTTACAGTTCAATGCAAACCTACGGGAAACAAAAATCGCTGTGCCCATGCTGCGGAAAAACTGCACGGAAACGCAGCAGTTTACATTCCGCAGCATGTCGCTTCTTTCTGCGGATTCCGCAGCGGTTTTACAACTGCTCACATAGAAAATCGCAGTTGTAAAACCGCATTGAAATGCGCAGAAAAAACATGGTAAATCCGCCATAAATCCGCAGCGGTTTAGCACTGCGGATTTATCAAATCCGCAGCGGAAAAATCCGCAGAGGACCAGAATACGTGTGCACATACCGAAACCCTAACCCTACCCCTAACCCTACCCCTACCCCTAACCCTACCCCTAACCCTACCCCTAACCCTACCCCTAACCCTACCCCTAACCCTAACCCTACCCCTAACCCTAACCCTAACCCTAGTTCTTACCCCAACCTTAGTGGAAAAAAAAAAAAAAAAAATTTATTGTCCCTACCTATGGGGGTGACAAAGGGGGGGGTGTCATTTACTTTTTTTTTTATTTTGATCACTGAGATAGATTATATCTCAGTGATTAAAATTCACTCTGGAACGAATCTGCCGGCCGGCAGATTTGGCGGGCGCACTGCACATGCGCCCGCCATTTTGGAAGATGACGGCGCCCAGGCAGAAGACGGACGGGACCCCGGCTGGATCGGTAAGTATGACGGGGTGGGGGGGGACCACGGGGGGGCGTCGGAGCACGGGGGGGTGGATCGGAACACGGGGGGGGGGGGTGGATTGGAGCACGGACTGGGGGAACGCTGTGCGGGCAGGCGGATCGGAGCACGGGGGGGGGATCGCTGTGCGGGGGGGGTGATCGCTGTGCGGGGGGGGGTGATCGGAGTGCGGGGGGGTTTGATTAGAGCACGGGGGGTGTGATTGGAGCACGGGGGGAGCGGGCAGGAGGACGGGGGAGCGGAGCACAGGACCGAGGAGAGCGGACCACAGATCGGGGGGCTGGGGGGGCGATCGGAGGAGTGGGGTGGGTGCACATTAGTGTGTCCAGCCATGGCCGATGATATTGCAGCATCGGCCATGGCTGGATTGTAATATTTCACCATTTTTTTAGGTGAAATATTACAAATCGCTCTGATTGGCAGTTTCACTTTCAACAGCCAATCAGAGCGATCGTAGCCACGAGGGGGTGAAGCCACCCCCCCTGGGCTAAACTACCACTCCCCCTGTCCCTGCAGATCGGGTGAAATGGGAGTTAACCCTTTCACCCGATCTGCAGGGACGCGATCATTCCATGACGCATATGCTGCGTCATGGGTCGGAATGGCACCGACTTTCATGACGCAGCGTATGCGTCAAAGGTCGGGAAGGGGTTAAGAGCCTTAAGGAACCACGAAAATCTGAGTCCAAGTCTCACTTGTGCATGCAGTGTGGTGTTAATACCTTCCTTGGGTCCTGGGGTAAGGCTAAGTACAGCATAGTCCTTGCAGATACTGGGCTGTGTGCACAGATCCAACAGTCCAGCAGTTTTAGTCCTTCCGCGTCTTTTATAAGAAAAGCAAGATGTTGAATAAGTTTGTTTATCCAGTGTCTCTGTAAGATGCAAACATCCTACCACAGCCAGCAAGGTGATTAGGACAACAGTCATTCTGCTGGTGAAAAGATCTTTTTGCAGTGACTGGCAAGGATCCAGGTGGGCTTTCCCTCAAGTTTCCCTGAGGTGAATGTGGTCAGCTGGACTTTAAAACAGGCCGTCAAACCGTGGATCTAGGCTCCTTCTCACGTGTCTGTGTATGACCACCAATCACCTGGATTCAGCTGATGTACGTCTGTGTATGACCACCAATCACCTGGATTCAGCTGATATACGTCTGCACTGGCATTAGGATCTGGAATGGATGAAAACACATGTTTATGCACCACATTAAGTCTTTTCTGTAAGGCCTGGACATGGGCTGTCATAGCACCGTGTTGCTTTTGTAGCACCTGTGGGAAGTACAGACCAGCCTCTGGCAAACTACTAAACAGGACTTCAAAAGGACACAAGCCTGTCTTTCTATTTGGAGTGTGTGTGACTGAAAAGAGTGCAAGAGACAAACACTCTACCCCGCTCTTTCCTTTGTCTGCCATGGCCTTTGATTTTCCAGTTTAAGTGTCCCATTTAGTCTCATCACTTTCCCACTACTTTGTGGTCTATATGGTGCATGATATGCTTCCTGTACTCCCAGGACCTGCATGACTTCCCTCATTATTTCTCCCGTGAAGTGTGTGTCCCTATCGCTGTCTATGGTTTCTAGGACACCATACCTGCAGATCAGTTTTTTTCATGAGTTTGTCTGCAGTTGCTTTAGTATTTGCACATTTTACCAGATAGGCTTCCAGCCAACCAGAGAAGAGATCTACACATACTAGGATATTTTTCACACACTCCTACCTTGGGTAGCTGTATGTAGCCAGTCTGCAGTCTCTGAAACGGGTAGAGAGGCCTGAGTGTCGCTTTCTTAGGGATTTTTACTGTTTTACCTGGGTTGTGCTGTGCACAGATGAGGCATGACTGTACGAGCTTTGCGGCTGCGTAACTGAAACCAGGAGCGATCCAGAAGGCATCTTGTGTTGCTTGCGCCATGATTGGGAGCAGGGATCTTGGTATATACGATTTATCCTGATTCTCCCATACTCTTTCTGAGTTCAGCTCAGCTCCCATTCTCCCAGTGTTCCTTCTCTGTTTGGGCAGCTGGAGGGATTTCAGGACATCTAGGCTCAGTGTGGCTGGAATACTCTGACTCCCCGCCACCGTCCACTGCTCCCTAGGCCGCCTTGCTGCTACTTTAGCAGCCTCGTCCGTCCTTCTGTTGCCCTTTTCCTCCACAGAGTCACCGTCCGTGTGTGCTTTTTACCTTGACGATGCCAACCTGGACTGATAACGTCAATGCCTCCACTAATTGTTTCACCAGCTCTGCATTTTTAATGGGCTTACCGGCTGATGTAAGAAACGTTCTGCTTCTTCAGATAGGGCAATAATCATGGGATATTCCCCATGCACAATTCGAATCTGTGTAACTGTTAGCGACTTTATCTGCAGCAACTCTACACGCCTCAGTGAGTGCCTTCAACTCTGCCTCCTGCCCCGACATGTGAGGAGCGAGTGGTTCAGCTCGGATTACCTCATGTGAGGATACTACTGCATATCCAATGTAGAGTCGCTCATTCTGGTGGTATCTGCAGCCATCTACAAAAATAAAAAAAACCCCTCAAAATATGCATTAGGAACAGGTTTTTTTCCTTCCCACGAACATATGTAAAACCCATTGTCTCCTGACTCATCAGTTCCTATGCAGTCATGTTCGTGCGTCATGTCAACGTCATGTCATGTTCTCTTTCCCACCTGCCAATGCTGTCACCAATTCCCCCTTTTCTGAATCCACAGGCAGATGAGTGGCTGGATTCAGAATATTATGTCTTTTGAGGGTGACATATTCAGGAATTAGTATTAGAGCACATTCAAGTCTGATCTGTCTATCCATTGACAATTTGTTTTGGTTGAACTTGTACGAGTATGGCATTAATGTCACGTGGGGAACAAAATTGTCAAAAAGAAAAAGTCAGTGTGATTTCACATGCCTTTCAGTAATACAGCAGCTCTTACAGCACGTACACATGTAGAAGACCCTCTAATCACTGGGTCTAATTGTGCTAGTAAGCTATCGGTCTCTGTTTCTTTCCATGTTGTAGTGTCAGTACTGCGGTAGCATGTCCACCCTGCTCTGTGAAAAATAAGAAAAATGGCTGATCATAGTTTGGAATGTCTGACACAATGAGCAGCTTGAGAGAGTGGAAAGAGTCAATTGCTTCTTGAGTGAGATTGTAGGGTTCTGATGGCAAACAGTCATAGAGTGGGTGCATCATTTGTGAAGCAGACCTTATCCAAGGCCTACAGTAGGTCACCAAATCTAGAAAAGTGCGTAGATGCTGGTGTGACCTGGGTAAAGGGAGATTTGTATTGCCTGTTTTCTGTCTTCAGTCAGGTGTCTTGTACCTTCAGCAATACAATGTCCTAAAAATGTCACCTTTTGTTTGCAATCACGTGAGACTCTGCAACCCTTTTCTGCCAAAAACACAGCAAGGAAACTGTAGACATGGTCTAGGCAGCAGAGCAAGAGGTCATCCACGTACTGTAGTAGTACAATCTGTGGATGAGGTGGTTGACACTGCTCAAGAGTCCCTGCCATCGCTGTTGAATAGATGGTTGGGGAGTTCTTTCCCCCTTTGTGGGAGGACCGTCCAACAGTATTGTTTACCTTCGTGAGTGAAAGAAAAAAAAGATACTGACAGTCAGAGTGCAGTGGTACAGAGAAGAATGCATTTGCCAAATCAATAACGGTGAAACATTTTGACGTCGCGGGGATCTGTGACCATACGGTGTGTGTATTAGGGACAGTTGAGGTCACACTCACTGTAACATCATTAATAGCTCGTTAGTCATGAACTATTCTGTAAGTGTCAGGGGAACCCTTGGGTCCTTTTTTTTTCTTAATGGGATACAAAGGGGTGTTGCAGGGGGAATATCTTTGCACTAGAATCCCTGCCTTAACCTACTCTTTAATATTCCTGCTCAGGGCCATTGATTTGACTAGACTTAAGGGGTATTGCCTTAACCAAAGAGGAGTGATTCCTTCTCTTGATTTATCATGACAGGGGGAATGGGCAGCCGACCCATATCAGATTTTCCCCTTGCCCAAACGGTGTCTGGTACCTGACTCTTTTCCCTGTCCTCAGACATTCTGGTGTCAGGTGTTACTTTCACTACTCTTGCCATATACACCATTTCTGCAATATTACACAAGTGTTTATATAAGTCACACATTAATGTCCGAATATTTATACCCGTATTTGATTAGGTAGAGTATCCCTTAAAAAAAACTAAATTTGATTCACAAAATGTTACCAAAAGAAAATTATATATATATAATTACGAAAGATACTGAGTCATAAAACGGGGGAGCACAATGCCATAGGCCACAGCAAAGCACAAGCTTATTCTAAGAAAGTAACAGCCCTATATAAATCCATAACTAACGGTTCCAAATACAAAAAGAAGGGATTTGAAAAATACCAAATATCGATGTCAGTTGCCTGCGATAAGGTATAAGAACTGGAAAAAACAAATAAACAGTGACTATGGTTTGAGCCAATATAATGAATGGCTAAAAAACTATATATCATATGAAGACAACCTAGAAATACACAGTAACTATACCATCTTTGTGTAAGGAGACTACTAAAACTGGCAAATGAATGGAATTAAGTATAACTACAATAGGGCATGATTTACCTGTGGTATAATGTGCACGTGGAAGACCCTGGCGTCCCTCTGCCCTAAGTGTTTATATGAACGTGGACTTGTAACTGTAATACCCTCAGGAGAGCACTGTATAGTGCCTAGAGAGCACTCAACTCTGCTCCCAGCAAATTCATAGGGGTATTGTCACTAACAATAAGTTTGTAAGCACCTCTTGGCTGTCTCGTGACTCTAGTCTTTTCTTGTTTAGTCATAGGGGCTTCAGTCGCTTGTCCCCCTACCCTCACGTATTCCACAGTCTCGTCAGTAATCATGTCTGGCAGTATCAGGTCTTTGTGTACTAGTCCCAGCTGCCCCAGTGTTGGTCAAGAATTCTGTCTATTTCCCTCCCAGCATTGGTATGGTGGTCCTCAAGGCAGGACCAGGTCCGGAGGGGACAAGAACAGGGCACACATTTGTCACTGGGTTGTCAGTTTCCTAGTCTGAATGTGAAGGAGGTGGAAGATTGGTCTGAGTGTCCATTTTCTCCACAATTCCAGCACTTCACTGTTTCTAAGTCCTTAGGTCCCTTACTACGTCTCTACTGTTTTCCTCATTTTCCAGCATACATGACACGTCGTCTTATTGTCCTAGTTTCTTCAACTCCTTTAGCAACCTTTTGGAGGTCTTTGGATCTACATTTCTCCATTTAGGTCTGGCTGTCTGTACTGCGTCTCGTAAGCCTTTTGTCATACCGTCAATGAATGTATTTACAAATATTTTAACATTGAGTGGGTTTACTGGACTGTACCCCATGTCTGCCCATTTCAGCTGTAACCGTCCAGAGTACATCTCTACTCTCTCTCCTTTAGTCACATCTGTAAAAGTCTTAATTTGCATCCAAGTGCGTCACCTGCTTTGGTGCTCAGTGTAATTAACTTAGGTTGGGTTACATCACAGATCATACAAGTATTTCTCCAGTCTGGCTTTGTCTGACCGCAATGTTTACAAGTCCATCTGTCTTGTCTTGGTCTCTGGTTATACAAAGGTATGACCGTAGCAGTAGTGTGTCGGTCATAGTCGGACTTTTGAGCATCAGAACATTCATAATACACCTTACCTGCTGCACTCTCTCAGACGCCATTTATTCACATGCTATTTTCCTCATTTGTTTGTGCCTTTTTGAACATCCAAACATCCATCCACTCACTGGCATTTTTGCCTGTTTCAATATTGGTCTCACATCTTTCACTGCTTCCTTTTTCCAATCTGTACAGCGGTTTTTGGATCCCATTGGGGGCCCTGACTGCACACAGAATAAGTTGCCCATGGCTTCAACTTATCCGCTCAGACACTCATAGTAACATAGTAACATAGTTAGTAAGGCCGAAAAAAGACATTTGTCCATCCAGTTCAGCCTATATTCCATCATAATAAATACCCAGATCTACGTCCTTCTACAGAACCTAATAATTGTATGATACAATATTGTTCTGCTCCAGGAAGACATCCAGGCCTCTCTCTCACTCACCTCTAAAAATGCCCTTTATTAGTGTGCCTTGCCTTAAACCAGGGTTGCAACACGTGACAAGTCAGAGTGAGTGTCAAGGTTTAGCGAGCAGGTTACACCACCTACCACTCGGTAGACCTAAAGGATTCTAGCGAGCAGGTTACACCACCTACCACTCGGTAGATCAGCTGGCTAGCACAGCTCCATGGAACGGCAAGGTTACACCACCAATTTGCCGTAGGCTGACTGTAGCAGGTTACACCACCTACTACATCAGCCCTGCAGTTGGCTACCTCCTCTGTTGATCCTCAATTTGCTATATATACATATCAATTACTCAACTTGAAGCAGGTGAATCTTTTACCAATCTTTTCAATCACTTTAAGTTTCCTCTAAAATAGGCACAATTCTTTCACTTTCAAATTCCAACTTCAATTGTATAACATTCCCTTTTTCTTCAATACCTACAGTACTTATTGCTTTAAACACAAATCTCTCAGCGTGTACTAAACCAAAGACAGAGAAACTTTAGAATGCAGCTATGTGGCCCCCCTTCCTCTGGCCCACAGCACAAAAGGGAGAAATGTCAAGCAAGTTGCGCAGGGGCTCAGCTTACCCCTCCCATCAGCGCTGATAAGAGCTTGTTGTCTTACACACACACAAACAGAATGCAGCAGTTTTCAGACTTAATCTCTACAAAACATTCATTCTCTCGGAATTAAAAACAGTTTCTCTATATAGGCAGATCACTGCACAACTTGAATAAGCTGATTCTGACCGCGTCCGGCCAAAACACATATAGAAACCTATCCAATGTCAAACTACACATAACACGGGTTTCACTGAATCTCAGATGTAAATTAAATGTACATTAAAAATATCCACAACTCATTCATCCTGGACAATTATCAACAGTTAGATAAGTAATGATAAGTAATGATACTTATGTGATCACTCATACATACATGCTCATTCAGGGATTGTTGTTTCTTTTACTTCCACTTTTCAGTTGATTTTTACAAGAAGAAAATCCCTTATCTCAATCACTCCACCTAATTCAGCTCAAACTGCGCTGAATAATGTCTTCTGTCACATACAGAGGACCACACCTAACGGAACCCCTCATCAATCAGGGATTTATGTTTATTCCTTATACTCATTTACTCACCTGTCATCTCATTCAGAGTTCTCATAGACATACAAGGTTCACACAGCCTACCTATTTTGCACTTTGGAATTAACACAACTCTATATAACAAAAACTGCAGCAGTGTCCACTGACACTCTGAAAGCACTTTAAGGCCAAACAACAAAAACCACAGCCTTAATACAAAATACAGCTTCATATAATGTACTGCCAATCCAAAATGACCAAAATAACAACACTGCACAGAGTCTATCCCAGCTCTGTATTACACACTACGCAAATACACAATCAATTAGGATACTGACAAATGATACAGATAACAATTATCATCTTATAACTCTATTATTCAACTCTCATACGGACATAAATAGACAAAACACAAAACTCACTGGTGATGTGGATTCTTTGAACCATGTTCGCAGCCTTTTACCCAGAGGTATGGAGAGATCCAGATGAGAGATTGCAAGTGCAAAACAGGTTGTAAGAATAACATTTCTCACCTTGCTGCAGCTGGTGTTTTGCATGTCCAATCTCCCAGAAGCTCCCCCATACGGATTCCGAATAGGCTGGATACACGGCCCCGGTCGGGCGCCAAAACTGTCGTAGCTGTTTTTCGTTCTGACCCAAATGTCAGTAACAAAAGGTCACACAAAACATGAAGAAGCACAAGTAGATTGTATATTTTAAAAAACATGATTAACGCTGTAAACTGAAAAATTTTCCTAGGGTACTTAACTATAACATTAAACACACTTTTTTTGATCTGCTTGTGCCCTAATGTCCACATATACTTGAAAAAACTACTAGAACACAACACATAAAAAAAGATCATCAACATACAGTATGTGAGGATGTTGAATACATACCATAAGGTAAGGAGAAGACGCTCCTCTGCGGTTATGGCTTTGCGCATCCTTGTGTCTTGATAGGTGATACCTGGACGTAATATCTCCAACAATATATCAAAAGTTCTGATGGTCATGCGACAGTACAGATAGAACTTGTCAGGATGTGCCCTCAGAGCTGTATAGAGCCTCTCAAAATGTCCTTTAGTGAGGCATTGGGTCAAAAGAGGATGCACCCACAGTCTTCATCTCCTCCTTCGCGGATCAACAATCACGGGATATGGCTGCCCAAATCGACGCAACAAGACCCAGTGAAAACACCTGCTGAGTTGGGGTGAAAGACAGTAGGTCAGACATGGTTTTAAGGAAATACCAACCCACCCAAGAGATGCACACGAACTAAATGGCCAGATGGGAGGGTCCCACCTGTTGTAGAGGGCTTATATAGGGTTGGTGATGATGATTTAAATTAATTGCAGCCGAGAAAACCGTTAAATGTCCGTTTTGTGATGTTGTGTGTAAAATACGCATTACGGATTACATACGGATCACATACGCAACATTAGATGCGCAAAATATGTGACCACACCTTGACAACGGATTACCTACGGAACACTATTTCTGCATATTACGCGCGTATTATGGCCGTAAAAAAAAAGGACCGTATTTGCCTACGCTGAGTGTGACGCCGGCCTAATTCTGCTACATACAGGCAATCTGATCATCGCCTGTATGTAGCAGAGCCAATTGGGTTATGGCAGCTTCTAGTCTCCCATGGAGACTATTGAAGCATGCAAAAAGTAAAAATAAAAAAAAAATATTAAAAGAATAAAAAATAATAAAAGTTCAAATCACCCCCTTTAACCCCATTCAAAATAAAACAATAAAAAAAAATCAAACATACACATATTTGGTATCGCCGCCTTCAGAATCGCCTGATCTATCAATAAAAAAAGGATTCATTTGATCGCTAAACGGCGTAGCAAGAAAAAGGTAAAAATGCCAGAATTACAGTTTTTTGGTTGCCACCACATTGCATTAAAATGCAATAATGGGTGATCAAAAGATTGTATCTGCACCAAAAAGATATAATTAAAAATGTCAGCCTGAGATCACAAAAAATGGAGATGCTATGGGTATTAGAAAATGGTTCAATTTTTCTTTTCTTTTAACAAAGTTTGGAATTTTTTTTCACCACTTAGATAATAAAAGACCCTAGACATGTTTGGTGCCTATGAACTCGTAATGACCTGGCGAATCATAATGGCAGATCAGTTTTAGCATATAGTGTAAAATCAAAACAAAGAACAACTGTGGGTTTGCACTTTTTTTGCAATTTCACCGCACTTGGAATTTTTTTCCCGTTTTGCGGTACACTATATGTTAAAACCAATAGTGTTGTTTAAAAGTACAACTCGTATCGCAAAAAAACAAGTCCTCATATGGCCATATTGACCAAAAAATAAAAAAGATATGGCTCTGGGAAGAAGGAGAGCATAAAACGAAAACGCAAAAATGAAAATACGCAAAAATGAAGGGGTTAATCAACCTATAGTTAAACTATTTTTTTCACATTTAAAGCACCATGGAATAAATGGTGCTATAAAAATGTACAATAGAAATAAGTATAATATAATAATAATAGTGTCAGGATTTTTAACGATGGTCAATACATTCAATGTTTTAATTGGATCTACAGCAATTAGTTTCTTCTGGTGTTTGGGCAAAGATTATAGGTTATGTATTGCTCCATTCTAATTAGAGAATTGACATATATCTTAAATGTTGAAGAGCTATGGGGAAAATAGAAATGTCTCAGCTTTAGACTTAGAAATCTTGTACTAAAAGTGCATTTATACCAGCCGATGTGCAGCTTTAAATGACACGTTTGCCAGCCAACAGTTGGTTAACCTCTTCTCGGCATAGCAAATTTCCATTTTCGTTTTTTTTCCACCTTCCAAGAGCCATAACTTTTTTCTTTTCTGCCCACAAAGACATATGAAGGCTTATTTTCTGCAGGACAAGTTGACATAATTTATATTACCATATAATGTACTGGAAAATAAGAAAATAAATTCCAAGTGGGGTAAAATTGCGACCACCCCCCCTCAATTCTTTCATAGTTTTTGGGAATTGTTTTTAGAGCATACATTATGTGAGAAAAATTAACTGGCAATACAATTCTCCTCATACATATGATTACAGTGATACCATACTTGAACAGTTTATTTTTATTATTATTTTAATAAAGAAAAAAAAATCTGAATCTGAAATTTGACTTTTTTTTTATTGTGTAGTCATTTTCTGAGACCGGTTTTGTTTTCCTTTTTTGGTTTATAGTTTATATTGACACGCACATTCACACATTCAGATGAAATGTATTGTAGCATAGACACAAGTCAGCTCCATACACTGCAATGCATTCTGCAAGCTAATTAGAGGTCGTCAGCAGATGTCAGCTTGCCAGTGATGGGTTGTGCATGGCAGTGACTTCATTCGCTGCCCCTGCTGGCATGCAGAAGTCAGATCCCGTCTCCTGTTTTGGCTATTGAAGAGGGCACAGCACATCGTGGGAGCAAAGGAAGGTGAGAATATTTTTTTTTTTTTTTAAATATGATGAAGAAGAAGGACAGAATGGGGACCTTATACCAGGATGGGGGAACATTATACCAGAACAGAAACATAATACAAGACTGGAGACATTATACCAAGATGAAGAACATTAGTCCAGAATGGGGACATTATACTAGAATGGGATACATTATATCCAAATAGGAGACATTACACCAGGACGTGTGGTATTAAACCAGTATGGCGAGATTTTACTAGGATGGGCAACATTATACCAGGATGTGTGACATTATACCAGGATGAGTGACATTATACCAAGATGAGTGACATTATACCAGGATTGGAGCCATTATACCAGGATGGGAGACATTGTTATAGCATGGATGGGGATATTATTACTGGAAGGGACCCAGGATGGGGGACGTTATACCAGAATGGGGGGTGTTATACCAGACAGGGGTGATGCAAAGGGGCTAAGTCAGTCAAGGTTGATATGGGGGGCAGAAGGGACTCAGTCAGCCAAATTTGATACAGTGAGCCTCAGTTAGTCAGGAGTGATACAGGAAGGGGCTCAGTCAGTCAAAAATGATACGGGGGGCTCAGGGGTGATACCGGGGGCTCAGTCAGTCAAAGATGATACATGGGGGTTGAGTTAGTCAAAGGTTATGCAGGGGGTCTCAATTATTCAAAGTTGATTAAGGGGGGGGCTCAGTTAGTCAGGGGTGATACATGGAGAGGAGGCTCAACCAGGCAGGTGTGAAGCAAAAAATCAGGGAAGAGGTCCATCACTCATCCCTTAGTGACTGAGTGTTCTCGCCCTATATCGCCAATGAGTTAAGCCCCCATTGATACTCAGTATTGAGGTTGGCAGGGGTTCAGTTAGTATTGGCAATTGATGTAGCAGGGAGCCATTCATCTACCAGTATTAGACATCCCAAAAAACAGTGCACACGTCATTGAATCTGCTGCAGTCTGCAGTTCATTTTTTGTAATGACAGAATGCGGATCTATCCTGCTGGATACTTATCACTGTTCTACCGCACCTGGATCAACCAGGGAGAGCAGTGCACGCATCTGTGAATCTGTCTTTTGCTATTCTGATCAGCTTGCTTTTTATCACTGTTGAGCCTGTAGCTGTAGATTGTGCTAGCACATGGTCCCACCGGAGAATCCTCAAGTCCTCCGGTGGGCCAATCCAACCTTGGATACAATACTTTGTGAAATATACTAATTTTACTGTGACTGATATATATATTGATTGATTTCTATTCAATAAAATAACTTTTACATAATTGAGTTAACTAATCTAGCATATAGGTGTGTGACCACCGTGTATTGTAAATTAAGGTTTCTTCTGAAAATCATTGTTGTCATAATATTCTTCAATAATTGCATTATCCCACAATATTCTTCATTCTGTACTAGACAGGCTAAACAGACTGAAATACACAGTTGTGCTGCTTTGTAGGGATTCTTAAAGAGTCTGTGAGCAAGATTTCAACCCTAAGCTATTTATATGTATGTGCATGTAGCTCTTCCAAATAAAAGTACAGCAACATCTCTACATGGCCAGGCAGGACCGGCTCCAGGTTTTTGAGGGCCCCGGGCGAAAGAGTCTCAGTGGGCCCCCCCCTTTAACACATACCCCGATTTATGATGCACAGATACGGCAGAGAAATGTATAGTACAATGCCAGATTTCACTTCTTACATGAGTGACAGCTATTGTAACTTCTGCAGTGTATATATACAGGACAGGAGGAGTGGTACTGTGCAGTGTATATATACAGGAGGAAAGGTGCTGTGCAGTGTATATATACAGGAGAGGTGCTCTGCAGTGTATACATACAGGAGGAAAGGTGCTGGGCAGTGTATATATAGGACAGGAGGAAAGGTGCTGTGCAGTGTATATATACAGGGGGAGAGGTGCTGTGCAGTGTATATATAGAGGAGGAGTGGTACTGTGCAGTGTATATATACAGGAGGAGTGGTACTGTGCAGTGTATATACACAGGGGGAGAGGTGCTGTGCAGTGTATATATACAGGAGAGGTGCTGTGCAGTGTCGTGAGCAGGGCGTTGTTGTATCAGATAATCTTTTCTGTTTTGAGTTTTTCTATGAAACAAAGACTTTTCTACATAAACAACGTTGTTTGGTTTTGCGGCCCTAACAGATCTGTGCTACAAAGTAACAGGCGGCTCGGGCATTAATGAGGGACCTGATGCTGAATCCTTTCCACAAACCCTAATGACCCAATTAGTGCCCCGTCATTAGAAGCTCATTAAACGCCTCCCTGTCCCGAGCAGTCATGTACAGTATGGGGGGATCCTGCAGCCCACCCCCTGACTGCTCCATACCATACACTGCCCTCTGTCGCGCTCACTATTATCCTGTGCATTTCTCCGTCATCGTTACCCCATGTTACACTTGTCACCCCCCACTACAGAGTAGCAGGGCAGCCAATGTCACAGGTCACCCCCTCCCGGACCCTAATGGCAGCAGGAAATGTCTGCTCCTCTATTGGGTTGGAACCTGATTTAATCAAGGAATAATGTGGATTTGTTGCCGGTGGCTGCAGGGGAAGGGTTAAGTGATGCCATGTCCTTGGTGGGAGCAGTGGCAGCTGCTGGGACCTGGACAGACACAACCAATGTTGCTGTGACTGCACAGTGTGACCTGGAGGAGAGAAGCTGAGACTCCAGAGCTGAAATCAACCACATGCCAGCACTGGGCAGAGTCCCTCCAGTCACCAGCCTGGGGCCACGGGGCCCCAACGTACAGCCCACAGCTCAGTTTTATCCATGGCAGCAGCTCCCCTTCCTCCTGGCATCTGGTTAACCCCATTTATGCGGGTCGGATTGTTATCTTTAAGGTTTAGCAATAACCTTCATACAGATGGGAAGGGGTTAAGCTTCTTCCTACCCCACTGGTGCAGGTTTGGTGCAGCATGCATGTATTCTGGGGTTCTGGGAGAGCTGGGTGGCTGCAGGTTGCAGGCTGCACCCCACCAGCTGCTCCTCCAGACATCACCCACATTTTTAGGCAGCTTAGACAGACAGCAGCAGACTGAGCCACAAGTCCAACTGCAACCACTGCTGGATACCTTTGCACTCACTCAGGGACAGGCACTGGTAGGATGGAGCTCCTCCGGAATCTGCCTGATAAGTTCAGCTCAGCACTGCAGCCAGCCAGGGGCTCTCTCCGCCCACAAACAATGTCACACTGGCTGCCTTCTCTTAACCCCTATGTGTGCCTGCCTGGCTGCACTGACTGAGTGAGAAGATGCTTGTGTCAGAGCTGGCACATAGGGGTTAAGAGAACGCAGCCAGCAGTGACTTTGTGGGTGGAGAGAGCATGTTCTCCTGCTCTGCTCTCCCAGCTGTATCTATGATAGTGTGAGTGGGCCCCCCTCTCTTCCCAGGGCCCCGGCATTTGCCCAGGTGCTGACGCCGGCCCTGTGGCCAGTGCATCCCTCTGTTACTCAGAAATCAGTGTTGGAATTGTTATGCAAAAGAGGTTAAATAACTACTTGTAGATCTGAAGACTTTGCCACTCCAGCTCTATTCCTCACCTAGGTTAGCCTCCTCTTGCTTAACTGACAACTTCTATCTCTATTCTGTGTGACTTCAGGTAAAACAGCTGTCAGCCAAGCCGGAGGAAGCGGCGTCTGGAAGGGGAATAGAGCTGGAGTAGCAGAGACTTCAGATCTACAAATAGTTCTTTAACTTCATTTGCATATGAATTCAAACACTGATTTATCAATAACGAAACAAAAGACTGGCCATGTAAAGCTATTGTTGCTGGACTTTGAAATATCTACTGTACATGAACATAGTTTTTGGGATGAAATCTTGCTGACAGAGCCTCTTTAACCGCACTGATGAAAGAGTACTTTGAATAATTGAAGGTGCTTAGTAACAGCTGAATAATACTAAAGCAACTCCATGAGGAATTATCTGAAGATATTGTAAAAAAGACATAAAGAAATTTTGTGATATGTGACTTTCCCTGAAAAATTAGTTTCGTATTATTAGCGTATTTTTCTAATTTGCTTTTGCTGCACTTCATTATCATTAAAAAAAATTTTCTTTGGCCTCCTGTAGCTGTATTTGGTTTACATGTTAAATATTTTGTTTAGACCGTGTGGAAAATAGACTATTTGCACAATGTTCATTGATAAGATTTAATCCGCCATTATAAACAGTCATACAGTGCACACCTTCAGCAAACATGCTTAGCACGTGCAAATACACACGTGGTCAAAATTGTTGGTACCCCTCGTTTAATGACAGAAAAACCTGCAATGATCACAGAAATAACTTGAATCTGACAATAGTAATAATAAATAAAAGATCTATGAAAATGAACAAATGAAAGTCAGACATTGCTTTTCAACCATGCATCCACAGATTTTAAAAAAATTAAATAAAACTCATGAAATAGACTTGGATAGAAATGACGGTACCCCTGAAAATAATGTCACAAAAGGGACATGTTAAGTCAAGGTGTGTCCACTAACTAGCATCACAGGTGTCTACAATCTTGGAATCAGTGAGTGGGCCTGTGTATAGGGCTACAGATACTCACTGTGATGATTGGTGACATGGTGTGTATCACACTCAGCATGGACCAGAGGAAACGAAGGAAAGAGTTGTCTCAGGAGATTAGAAAGAAAATTATAGACAAATATGTTAACGGTAAAAGTTATAAGACAATCAGACAATCTCCAAGCAGCTTAAAGCGACTCTGTCACCTGAATTTGGAGGGAACAATTTTCAGCCATAGAGGCGGGGTTTTCGGGTGTTTGATTCACCCTTTCCTTACCCGCTTGCTGCATGCTGGCTGCAATATTGGATTGAAGTTCATTCTCTGTCCTCCATAGTACATGTCTGCACAAGGCAAGATTGCCTGGTGCAGGCGTGTACTATGGAGGACAGAGAATGAACTTTAATCCAATATTGCAGCCAGCATGCAGCCAGCGGGTAAGGAAAGGGTGGATCAAACACCCGAAAACCCTGCCTCTATGGCTGAAGATTGTTCCCTCCAAATTCAGGTGACAGTGTCCCTTTAAAGCATATCAAGAAAAGAACACTGTCCCTACTGTGAAACATGGAGGAGGTTCTGTTATGTTCTGGGGCTGCTTTGCTGCATCTGGCACAGGATGTCTAGAATCTGTGCAGGGTACAATGAAATCTCAAGACTATCAAAGGATTCTAGAGAGAAATATTCTGCCCAGTGTCAGAAAGCTTAATCTCAGCTGCAGGTCATGGGTCTTGCAACAGGATAATGACCCAAAACACCTAAGAATGGTTAAGAGGAAAACCTTGGACTATTCTGAAGTGGCCTTCTATGAGCCCTGACCTAAATCCTACTGAGCATCTTTGGAAAGAGCTGAAACATGCAGTCTGGAAAAAGCAACCTTCAACCACGAGACAACTGGAGCAGTTTGCTCTTGAGGAGAGGGCCAAAATACCTGTTGAGAGGTGCAGAAGTCTCATTGACAGTTACAGGAATTGTTTGATTGCAGTGATTGCCTCAAAAGGTTGTGCAACAAAATATTAAGGGTACCATCATTTCTGTCCAGGCCTATTTCATGAGTTTTATTTTTTTTTTAATTCTGCGGAAGCGTGGTTGAAAATCAATGTCTGACTTTCATTTGTTCATTTTCATAGATTTTTTTATTAATATTACATTGGTCAAATTCAAGTTATTTCTGTGACCACTGTGGGTTTTTCTGTCATTAAACGAGGGGTACCAACAATTTTGACCACTTGTGTATGACTTATGGATGAAAACAAACAAATGGATATTTACTACTAATTGCTGTAGTATTTTAATTATGTTTCACACTTATCCACACTATGACATACAAGGTCTTATACACCGGGCAGTCACAAGAAGAAGCCTGTATGGCAACACAGCATGCAATTAGGAATACCATATATACTCGAGTATAAGCCGAGATTTTCAGCCCAAAATTTTGGGCTGAAAGTGCCCCTCTCGGCTTATACTCGAGTCAAGGTGGGTGGCAGGGTCGGCGGGTGAGGGGGAGAGGGCACTGAGGCATACTTACCTAGTCCCAGCGATCCTGGCGCTGTCCCTGCCGTCCCACGGTCTTCGGTGCTGCAGTTCTTCCCCTCTTCAACGGTCACGTGGAACCGCTCATTAGAAAAATGAATAGGCGGCTCCACCTCCCATAGGGGTGGAGCCGCGTATTCATTTCTCTAATCAGCGGTGTCGGTGACCGCTGATAGAGGAAGAGGCTGCGGCACCGAAGACCAGCTGTGACAGGCAGAATGAGTGTCAGGATCGCTGGGACTAGGTAAGTATTTTATATTCACCTGTCCGCGTTCCAGCCGCCGGGCGCCGCTCCATCTTCCCGGCGTCGCTCCGCTCTGACTGTTCAGGTCAGAGGGCGCGATGACGCATATAGTGTGCGCGGCGCCCTCTGCCTGATCAGTCAGTGCAGAGACACCGGGAAGATGGAGGCGCCGGGACCGGACGCTGGGAGCTGCAAGCAAGAGAGGTGAGTATGTGTTTTTTATTTTTTTTATTGCAGCAGTGGCACAGATTTATGTGGAGCATCTATGGGACAAAATGAACGGTGCAGAGCACTATATGGGGCACAGCTATGGGACAAAATGAACGGTGCAGAGCAGAGCACTGTATGGGGCAGAGCTATAGGACAAAATGAACGGTGCAGAACAGAACACTGTATGGGGCAGAGCTATGGGACAAAATGAACGGTGCAGAGCATATATGGGGCACAGATATAGGACAATAATGAACGGTGCCGAGCACAGTATGGGGCACAGCTATGGGGCAGTATAAACGGTGCAGAGCACAGTATGGGGCACAGCTATGGGACAAAATGAACGGTGCAGAGCACTATATGGCACAGATATGGGGCAATAATGAACGGCGATGAGCACAGTATGGGGCAGAGCTATGGGACAAAATGAACGGTGCAGAGCACTATATGGGGCACAGATATGGGGCAATAATGAATGGTGCAGAGCATATATGGGGCAGAGCTATGGGACAAAATGAATGGTGCAGAGCATTGTATATGGGGCACAGATATGGGACAATAATGAACGGTGTAGAGCATATATGGGGCACAGATATGGGACAATAATGAACGGTGCAGAGCACTGTATGGGGCAGAGCTATGGGACAAAATGAACGGTGCAGAGCACTGTATGGGGCAGAGCTATGGGACAAAATGAACGGTGCAGAGCATTGTATATGGGGCACAGATATGGGGCAATAATGAACGGTGCAGAGCACAGTATGGGGCACAGCTATGGGACAAAATGAACGGTGCAGAGCATATATGGGGCACAGATATGGGACAATAATGAACGGTGCCGAGCACAGTATGGGGCACAGCTATGGAGCAGTATGAATGGTGCAGAGCACAGTATGGGGCACAGCTATGGGACAAAATGAACGGTGCAGAGCACTATATGGCACAGATATGGGGCAATAATGAACGGTGCCGAGCACAGTATGGGGCAGAGCTATGGGACAAAATGAACGGTGCAGAGCACTATATGGGGCACAGATATGGGACAATAATGAATGGTGCAGAGCACTGTATGGGGCAGAGCTATGGGACAAAATGAACGATGCAGAGCATTGTATGCGGGGCACAGATATGGGACAAAATGAACGGTGCAGAGCACTATATGGGGCACAGCTATGGGACAAAATGAACGGTGCAGAGCACTGTATGGGGCACAGCTATGGGGAAATATGAACGGTGCAGAGCACTATATGGCACAGCTATGGGGAAATAATGATCTATTTTTATTTTTGAAATTCACCGGTAAATGCTGCATTTCCACCCTAGGTTTATACTCGAGTCAATAAGTTTTCCCAGTTTTTTGTGGCAAAATTAGGGGGTCGGCTTATACTCGGGTCGGCTTATACTCGAGTATATACGGTACATCAGAAAAAATTCTGTTTGCCTTTCTATAAATTTAAAGGCATGTAACTACACAGTAGGGTGTAGAGTTGAGCGACCTTGACCTTTTTAGAGTCGAGCCGGGTTTCGCGAAACCCGACTATCTCAAAAGTCGGGTCGAGTGAAATCGGCCGATTATGACGTAAAGTCGGGATCGACCGAAACACGAAACCCAATGCAAGTCAATGGGGCAGCATAGTCGGCAGTGAGTGGGGGCCAGGAAAACACCTAGAGTGCCCATTTTAATGTCAAAACCATCCATTCTTCTTAATGAAGCTTGTCAAGCGTAATTTACCTTATAATAATTGGAAGGCATTTGAAATTGGGGGTCATTTGGCTAAAGTTGTGGTGGGTAGGGCTGGTTCAAGTAATTAGTGGGCCCAGGAAATCTGGACCACGTCACGGCAGTGGAGCAGGGAGAGGTAAGTATTTCAACTTTGCAAGTGCTGTGAACCTGAGCAAGCAGGGGGGGCCCACTCGTTGGCATTGGCACTGGCACGGGGCCCCTCAAAGTACAGCGGTGTGTTTGCACGGCGGGGGCGCCTCCCACCGGCAGCAACACTTTTGCGTACTATGAGAGGCCCTGTGCCAGTGACGTCGCCAACTAGTATTCCTCCCCCCACCTGATGAAGGAACCTGCACTTTCATCTGCACCTTCCTCTTTGTCCCCGTGTAAGGTGGTATGGTATGCGGGAAGAGCAACCTGACTTTCAGCAGGGTCACAATGTTGTTTGGTAGCGTGCACGGGGAATGTTGCGTTATGGGTCAATGTACCAGCAGACTCATCTATCACTGGCTGGGCAATGGGCAGGATGAGGAGGAAACACAGATATAGGCCCAAATAATAAAGTGGGCTAAATGCAGTTCAAAATTGGTAACACAGGAATAACCAGGGGGCATTGCAGTGGAGGACAACTGGAATGAGAGGCTGACACAGAGAGTAGGCCCAAATCAGTAAGTAGTCGAAATGCAGTTCAAAATTGGCAACCGTAGTAAACAGGCGGCACAGCTTTGTTCAGTGGAGGAGAACAGCAAGGAGTGGCAGACACCGATAGTAGGCCCCAACCCAACTAGTAGGCCAAATGCAGTCTAACATTAACAACTACTTAACGAGCGCCTGAAAACGGAATTTCAGGACAGGAAACCAGGAGAACAGCAAGGAGCGGCAGACACTGTTAGTAGGCCACAAACCAACTAGTACGCCAAATGCAGTTGTTCCATTTAACCACAATTTAACGAGAGCCTGAAGATAGAAGCTCAGGAAAGGCAACCTGGAGAACACCTTGGAGTGGAACACACCATCTCTCTCCACCCCATATCCATTTTGTAGGCCTAATGCTGTGTAGTTTTCTACAACTACTAAACGATAGTCGGAAGACCGAAGCAATGGCAAGGCAACCTGGGGAACACCTTGGAGTGTAACACACCATCTCTCTCCACCCGATACCCATTTTGTAGGCCTAATGCAGTGTAGTTTTCTACAACTACTAAACGAGAGTCGGAAGATCGAAGCAATGGCGAGGAAACCTGGAGAACACCTTGGAGTGTAACACACCATCTCTCTCCACCCCATACCCATTTTGTAGGCCTAATGTTGTGTAGTTTTCTACAACTACTAAACGAGAGTCGGAAGACCGAAGCAATGGCAAGGCAACCTGGGGAACACCTTGGAGTGTAACACACCATCTCTCTCCACCCGATACCCATTTTGTAGGCCTAATGCAGTGTAGTTTTCTACAACTACTAAACGAGAGTCGGAAGACCGAAGCAATGGCAAGGCAACCTGGGGAACACCTTGGAGTGTAACACACCATCTCTCTCCACCCGATACCCATTTTGTAGGCCTAATGCAGTGTAGTTTTCTACAACTACTAAACGAGAGTCGGAAGATCGAGGCAATGGCGAGGAAACCTGGAGAACACCTTTGAAGTGTAACACACCATCTCTCTCCACCCCATACCCATTTTGTAGGCCTAATGCTGTGTAGTTTTCTACAACTACTAAACGAGAGTCGGAAGACCGAAGCAATGGCAAGGCAACCTGGGGAACACCTTGGAGTGTAACACACCATCTCTCTCCACCCGATACCCATTTTGTAGGCCTAATGCAGTGTAGTTTTCTACAACTACTAAACGAGAGTCGGAAGACCGAAGCAATGGCAAGGCAACCTGGGGAACACCTTGGAGTGTAACACACCATCTCTCTCCACCCGATACCCATTTTGTAGGCCTAATGCAGTGTAGTTTTCTACAACTACTAAACGAGAGTCGGAAGATCGAAGCAATGGCGAGGAAACCTGGAGAACACCTTGGAGTGTAACACACCATCTCTCTCCACCCCATACCCATTTTGTAGGCCTAATGCTGTGTAGTTTTCTACAACTACTAAACGAGAGTCGGAAGACCGAAGCAATGGCAAGGCAACCTGGGGAACACCTTGGAGTGTAACACACCATCTCTCTCCACCCGATACCCATTTTGTAGGCCTAATGCAGTGTAGTTTTCTACAACTACTAAACGAGAGTCGGAAGATCGAAGCAATGGCGAGGAAACCTGGAGAACACCTTGGAGTGTAACACACCATCTCTCTCCACCCCATACCCATTTTGTAGGCCTAATGCTGTGTAGTTTTCTACAACTACTAAGCGAGAGTCGGAAGACCGAAGCAATGGCAAGGCAACCTGGGGAACACCTTGGAGTGTAACACACCATCTCTCTCCACCCGATACCCATTTTGTAGGCCTAATGCAGTGTAGTTTTCTACAACTACTAAACGAGAGTCGGAAGATCGAAGCAATGGCGAGGAAACCTGGAGAACACCTTGGAGTGTAACACACCATCTCTCTCCACCCCATACCCATTTTGTAGGCCTAATGCTGTGTAGTTTTCTACAACTACTAAACGAGAGTCGGAAGACCGAAGCAATGGCAAGGCAACCTGGGGAACACCTTGGAGTGTAACACACCATCTCTCTCCACCCGATACCCATTTTGTAGGCCTAATGCTGTGTAGTTTTCTACAACTACTAAACGAGAGTCGGAAGACCGAAGCAATGGCAAGGCAACCTGGGGAACACCTTGGAGTGTAACACACCATCTCTCTCCACCCGATACCCATTTTGTAGGCCTAATGCAGTGTAGTTTTCTACAACTACTAAACGAGAGTCGGAAGATCGAAGCAATGGCGAGGAAACCTGGAGAACACCTTGGAGTGTAACACACCATCTCTCTCCACCCCATACCCATTTTGTAGGCCTAATGCTGTGTAGTTTTCTACAACTACTAAACGAGAGTCGGAAGACCGAAGCAATGGCAAGGCAACCTGGGGAACACCTTGGAGTGTAACACACCATCTCTCTCCACCCGATACCCATTTTGTAGGCCTAATGCAGTGTAGTTTTCTACAACTACTAAACGAGAGTCGGAAGATCGAAGCAATGGCGAGGAAACCTGGAGAACACCTTGGAGTGTAACACACCATCTCTCTCCACCCCATACCCATTTTGTAGGCCTAATGCAGCCTACTTTCCGACAACTACTAAACGAGAGCATGAAGATCGAAGCTCAGGAAAGGCAACCTGGGGAACACCTTGGAGTGTAACACACCCTCTCTCTACACCACGGAAGGGCTGATTCTTAGGAAGGAAGGCTGTCAGAAAGAAGCAGGGCGCGTCCGAGGGTGATTATATTCTTATTAGGTATATACTCACCCTCGGACGCGCCCTGCTTCTTTATTTGTAATGAATGTTTATTTGCAATGTGGTTTTGACTTACTCTATTTTTTTGGTAAATAATGATTTTATTATTTTCATTGTTTTGCATCTTCTTGGCAATAATATAAAGAAGACGCGACAGGACAACACTCGGTGGATGCCATATCTGTGTTTTAAATTGAAAAAGTTATTGTAGCTGGTGGCCATTTTTAGTACTGTACCAGATTTTTGTTGTATGTGTTTGTTTTTAATGTTAAAATGTCTGCATTTGATATCTCTCCAGTATTTTCTTTTTTATAAGCAAAATACTTATTTTTATATTTTCTGATGTTGGTTCAAGGGGTACACGGGCAGCAGTAGACAGGTCAGTGGAGGCCTAGTGGAAGGAGGGACCGCAGACAGGCTTCGAAGCCCTAACATAATAAATTGGGCTGGCTGTAGGCAATTTAAAATTGGTTCCAGGGGAACCCGGGCAGCAGTAGACAGGTCAGTGGAGGCCTAGTGGAAGGAGGGACCGCAGACAGGCTTCGAAGCCCTAACATAATAAATTGGGCTGGCTGTAGGCAATTTAAAATTGATTCCAGGGGAACCCGGGCAGCAGTAGACAGGTCAGTGGAGGCCTAGTGGAAGGAGGGACCGCAGACAGGCTTCGAAGGCCTAACATAATAAATTGGCCTGGCTGTAGGCAATTTACAATTGGTTCCAGGGGAACACGGGCGGCAGTAGACAGGTCAGTGGAGGCCTAGTGGAAGGAGGGACCGCAGACAGGCTTCGAAGCCCTAACATAATAAATTGGGCTGGCTGTAGGCAATTTAAAATTGGTTCCAGGGGAACCCGGGCAGCAGTAGACAGGTCAGTGGAGGCCTAGTGGAAGGAGGGACCGCAGACAGGCTTCGAAGCCCTAACATAATAAATTGGGCTGGCTGTAGGCAATTTAAAATTGGTTCCAGGGGAACCCGGGCAGCAGTAGACAGGTCAGTGGAGGCCTAGTGGAAGGAGGGACCGCAGACAGGCTTCGAAGCCCTAACATAATAAATTGGGCTGGCTGTAGGCAATTTAAAATTGATTCCAGGGGAACCCGGGCAGCAGTAGACAGGTCAGTGGAGGCCTAGTGGAAGGAGGGACCGCAGACAGGCTTCGAAGGCCTAACATAATAAATTGGCCTGGCTGTAGGCAATTTACAATTGGTTCCAGGGGAACACGGGCGGCAGTAGACAGGTCAGTGGAGGCCTAGTGGAAGGAGGGACCGCAGACAGGCTTCGAAGCCCTAACATAATAAATTGGGCTGGCTGTAGGCAATTTAAAATTGGTTCCAGGGGAACCCGGGCAGCAGTAGACAGGTCAGTGGAGGCCTAGTGGAAGGAGGGACCGCAGACAGGCTTCGAAGCCCTAACATAATAAATTGGCCTGGCTGTAGGCAATTTACAATTGGTTCCAGGGGAACACGGGCGGCAGTAGACAGGTCAGTGGAGGCCTAGTGGAAGGAGGGACCGCAGACAGGCTTCGAAGCCCTAACATAATAAATTGGGCTGGCTGTAGGCAATTTAAAATTGGTTCCAGGGGAACCCGGGCAGCAGTAGACAGGTCAGTGGAGGCCTAGTGGAAGGAGGGACCGCAGACAGGCTTCGAAGCCCTAACATAATAAATTGGCCTGGCTGTAGGCAATTTACAATTGGTTCCAGGGGAACACGGGCGGCAGTAGACAGGTCAGTGGAGGCCTAGTGGAAGGAGGGACCGCAGACAGGCTTCGAAGCCCTAACATAATAAATTGGGCTGGCTGTAGGCAATTTAAAATTGGTTCCAGGGGAACCCGGGCAGCAGTAGACAGGTCAGTGGAGGCCTAGTGGAAGGAGGGACCGCAGACAGGCTTCGAAGCCCTAACATAATAAATTGGGCTGGCTGTAGGCAATTTAAAATTGGTTCCAGGGGAACCCGGGCAGCAGTAGACAGGTCAGTGGAGGCCTAGTGGAAGGAGTGACCGCAGACAGGCTTCGAAGGCCTAACATAAGAAAAATGTCAATACAATGGAATTGACAGTGCCAGGCATTGAAGGATGTCAGCGCATAGACTAAACATTGGTGGAGCTGTGAGAGAAAATTTTGCAAGTGGTAGAGCACTGTTTGACCTGGGGGGGGGACTGTCTTGTGGCCGGCGGTACAGGCCCAGGGCCCCTCATATTACAACGGTGTGTCTGACGTTGGGTGCGCACCACCACCGCCAGACACTTTATTGTACTATGAGGGACCTAGTGGCAGTGCCGTCGACCAAAAGCGGGCACACCCACCTCTTCAGACTAACAGTAATCTCACGGGTGCTGGCGCCAAGTGGCGATACCACGGCCCCGTGTGGGGACTTTGGCCATTTAGGGAGGTGTTAACATGTCGAATGCTGGACAATCAGGTGCTGCAAATTACGAGATTGGAAAAGTCGTTCAGAATAGTCCACAGGCAAGACCTTTACATAGGAAAGCTAGGTGTCAGCCGGGCAAGGTGGGGCAAAAGATTTCGAAATCCAGTTGTGGTTCATTTTAATGAAGGTTAGATCATCTACATTTTGGGTAGCCAGACGAGTCCTTTTTTCTGTTAGTATTGAACCTGCAGCACTGAATACTCTTTCTGATAGGACACTAGCTGCCGGGCAAGCAAGCTCCTGCAATGCATATTCTGCCAATTCTGGCCAGGTGTCTAATTTTGATGCCCAGTAATCAAATGGGAATGACGGTTGAGGGAGAACGTCGATAAGGGATGAAAAATAGTTAGTAACCATACTGGACAAATGTTGTCTCCTGTCACTTTAAATTGATGCTGCAGTACCTGTCCTGTCTGCGGTCATAGCAAAATCACTCCACAACCTGGTCAGAAAACCCCTCTGGCCAACGACACTTCTGATTTCTGCCCCTCTAACACCTCTGGTCTGCTGGCCCCTGCAGCTCGTGTTAGAACGATCATGGGCGCTGTGTGCAGGGAATGCCAGAAGCAAACGGTCAACAAGAGTTGATTGTTTGGTTGCTAATATTAGTTCCAAGTCCTCATGTGGCATTATATTTTGCAATTTGCCTTTATAGCGAGGATCAAGGAGGCAGGCCAACCAGTAATCGTCATCGTTCATCATTTTTGTTATGCGTGTGTCCCTTTTGAGGATACGTAAGGCATAATCCTCCATGTGGGCCAAAGTTCCAGTTCTCAAATCTGTGGTTGTGCTTGGTTGAGGGGCAGTTTCAGGCAAATCCACGTCACTTGTGTCCCTCCAAAAACCAGAACCCGGCCTTGCCGTGCCAACAATTTCCACTGGCCCCGGAAAAGCTTCCTCATTAAAAATATAATCATCCCCATCATCCTCCTCGTCCTCCTCCTCCTCTTCGCCCGCTACCTCGTCCTGTACACTGCCCTGGCCAGACAATGGCTGACTGTCATCAAGGCTTTCCTCTTCCTCAGCTGCAGACGCCTGATCCTTTATGTGCGTCAAACTTTGCATCAGCAGACGCATTAGGGGGATGCTCATGCTTATTATGGCGTTGTCTGCACTAACCAGCCGTGTGCATTCCTCAAAACACTGAAGGACTTGACACATGTCTTGAATCTTCGACCACTGCACACCTGACAACTCCATGTCTGCCATCCTACTGCCTGCCCGTGTATGTGTATCCTCCCACAAAAACATAACAGCCCGCCTCTGTTCACACAGTCTCTGAAGCATGTGCAGTGTTGAGTTCCACCTTGTTGCAACGTCTATGATTAGGCGATGCTGGGGAAGGTTCAAAGAACGCTGATAGGTCTGCATACGGCTGGAGTGTACGGGCGAACGGCGGATATGTGAGCAAAGTCCACGCACTTTGAGGAGCAGGTCGGATAACCCCGGATAACTTTTCAGGAAGCACTGCACCACCAGGTTTAAGGTGTGAGCCAGGCAAGGAATGTGTTTCAGTTGGGAAATGGAGATGGCAGCCATGAAATTCCTTCCGTTATCACTCACTACCTTGCCTGCCTCAAGATCTACAGTGCCCAGCCACGACTGCGTTTCTTTCTGCAAGAACTCGGACAGAACTTCAGCGGTGTGTCTGTTGTCGCCCAAACACTTCATAGCCAATACAGCCTGCTGACGTTTGCCAGTAGCTGCCCCATAATGGGAGACCTGGTGTGCAACAGTGGCAGCTGTGGATGGAGTGGTTGTGCGACTGCGGTCTGTGGACGAGGTCTCGCTTCTGCAGGAGGACGAGGAGGAGGAGGGGGTGCAAATGGCTACAGCCAACTGTTTCCTAGACCGTGGGCTAGGCAGAACTGTTCCAAACTTGCTGTCCCCTGTGGACCCTGCATCCACCACATTTACCCAGTGTGCCGTGATGGACACGTAACGTCCCTGGCCATGCCTACTGGTCCATGCATCTGTTGTCAGGTGCACCTTTGTGCTCACAGATTGCCTGAGTGCATGGACGATGCGCTCTTTAACATGCTGGTGGAGGGTTGGGATGGCTTTTCTGGAAAAAAAGTGTCGACTGGGTAGCTCGTAGCGTGGTACAGCGTAGTCCATCAGGGCTTTGAAAGCTTCGCTTTCAACTAACCGGTAGGGCATCATCTCTAACGAGATTAGTCTAGCTATGTGGGCGTTCAAACCCTGTGTACGCGGATGCGAGGCTAAGTACTTCCTTTTTCTAACCATAGTCTCATGTAGGGTGAGCTGGACTGGAGAGCTGGAGATCGTGGAACTAGCGGGGGTGCCGGTGGACATGGCAGACTGAGAGACGGTGGGAGATGGTATTGTTGCCGCCGGTGCCCTAAATGCAGTGTTTCCTACTACGAAACTGGTGATTCCCTGACCCTGACTTCTTTGGCCTGGCAAAGAAACCTGCACAGATACTGCAGGTGGTGCAGAAAATGGTGGCCCTACACTGCCGGAAGGGATGTTGCGTTGATGACTAGCTTCATTGGCCGAGGGTGCTACAACCTTAAGGGACGTTTGGTAGTTAGTCCAAGCTTGCAAATGCATGGTGGTTAAATGTCTATGCATGCAACTTGTATTGAGACTTTTCAGATTCTGCCCTCTGCTTAAGGTAGTTGAACATTTTTGACAGATGACTTTGCGCTGATCAATTGGATGTTGTTTAAAAAAATGCCAGACTGCACTCTTTCTAGCATCGGATACCTTTTCAGGCATTGCAGACTGAGCTTTAACCGGATGGCCACGCTGTCCTCCAACAGGTTTTGACTTTGCCACGCGTTTTGGGCAAGATACGGGCCCGGCAGATGGAACCTGTTGCGATGTTGATGCCTGCTGCGGCCCCTCCTCCTCCGCTTCAGAACTGCTGCCGCCTGCACCCTGTTCCCCCAATGGCTGCCAATCGGGGTCAAGAACTGGGTCATCTATTACCTCTTCTTGTAGCTCGTGTGCAACTTCGTCTGTGTCACCTTGTCAGTCGGTGGTATAGCGTTCGTGATGGGGCAACATAGTCTCATCAGGGTCTGATTCTTGATCAGCACCCTGCGAGGGCAATGTTGTGGTCTGAGTCAAAGGACCAGCATAGTAGTCTGGCTGTGGCTGTGCATCAGTGCACTCCATGTCAGATTCAACTTGTAATGGGCATGGACTGTTAACTGCTTCACTTTCTAAGCCAGGGACGGTATGTGTAAAGAGCTCCATGGAGCAACCCGTTGTGTCGCCTGCTGCATTCTTCTCTGTTGTTGTTTTTGCTGAAGAGGACAAGGAAGCGACTTGTCCCTGACCGTGAACATCCACTAACGACGCGCTGCTTTTACTTTTACCAGTTTCACGAGAGGAGGCAAAAGAGCTAGAGGCTGAGTCAGCAAGATAAGCCAAAACTTGCTCTTGCTGCTCCGGCTTTAAAAGCGGTTTTCCTACTCCCAGAAAAGGGAGCGTTCGAGGCCTTGTGTAGCCAGACGACGAACCTGGCTCCACAGCTCCAGACTTAGGTGCAATATTTTTTTTCCCAACGACCACCTGATGCTCCACCACTACCACTACCCTCATTACCAGCTGACAATGAACGCCCCCGGCCACGACCTCTTCCACCAGACTTCCTCATTGTTTTAAAAACGTTACCAAACTAACGGTATTTGTTGCAGTCACACAACTTACACGGTGAGCTATAACTTCAGTATGATTTAGCTACCCCTTTACAGGTGGGTGAGACCACAACGAAAATCAGGCACAATGTTACACACTCTGTTGTTGGTGGCAACAAATGAGAGAGATGCCACACACGCAGGACTGTCACTGAAGCGCAAATGTAAATATTAATCTCCCACTGATTTGTGTTTTTTTTTTTTCAGGGAGACTTTAGAAAAAAAAAATACAAAAAAAATGATTTTTTTCAGGAATAATTTAGAAACCAAATAAAATAAAATGATTTTTTCAGGGAGAATTTAGAAAACAAATAAAACATAAAATAGCCTTTCTAGGGCCCAGTGAGTGAGAGAGGATGCACACAGGAGTCAGGAGTGGCACACAAGCCCAGAGGCCAATATTTATCTCCCACTGATTGATTTAGTGATTTTTTCAGGTAGATTTTGGAACCCAAATCAAGCAAAAAAATTAATAGGCTTTCTATGGCCCACAATTGGAGAGAGAAAGATGGCACACCCAGGAGTCAAGACTGGCACACAAGCAGAAAGGGCAATATTAATCTCCCACTGATTTGATTTTTTTTTTTTTTTTCAGGGAGACTTTAGAAAAAAAAATACAAAAAAATGAATTTTTCAGGAAGAATTTAGAAACAAAATAAAATAAAATGATTGTTTCAGGGAGAATTTAGAAAACAAATAAAAAAATAGGCTTTGTAGGGCCCACTGAGTGAGAGAGGACGCACACAGGAGTCAGGAGTGGCACACAAGCCCAGAGGCCAATATTTATCTCCCACTGATTGATTTAGTGATTTTTTCAGGTAGATTTTGGAACCCAAATCAAGCAAAAAAATTAATAGGCTTTCTATGGCCCACAATTGGAGAGAGAGAGATGGCACACCCAGGAGTCAAGACTGGCACACAAGCAGAAAGGGCAATATTAATCTCCCACTGATTTGTTTTTTTTTGTTTTTTTCAGGGAGACTTTAGAAAAAAAAAATACAAAAAAAATGATTTTTTTCAGGAATAATTTAGAAACCAAATAAAATAAAATGATTTTTTCAGGGAGAATTTAGAAAACAAATAAAACAAAAAATAGGCTTTCTAGGGCCCACTGAGTGAGAGAGGATGCACACAGGAGTCAGGAGTGGCACACAAGCCCAGAGGCCAATATTTATCTCCCACTGATTGATTTAGTGATTTTTTCAGGTAGATTTTGGAACCCAAATCAAGCAAAAAAATTAATAGGCTTTCTATGGCCCACAATTGGAGAGAGAGAGATGGCACACCCAGGAGTCAAGACTGGCACACAAGCAGAAAGGGCAATATTAATCTCCCACTGATTTGATTTTTTTTTTTTTTTTCAGGGAGACTTTAGAAAAAAAAATACCAAAAAAATGATTTTTTTTCAGGAATAATTTAGAAAACAAATAAAATAAAATGATTTTTTCAGGGAGAATTTAGAAAACAAATAAAACAAAAAATAGGCTTTCTAGGGCCCACTGAGTGAGAGAGGACGCACACAGGAGTCAGGAGTGGCACACAAGCCCAGAGGCCAATATTTATCTCCCACTGATTGATTAAGTGATTTTTTCAGGTAGATTTTGGAACCCAAATCAAGCAAAAAAATTAATAGGCTTTCTATGGCCCACAATTGGAGAGAGAGAGATGGCACACCCAGGAGTCAAGACTGGCACACAAGCAGAAAGGGCAATATTAATCTCCCACTGATTTGTTTTTTGTTTTTTTTTCAGGGAGACTTTAGAAAAAAAAAATACAAAAAAAATGATTTTTTTCAGGAATAATTTAAAAACCAAATAAAATAAAATGATTTTTTCAGGGAGAATTTAGAAAACAAATAAAACAAAAAATAGGCTTTCTAGGGCCCACTGAGTGAGAGAGGACGCACACAGGAGTCAGGAGTGGCACACAAGCCCAGAGGCCAATATTTATCTCCCACTGATTGATTTAGTGATTTTTTCAGGTAGATTTTGGAACCCAAATCAAGCAAAAAAATTAATAGGCTTTCTATGGCCCACAATTGGAGAGAGAGAGATGGCACACCCAGGAGTCAAGACTGGCACACAAGCAGAAAGGGCAATATTAATCTCCCACTGATTTGATTTTTTTTTTTTTTCAGGGAGACTTTAGAAAAAAAAAATACAAAAAAAATGATTTTTTTCAGGAATAATTTAGAAACCAAATAAAATAAAATGATTTTTTCAGGGAGAATTTAGAAAACAAATAAAACAAAAAATAGGCTTTCTAGGGCCCACTGAGTGAGAGAGGACGCACACAGGAGTCAGGAGTGGCACACAAGCCCAGAGGCCAATATTTATCTCCCACTGATTGATTAAGTGATTTTTTCAGGTAGATTTTGGAACCCAAATCAAGCAAAAAAATTAATAGGCTTTCTATGGCCCACAATTGGAGAGAGAGAGATGGCACACCCAGGAGTCAAGACTGGCACACAAGCAGAAAGGGCAATATTAATCTCCCACTGATTTGTTTTTTGTTTTTTTTTCAGGGAGACTTTAGAAAAAAAAAATACAAAAAAAATGATTTTTTTCAGGAATAATTTAGAAACCAAATAAAATAAAATGATTTTGTCAGGGAGAATTTAGAAAACAAATAAAACAAAAAATAGGCTTTCTAGGGCCCACTGAGTGAGAGAGGACGCACACAGGAGTCAGGAGTGGCACACAAGCCCAGAGGCCAATATTAATCTCCCACTTTTTTTTTTTTTTTCCAGGGAAAATTTATAAACCCAATAAAAAAAATAATAAATAGGCTTTCTATGGCCCACTATCTGAGAGAGAGAGATGGCACGCTTAGGACTGGCACACAAGCCCAAAAGCCAATATTAATCTCCCACTGATTGATTTATTGATTTTTTCAGGTAGATTTTGGAACCCAAATCAAGCAAAAAAATAGATAGGCTTTCTATGGCCCACTGAGAGATGGCACACACAGGAGTAAGGAGTGGCACACAAGCCCTGAGGCCAATATTTTTCTCCCACTGATTGATGTAGTGATTTTTTCAGGTAGATTTTAGAACCCAAATCAAGCAAAAAAATAAATAGGCCTTCTATGGCCCACTGAGTGAGAGATGACACAGACAGGGATGGCACTCTAGCAGAAATGCCAATCTTAATCTCCCACAAAAAAAAAAAAAAAAAAAGGAACTGTCCTTCAATTACTATCTCCCTGCAGTAATCTCAGCCAGGTATGGCAGGCAGCAATAAGGAGTGGACTGATGCACAAATTAAATAAAAAGTGTGGACAAACAAACAAGATAGCTGTGCAGAAAGGAAGGAACAAGAGGATTTGTGCTTTGAAAAAAGCAGTTGGTTTGCACAGCGGCGTACACACAGCAATGCAGCTATCAGGGAGCCTTCTAGGGCAGCCCAATGAGCTACAGCGCTGAGGGGGAAAAAAAAAAAAATGTAGCTTCCACTGTCCCTGCACACCGAAGGTGGTGTTGGGCAGTGGAAATCGCTACAGCACAAGCGGTTTGGTGGTTAATGGACCCTGCCTAACGCTATCCCTGCTTCTGACGAAGCGGCAGCAACCTCTCCCTAGGCTCAGATCAGCAGCAGTAACATGGCGGTCGGCGGGAACGCCCCTTTATAGCCCCTGTGACGCCGCGGACAGCAAGCCAATCACTGCAATGCCCTTCTCTAAGATGGTGGGGACCAGGACCTATGTCATCACGCTGCCCACACTCTGCGTTTACCTTCATTGGCTGAGAAATGGCGCTTTTCGCGTCATTGAAACGCGACTTTGGCGCGAAAGTCGCGTACCGCATGGCCGACCCCGCACAGGGGTCGGATCGGGTTTCATGAAACCCGACTTTGTCAAAAGTCGGCGACTTTTGAAAATGTTCGACCCGTTTCGCTCAACCCTAGTAGGGTGTCCATATAAATATGCATAGTTTAAAATGTAGCCAATTAAAGTGTTCAGCCACTTCCATTTGTTAGTGCAACTTTCCTTGTAAACTGACCAGCACATCTGTTTATAAAATGGCTGCTGCTGGAAGAGCATGTCCCCAGACCAATCCATAAGCCTCTTCCGATAGAAAATCAGCTTTCTCATGTGAGGTGTTTTACTACTGGAGAAGGTTGATACTCTTGTCTGAACTCCATCACCTGCCGTATGAATAGAAGTTCTGTAATTTACTAGATACAATAAAAAAAACCTTTTAATATTTACGACAAATATGTGAACAATATACAATTAGAACCACTGCCACCATAAAATGCTGAAGAGCACAATAGCAAAAGAAACACACCAGGAGGTTGTGCCTCTCCCTGTTTTTATTTTCGTATCCTTGCCTTGTTGCGGAAGTTGGCATCCTTTATCAGCACAAGTGACGCCATCACTTACCGACTGCTGGCCCTTTTGGCCTATTCAGCCCTGTTGGGATTGACCACAATGTATAAAGACTAAATAACAACAAGAACATATTCTAAAGACAGGTAAAGTGCAAAGTGCCTCCATATCTTTCAATTGATACTAGATATATGAAAAAATAGGGTCCTCATTCAGCCACACCTGTATTACCAAGACAGGGCGAAGGTACCGATCAGGGGGGCAATACCTCGCCCTAATGAATCATTGCCTCGAAGGCACAATTCTCTGATGTGTTTCTATTGCTGCTGTGCTCTTCAGCATTTTTTGGTGGCAGAGGTTCTAATTTTATATTGTTCACATATGTGGCTTATTGTTTAATTAAATATCAGACAGCAGCGTTTCAGTAACACAGTTCTGGTGGGGGTCTGTTCAGGCACAATGTGATAGATGGATAGCCATGGCAGCCGGGTGCCTACTGCAGGCCTCCATCACCGCCATATTTGTAGAACCAACTGTGAGATCATTGAGACATATGAATCTGTTACAGACCAGTAAGCACTCACCAGTGACAGATAAATTAAAGATAGTTAAAAGGCTGGCCACATTCTCTTGACTTTCATCACAAAAAGTTCAGAGGCTGTGTGCCTGCGATCGCCGCCGGGATTCTGACAGCTGACACCTAGCACGTTAACCCCCTAAATGCTGTGATCAAACTCGAACACAGCATTTTTGGAGCTTGCAGATGGAAGAAAGACCCTCTGCCCTTGGATCGGACACCCCACAATATTGTGGGGTCCCAATCGTTGCCATGGGTGACCCGATGTTCTCATAACGACATCCAGCTAAGCAGAGCTAGCAAAGTTGCTTGATCATGCTCAGAGCATGATCAGCAACTTTGTCTATCAGTTTGCATACCCCTTTGTTTCATTGCAGCCATTTGATAAATTCAAAAGAGTTCACTTTTTTTCTCATTAATGTACACTCTGCATCCCATCTTGACTGAAAAAAAACACAGAAATGTAGTAATTTTTGCAAATTTATTAAAAAAGAAAAAACTGAAATATCACATGGTCATAAGTATTCAGACCCTTTGCTCAGTAATGAGTAGAATCACCCTTTAGAGCTTGTACAGCCATGAGGCTTCTTGGGAATGATGCAACAAGTTTTTCACATCTGGATTTGAGGATCCTCTGCCATTCTTTCTTGCAGATCCTCTCCAGATCCATCAGGTCGGATGGTGAACATTGTTGGACAGCCATTTTCAGGTCTCTCCAGAGATGCTCAATTGAGTTTAGGTTAGGGCTCTGGCTGGGCCAGTCAAGAATAGTCATAGAGTTGTTCTGAAGCCACTCCTTTGTTATTTTAGCTGCGTGCTTAGGGTCATTGTCTTGTTGGATGGTGAACCTTCGGCCAAGTCTGGGGTCCAGTGCACCCTGGAAGAGGTTTTCCTCCAGGATATCTCTGTAATTGGCCGCATTCATGTTTCCTTCAATTACAACTAGTTGTCCTGTCACTACAGCTGAAAAACACCTCCATAGCATTATGCTGCCACCACCATGTTTCACTGTTGGGATTGTATTGGGCTGGGTGATGAGCAGTGTTATGATCCGGTGACCTTGGAGCCGCATGAATAACTTTCACTGGAGTAGGTGGTAACTGTACTGACCGCAAATCCTGATCTGACACCGCGACTAGAAGTAGCCGTGGGGTGTGCCTAACAAACCCTAGACACCTCGTCACAGCCGGAGAACTAAATACCCCTATAGATGGAAATAGGAATACTATCTTGCCTCAGAGCAGAACCCCAAAGGATAGGCAGCCCCCCACGAATATTGACTGTGAGTAGGAGAGGAAAGACACACGTAGGCAGAAAACAGGATTTAGCAAAAGAGGCCACTCTAGCTAAAATAGGAAAGGATAGGACAGAGCTTTGTGCGGTCAGTATTAAAACCCTTCCAAAAATATCCACAGCAGATTATACAAAAAATTCCTCCATCTAACTAAAGACGTGGAACATATATCTGCTACTCCAGAGAATCCTACACACAGAGCAGAAATACAATAAAAAATCCAGCACACAGCATGTGTGCCATAGAAAAAAAACAGACACTATCTTTGCTGAATTGGCAGCTAAGCAGGAGAAACCAGACAGAGGTCCAACACCTCCCAAGAACCATTGACAACTGGCAAGGACTAATAAATCTTGCAAACCTAAATACCCCAGTCAGAATTGCAATCAGCAGAAACACCTGACCATGACTGCAGCCCTGGGACAACTGCATTACCACCTACAACCACCAGAGGGAGCCCATAAGCAGAATTCACAACAGTACCCCCCCTTGAGGAGGGGTCACCGAACCTTCACCAGAGCCCCCAGGCTGATCAGGACGAGCCAGATGAAAGGCACGAACCAAATCAGCGGCATGGACATCAGAGGCAAAAACCCAAGAATTATCCTCTTGGCCATAACCCTTCCATTTGACAAGGTACTGAAGCCTCCGCCTCGAAAAACTGGAATCCAAAATCTTCTCAACAGCATATTCCAACTCCCCATCAACCAACACAGGGGCCGGAGGATCAACAGAGGGAACAACGGGCTCCACATATTTCCGCAATAAAGACCTATGGAAGACATTATGGATAGCAAAAGAGGCCGGAAGCGCCAGTCGAAAAGACACCGGATTAATAATCTCAGAAATCCTGTAAGGACCAATAAACCGAGGCTTAAACTTAGGAGAAGAAACCTTCATAGGAACATGATGGGAAGACAACCAGACCAGATCCCCAATCCGAAGCCGGGAACCAACACACCGACGATGCTTAGCAAAACGTTGAGCCTCCTCCTGAGACAACACCAATTTGTCTACCACATGAGCCCAAATCTGCTGCAACCTGTCAACCACACAATCCACACCAGGACAGTCAGAAGGCTCAACCTGCCCAGAAGAAAAACGAGGATGAAAACCAAAATTACAAAAGCAAGGCAAAACCAAAGTAGCCGAACTAACCCGATTATTAAGGGCAAACTCGGTCAATGGCAAGAAAGCCACCCAATCATCCTGATCAGCAGACACAAAGCATCTCAAATAAGTCTCCAAAGTCTGATTAGTTCGCTCGGTCTGACCATTTGTCTGAGGATGAAACACAGAAGAAAAAGACAAATGAATGCCCAGCCTAGCACAAAAGGTCCGCCAAAACCTAGAAACAAACTGGGAACCTCTGTCGGACACAATATTCTCCGGAATACCATGCAAACGAACCACATGCTGAAAAAACAACGGAACCAAATCTGAAGAGGAAGGCAATTTAGGCAAAGGCACCAAATTAACTATCTTAGAGAACCGGTCACAAACAACCCAGATAACCGACATCCTCTGGGAAACCGGAAGATCCAAAATAAAATCCATAGAAATATGCGTCCAGGGCCTCTCAGGGACCGGCAATGGCAAAAGCAGCCCACTTGCACGGGAACAACAAGGCTTGGCCTGCGCACAAGTCCCACAGGACTGCACAAAAGAACGCACATCACGTGACAGAGAAGGCCACCAAAGGGACCTACCAACCAAGTCTCTGGTACCAAAAATGCCAGGATGACCAGCCAACACGGAACAGTGAACCTCAGAAATCACTGTACTAGTCCATCTGTCAGGAACAAACAGTTTCCCCACAGGACAGCAATCAGGTCTGTCAGCCTGAAATTCCTGAAGAACCCGTCGTAAATCAGGGAAAATGGCAGAAAGGACCACCCCTTCTTTCAGAATGCCGACCGGTTCCAAGACCTCAGGAGAATCAGGCAAGAAACTCCTAGAGAGGGCATCAGCCTTAATGTTCTTAGAACCCGGAAGGTACGAGACCACGAAGTCAAAACGGGAAAAAAACAAGGACCATCGAGCCTGTCTAGGATTCAGCCATTTGGCAGACTCAAGGTAAATCAAACTCTTATGATAGGTCAAGACCACAATACGATGCTTAGCTCCCTCAAGCCAATGTCGCCACTCCTCAAACGCCCACTTCATAGCCAACAACTCCAGATTGCCGACATCATAATTGCGTTCAGCAGGCGAAAACTTACGGGAAAAGAAGGCAAACGGTTTCATTAAGGAACCAACAGGATCCCTCTGGGACAAAACGGCCCCTGCCCCAATCTCAAAAGTGTCAACCTCAACCTGAAACGGAAGAGAAACATCTGGTTGGCGCAACACCGGAGCAGAAGTAAAACGATGTTTAACCCCTTCCCGACCCATGACGCCACGTAGGCGTCATGAAAGTCGGTGCCAATCCGACCCATGACGCCTATGTGGCGTCATGGAAAGATCGCGTCCCTGCAGATCGGGTGAAAGGGTTAACTCCCATTTCACCCGATCTGCAGGGACAGGGGGAGTGGTAGTTTAGCCCAGGGGGGGTGGCTTCACCCCCCCCGTGGCTACGATCGCTCTGATTGGCTCTTGAAAGTGAAACTGCCAATCAGAGCGATTTGTAATATTTCACCTATTATAACTGGTGAAATATTACAATCCAGCCATGGCCGATGCTGCAATATCATCGGCCATGGCTGGAAACACTAATGTGCCCCCACCCCACCCCACCGATCGCCCCCCCAGCCCTCCGATCTGTCCGGTACACTGCTCCGGCTCCTCTCCGTCCTGTGCTCCGCTCCCCCCGTGCTCTTGTCCGCTCCCCCCGTGCTCCAATCACCCCCCCCGTGCTCCAATCACCCCCCCTGCACTCCGATCCACCCCCCGTGCTCCGTTCCACCCTCCCGTGCTCCGTTCCACCCCCCGTGCTCCGTTCCACCCCCCGTGCTCCGTTCCACCCCTCCCGCGCTCCGATCCACCCCCCCATGCTCCGATCCCCCCCCGTGCTCCCCCCACCCCATCATACTTACCGATCCTGCCGGGGTCCGTCCGTCTTCTCCCTGGGTGCCGCCATCTTCCAAAATGGCGGGCGCATGCGCAGTGCGCCCACCGAATCTGCCGGCCGGCAGATTCGTTCCAAAGTGCATTTTGATCACTGAGATAGATTATATCTCAGTGATCAAAATAAAAAAAATAATAAATGACCCCCCCCCTTTGTCACCCCCATAGGTAGGGAAAATAAAAAAATAAAGAATTTTTTTTTTCCACTAATGTTAGAATAGTATTAGGGCTAGGGTTAGGGTTAGGGGTAGGGCTAGGGCTAGGGTTAGGGTTAGGGGTGGGGTTAGGGGTAGGGTTAGGGGTAGGGTTAGGGTTAGGGTTTCGGTATGTGCACACGTATTCTGGTCCTCTGCGGATTTTTCCGCTGCGGATTTGATAAATCTGCAGTGCTAAACCGCTGTGGATTTATGGCGGATTTACCGCGTTTTTTCTGCGCATTTCACTGCGGTTTTACAACTGCGATTTTCTATTTGAGCAGTTGTAAAACCGCTGCGGAATCCGCACAAAGAAGTGACATGCTGCGGAATGTAAACCGCTGCGTTTCCGTGCAGTTTTTCCGCAGTATGTGTACAGCGATTTTTGTTTCCCATAGGTTTACATTGAACTGTAAACTCATGGGAAACTGCTGCGGATCCGCAGCGTTTTCCGCAGTGTGTGCACATACCTTTAGAATTAGGCTATGTGCACACGGTGCGGATTTGGCTGCGGATCTGCAGCGGATTGGCCACTGCGGATTCGCAGCAGTGTTCCATCAGGTTTACAGTACCATGTAAACCTATGGAAAACCAAATCCGCTGTGCCCATGGTGCGGAAAATACAGCGCGGAAACGCTGCGTTGTATTTTCCGCAGCATGTCAATTCTTTGTGCGGATTCCGCAGCGTTTTACACCTGTTCCTCAATAGGAATCCGCAGGTGAAATCCGCACAAAAAACACTGGAAATCCGCGGAAAATCCGCAGGTAAAACGCAGTGCCTTTTACCCGCGGATTTTTCAAAAATGATGCTGAAAAATCTCACACGAATCCGCAACGTGGGCACATAGCCTTAGGGTTAGGGTTGGAATTAGGGTTGTGGTTAAGGTTGTGATTAGGGTTATGGCTACAGTTGGGATTAGGGTTATGGGTGTGGGGGGGTTAGTGTTGGAGGTAGAATTGAGGGGTTACCACTGTTTAGGCACATCAGGGGTCTCCAAACGCAACATGGCGCCACCATTGATTCCAGCCAATCTCGTATTCAAAAAGTCAAATGGTGCTCCCTCAATTCTGAGCCCCGACGTGTGCCCAAACAGTGGTTTATCCCCACATATGGGGTACCAGCATACTCAGGATAAACTGCGCAACAATTACTGGGGTCCAATTTCTCCTGTTACCCTTGTGAAAATAAAAAAATGCTTGCTAAAACATCATTTTTGAGGAAAGAAAAATGATTTTTTATTTTCACGGCTCTGCGTTGTAAACGTCTGTGAAGCACTTGGGGGATCAAAGTGCTCACCACATATCTAGATAAGTTCCTTGGGGGGTCTAGTTTCTAAAATGGGGTCACTTGTGGGGGGTTTCTACTGTTTAGGCACACCAGGGGCTCTGCAAACGCAACGTGACGCCCGCAGACCATTCCATCAAAGTCTGCATTTCAAAAGTCACTACTTCCCTTCTGAGCCCCGACGTGTGCCCAAACAGTGGTTTACCTCCACACATGGGGTATCAGCGTACTCAGGAGAAACTGGACAACATCTTTTGGGGTCCAATTTCTCCTGTAACCCTTGGGAAAATAAAAAATTCTGGGCTAAATAATTATTTTTGAGGAAAGAAAACGTATTTATTATTTTCACGTCTCTGCATTATAAACTTCTGTGAAGCACTTGGGGGTTCAAAGTGCTCACCACACATCTAGATAAGTTCCTTTCGGGGTCTAGTTTCCAAAATGGGGTCACTTGTGGGGGGTTTCTACTGTTAAGCCACATCAGGGGCTCTGCAAACGCAACGTGACGCCCACAAAGCATTCCATCAAAGTCTGCATTTCAAAACGTCACTACTTCACTTCCGAGCCCCGGCATGTGCCCAAACAGTGGTTTACCCCCACATATGGGGTATCAGCGTACTCAGGAGAAACTGGATAACAACTTTTGGGGTCAAATTTCTCCTGTTACCCTTGGGAAAATAAAAAATTGCAGGCTAAAAGATCATTTTTGAGAAAATATTTTTTTTATTTTATTTTCATGGCTCTGCGTTATAAACTTCTGTGAAGCACTTGGGGGTTCAAAGTCCTCACCACACATCTAGATTAGTTCCTTTGGGGGTCTAGTTTCCAAAATGGGGTCATTTCTGGGGGATCTCCAATGTTTAGGCACACAGGGGCTCTCCAAACGTGACATGGTGTCCACTAATGATTGGAGCTAATTTTCCATTTAACCCCTTCCCGACCTTTGACGCCACGTAGGCGTCATGAAACTCGGTGCCAATCCGACCTGTGACGCCTACGTGGCGTCATGGCGGGAATGCTTCCCTGCGGGTCCGGTGACCGGGGTCATTTAAATGTCACCGTACCCGCAGGTGCAGGGGGACCTGTACTTCACCCCAGGGGGGGTGGCTTTGCCCCCCCGGGTGTACGATCGCTCCGGGTGACCTTTATTTCACCCCCTTCAGCTCTGATTGGAGCTAGCGTCCATGTGACGCTAGCTCTCCAATCAGATCTGTAGGGGCGGAGTAAAATATGTCTGTCCTCGTTCTCCAGACTCATCCCGTTGCTGGAAGCTGGAGAACGAGGACCCTGCGTTTATACTTGCCCCCGATCGCCGCCGATCGCCGCCGCTGCTGCTGCTCTGCCGCGGCTCCTGCCGCCTCTGCCGCTGCTCCTGCCGCCGCTGCCTGTGCTCCTGCCGCCGCCGCCGCCGCCAGGTACTCCCCTCTCTGCCATCCACCTCTGCGCTCTGCCCCCCTGATCACCCTCCCCCCCGATCTTACCCCCTGCCCCCCTTTTCACCCCCCCCCCCCTGCTGCTGCTGCCAACTCTATCACCTCAGCTCTCCCAGCTCCTGACAGCCCCCGCCTGCCCCCTGGTGATCACCCCCTGCCCACTTGAGCACCCCCTGCCCCCCTGATCACCCCTGCCCCCCTGATCACCCCCTGATCACCCCCTCCCCCCCCTTGCCCCCCTGATCACCCCCTTCCCCCCTGATCGCCCCCCTGCTGCTGCAGCAGATTTCATCTGCTCCTGCTGCATTGCCTCAGCCCCCCGTGCCTGACAGCCTCCCCCTGCCCCTCGGTGATCACCCCCTGCCCCCCTGATCACCTCCTGCCCCCCTGATCACCCCCTGCCCCCCTGATCACCCCCTGCCCCCCTGATCGCCACCCTGATCACCCCCCTGCTGCTGCTGCCGATTCCATCTGCTGCTGTCGCATCGCCTCTGCCCCCCGCGCCTGACAGCCCCCTCCTGTCCCCCGGTGATCACCCTCTGCCCCCCTGATCACCCTCTGCCCTCCTGATCACCCTCTGCCCCCCTGATCACCCCCGTCCCCCAGATCATCCCCTGCTGCTGCCGCCGATTCCATCTACTGCTGCTACTGCATCGCCTCTGCCCCCCTGCGCCTGACAGCCCCCTCCTGTCCCCAGTGATCACCCACTGCCCCCCTGATCACCCCCTGCCTCCCTGATCACCCCCCGTCCCCCTGATCACCCCCCGTCCCCCTGATCACCCCCCATCCCCCTGATCACCCCCCGTCCCCCGATCACCCCTGCTGCTGCTGATTCCATCTGCTACTGCATCGCCTCTGCCACCCCCGCTCCTGACATCCGCCTCCGCTCCAGACATCCGCCCCCGCTCCTGACATCCGCCCCCGCTCCTGACATCCGCCCCCGCTCCAGACATCCGCCTCCGCTCCAGACATCCGCCCCCGCTCCTGACATCCGCCTCCGCTCCAGACATCCGCCTCCGCTCCAGACATCCGCCCCCGCTCCTGACATCTGCCCCCGCTCCTGACATCCGCCCCCGCTCCTGACATCCGCCCCCGCTCCTGACATCCGCCTCCGCCCCTGACAGCCGCCCCCGCCCCTGACAGCCACCCCTGACATCCGCCTCAGCTCCTGACATCCGCCTCCGCTCCTGACATCCGCCTCCGCTCCTGACATCCGCCTCCGCTCCTGGCAGCCGCCCCCGCTCCTGGCAGCCGCCCCCGCTCCTGGCAGCCGCCCCCGCTCCTGGCAGCCGCCCCCGCTCCTGGCAGCCCCCTCCTGCAGTAGAAAGTTTCACCAAACACTCGCACATACACACACGCACACTATAATAAAGTTTAGCTTTTTACACACACCACACACACAATGTCCCGCTCATCCCAGTCATCCCAGTCACAAAGGCTGTACACAGCTGAGGAGGCATATTCCTTTCTTGCCTCCGAAGCTGATAGTGAGGGAGAGGACCCCACTTTTCTGTATTCCTCCCACTCTTCCTCCTCTAGTGACACCGACTCGCCACCCCCAAGATGTCGCAGGTCGAGAAATCGTCCGGAGCCCAGGGGAGGAGAGCCGGAGCCCAGGGGAGGAGAGTCGGAGCCAAGTGTAAGTGACCCCCAACCTAGTGCTAGTGACGCCCAACCTAGCACTAGTGCCCCCGTCTGGACCCCTGTCCCTGAAAATTTTGCTCCACGGATTCCTGATTTCATTCCCCAATCAGGAATCCAATTTGAGACTGCCAACCTCCGGGAAATAGACTTTTTCAAAGTCTTTTTCTCGGAGTCAATCGTCAGTCTCATGGTGGAGCAAACAAATTTGTACGCCCTGCAATTTTTTGCCGAAAACCCAAGTTCATCATTTACTACTTGGAGTCCCGTTGACTCTGTAGAAATGATGAAATATTGGGGACTGGTCCTTCACATGGGAATTGTGAAGAAACCAGAAATTCGCCAATACTGGAGTACTGATATTTTATATCAAACTCCATTATATGGCATGGTTATGATACGCAAACGTTTTGAGGCGATTCATAAATTTCTCCACTTTAGGGACAACACGGACATCCTTCCTCGCGATGACCCGAATTTTGATAGACTGTTCAAAATTCGGCCGGTCATCGAACACTTCAGCAACAAGTTTGCTGAAGTGTACATTCCCCAAAGGGAAATTTGTGTGGATGAATCCCTCATCCACTTCAAAGGGAGGCTTCAGTTCCGTCAGTACCTGCCCAGCAAAAGGGCAAGGTACGGGATAAAACTCTATAAGATCTGCGAGAGTACCTCAGGGTACACTCTCAGCTTTAGAGTTTATCAAGGAAAGGACAGCAGTATCCAGCCCCCAGATTGTCCACCTGCTCTGGGGGTGAGTGGGAAAATAGTGTGGGATTTGGTCCACCCACTGCTTGATAAAGGTTACCATCTGTACGTTGATAACTTTTATACAAGCATCCCACTCTTTCAATCCCTCTCTGCCAGAGCTACCGTCGCTTGCGGTACCGTGCGCAGAAACAAGAGGGGTCTCCCTTTGTCACTAATTGAGCAGGTTCTCCCAAAGGGTGAGAGCCGGGCCCAATGTAGAGGCAACATGCTTGCGGTCAAGTTCAAAGACAAAAGGGACGTCTTTTTCTTGACCACAATCCATGGTCCCGGCACCACGGCCAGCACTGTTCGAGGTACCCCAGCACAGGTCCACAAACCGGACTGTGCCCTGGGGTACAACAAACACATGGGGGGAGTTGATCTTTCTGATCAAGTCCTCCAGCCCTATAGTGCCATGCGGAAAACGAAGGTGTGGTATAAAAAACTGGCTGTGCACATCGTGCAAATGGCACTGTATAACGCATACGTGCTATCACGATGTGCAGGCCAGACCAACAACACCTTCCTTCAGTTCCAGGAGGCGGTGATAAAGGCCCTAATGTTTGGAGGCGAGGAAGGAGCGGGCCCCAGCACCCCTGGAACTCAAGTCTCCCGTATGGTACCAGGGCAACATTTTCCTTGTGAGGGGAGAGCAAAAAAAAGGTGCCGGGTGTGCTATAAAAGGGGGATTCGAAGGGAAACTCGTTTCCAATGTGAAACGTGTCCCGACAAACCTGGACTGTGTTTGAATGAATGCTTCAGAATTCATCACGCGTCCGTGGACTAAACACATCCTGACATTCCCCTACAGAACTCACCCACACCAGGCTGATATACACAACACCACACACACACCCCAACCTGACGTACACTACACCACACCCCAACCTGACGTACTCTACACCACACACTCCAACCTGACGTAGTGTGTCAGGTTGGTGTGTATGGAGTAGTGTACGTCAGATTGGTGTGTGGTGTGGTATAGTGTACGTCAGGTTGGTGTGTGTGTATGATGTACACTACACCACACACCCCAACCTGACGTACACTACACCACACCCCAACCTGACGTACACTACACCACACACTCCAACCTGACGTAGTGTGTCAGGTTGGTGTGTATGGCGTAGTGTACATGAGGTTGGTGTGTGGTGTGGTATAGTGTACGTCAGGTTGGTGTGTGTGTATATGGTGTACACTACTCCACACACCCCAACCTGACGTACACTACACCACACCCCAACCTGACGTACACTACACCACACACTCCAACCTGACGTAGTGTGTCAGGTTGGTGTGTATGGCGTAGTGTACATGAGGTTGGTGTGTGGTGTGGTATAGTGTACGTCAGGTTGGTGTGTGTGTATATGGTGTACACTACTCCACACACCCCAACCTGACGTACACTACACCACACCCCAACCTGACGTACACTACACCACACACTCCAACCTGACGTAGTGTCAGGTTGGTGTGTATGGCGTAGTGTACATGAGGTTGGTGTGTGGTGTGGTATAGTGTACGTCAGGTTGGTGTGTGTGTATATGGTGTACACTACTCCACACACCCCAACCTGACGTACACTACACCACACCCCAACCTGACGTACACTACACCACACACTCCAACCTGACGTAGTGTGTCAGGTTGGTGTGTATGGCGTAGTGTACATGAGGTTGGTGTGTGGTGTGGTATAGTGTACGTCAGGTTGGTGTGTGTGTATATGGTGTACACTACTCCACACACCCCAACCTGACGTACACTACACCACACCCCAACCTGACGTACACTACACCACACACTCCAACCTGACGTAGTGTCAGGTTGGTGTGTATGGCGTAGTGTACGTCAGGTTGGTGTGCGGTGTATAGTTTACGTCAGATTGGTGTGTGTGTGTATGGTGTACACTACACCACACACACCAAACTGACAAACTACACCACACCCCAACCTGACGTACACTACACCACACACTCCAACCTGACGTAGTGTCAGGTTGGTGTGTATGGCGTAGTGTACGTCAGGTTGGTGTGTGGTGTATAGTGTACGTCAGATTGGTGTGTGTGTATGGTGTACACTACACCACACACACCAACCTGACATAAACTACACCACACCCCAACCTGACGTACACTACACCACACACTCCAACCTGACGTAGTGTGTCAGGTTGGTGTGTATGGAGTAGTGTACGTCAGATTGTTGTGTGGTGTGGTATAGTGTACGTCAGGTTGGTGTGTGTGTATGATGTACACTACACCACACACACCAACCTGACGTACACTACACCACACCCCAACCTGACGTACACTACACCACACACTCCAACCTGACGTAGTGTGTCAGGTTGGTGTGTATGGCGTTGTGTACGTCAGGTTGGTGTGTAGTTTGGTATAGAGTACGTCAGGTTGGTGTGTGTGTGTGGTGAATACTACACCACACACAACAACCTGACATACACTACGTACCTTCCATACGCAACATGGTGTCCGCTAATGAATGGAGCTAATTTTCCATTCAAAAAGTCAAATGGCGCTCCTTCCCTTCCGAGCCTTGCCGTGCGCCCAAACAGTGGTTTACCCCCACATGTGAGATATCAGTGTACTCAGAAGAAATTGGCCAACAAATTTTAGCATCCATTTTAGCCTGATGCCCATGTGAAAATAGAAAAAATTGAGGCTAAAATAAAATTTTTGTGAAAAAAAGTACTTTTTCATATTTATGGATCAATTTGTGAAGCACCTGAGGGTTCAAAGTGCTCAATATGCATCTAGATAAGTTCCTTGGGTGGTCTAGTTTCCAAAATGGGGTCACATGTGGGGGAGCTCCAATGTTTAGGCACACAGGGGCTCTCCAAACGCGACATGGTGTCCGCTAAAGATTGGAGCTAATTTTCCATTCAAAAAGTCAAATGGCGCTCCTTCCCTTCCGAGCCTTGCCGTGCGCCCAAACAGTGGTTTACCCCCACATGTGAGATATCAGTGCACTCAGGAGAAATTGCCCAACAAATTTTAGCATCCATTTTAGCCTGATGCCCATGTGAAAATAGAAAAAATTGAGGCTAAAATAAAATTTTTGTGAAAAAAAGTACTTTTTCATATTTATGGATCAATTTGTGAAGCACCTGAGGGTTCAAAGTGCTCAATATGCATCTAGATAAGTTCCTTGGGTGGTCTAGTTTCCAAAATGGGGTCACATGTGGGGGAGCTCCAATGTTTAGGCACACAGGGGCTCTCCAAACGCGACATGGTGTCCGCTAAAGATTGGAGCTAATTTTCCATTCAAAAAGTCAAATGGCGCTCCTTCCCTTCCGAGCCTTGCCGTGCGCCCAAACAGTGGTTTACCCCCACATGTGAGATATCAGTGCACTCAGGAGAAATTGCCCAACAAATTTTAGCATCCATTTTAGCCTGATGCCCATGTAAAAATGGAAAAAATTGAGGCTAAAATAAAATTTTTGTGAAAAAAAAGTACTTTTTCATACTTATGGATCAATTTGTGAAGCACCTGGGGGTTCAAAGTGCTCAATATGCATCTAGATAAGTTCCTTGGGTGGTCTAGTTTCCAAAATGGGGTCACATGTGGGGGAGCTCCAATGTTTAGGCACACAGGGGCTCTCCAAACACGACATGGTGTCCGCTAAAGATTGGAGCTAATTTTTCATTCAAAAAGTCAAATGGCGCTCCTTCCCTTCCGAGCCTTGCCGTGCGCCCAAACAGTGGTTTACCCCCACATGTGAGATATCAGTGCACTCAGGAGAAATTGCCCAACAAATTTTAGCATCCATTTTAGCCTGATGCCCATGTGAAAATGGAAAAAATTGAGGCTAAAATAAAATTTTTGTGAAAAAAAAGTACTTTTTCATACTTATGGATCAATTTGTGAAGCACCTGGGGGTTCAAAGTGCTCAATATGCATCTAGATAAGTTCCTTGGGTGGTCTAGTTTCCAAAATGGGGTCACATGTGGGGGAGCTCCAATGTTTAGGCACACAGGGGCTCTCCAAACACGACATGGTGTCCGCTAAAGATTGGAGCTAATTTTTCATTCAAAAAGTCAAATGGCGCTCCTTCCCTTCCGAGCCTTGCCGTGCGCCCAAACAGTGGTTTACCCCCACATGTGAGATATCAGTGCACTCAGGAGAAATTGCCCAACAAATTTTAGCATCCATTTTAGCCTGATGCCCATGTGAAAATGGAAAAAATTGAGGCTAAAATAAAATTTTTGTGAAAAAAAAGTACTTTTTCATATTTATGGATCAATTTGTGAAGCACCTGGGGGTTCAAAGTGCTCAATATGCATCTAGATAAGTTCCTTGGGTGGTCTAGTTTCCAAAATGGGGTCACATGTGGGGGAGCTCCAATGTTTAGGCACACAGGGGCTCTCCAAATGCGACATGGTGTCCGCTAAAGATGGGAGCTAGTTTTTCATTCAAAAAATCAAATGGCGCTCCTTCCCTTCTGAGCCCTGCCGTGCGCCCAAACAGTGGTTCCCCCCCACATATGAGGTTTCAGCGTACTCAGGACAAATTGGACAACAACTTTTGGGGTTGAGTTTCTCCTTTTAACCTTGGGAAAATAAAAAAAATGTTGCTAAAAGATCATTTTTGTGACTAAAAAGTTAAATGTTCATTTTTTCCTTCCATGTTGCTTCTGCTGCTGTGAAACACCTGAAGGGTTAATAAACTACTTGAATGTGGTTTTGAGTACCTTGAGGGGTGCAGTTTTTAGAATGGTGTCACTTTTGGGTATTTTCTCTCATATAGACCCCTCAAAGTGACTTCAAATGTGAGGTGGTCCCTAAAAAAAATGGTGTTGTAAATTTTGTTGTAAAAATGAGAAATCGTTGGTCAAATTTTAACCCTTATAACTTCCTAGCAAAAAAAAATTTTGGTTTCAAAATTGTGCTGATGTAAAGTAGACATGTGGGAAATGTTATTTATTAACTATTTTGTGTCACATATCTTTCTGGTTTTACAGAATAAAAATTAAAAATTTGAAAATTGCGAAATTTTCTAAATTTTCGCCAAAATTCCGATTTTTTTAGAAATAAACGCAAAAATTATCGGCCTAAATTTACCACTAACATGAAGCCCAATATGTCACGAAAAAACAATCTCAGAACCACTAGGATCCGTTGAAGCGTTCCTGAGTTATTACCTCATAAAGGGACACTGGTCAGAATTGCAAAAAACGGCAAGGTCTTTAAGGTCAAAATAGCCTGGGTCATGAAGGGGTTAAAAAGCCAAATGATGTGCCTTCTCTTCCGAGCCCAGCCGTGCGCCCAAACAGTGGTTTACCCCCACATATGGGGTATCGGCGTACTAAGGACAAACTGGACAACAACATTTGGGGTCCAATTTCTCCTATTACCCTTGGCAAAATAGGAAATTCCAGGCTAAAAAATCATTTTTGAGGAAAAAAAAAAAATTTTTTATTTTCATGGCTCTGCGTTATAAAGTTCTGTGAAGCACCTGGGGGTTTAAAGTGCTCAATATGCATCTAGATAAGTTCCTTGGGGGGTCTAGTTTCCAAAATGGGGTTACTTGTGGGGTAGCCCCAATGTTTAGGCACACAGGGGCTCTCCAAACGCGACATGGTGTCCGCTAACAATTGGAGCTAATTTTCCATTCAAAAATTCAAATGGCGCGCCTTCCCTTCCGAGCCCTGCCGAGTGCCCAAACAGTGGTTTACCCCCACATATGAGGTATCGGCGTACTCGGGAGAAATTGCCCAACAAATTTTATGATCCATTTTATCTTATTGCCCATGTGAAAATGAAAAAATTGAGGCGAAAATAATTTTTTTGTGAAAAAAAAAGTACTTTTTCATTTTTCAGATCAATTTGTGAAGCACCTGAGGGTTTAAAGTGCTCATTAGGCATCTAGATAAGTTCCTTTGGGGGGGTCTAGTTTCCAAAATGGGGTCACTTGTGGGGGAGCGCCAATGTTTAGGCACACAGAGGCTCTCCAAACGCGACATGGTGTCCGCTAACGATGGAGATAATTTTTCATTCAAAAAGTCAAATGGCGCTCCTTCCCTTCCGAGCCATACCATGTGCCCAAACAGTGGTTTACCCCCACATGTGAGGTATTGGTGTACTCAGGAGAAATTGGACAACAACGTTCGTGGTTCAGTTTCTCCTTTTACCATTGGGAAAATAAAAAAATTGTTGCTAAAAGATAATTTTTGTGACTAAAAAGTTAAATGTTCATTTTTTCCTTCCATGTTGCTTCTGCTGCTGTGAAGCACCTGAAGGGTTAATAAACTTCTTGAATGTGGTTTTGAGTACCTTGAGGGGTGCAGTTTTTAGAATGGTGTCACTTTTGGGTATTTTCAGCCATATAGACCCCTCAAACTGACTTCAAATGTGAAGTGGTCCCTAAAAAAAATGGTTTTGTAAATTTCGTTGTAAAAATGAGAAATCGCTGGTCAAATTTTAACCCTTATAACTTCCTAGCAAAAAAAAATTTTGTTTCCAAAATTGTGCTGATGTAAAGTATACATGTGGGAAATGTTATTTATTAACTATTTTGTGTCACATAACTCTCTGGTTTAACAGAATAAAAATTCAAAATGTGAAAATTGCGAAATTTTCAAAATTTTTGCCAAATTTCCATTTTTATCACAAATAAACGCAGAATTTATTGACCTAAATTTACCACTAACATGAAGCCCAATATGTCACAAAAAAACAATCTCAGAACTGCTAGGATCCGTTGAAGCGTTCCTGAGTTATTACCTCATAAAGGGACACTGGTCAGAATTGCAAAAAACAGCAAGGTCTTTAAGGTCAAAATAGGCTGGGTCATGAAGGGGTTAAGCTCCTGAACGGCAGAGACAGCCGCAGAGGACCAATTCGCCACATCAGCGCCTTTCTTTGTCAAATCGGTCAAGGGATTAACCACGCTGGAAAAATTAGCAATGAAACGGCGATAAAAATTTGCAAAACCCAAAAATTTCTGAAGGCTCTTCACGGATGTGGGCTGAATCCAATCATGAATGGCCTGAACCTTAACCGAATCCATCTCTATAGACGAGGGAGAAAAAATGAAGCCCAAAAAAGAAACTTTCTGCACCCCAAAGAGACACTTAGACCCTTTCACAAACAGGGCATTGTCACGAAGGATCTGAAATACCATCCTGACCTGTTCCACATGAGACTCCCAATCATCGGAAAAAATCAAAATATCGTCCAAATATACAATCAAGAACTTATCAATATAAGTCCGGAAGATATCATGCATGAAGGACTGAAAAACAGATGGAGAATTAGTGAGCCTGAATGGCATCACAAGGTATTCAAAATGGCCTTCGGGCGTGTTAAACGCAGTTTTCCATTCATCACCCTGCTTAATACGAACAAGATTATATGCCCCCCGAAGGTCAATCTTCGTAAACCAACTAGCTCCCTTAATCCTAGCAAATAAATTGGTAAGCAAAGGTAAAGGGTATTGAAACTTGACCGTGATCTTATTCAAGAGGCGATAATCAATACAGGGTCTCAAGGAGCCATCTTTTTTAGCAGCAAAAAAGAATCCCGCTCCCAACGGTGAAGAAGATGGCCGAATATGCCCTTTCTCCAAAGACTCCTTAATATAGCTCCGCATGGCGGTATGTTCAGGCACAGACAGGTTGAAAAGTCGACCCTTAGGAAACTTTTAGCCTGTAATCAAGTCAATAGGACAGTCGCAGTCCCTGTGCGGTGGAAGGAAACTGGACTTGGGCTCATCGAATACATCCTGAAAATCAGACAAGAACTCTGGAATTTCAGAAGAGGAAGAAGAGGAGATTGACATCAAAGGAACATCATTATGAACCCCCTGACAACCCCAACTAGTCACAGACATAGACTTCCAATCCAACACAGGATTATGTACCTGCAACCACGGAAAACCCAGCACGATAGCATCATGCAAATTATGCAACACCAGAAATCGACAATCCTCCTGATGGGCTGGCGCCATGCGCATGGTCACCTGTGTCCAAAACTGGGGTTTATTTTTAGCCAAGGGTGTAGCATCAATGCCCCTTAAAGAATAGGGTTCTGTATAGGCTGCAAGGGAAAACCACAACGCCTGGCAAACTCAAAGTCCATTAAGTTCAAAGCGGCGCCTGAATCTACAAACGCCATGACAGAAAATGATGACAATGAGCAGATCAAGGACACAGATAACAGAAATTTAGGTTGTACAGTGCTGATGGTAAATGAACTAGCGATCCTCTTTGTACGCTTAGGGCAGACTGAAATGACATGAGAAGCGTCGCCACAATAATAACACAACCTATTCCGACGTCTGAATCCTTGTCGTTCCATTCTAGACAGAATCCTATCACACTGCATTGGCTCAGGAATCTGCTCTGAGGACAACGCCATAGCGCGCACAGATCTGCGCTCCCGCAAGCGCCGATCAATCTGAATGGCCAGAGACATAGAATCACTCAGACCGAAAGTCGTGGGAAACCCCACCATAACATTTTTAACGGATTCAGAAAGACCCTTTCTGAAAATTGCCGCCAAAGCATCCTCATTCCATTTAGTCAAGACAGACCATTTTCTAAATTTCTGACAATACAATTCTGCCGCCTCTTGACCCTGAGACAGGGCCAACAAGGTCTTCTCCGCTTGATCCACAGAATTAGGTTCATCATATAATAATCCTAAAGCCTGAAAAAAGGAGTCTTCATTAAGCAAAGCCGGATTCCCAGATTCCAGGGAAAATGCCCAATCCTGTGGATCACCACGCAGCAGGGAGATGACGATATTAACCCGCTGAATGGAATCACCAGAGGATTGAGGTCTCAGAGCAAAAAACAGTTTACAGTTGTTTTTAAAACTCAAAAATTTGGTCCTGTCACCAAAAAACAAATCAGGAGTAGGAATCTTCGGCTCTAAAACAGGAATTTGAACAATATAATCAGAAATACCCTGTATCCTAGCAGCAAGCTGGTCTACATGAGAAGCTAATTCCTGAACATTCATGCTTGCACAAGGCTCCTCAGCCACCCAGAGATAAAGAGGGAAGAGAAGATAAAGCAGACTGAAGAAAAAAAAATGGCTCAACACCTTTCTTCCCTTCTTCTGAGATGCATTTGACTCATTATGGGCCAGTTGTACTGTTATGATCCGGTGACCTTGGAGCCGCATGAATAACTTTCACTGGAGTAGGTGGTAACTGTACTGACTGCAAATCCTGATCTGACACCGCGACTAGAAGTAGCCGTGGGGTGTGCCTAACAAACTCTAGACACCTCGTCACAGCCGGAGAACTAAATACCCCTATAGATGGAAATAGGAATACTATCTTGCCTCAGAGCAGAACCCCAAAGGATAGGCAGCCCCCCACGATTATTGACTGTGAGTAGGAGAGGAAAGACACACGTAGGCAGAAAACAGGATTTAGCAAAAGAGGCCACTCTAGCTAAAATAGGAAAGGATAGGACAGAGTTCTGTGCGGTCAGTATTAAAACCCTTCCAAAAATATCCACAGCAGATTATACAAAAAATTCCTCCATCTAGCTAAAGACGTGGAACGTATATCTGCAACTCCAGAGAATCCTACACACAGAGCAGAAATACAATCAAAAATCCAGCACACAGCATGTGTGCCATAGAAAAAAAAACAGACACTTATCTTTGCTGAATTGGCAGCTAAGCAGGAGAAACCAGACAGAGGTCCAACACCTCCCAAGAACCATTGACAACTGGCAAGTACTAATGAATCCTGCAAACCTAAATACCCCAGTCAGAATTGCAATCAGCAGAAACACCTGACCATGACCTATACACCTGACCAACGTGACGCCCACAAAGCATTCCATCAAAGTCTGCATTTCAAAACGTCACTACTTCACTTCCGAGCCCCGGCATGTTCCCAAACAGTGGTTTACCCCCACATATGGGGTATCAGCGTACTCAGGAGAAACTGGATAACAACTTTTGGGGTCAAATTTCTCCTGTTACCCTTGGGAAAATAAAAAATTGCAGGCTAAAAGATCATTTTTGAGAAAATATTTTTTTTATTTTATTTTCATGGCTCTGCGTTATAAACTTCTGTGAAGCACTTGGGGGTTCAAAGTCCTCACCACACATCTAGATTAGTTGCTTTGGGGGTCTAGTTTCCAAAATGGGGTCATTTCTGGGGGATCGCCAATGTTTAGGCACACAGGGGCTCTCCAAACGTGACATGGTGTCCACTAATGATTGGAGCTAATTTTCCATTTAAAAAGCCAAATGATGTGCCTTCTCTTCCGAGCCCAGCCGTGCGCCCAAACAGTGGTTTACCCCCACATATGGGGTATCAGCGTACTAAGGACAAACTGGACAACAACATTTGGGGTCCAATTTCTCCTATTATCCTTGGCAAAATAGGAAATTCCAGGCTAAAAAATCATTTTTGAGGAAAAAAAAAATATTTTTTATTTTCATGGCTCTGCGTTATAAAGTTCTGTGAAGCACCTGGGGGTTTAAAGTGCTCAATATGCATCTAGATAAGTTCCTTGGGGGGTCTAGTTTCCAAAATGGGGTTACTTGTGGGGTAGCCCCAATGTTTAGGCACACAGGGGCTCTCCAAACGCGACATGGTGTCCGCTAACAATTGGAGCTAATTTTCCATTCAAAAATTCAAATGGCGCGCCTTCCCTTCCGAGCCCTGCCGAGTGCCCAAACAGTGGTTTACCCCCACATATGAGGTATCGGCGTACTCGGGAGAAATTGCCCAACAAATTATATGATCCATTTTATCTTATTGCCCATGTGAAAATGAAAAAATTGAGGCGAAAATAATTTTTTTGTGAAAAAAAAAGTACTTTTTCATTTTTCAGATCAATTTGTGAAGCACCTGAGGGTTTAAAGTGCTCATTAGGCATCTAGATAAGTTCCTTTGGGGGGTCTAGTTTCCAAAATGGGGTCACTTGTGGGGGAGCGCCAATGTTTAGGCACACAGGGGCTCTCCAAACGCGACATGGTGTCCGCTAACGATGGAGATAATTTTTCATTCAAAAAGTCAAATGGCGCTCCTTCCCTTCCGAGCCTTACCATGTGCCCAAACAGTGGTTTACCCCCACATGTGAGGTATTGGTGTACTCAGGAGAAATTGCCAAACAAATTTTAGGATCCATTTTATCCTGTTGCCCATGTGAAAATGAAAAAATTGAGGCTAAAAATTTTTTTTGTCAAAACAAAGTACTTTTTCATTTTTACGGATCAATTTGTGAAGCATCTGGGGGTTCAAAGTGCTCACTATGCATCTAGATAAGTTTCTTGGGGCGTCTAGTTTCCAAAATGGGGTTACTTGTGGGGGAGCTCCAATTTTTAGGCACACGGGGGCTCTCCAAACGTGACATGGTGTCCGCTAAAGAGTGGAGCCAATTTTTCATTCAAAAAGTCAAATGGCGCTCCTTCCATTCCAAGCCCTGCCGTGCGCCCAAACAGTAGTTTACCCCCACATATGAGGTATCAGCGTACTCAGGACAAATTGGACAACAACGGTCATGGTTCAGTTTCTCCTTTTACCATTGGGAAAATAAAAAAATTGTTGCTAAAAGATAATTTTTGTGACTAAAAAGTTAAATGTTCATTTTTTCCTTCCATGTTGCTTCTGCTGCTGTGAAGCACCTGAAGGGTTAATAAACTTCTTGAATGTGGTTTTGAGTACCTTGAGGGGTGCAGTTTTTAAAATGGTGTCACTTTTGGGTATTTTCAGCCATATAGACCCCTCAAACTGACTTCAAATGTGAGGTGGTCCCTAAAAAAAATGGTTTTGTAAATTTCGTTGTAAAAATGAGAAATCGCTGGTCAAATTTTAACCCTTATAACTTCGTAGCAAAAAAAAATTTTGTTTCCAAAATTGTGCTGATGTAAAGTATACATGTGGGAAATGTTATTTATTAACTATTTTGTGTCACATAACTCTCTGGTTTAACAGAATAAAAATTCAAAATGTGAAAATTGCGAAATTTTCAAAATTTTTGCCAAATTTCCGTTTTTATCACAAATAAACGCAGAATTTATTGACCTAAATTTACCACTAACATGAAGCCCAATATGTCACGAAAAAACAATCTCAGAACTGCTAGGATCCGTTGAAGCGTTCCTGAGTTATTACCTCATAAAGGGACACTGGTCAGAATTGCAAAAAACAGCAAGGTCTTTAAGGTCAAAATAGGCTGGGTCATGAAGGGGTTAAGCTCCTGAAAGGCAGAGACAGCCGCAGAGGACCAATTCGCCACATCAGCGCCTTTCTTTGTCAAATCGGTCAAGGGATTAACCACGCTGGAAAAATTAGCAATGAAACGGCGATAAAAATTTGCAAAACCCCAAAATTTCTGAAGGCTCTTCACGGATGTGGGCTGAATCCAATCATGAATGGCCTGAACCTTAACCGAATCCATCTCTATAGACGAGGGAGAAAAAATGAAGCCCAAAAAAGAAACTTTCTGCACCCCAAAGAGACACTTAGACCCTTTCACAAACAGGGCATTGTCACGAAGGATCTGAAATACCATCCTGACCTGTTCCACATGAGACTCCCAATCATCGGAAAAAATCAAAATATCATCCATATATACAATCAAGAACTTATCAATATAAGTCCGGAAGATATCATGCATGAAGGGCTGAAAAACAGAAGGAGAATTAGTGAGCCTGAATGGCATCACAAGGTATTCAAAATGGCCTTCGGGCGTGTTAAACGCAGTTTTCCATTCATCACCCTGCTTAATACGAACAAGATTATATGCCCCCCGAAGGTCAATCTTCGTAAACCAACTAGCTCCCTTAATCCTAGCAAATAAATTGGTAAGCAAAGGTAAAGGGTATTGAAACTTGACCGTGATCTTATTCAAGAGGCGATAATCAATACAGGGTCTCAAGGAGCCATCTTTTTTAGCAGCAAAAAAGAATCCCGCTCCCAACGGTGAAGAAGATGGCCGAATATGCCCTTTCTCCAAAGACTCCCTAATATAGCTCCGCATGGCGGTATGTTCAGGCACAGACAGGTTGAAAAGTCGACCCTTAGGAAACTTTTAGCCTGTAATCAAGTCAATAGGACAGTCGCAGTCCCTGTGCGGTGGAAGGAAACTGGACTTGGGCTCATCGAATACATCCTGAAAATCAGACAAGAACTCTGGAATTTCAGAAGAGGAAGAAGAGGAGATTGACATCAAAGGAACATCATTATGAACCCCCTGACAACCCCAACTAGTCACAGACATAGACTTCCAATCCAACACAGGATTATGTACCTGCAACCACGGAAAACCCAGCACGATAGCATCATGCAAATTATGCAACACCAGAAATCAACAATCCTCCTGATGGGCTGGCGCCATGCGCATGGTCACCTGTGTCCAAAACTGGGGTTTATTTTTAGCCAAGGGTGTAGCATCAATGCCCCTTAAAGGAATAGGGTTCTGTATAGGCTGCAAGGGAAAACCACAACGCCTGGCAAACTCAAAGTCCATTAAGTTCAAAGCGGCGCCTGAATCTACAAACGCCATGACAGAAAATGATGACAATGAGCAGATCAAGGACACAGATAACAGAAATTTAGGTTGTACAGTGCTGATGGTAAATGAACTAGCGATCCTCTTTGTACGCTTAGGGCAGACTGAAATGACATGAGAAGCGTCGCCACAATAATAACACAACCTATTCCGACGTCTGAATCCTTGTCGTTCCATTCTAGACAGAATCCTATCACACTGCATTGGCTCAGGAATCTGCTCTGAGGACAACGCCATAGCGCGCACAGATCTGCGCTCCCGCAAGCGCCGATCAATCTGAATGGCCAGAGACATAGAATCACTCAGACCGAAAGTCGTGGGAAACCCCACCATAACATTTTTAACGGATTCAGAAAGACCCTTTCTGAAAATTGCCGCCAAAGCATCCTCATTCCATTTAGTCAAGACAGACCATTTTCTAAATTTCTGACAATACAATTCTGCCGCCTCTTGACCCTGAGACAGGGCCAACAAGGTCTTCTCCGCTTGATCCACAGAATTAGGTTCATCATATAATAATCCTAAAGCCTGAAAAAAGGAGTCTTCATTAAGCAAAGCCGGATTCCCAGATTCCAGGGAAAATGCCCAATCCTGTGGATCACCACGCAGCAGGGAGATGACGATATTAACCCGCTGAATGGAATCACCAGAGGATTGAGGTCTCAGAGCAAAAAACAGTTTACAGTTGTTTTTAAAACTCAAAAATTTGGTCCTGTCACCAAAAAACAAATCAGGAGTAGGAATCTTCGGCTCTAAAACAGGAATTTGAACAATATAATCAGAAATACCCTGTATCCTAGCAGCAAGCTGGTCTACATGAGAAGCTAATTCCTGAACATTCATGCTTGCACAAGGCTCCTCAGCCACCCAGAGATAAAGAGGGAAGAGAAGATAAAGCAGACTGAAGAAAAAAAAATGGCTCAACACCTTTCTTCCCTTCTTCTGAGATGCATTTGACTCATTATGGGCCAGTTGTACTGTTATGATCCGGTGACCTTGGAGCCGCATGAATAACTTTCACTGGAGTAGGTGGTAACTGTACTGACTGCAAATCCTGATCTGACACCGCGACTAGAAGTAGCCGTGGGGTGTGCCTAACAAACTCTAGACACCTCGTCACAGCCGGAGAACTAAATACCCCTATAGATGGAAATAGGAATACTATCTTGCCTCAGAGCAGAACCCCAAAGGATAGGCAGCCCCCCACGATTATTGACTGTGAGTAGGAGAGGAAAGACACACGTAGGCAGAAAACAGGATTTAGCAAAAGAGGCCACTCTAGCTAAAATAGGAAAGGATAGGACAGAGTTCTGTGCGGTCAGTATTAAAACCCTTCCAAAAATATCCACAGCAGATTATACAAAAAATTCCTCCATCTAGCTAAAGACGTGGAACGTATATCTGCAACTCCAGAGAATCCTACACACAGAGCAGAAATACAATCAAAAATCCAGCACACAGCATGTGTGCCATAGAAAAAAAAACAGACACTTATCTTTGCTGAATTGGCAGCTAAGCAGGAGAAACCAGACAGAGGTCCAACACCTCCCAAGAACCATTGACAACTGGCAAGTACTAATGAATCCTGCAAACCTAAATACCCCAGTCAGAATTGCAATCAGCAGAAACACCTGACCATGACTTCAGCCCTGGGACAACTGCATTACCACCTACAACCACCGGAGGGAGCCCAAAAGCAGAATTCACAACAGAGCAGTACCTGGTTTTCTCCACACATACCACTTAGAATTATCACCAAAAAGGTATATCTTCATCTCATCAGACCAGAGAATCTTATTTTTCATAGTCTGGGAGTCCTTCATGTGTCTTTTAGCAAACTCTATTTGGGCTTTCATATGTCTTGCCCTGCGTAGAGACTTCCATCTGGCCACTCTGCAATAAAGGCCTGAAGACTTCTGGTGGTCCAAAACGTCTTCCATTTAAGGATTATGAAGGCCACTGTGCTCTTAGGAACCTTGAGTACTGCATAAATTCTGTTGTAACCTTGGCCAGATCTGTGCCTTGCACAATTCTGTCTCTGAGCTCCTTGGCCAGTTCCTTTGGCCTCATAATTCTAGTTTGGTCTGACTTGCACTATGAGCTGTGAGGTCTTATACAGACATGTATGTGCCTTTCCATATCAAGTCCTTTCAGTTTTTATTTAAACACAGCTAGACTCCAATGAAGGAGTAGAACCATCTCAAGGAGGATCACAAGGAAATGGACAGCATGTGACTTAAATATGAGTTGTCTGATCAAAGGGTCTGAATACGTATAACCATGTAATATTTCAGGTTTTTTTTATTACATTTGCAAAAATGTCTACATTTCTGTTTCTTTTCAGTCAAGATGGGGTGGAGAGTATACAGTAATGTGAGAAAAATGAACTTTCTTTGAATTTACCAAATGGCTGCAATGAAGCAGAGTGAAAAATGTAAAGGGGTCTGAATACTTTCCATACTGTAATGTGCTGCTGCAGTGCAGTATAGAGCAACCTCCACCAGGGGGTGCTGGTTAAGAGAATATCGTAGTTACTTACCGGTCACGATATTTCTCTGATCCCATGATGGCACCACGGAGATAGTGTGATCCGCCCTCAGGGACAGGAAACCCACAGGTTAAAAAGGCGGGACCTCTCCTCCACCTCAGTTGGTTTACAGAGCCTTGTAAGGACTTCAGCTGTAATTTAATTGGTTATTTACATGTACAAAAATTATTATACCTATATATATATATATATATACACACTTTTTTTCTTTCTACGGCACCGCGTGACTAAAGCATTAGTAGTGTGCACATCCACACGTGAAGGGAGGGAATATACGGGTGCCATCATGGGATCAGAGAAATACCGTTATCGGTAAGTAACTACGATATTCTCTTACCCCCATGACGGCACCACGGAGAGAATTTCAAAGAATGAGTATTTTAGGGTGGGATTACTGTCTCCAACACCCTTCTACCAAAAGTTAAGTCTGAAGAGGGAGATAGGTCAAGTTGGTAGTGCTTGAAATATGTAGAGGGAGAAGACCAAGTGGCTGCTCTACATATCTGGTCAATCGATGCTCCACCTCGTTCTGCCCAAGAGGTTGCCACCGACCTGGTTGAATGGGCCTTAATTGTGTCTGGAACTCGTTCCTTGGATGAGGTATATGACAGGGTGATGTCATCTCTTACCCATCTCGCCAACGTGGCTTTCGATGCTTTATGACCCTTGTTTTGCCCCTGAAAGCAGACAAACAGAGCCCTCCATTTCCTGTAATTCGTCGTGGCTGATAGATAGTGTGTCAGGCATCTCTTCACATCTAGTGTGTGCAGAGTTCTTTCTTTTCATTTTTAGGGTTTGGGCAAAAGGATGGTAAAGCTATTTCTTGGGATCTGTGGAATTTTGATACCACCTTGGGAAGGTAGGATGGGTCAGTTCTAAGGACCACTCTGTCCTCTAATATTTGGGTTAGAGGTGGGTAAGCTGACAAGGACTGCAAATCACTGATTCTGCGAGCTGAGGTTAGGGCCACCAACAGAGAGGTTTTCAGGGAAATTATTTTTAAGGGAGCCTGCGATAAGGGTTCAAAAGGCGCTTTAGTTAGTGCCGAAAAGACTAAGTTCAGATCTCAGGGAGGTGCAGTGAGATGTATGACTGGTCTGGATCTAGTTGAAGCTTTAATGAACCTTTTTACCCAGTGATTCCCTGCCAAGTCCTGGTTATAAAGGGCACCTAATGCTGCAATTAGAACTTTTAGAGTGCTTGTTGCCAAGCCTTTCTCTAATCCTTTTTGTAGGAATTCTAGTACTTCCTGAATTGGAAAGTCTTCTGATAGGTTAACCCCTGAACTAGAGAGGAATTGTTTCCAGACTTTGCCATATGCTTTCATAGTTATTGGTTTTCTACTGGCTAGTAGAGTTGAAACTAGATTTGAAGAAAACCCTCTCTCAGTTAAAAGACCCCTCTCAAATGCCAGGCCGTCATATGTAAGTTTTTTATTTGTGGATGATATACTGGCCCCTGGTGCAGAAGGTTTGGGATATCTGGGAGGATCCAAGGATCTGATATGGACATTAGGCGTAGCCACGGAAACCATATTCTTTTTGGCCAGAACGGGGCTATCATGACCACTCTGGCTCTGTCCTCCCTGATCTTCTTCAGGACCAATGGAATTAGAGCTATCAGAGGAAAAGCGTAAGCTAATTAGAAATCCCAGGGAATTAGAAACGCGTCTAGAGCCACTGGGCTCCCCCTTGGATCTATTGAGCAAAATGCCTGAGATTTCCGGTTATGACTGTTTGCGAACAGATCTATGTCCAGGGCCCCCCACCGATCCACTATGTGATTGAATATCTCCGTGTTTAATTCCCATTCTCCCTGTTTTAACTGTGTCCTGATTTAAAAATCCGCCGTCTGATTCTCTGACCCTTTGATGTGAAGGGACGTCAGGGAGGACAGGTTGGCTTCTGCTTGTGACAGGATAGATTTCGTCATTTTCATCAGAGGTTGAGACCTTGTCCCCCCCTGATGGTTTAAATACGCCCCTACAACTCTGTTGTCCTACAGTATTCTTACGTGGTGGGAACGTAGGGAGGCTAGAAAGTGATTGAAGGCATACTTTACTGCCAGAAGCTCTTTCATGTTCGAGGTGAAGGGTTTTTCTTCCCTAAACCAAGGACCTTGGGCAATTTGACTGTTTAGATGGGCCCCCCACCCCCATGGGCTTGCATCGGTGGTCAGGATTACATAAACTGGCCATACCCATGGAACCCCCCTCCTGAGATTGGACGGGTCTGTCCACCAAGCCGGGTCTGTCAACCATTAACGCTCTGGCCGTGCATGTAGCAGCTATCCCGGGCTTCAATCCCCCGCTGGCGGCTACCCAGGACCCTTTTAAGAAGGCATCGGCCCTTTTATCCATAGGATCCTTGAGGGTTCCCATATCCTCAAACGGTAAAGCGAATTTTTTGGAAGCTTTCGCAATAGTGACATCCAATTTTGGTGCTTTTCCCCATGAAGCACAAGCTGGGTCATCGAATGGATATTTCCTTTTAGGGGTTAATAGTACTTTTTATCTGGCCTCTTCCACTCTCTCTTTATTAGGGCCTGTATTTTTTCATTTAACGGAAACACCCTGTGTTTCTTTTGTTCTAGGCCACTGAACATAAGGTCTTGCGCAGTTTTCCTAGTATGAGTGTCTGCCAGCCCCATGGTTGCTCTAACCATTTTTACCAACGCATCCGTTTCTTCAATTGGAAAACAATTGCGGCCACCTTCTGAGGATGCGGAGGATGATGCTGAGGAGGATGTAGAGCTATCTGAACCGTAGTGTACGCTATCTTCCTCACTGGAGCTGTAATCTGGGGTTTTATCTTTGCGCTTTCTTTTATGGCTTTTTACGCTCTTTAGCGCATCCGCTACTTGTGATTTAATTAACTCTTTAAGTTCAGACGCAAATCTTGGGGTCTCTTCACTTATGGTGTTCTCTATACATGTGAAAAAAGCAAAACTAAATCAGTCTATTTGAAAAAATCCGACAGAATCCCACCAATGTAATAGGAACACAGCTATAGTAGGAATTAAAACATAACCTTTATTAGGTACGAAGTAAAATACTCAAAAACAACAAATAAAGTCACCCCAAAACAAACGAAAATATAATGGTATTAAATGATGTAACCTGTCAGGTAAGACATCACTTATGGGTGATACCAATATAGACTAATAGTGAGGACAGTCATAATAAATTGTAAAATATACTGCCCCACATTCTCAAGATACCTCTAGTAAATGACAAAAGCACGTAAATGCAAAAAATGTTCAGCCAGGTAACCTTGTGTGTATAGGTATTGGCAGGTATCAGAAAAATAAATGCGCGGGAGGGGGGTAAGACAAATACGGTAGAAATCATATACAGTACCAATATTTAAAACAGGAATGATCTCACCAATTGCCGTGACTCAGGTCAGTGTAGCCCATGGTTCGCTGAGAAGGAAAAATCCATGAAGCAGCGATGTAAGGAGACAATACCCTGTCGATCCCTAAGAGGGCTAACCAAAAGCCTATATCCCCAAACTCCCGCCCTTACAAGGGCAGTCCACAGCTACCCCTGAGCAAAAATCATGCCCTGCACTCTCCCTGTAAGAATGTCCCGACGCGTTTCTTCGCAGGCCGTATCATCAGGGGACTTGCCTGCCTGGGAGCTAAAGTGCACGAGTGCTATGATAGAGGACAAAGGAACCTGCCACCCTCCATGTTACTCCTCAGAGTAACATGGAGGGTGGCAGGTTCCTTTGTCCTCTATCATAGCACTCGTGCACTTTAGCTCCCAGGCAGGCAAGTCCCCTGATGATACGGCCTGCGAAGAAACGCGTCGGGACATTCTTACAGGGAGAGTGCAGGGCATGATTTTTGCTCAGGGGTAGCTGTGGACTGCCCTTGTAAGGGCGGGAGTTTGGGGATATAGGCTTTTGGTTAGCCCTCTTAGGGATCGACAGGGTATTGTCTCCTTACATCGCTGCTTCATGGATTTTTCCTTCTCAGCGAACCATGGGCTACACTGACCTGAGTCACGGCAATTGGTGAGATCATTCCTGTTTTAAATATTGGTACTGTATATGATTTCTACCGTATATATAGGATTTCAAAGGAACAAAGGAACCTGCCACCCTCCATGTTACTCCTCAGAGTAACATGGAGGGTGGCAGGTTCCTTTGTCCTCTATCATAGCACTCGTGCACTTTAGCTCCCAGGCAGGCAAGTCCCCTGATGATACGGCCTGCGAAGAAACGCGTCGGGACATTCTTACAGGGAGAGTGCAGGGCATGATTTTTGCTCAGGGGTAGCTGTGGACTGCCCTTGTAAGGGCGGGAGTTTGGGGATATAGGCTTTTGGTTAGCCCTCTTAGGGATCGACAGGGTATTGTCTCCTTACATCGCTGCTTCATGGATTTTTCCTTCTCAGCGAACCATGGGCTACACTGACCTGAGTCACGGCAATTGGTGAGATCATTCCTGTTTTAAATATTGGTACTGTATATGATTTCTACCGTATTTGTCTTACCCCCCTCCCGCGCATTTATTTTTCTGATACCTGCCAATACCTATACACACAAGGTTACCTGGCTGAACATTTTTTGCATTTACGTGCTTTTGTCATTTACTAGAGGTATCTTGAGAATGTGGGGCAGTATATTTTACAATTTATTATGACTGTCCTCACTATTAGTCTATATTGGTATCACCCATAAGTGATGTCTTACCTGACAGGTTACATCATTTAATACCATTATATTTTCGTTTGTTTTGGGGTGACTTTATTTGTTGTTTTTGAGTATTTTACTTCGTACCTAATAAAGGTTATGTTTTAATTCCTACTATAGCTGTGTTCCTGTTCTCTATACATAAAGCGCAGAGCTTTTTCCCCCATGTGGTTGGTAAATCTGCCGAGCAGAGCGGGCACACTCTATGCTTAGTTTTCGTCTGGCATTTCTTTCCCTAAGAAACACAATAAACCCCTATTTAAAATATATACATTCACGGAGGTCACTTACCCTCCTAACGTGAGGAAGATACCGGTTCTGGTATTGGGGATGCCTCCGCCATATGAACCGTTGATTTCTTCCTGGATCCACTGGAGCCTCTGCTGTGCTGGGACCCCGAGCTGTAACCCTGCACAGGCTTCTAGTGATGGCGTTCCTACGGGTCTTTTCCTTTTGAGGGCTGCGGAGTTTCCTCCACCGACTGCTCATTTCCACTCATGGTGGTACTATCTGAGCAGCGGTATTCAATTTCCCCGCCAAATATATCCTCAGAGACCGGAGCAAGGCAACATCCGGTTTACCCAGAGGTGCCCTGCGCCGCCCCCGAAGTGACCCGTTCGCGCCTGCGCAGAAAGCTGCCGACTCCCTGCGCACGCGCTCTCTAGATGTTGGCTCCTCCGAGGGGCGGAAGGGTTTGCCGCAGCCGCCGCTGCCACTCCATTCTGGAACCTCCTGTCGGTGACCCTTGTCACCACCTCCCACGAGCCCTCAGACCGGCAATATCGCACTAGGTAGCCGCCGCTACCTATTACCAGCTGTTTGTGGAGAGAGAAGAGGCAGACTCGGTCCTCTTCACTGCCTCCCCACTGCACATACCCGCAGGGCCCGCCGACTCCGGAAAGTGCCTTCAGGGAGGACGACATCTGTGACTACGGCAGGGCCCCCCGCTGCCTGAAATTAACTCCCACATGACCAGTCCAGAGACAGGAGAGCTGAACATAATCTCAGAACTGGATCATGACACGTACTCACTGCAAAAATATATATATGTGTATATATATATATATATATATACATATATATACATATATTTATATATTGTGATGCAGAGACCCCTGTTACAGGTAGGGGACGCTGCATGGTCTCCCCAGAAAACGCATGGAGGCGTATTGAGGCCAAAGGAATGCATGGCAGTTGCAGGCATAACTGTGGTGATGAGTCAAAGTCTGGCATTATTGTGAATGGCCGGTATGTGTGTCACAGAGGAAGATACTATGCGCTGTAAACCTGAAGTAAGGTTGTTCTGGGACCTGTAGTCCCACAAGTAATTATGTTATTTTAGAGGGAGGCTGGCAGGGCTAGATTGAGAGCTGGGTGGGTCGAACTATCCACTCACACCACCCATCTATGGGAGTGGTTACAGCTTGATAATGTGAGCAGGGTGTGGGTCACATGGTTCCTGTGTATGGACTTGAAAGGATCTTGGCTGGAAGGTGCTGTGAGAGGAAAGGCCTGAGTGTTGGGATGTCCAGAGTGTGGACCGGATCCCTGAAGAGCACCTGGAGAGGCCGTGTTCCTAAGTGGCCTCTGTGTTGGGAGGTCCTGTGTGTGGACTGGATCCCTGAAGAGCACGAGGTGAGGCCATGGATCTGCAGAGTCGGTAACGGCTACTGTGTGGGGGAAGCTACCGTCCTTCGGTGGGTCTGGAACCGACTGGTGTATGTCTGCCAGGCAAGTTGGTGATCCCCGTTAGGCAGCTTTTCCAGTGGATATAATGAACTGTTCGGCGTGTGGTCTCCTGTGGAAACTGGGCAGAGAAGTCTGGCGTATTTAGAGACTCCGTATTAAAGCCGAGTACTAAGAAGCGTTATGAACTGTGTGGTCACCCATGGTAACTGGATGGACTGAGGTCCAGTTCAGCATGTTTAGTGACCACCACTTAATGTGATGTCCTGATACAGTGTGTAATGGGCTGTTTGTGGTACAGTTTATGGCTCTATAATAAACCTCATAGACTGTTATGTGCAAAAAGTGTTCCTGTGTACCTTGAATCCCATTGCTAAGCGAGTATTCCCCTACCCATTAGTGAGCACTATCTCACTATATATATACAGTATATATAATAATAATAATAATAATAATAAAAACATTGAAATATATTGTACCCATAAATATTTTTATAAAACAAAAAACAATAAAAGTCAAATATATGGTATCGCCATGCCTGGAACAACCTGTCTTATAACACTGTCCCACTAATTAACCCCTTTAGTGAACACAATAAAAAACAAAATAAACAAGGGAAAAAACAATGCTTTATCATCATGCCGAGCAACAAAAAGTAGACTAAAACGCGATCAAAAAAGATAAATATAAGTAAACATGGTACCACTGAAGACGCCATCTTGTCCTGCAAAAAACAAGCCATCATACAGCTCCATCAGTGGAAATTTATAAAAGTTATAGATCTCAGAATAAAGTGATGCAAAAATAATTATTTTTTCTATAAAATAGTTTTTATTGTATAAAAGTGCAAAAATATTAAAAAAAAGATATAAATGGGGTGTGAGATATGGGAAAATGATATCTAATTGATATAATTTTGATATCTGATGGAATTCCCTATCAGATACAGTTTGGCCCAAAAATACTTGCTCCAAACTCAGGCCCCACCTTTGGCATTCCCCCAGGCCAAAAGGGAAGTCAAATACACATCAAGCAATGGGGCCTCATTATCCAGCAAAGGCACTTCCTTTGTACAGGGCAGACCAATGTTTTTTTTAATTAGATAAAGCAAATAGGCCTTTGAAATTTTCTCCAGGGTTGCCAAAGGCATAGACCATGTATCCTTCAGCACCAAGTCCAGCAATTATGACAGGGGTGTGAGCTCTTGTGCAGTTACCAGCCAACTGGCTTCCATTTGTAGGATGCAAGCTGACATGCAGACATATTGGCACTGCAGATCCCAAGGCTCTGAGATATTGAATCTAGAAAACTACCTATAATAAAAGAATGCAATATCTCTGAACCTAGCCCAGTACATAATTGAAATCTGCATTCCTTTCCCCTCATGCCCATACCATGCAGCCACTGTTAGGGATGGTGGAACGCACCGAGTACATCTACTATATAATTGTCTAAGGGTCACTTCCATCTGTCCTTCTGTCTTTCTTTCTGTCTGGCTCGGATATTCATTGGTTGCGGCCTCTGTCTATCATAGAAATGCAAGTCGCTGATTGGTCTCGCCAGCTGCCTGTCATGGCTGCCGCGACCAATCAGCGATGGCCACAGTCCAATTAGTCCCTCCCTACTCCCCTGCAGTCAGTGCCCGGCGCCCGCTCCATACTCCCCGCAGTCAGTGCCCGGCGCCCACTCCATACTCCCCGCAGTCAGTGCCAGGCTCCTGCTCCATACTCCCCGCAGTCAGTGCCTGGCACCCGCTCCATACTCCCTGCAGTCAGTGCCTGGCGCCCGCTCCATACTCCCCACAGTCAGTGCCCGGCGCCCGCTCCATACTCCCCGCAGTCAGTGCCCGACGCCCAATCCATACTCCCCGCAGTCAGTGCCCGACGCCCACTCCATACTTCCCTCCAGTCACCGCTCACACAGGGTTAATGCCAGCGGTAACGAACCGCGTTATGCCGCAGGTAACTCACTGCGTTACCACCGCTATTAACTCTGTGTGACCAAGTTTTTACTATTGATGCTGCCTATGCAGCATCAATAGTATAAAGATCTAATGTTAAAAATAATTAAAAAAAAAAAAACCTGCTATTCTCACCTTCCGTAGTCCGACGATGCGCTTGCGCCTGCCGCCAGCATCCGGTCCCAGAGATGCATTGCGAAATTACCCAGAAGACTTAGCGGTCTCGCGAGACCGCTAAGTGATCTGGGTAATTTCGCAATGCATCCTGGGAACACAAGATGGCGGCAGCCGCGCGCGCATCGCCAGAGGTTTGTTGGATCTACGCTGGCTCCCGCCCGCGGGTGAGTATATAACTATTTTTTATTTTAATTCTTTTTTTTAACAGGGATATGGTGCCCACAGTGCTAAATACTATGTGGGCTGTGTTAGATACCGCCCGGCTGCTATGTACTACCTGGCCAGTGTTAAATACTATGTGGGCTGTGTTCTATACTGCCTGGGTTGCGTCGTTATATACTACATGGCTGCTATATACTATGTGAGCAGTGTTATGTACTAAGTGGCTGTGTTCTATACTGCGTGCTATATACTACGTGGCCACTGTTAGATACTATGTGGGCTGTGCTATATATTACGTGGCCAGTGTTACATACTATGTGGGCTGTGTTATATACTGCGTGGCTGCTATATACCTGCGTGGCTGCTATATACTGTGTGGGCTGTGTTATTTACTACGTGGGCTGTGTTATTTAATGTGTGGCCTATATTAAGGCATCGGATATTCTACAATATGTATGCATGTATATAGAAGTACTCCTATATACTACGTGGCCTGTGCTATATACTATGTGGGTGCTACCCGACGTGTTAGAATCTGGCCACCATCTAGTATATACTGTATATATATATATATATATATATATATATATATATATATATATATAGAGTAGTAGGTGTGTTCGCAATCCGGGGTCCACCGTGCGGGAGAGAACCTGCTGCTAGTAAAAGACAATACTATATGGCGGTATTAGCGAACTCTGTTACTTCACAGATTCGCTTGAGAAAGAGAACGCTGTGCCCTGTTAACCTCACAGAGGAACAGCTACCTAATAAAGCTGACAGTGGTCATGCAGTCAGCATGGCACACACAAAACTCCTCACCGAAGGTGCCGGTATTCTAGGGGCTTATTTAGCCAAACCTTCAATCCACATACACAAAATCCTCACCGGAGGTGCCGGTATTCTAGGGGCTTATTTTAGCCGATCCCTGACCACATGCAAGCATGACCACACTAGCGTTGAGCTCATAACTTACGTTAATACTAGCGCATGGCCGTGCGGCCATGCTAGCCTTTTATAGCTGCAGCAACTTCAGGACCTTCCTAGAGGACCAATGGGAGCTGCTGCAGTACCTGAGCATGTGACCCCCACCCCCAATGAGAGGTCTTACCCTGGGCATACTCAGAAAGGGAAAAGCAGGACTTAGTCCCAGAGACGTCTGCTCGCCGCCGACCAGTACTGGCTACAATGGCTGAGCCTGGAAAGGCAGCAGTAATCATCTGCACCGTATCAGGTTGAGCCAGACGCTGGGACCGACATCTCCGCTGAGCAGGCTCCACTGCAGCTGGAGGAGAATGGTAGACCACAGCGGAGATGGTTCGAGATTCCCCCTGTGCAGAGGCGGGAACTCAACCCCTAACATTACCCCCTCCTTGGACCTTGCTACACTCGAAGGCTAAAGTAAGCTGCGGAGCTTGAATGTGCTCAGCAGACTCCCAAGACCTGTCCAGTCCACCAAATAAAATTTCTTGCAACGTACCACCTTGCACCCCAAAATAGAGTTCACCTCGTAATCGTCTGTAGATGAACCCGATGTCCCGGCAGATGACTCGGAAAACCGGGACATGTATACGGGCTTCAAGAGGGACACATGAAAGGTGTTGGTGATACCTAGGCGTGGAGGAAGGGCCAGATGGTAGACAACAGGGTTAACCTGTTAGAGGACCTTGAAGGACCCAAGTAGCGAGGTGCAAACTTAGTGGACTCAACATGCAGCCTGATGTTACGGGTGGAGAGCCACACTAAGCCGCCAGGAGCAAAGGTCGGAGCGGGGCGCCAATGAGCATCGGTGGAGGACCTCATTCTCTCCTTGGAGGCCCGAATGGCATCCTTAGTCCCAAATGTCCCGTGCCTCCACAGCCCTGTCTGCCACCCTGGAGTTGGCGAAAGACACGGACATGGGCAACGGGACACGCGGACGCTGGCCGTAATTAAGGAGGAATGGAGTCTGACCGGTGGAGTCGGCTACGGCGTTGTTCAGCGCAAACTCCACCCATGGTAGCAAGGATGCCCAGTCATCCTGCCTGGCAGAAAAAAATGACGTAGATATATGATCAGAGTCTGATTGGCGCTCGCTACCAACCCATTCGTCTCAGGATGATATGCTGAGGAGAGATTCAACTCAATGCTGAGTAGACGACAAAGCTCTCTCCAGAGTCGAGACGCAAACTGGGGACCCCGGTCACTAACAATTTTGTCCGGCATACCATGTGTTTGATGTGTTTGATAAACAACGCTGCCAGCACCCGTGCAAAACGTAGCCATGGAAGAGGCACCAAGTGCATCATTTTGGAAAAATGGTCGGTGATCACCCAAATAATGGTGCAGGTATGAGACTTGGGTAAGCCCACCACAAAATCCATCCCAACCATCTCCCAGAGCCTGTCCGCCACCGGCAGGGGGTAAAGCAACCCAGCTGGCCGTTGATGAGGAGACTTGTTCTTGGCGCAGGAGACACATGCCTGAACATAGTCTGCAACGTCACGGCCATATGCGGCCACCAGTATGTCCTCGCCTTTTGGACCCAAAATGTCCACCCACCCATGACGAGTGAGCCCAAGAGAGAACCTCGGGACGCAGACTGGATGGTACAAAAGTCTTGCCTGGAGGCACAGGCTCTAGCGAAATCTGGGCCACAGTTCTCAGACTCTTGGTAGGGACAATAAGCCGAGGCTCTTCTTCCTCCTCCTCAGATGACACAACGGAGTGAGAGAGAGCATCGGCACGAATGTTCTTCTCCCTGGAAAGGAAATGGAGGGTGAAATGGAACCGGGAGAAGAACAAGGACCATCTGGCCTGGCGAGAATTTAACCGCTGGGCTGTCTGTAGGGAAACCAAATTCTTGTGGTCTGTGAATACTTGGAAAGGGAAGCGAGCCCCCTCCAAAAGATATCTCCACTCAGAGAAGGCCAACTTCATTGCTAGCAACTTACTGTCCCCGATGGAATAATTCCTCTCCGCTGGTGTGAAGATCTTGGAAAATAAGAAGCAAGGATGCTTCCGACCTTGAGCATTGTTTTGGAAGAGGACTGCTCTAGCACCAACAGAAGAGGCATCCACCTTTATTATAAACGGCTTACCTACATCGGGGTGATGTAGGATGGGAGCGCTAGCAAAATGGGACTTAATAGAAGTGGAGGCCTTGGAGACCTCCTCAGACCACAATTTGAGATTTTCTCCCTACTTGGTGAGGGCTACCAAGGGAGCTACCAAAGTTGAGAAATGAGGAATGAACCCCATAAAGCACTGCATCGCTTTAAGAGAATGGCGTTATTGCCAGTCCATCGCAGCCTGTTGTTTGGCAGGATCCATGGACAATCCCTGGGTGGAGATGATATAGCCCAGGAAAGGTGAGGACTCCTGCTCAAACATACATTTCTCCAACTTGACTTAGAGGGAACTAGCTCGTAAGAGGGCGAAGACTTTGCAAACATCATCCAGATAGACTACAACCGAGATGGAGAGCATATCCCGGAAGATATCATTTTCTAAGTCCTAGAAAACGACTGCGGCATTACAGAGCCCAAAGGGCATCACTAGATATTCATAGTGCCCATCCCTGGTGTTAAAAGTCATCTTCCATTCGTCCCCCTTACGGATGCGAATCAGGTTGTAAACACCCCGCAGATCTAGTTTAGAAAATACCCTTGCTCCCTGAAGCCTATCAAAAAGCTCAGATATCAGGGGCAGGGGGTATTTATTCTTAACGGTGATGGCGTTAAGACCCCTGTAGTTCACCGTTCTTCTTCTGCACGAAGAAGAACCCGGCCCATGCAGGTTACACTGACTTCCTAATGAATCCCCTTGCCAGATTTTCCTGGATGTACTGTGACATTGCCTCCATATCCGGGAGAGATAACGGATAGACTCGAGCCCATGGAGGCTCAGCCCCATGCAAGAGGTCTATAGGACAGTCATAGGGGCGAGGAGGCGGAAGGGTCTCTGCAGCCTTTTCTGAGAACACGTTCGCATAGGGCCAATATTGTTTGGGGAGAGAGGATAGATCTGCGGGTACCTCGGTAGTAGAAACCTGAACACATTCCCTCTGACATCTACCCCCACAAGTTTCACTCCATCCCCAAATTCTGCCTGTGGACCACTCAATATGAGGAGAGTGGTACCATAGCCAAGGTATCCCTAACAGGACCTCATCAATTCCCTCAGGAATGACGAGCAGAGATATAATCTCCTGATGAGATGGCGACATGGACAGAGTGAAAGGGATGGTCTGGTGTGTTATCTGAGAGGGTAGTGTCGACCCATTCACCACTCGTACGGTAACTGGTTGAGCAAGCATTACCAGGGGAATAGTGTGACATAGGGTGAAGGCTGAAGACATAAAATTGCCCTCCGCCACAGAATCCACGCAGAGCTCTACAAAGTGGGAGAATGAGCCTATAGTAATTGTCCCCTTAAATGACAATTTGTAGGCAGACATCGTTGTGTCTAGTGTACCTCCACGTATTACCACTAGAAGCTGATGTTTCCACGACCGCTGGGGACATCTGGTGGCAAGATGTCCTGACTGCTGGCAAACATGACAGACCTTGAGTGTACGAGCGGTCTGGGACTTAGATCTCGCTCGTGACACCTCCATGACCTCATGCGACTCAGGGTCCAGGACTGGAGATTCCAAAGGTTTGGCGAAGGTGGGAGCCAGCTGAAACCTCTGCCTACACTGGGCTCGCTCCAACCTCCGCTGGTAAAAAGGAGGTCAGTATGAGTGGACACAGCTATTAACTCCTCTAGAGTGGCGGGAATCTCCCTAGTGGCCAGAGCGTCCTTCACGTGGTCAGCCAGCCCCCTCCAAAATATTGGGAGAAGGAATTTATCCAACCACTGCAACTCAGATGCTAGGGTATGGAAGTGGACAGCAAAATGACTGACCAAGAACGAGCCCTGAGTCAATGCCAACAGTTGGAGCGCCGTATCATGGGTGACTCGAGGTCCGAAATAGACCTGTTTCAGAGTGCTCAGGAACAGCGGAGCACTCTGCACCACATGATCGCCACGCTCCCACAGCAGCGTAGCCCACTCCAATGCCCTGTCCGATAGGAGAGACACAATAAATCCCACCTTTGCCCGCTCTGTGGGGAAACGTGCGGCCAGAAGCTCGAGGTGTATAGAGCACTGGCTCATGAAACCCCTACAAGATTAACTATCACCAGAAAATTTTTCTGGCAGCGGGAGGCGAGAAGGAGTCGGAACAGGGGTGGCAGTGGACAAGGCTGCTGCAGCCACGCTAACAGCCTGAACAGCATCTGCGGTAACATCCACAGCTGAGGTTGTGCACTTGAGAGCCGACAACCTACCCTCCAGCTGCTGGATGTACCGCAAGGATTGCTGTTTGTCTGCTATTTACAAGCCAGACCCTGGCGCTAGTATTCTATATATTGAGTAGTAGGTGTGTTCGCAACCCGGGGTCCACTGTGCAGGAGAGAACCTGCTGCTAGTAAAAGACAGTACTATATGGTGGTATAAGCAAGCTCTGTTACTTCACAGATTTGCTTGAGAAAGAGAACACTGTGCCCTGTTAACCTCACAGAGGAACAGCTACCTAATAGAGCTGACAGTGGTCATGCAGTCAGCATAGCACACACAAAACTCCCCACCGGAGGTGCCCGTATTCTAGGGGCTTATTTCAACTGAACCCTGACCACATACAAGCATGACCACACTGCCACTGAGCTCATAACTTAGGTTAATACTAGCGCATGGCTGTGCAGCCATGTGAACCTTTTATAGCTGCAGCAACTTCAGGACCTTCCTAGAGGATGAATGGGAGCTGCTACAGTACCTGAGCAACTCCAGGACCTTCTTAAAGGACCAATTGGAGCAGCTACAGTACCTGAGCATGTGACCCCCGACCTCCAATGAGAGGTCTTACCCTGGGCATGCTCAGAAGGGGAAAAGCAGGACTTAGTCCCAGAGATGTCTGCTCGCCGTTAACCAGTACTGGCTACAATATCTGAGCCTGGAAAGGCAGCAGTAATCATCTGCACCATATCAGGCTGAGCGAGACGCTGGGACCGACGCCTCCGCTGAGCAGGCTCCACTGTGGCTGGAGAAGAATGGGAGACTGCAGCGGAGATGTTTTGAGATTCCCCCTGTGCAGAGGCAGGAACTTGACCCCTAACAGCCACCTCTAGAACTCTGAGTTATAAAGCACAGCTACCAGGAATTAAATACGGTAGACATATTTGGTCTCCCTGCACAGATAAAATCCAGCAGAGCCCAGTGATGCTGCCGCCATCCCATTTAGAGCTTCGGGTGGAAAGTTATGGGTATCCACAGTTCTTGCCAGAAACCAAGCTCTCAGACATGGAAGGAGAGAAGCTGCACAGCCCAGAGGTTGGCGCAGCATGTGCGAGGGAGCAGCCTAGAGGATAATAGGCAGCTCTTCATTTTGGACTCAGTTTTTCTACTGGCAGGAGGCCCGTTAGCTGACGCAGGCAGAGAATCACGTCACAAAGATTTGGACCTGTGACTCAACAGCGCCTCCCTGTGATCACATGCTACCTAACATGGTGATTGTAATCTATCTGTACTCTACATTATTATTATAATTATTACCCTTGTACTACACTTCTGACTGTAAACTTGTATATTGTTCTTGTATATATATATATATATATATATATATATATATATATATATATATATATATATATATACCTACCGTATATATATATATACCTGTACCTTTCTAGTGTGCCTTTTGGCGATTAATTACAAAATAAATTTTGGACTTCTCTTTTATCTCGATTCACGAGTCCTGACATCCGCACACTTGCTCGGTTATTATACGCTACCCGGGGTTGGTTTCTGACCCGAAATAAGGCTGTTGTCAGACTGGGCTTATATCTAACGAGGAACTGGTGGCATCATACCATACTGTGTTAGTGGGGAACTCTGACAGTGATGGTCAGGAGGTTTATATATATATATATATATATATATATATATATCCAACCTAGACTGGTGATATATATCCCCCTCACTGGTTGCGCCTCAATAACTCGTACCTATAAGGGAAGCCTCTTTAGCAAATATTTGCCCTTGGGGTAGTTCCCTGACTGACCTGGGGTAAGTGGTGGCGCCAGAGAGCTGATCCCTGCTGGGTCATTCTCTCCCCTTCCCAGAGGTGAGTAAAGTTGACACACCCCTTCCCCTGTACGATCCGTCACATGCAGTATAGCTGTAATCGTACTGACCCGAAGATTAAAGCTGCCTTATCAATTTTACCACAAGCGGAACGGCATAAACTCCCCTCAAAAAAGATTCCTGAATTGCTGTTTTTTTGTTCATTCTGCCTCCCAAAAATCAGAATAGAAAGTGATTAAAAAGTCATGCATCTGAAAATGGTACCAATAAAAATGTCAATTTGCCTTGCAAAAAACAAGCTCTCACATGACTCTGTCAGCCAAAATATGGAAAATGTATAGCTCACATAATATAGTGATGCAAGAACTAGTTTCTGCAATAAAAAGTGTGTGTGTGACAGCAGCCAAAAATAAAAACCTGACCTGAAACCCTGTAATCGAGTCTGCTTGAAGAATAAAGTTGCCTAACCACTTATAATGCACTAGGAACGGCGTAAAAAATAATAAAAACAATTCTTCACCTTCTGTTTTATTGATTATGCCTCCCAAAGAATTCAATAAGGCTCGGCGCACATTTATCCGGTGCTCTACGCTGAGCACTTACACCAGAGTTTCAATTAATATCTCTGAAATATGTGATTTAGACTGAACCCCCTTCGGAAGATTCCCTATAATGAGGCAGATGGAGGCACTGTGAAAGCCATAGGACCTGTGATCCGGCAGAGTCCTTCTTTTTAGGCGTGCATAAAAGTGCCATCGGCCACAGTTTTCTGCACTTCTGAAAAGAAGGACAACACTGAAAAGAGGACAGACAGTTCAGAGTAACTCTGCTGCCTCATTATAGTGGATGGATCACTCGGGGGTTCATTTGAATCATGTCACTCAGAGATTTAGATGGAAACCCCAAAGTAATTGCTCAGCGTATAAAGCGGATAAATGTGATTGTAAATGTTATGTAAAATGTTCCTAACAAAAGCTTCAACTCAATCCACAAAAAAAGCAAGTCCCCACAGAAGTCCATTATATGTTAACAGAAATATAGGGGGCTTCCACACTACTGGTAGCCAAAATGCTCCTGAAAAACGAAATGGCTCCTCGTCCTCGCCCCTCAAAAGAAATTTTGCGAATTCTGCGCTCCCAAATCCCAAATTCCTTCCTCCCTTCTGAGCCCCAGTGTGCCTAAACCACATATAGCATTTACATGTTTGGAATTTCTGAAGGGATGAGAACCCGCCTAACTTACGGGTGCATGTCTCCAGAAGCTTGAGCTAGGGATAGCGTACTTTCACTATTGCATACTGGTCGCTACAACGTATAATTTCCAAAATGGTGTCACTTGAGAGGGGATTATGCTTTTCTAGCAATTAGGGGCGCTGTATATGGAAACTGTAAGGGTTCCTTCTCACTTGCGAGAAATACGTCCGAGTCTCGCAGGTAAAAACCATGCTCTGGTGCCAGCACTCCAGAGTGGAGCTGCAGCACCGTGTATTGCTGTGCGGCCGCACGCACCGCTCTGGAGTGCTGGCGCCAGAGCAGGATTTTAACCTGCGAGACTCGGACGTATTTCTCACAAGTGAGAAGGAACCCTCATAGGAAAATCTGCGCTCCAGGAGGCAAATAGCACTTCATATGGCTATGCAGTACTGTATAGCCACATATGAGGTATTGCTACGTTCAGTAGAAATTGTGGGACAACTAATGGTGCCATTTTAACTTAAATCTTGTGTGAAAATGGAAAATCTGACGCTAAAGCAAACAAAATTTTGGTGGTTAAAAATGTTATTTTTTCTTCTCTTCCCAATGGTATAAAATTCTGTGAGACACCCGTGGTGTCAATATGATCACTGCACCCCAAGATGAATTTGTTGAGAGGTTTAGTTTCTAAAATGGAGTCACTTATTGGATGTTTCTGCTGTTCTGGCAACTCAGCGGCTCTCCTAGTGGGTCATGGCACCTGCAAACCATAACAGTAAAATCTGCACAATATTATGGCTCTCCTTCCCTTCTGAGCTTTGCACTGTGCCTGTAAAATATTTCTCGATTATTTGTAGGGTAATGGCACACTCAGGAAAAAAATGACCGCAGTTTCTTGCAAAAAAATTTCCTATTAGCCCTTAGAAAAATTAAAAACTTGGGGCTAAAACAACATTTTAGTGGTAAACATGTAATTTATTCTCTCAACCGCTCAATGATATAAAATATTGTGAGCACATGTAGAGTCAACATGACCACTGCACCCCTAGATGAATTCATTGGGTAATGTAGTTTGTAAAATGAGTTCTCATATGGAGTGTTTCTGTTGTTCTGGCACCTCAAGGGCTCTGCCAATGTTACATGGCACCCTCAAACCATTCGATCAAAATATGAACTCCAATCAGATGCCTCTTCCATACTGAGTTTTGTACTGTGCCACAAACGTAATATTCCCCCACATATGGGGTATCGGAGTACTCAGGAGAAATTGCAGAACAAATTGTATGGTCTAATGACTCCTGTTACCCTTGTGAAAATAAAAATTGGAGCTAAAATAAAGTTTTTTTGTGGGAAAATGATTTTCTTTTATTTTCACGGCTTAACATTATAAACTTTTATGAAGCACCTGTCTTCAAGGTACTTACCATACATCCAAATACATTCCTTGAGGGGTCTAGTTTCCAAAATGTGGTCACTTGTGGGGGGTTTCCAATGTTTAGGCACATCAGGGGCTCTCCAAATGGGACATGGTGCACGCTAATGATTCCAGCAAATTTTGAGTTCAAAAAGTCGAATGGTGCTCTTTCCCTTCTGAGCTCTGCAGTGCGACCAAAAAGTGTTTTTTCCCCAGGAGTATCATCATGCTCAGAAGAAATTGAACAACAAATTTTGGGGTCCATTTTTTATGTTACCCTTGTGAAAATATAAAAATGGGTCTAAATTATTATTTTTTTTTTAAAGTAAAATGTTCATTTTTTTCCCCACATTACATTAAATCCTGTGAAGCACCTGAATGCTTAATAAACTTCTTGAATGTGGTTTTCAGCACCTTGCGAGGTGCAGTTTTTAGAATGGTGTTACTTTTGGGTATTTTTTTTATTGTATAGACCTCTCAAAGTCACTTCAAATGTGAGGTGGTCCCTAAAAAAATGGTTCTGTAAATTTTGCTGGAAAAGGAGAAATCGTTGACCAACTTTTAACCCTTATAAGTCCTTCAAACCGCACATCCAAGCTCTCGCCACCTCCTGTCACCTCCAGCTCAAAAATATTTCCAGAATCCGTCCTTTCCTCAATCCACACTCTATCAAAATACTAGTGCATGCCCTAATCATCTCCCGCCTCGACTACTGCAACATACTCCTCTGTGGCCTACCTTCTAACACTCTCGCACCCCTCCAGTCCATCCTTAACTCTGCTGCCCGACTAATTAATCTCTCTCTTCGCTACACTCCTGCTTCACCTCTTTGCAAATCCCTTCACTGGCTCCCAATTTCCCAGCGTATCCAGTTTAAATTACTAACAATGACCTACAAAGCCATCCATAACCTTTCTCCTCCGTATATCTCTCAATATCTTCTCTCACGTAATCTCCAGACCTCCCAAGAGTCGACCTCCTCCTTTCCTACACGCTTATTCGCTCCTCACTCAATCGCCTCCGAGACTTCTCCCGAATATCACCCTTCCCCTGGAATTCAGTGCCCCAACACATCCGTTTATCCACTACTTTTGGATTCATCAAAAGAAACCTGAAAACCCACCTCTTCAAGGAAGCTTACAGCCTGTAAAGACCACACGGCCACCTCAATACCATTGGAGCTACTGCAACCCTCGACCTACTGTCTCTTTCCCCATAATCCTGTAGAATGTAAACCCGCAAGGGCAGGGTCCTCTTCCCTCTGTACCAGTCTGTCATTGTTAGTTTTGTTTACTGTAAGTGATATTTGTATTTTGATGTAACCCCTTCTCATGTACAGCACCATGGAATTAATGGTGCTATATAAATAAATAATAATAATAATAATAATAATAAAATATAACTTCCTAACTAAAAAAAATTATGTTTCAAAAATTGTGCTGATGTAAAGTAGACATGTGGGAAATATTATTTCTTAACTATTTTGTGTGACGTATCTTTCTGTTTTAAAGGCGTAAGAATTAAAAGTTTGAAAATTGCAAACTTTTGAAAATTGCAAATTGCAAACTTTTTCAAATTTTTGCCAAATTTCCATTTTTGTTTTTACAAATAAATGCAAATCATATCTAAGAAATGTTACCACTATCATAAAGTACAATAAGTCATCAAAACCTCTCAGAATCAGTGGGATCTGTTGAAGTGTTTCAGAGCTATTACCTCATAAAGTGACACTGATCAGAATGTAAAAATTTGCCTGGTCATTAACATGCAAACCATGTAAAGGGGTTAAGTAAGCACCGTATTATTATCTATAATGCTGAATTAAATTCCATACTTACCATTGCTATGGATTCCAAAATAATCTCCAAAAATGAGACGGACTTTTTATTCCAAAAGACACCTAATATTCCAGTGTTTTACCCAACGGTGCATAGGGGACTGAACCAATTAAAGTGCTGACCTATAGTTTCGGGAAGCAACTTTATGCTAGGTGTCGAGTTCACACCTCTGCCCAGGGGGAATCTCGAACCATCTCTGCTGTGGTCTCCCATTCTTCTCCAGCCGCAGTGGAGTCTGCTCAGCGGAGACGTCGGTCCCAGCATCTAGCTCAGGCTGATACTGGACGACTGGTTACTACTCCCCTTCCAGGCTCTATCCTTGTAGCCAATGTTCAGCAGCGAGCAGGTCTTTCTGGGACTAAGTCCTGCTTTTACCTTACTGAGCATGCCCACGGGACGACCTCCCATTGGAGGTCAGGGGTCACATGCTCAGGTCCTGTTGCGGCTCCTATTGGTTCATCTGGAAGGTCTTGTAGCACTGCCGCTATAAAAGGTTCGCAGGTTCGGCCATGCGCTAGTGTACACTTGTAAATGTGTGTGTGTTGATGTGTGAAAGTCATTCATTAATTATCCCCTCCCTTGTGTATGACTGCTCGCGTAAGGTGGATGATTGCTATCTAGCACCCGACTTAGCTATCAACTTGTGACACACAATACAGCATCAAATTGCTGTGACCGCCAGTGAGACTCCGTGCGCTTTCACAGCGCTTTCCTTACCCAAGCCTGGGTGGTTAATGGCGTCCGCCAGAGCGGCACGGCACGCACTCCCGTGCATCTAAATTATTATTTAGGTTACGCTGACTCCCCAGTTGCGGTGTCAAGCGCAAGAGGTCTAGTTGTACTCTAATCCCGAGTCTAGGGGTAGAGTTCTGTGACTCCTTGCTTGCGCTCTTAGTGCGGTACCGCGGCCCTGTGACGCAACAGGGTTCGCTTTCTTCATACTGGGTGGAGTTAACCTGTGTGTGTGAATCCATATTGTACCGCCATATAGTCCATCATTACTTAGCAGCAGGTTCCATCTCTGCACGGTGGACCCCGGGCTGCGAATGCACCTTACTCTATCTTTCTAATTATTTGGTGTGTTCCGCTAACCCTAACACTCTATTTCACAAAACTGTGGGATTTACATTGACAGGATATTAAGACAATTTGTTACAGCATTACCGTCTTACATATGTGACACCTCTGATCTTTTTGTTGGAATTAGAAGACATCATGGTAGGCGAAAATACATTATTAGCATCAACTAATGTCAAAGGCTTATATAGCAGTATCCCACATGACCCGGACCATTTTGTCTGAAAATAATTGTGTGGCGAACAATTATTTTCTACAGCAAGTTCTACCACCAGCTCAGGGGCACAGCATTGGGAAAGCCATGTGCGCCCACATATGCCAACTTGCTCTTGAGGACACTGTAGTGTTTGCTGAGGGCAGGTCGTTTTGTTGGTTCCCCCAGATATTCTTGGGGCGTTGCATAGACGATATACTTATTCTATGGATGGGAAATGTTTCATCCTTCAATAGATATGTTCAGTAATTGAACATCAATGAAGTGGGTCTCAAGGTAGAGAAAAAGGGGGCGGTTAGAGCTTACCATGTTTGTAAGATTAGAGTCAATGGGAGGCAAAACTGGTGGGTGCCATGTCTCCAGCTGGTGCAGTACAGCAGCAACAGAAGGAAAAAAGAAGGACAGCGGCACTTCCAGAAACTCAATAAAACAAGGATTGCCAGAAACACATCCTTTTTTTAACCCTGTTTGTATTTTTTATGGCTTGCTAAATAAAATCCTTGTTTTATTGTGCCACTGGAAGTGCTGCTTTCCCTCTTTTTTTTCCAAATGGGTCTAAAATTTACATCTGAGATCGATCTCAGTATAATGAATTTTCTGGACATTACCATCAAAAAGAATAGGTTTGTTCACCTGTAGATGAGTATATTCAGAAAACATACTCCCTAACAGACAGCTGGTGGGAGTGTACCCACAATTACACACGGAGGGAGCGCCTTCACCCGGGCACCAGATCTCTACCAGTGAGCAATATAAACCAACTTTTTTTTTCCATAATCTTCAGTTGTGTACATATGACAAATTATGCCTTCATTTTAATTTCGATTATAGGTTCCTCGGGACACATTATAAAACCATATAATGAGAAGAAAAATGATGCAGCACTCACCCTTGCGCTTCTTCCAAGTGTGCTCTTTATTCAGCAAAACATACTATGCATAGTATGAACCGGCATACGCAGTGATCTGTGAGGGAGCGGGAGTGAGGAGAGACCGGACGACGGCCGTTTCGCGCTACGGCGCTTCTACGGGTCCATGCTAAAAACAGGTGATGTCATTTCCTTTTTAAGGTTTTTTTTTTTTTTTTTTGACTCACCTGATTCTATTAATTGCAATTGTGCAAGTTAAAAACAATGAGATCTCTTATTACAGAATGAACATTTACAAGTATATTACAAAATGAACATTTACAAATGTATTATAAGAACACCGCCATGTCAAGTTTGTCGTTAAGACCCCCTGGGCCCTGTGCGTTTGTTTGTAGGATCCATTTCGCTTCACGCTGCAGCAGTAGGCGGTCATTATTACCGTGGATATCCTCTGTTTGAAAGGCGTGTTTTTAATTCTTCTACCTGAGTTTTATAATTTTCCTCATTATTGTTGATTTTACGTATTCTCACCATTTGACTATATGGAATACTGCGCTTCGTGTGATTCGGGTGGTCACTTTTAAAATGTAAAATGTTGTTCGTCGCTGTGCTTTTTCTGTGGACTTTCGTTACTATATTTTCATTTACAATTTCTATTTTTACATCTAGGAATTCCAATTCTTTTTTATTGAACACTGAAGTAAATTTCATGTTTTCTTTATTATTATTGTTCAGGAAAGACTTTCCTGAACAATAATAATAAAGAAAACATGAAATTTACTTCAGTGTTCAATAAAAAAGAATTGGAAGTCCTAGATGTAAAAATATAAATTGTAAATGAAAATATAGTAACGAAAGTCCACAGAAAAAGCACAGCGACGAACAACATTTTACATTTTAAAAGTGACCACCCGAATCACACGAAGCGCAGTATTCCATATAGTCAAATGGTGAGAATACGTAAAATCAACAATAATGAGGAAAATTATAAAACTCAGGTAGAAGAATTAAAAACACGCCTTTCAAACAGAGGATATCCAACAGATGTTCTCCAACAAGCAGAAATTAGAGCAGCCAAATTATCTCAAGTTCAGCTGTTAGAAAAGGGCAAAAAAAGGAAAAACATTGGAAAAAGAAAAGATGCAAACGAATATCAAAATAAAAATCGCAGATTCTCATTTACATTTAAACATAGCCCTTTAGATAGAGATATACAAACAGCAATACGAAAAAATTGGCATGTGCTGCAGAAAGACGTGGACTTTAGAAATCTCCCGGATACATGTCCTCTATTCTCATATAAAAGATCAATTAATATAGGAGACCTTGTTGTAAAAAATAAAGTATCACCACCAACAAATAATTGGTTAGCAAAAACCATACCGCAAGGTAACCACAGATGCGGCAATTGTAGCATATGCCATCTGCATAAAATTGAGAACCCCTTGCAAATAGGTATAATTGAGCATTTTGTGAAAGACTTCATAACCTGCAAGAGTAAATTTCTGGTTTACGTAATTTTTTGTCCGTGTCAACGGTTTTATATAGGTAAGACTATTAGACCTCTCACAGTCCGAATACGAGAGCATTATAACTCAATTCGGACAGGAAAGGGACGCGTGCGTTTTGTAGAACATATGGCAGAGACACATAATAGTGATCCAGATCAATTGCGGTTTGCAGGTTTGGAAATAGTTAAATGTTCACAAAACGGCGGTAATAATGACCGCCTACTGCTGCAGCGTGAAGCGAAATGGATCCTACAAACAAACGCACAGGGCCCAGGGGGTCTTAACGACAAACTTGACATGGCGGTGTTCTTATAATACATTTGTAAATGTTCATTTTGTAATATACTTGTAAATGTTCATTCTGTAATAAGAGATCTCATTGTTTTTAACTTGCACAATTGCAATTAATAGAATCAGGTGAGTCAAAAAAAAAAAAAAAAAAAAAACCTTAAAAAGGAAATGACATCACCTGTTTTTAGCATGGACCCGTAGAAGCGCCGTAGCGCGAAACGGCCGTCGTCCGGTCTCTCCTCACTCCCGCTCCCTCACAGATCACTGCGTATGCCGGTTCATACTATGCATAGTATGTTTTGCTGAATAAAGAGCACACTTGGAAGAAGCGCAAGGGTGAGTGCTGCATCATTTTTCTTCTCATTATATGGTCTTGTACAAAACTCTGACGATTGCATAGCACCACCCGCAGCTCACAGCAAGGGAGACCTCATCTGTCCTTCTGAAACAGATCGTTTAAGCAAATCTCCAATTGCGCTATAGTGAAGCTCTGCGCCGATCATCTTTCTGTTTCTTAGTATAACGAAGTTGGACACATTATAAAGTAATACCGCGACCTTTTGCCTTACCTGGGAGTTTTCGGTCAGTGACATAATCACTACAGCTATACATCATGTATGCATTCCATAAAATTATTCTTACACTTATCCTTTGCATTATTTTTTATTTTTGTTTGGTTAGGCTCTATACGCGGTCACGGACCCTCTATAGTACTCACAAGTACACAATGGTTATTCCCACCATAGCAACGCTATGTCTCCTCACTCCTACCACTTACCTGAGCCACCATACCCTGTACTCTTCATATAGCCACATTACCTAGCCCTGTAGCCTATCCTATATTCCACTATATTCGACCATATTGGGATTTAAACAGCACCTAGCAGTCAGGTGTACTTCTTGATGATCAGTCTCTCTTTTCTCCATTTATTCTTCCTTTGCTTCTGAGCACGGAGATCACACCAGATTGGCTGTTGTTGTTATTATAATTTTGTATTTATGTTACTTGTGTCTTTGAATGATTTTGTACCAATGACATTGTCATGTATGTGTATTCTCATTTAATTATGCACCCTTTGATCATGTATCGCAGTTCCTGATGAAGGTCCGGTGAGGACCGAAACGTTGTTTATTTTTGCTGGACTGCATTAAAAATCTTCAAATTAAACAAAAAGTTGAGTGCCAAGTCATATATTTACATTTAGAAAACCGACCTCAACAAATAGTTTACAAAGATGGGATAGTCATCACCTGTTCGGCTTCAGCTACGGAATCCCTAAGGAGCAATATTTAAGAGTTAGGAGGAATTGCTTTTCACCATCAATGTTCCATACCCAAAACTCATCAACTAAGGGATACATTTTTGGAGAGGGGTTACCCGAAGGGCGTTCTTACGGAGACTTTTGAAAATGCTGAATCATGAACTAGAATAAGCCTGTTAGGCTCTCCGAATAATACCAACGATAATCCTCTCCTGAGAATTATAGGGGATTTTGATGATTGCTCCCCGGAGGTCAGGAAAATAATAGATAAACACTGGAACATTCTAATGGCGGATATAGATATTTGTGATTTCCTCTCTACCACACCCGCCATCACTTTTAGAAAAGAAAGGTCCATCAGACACCAATTTGTACGTAGTACATACTGTATATCATGGACAAAAAGGTGGCTGGATAGAAGAAATGCAATATGTAACTTTCGGGCATGCATGCGGGATCATCTAAATTACAGAGGATGCCCCTGATGAAACTTTTCCTGTTTGCACTCCGGATGATTGGAACACACTGTGGTGTACATCGTGTCATCTAAGGACAAGCTCACAAGACCATACAGGCTATAGCTGAAACTCCTGACAATATCATTGTACTTCCGGTCTGTACGCCTGTCTGATGGAACGCATGCCACCTAGGTAACTATGGATGGGAAATAAACGACTGGCGATTCAGCAGGTGAAAAGGATTAGAATTACCAGGAGGGCTATTTAAGGGGAAGGTTTGCCAATAGTATACAGGCACACTATTAGAAGGGAATGGACCTTTTCTACCCTGGACCTCACTAGAGGCCACCTATACATATTCTGTTCTTATATACTTTAGATATTGGTTATGTGAAGTTATCATTGTTCCTCCTATTTTTCTTGACATTGTGCACTAAGTGTAAATGATCAGCTAAGATATATAGACACATTTGGTACTTTATTTGTCTTTGGAGATTTTTCTGAGTCAAACCCCACAGTTGTTTTCGTGGATCTTACTCAGTAGGGCTGATTAGGGACAAAAGGGTTAGCCGTGGGTAAGGTGGGGTGCCATTTGCACTGGTATAGAGTGCCAACCTCTGTGGCAAGGCAGGGAGACAACAGTGTTTCAATAGGGCAAGGTGTTGCTGCTGATAGGTACCTTTGCTCTGTCTTGCTAAAACAAAACAAGTGTGGCTGAATGGGGACACTATTGTTTCATATATTTAGTATCAACTGAAAGATATGGAGACTGTTATGATCTGGTGGTTTAGGAGCAACATGGAACGAGCTCTGAAGGAAGTGGTATCTGTACTGACCGCAGTCCCTAAGCTCAACACAACACTAGAAGTAGCATGGAACGAGCTCTGAAGGAAGTGGTAACTGTACTGACCGCAGTCCCTAAGCTCAACACAACACTAGAAGTAGCCGTTGAATGCTCCTAACTCTCCCTAGGCATCTTGTCACAGCCTAAGAGCTAACTACCCCTAAAGAAAGAAGCAGGAAAGCTATCTTGCCTCAGCGAAAATCCCCAAAGGATAGATTAGCCCCCCACAAATAATGACTGTGAGTGGAGAGGGAAAAGACATACACAGAATGAAACCAGGATGAGCACAGGAGGCCAGTCTAGCTAAATAGATAGGACAGGATGCAATACTGTGCGGTCAGTATAAAACACTACAAAATCCACGCAGAATTTACAAAAAATCTCCACACCTGACTAAAGGTGTGGAGGGCAAATCTGCCTCCCAGAGCTTCCAGCAAGACAGAATTAATTGACACTGATCAGCTGGACAAACACAGAAAGCACAGAATGGATAAGTCCACAATCTATGGACAGAAAAGAGCAAGCAAAAACTTAGCTTTGCTGAACTGGTCAGGATAACAGGGAACTCCAAAGAGATGTGAATCCAACCAGGAACCATTCACAAGTGGCACTAGCTGAAGAAAGAGCCAGGCCTAAATAGCCGAGCAGAAGAGATGATAAGTGGAGGCAGCTGATGACAGCTAACTCCAAGGAGCAGCCATACCACTAGAAACCACAAGACGGAGCCCAAGAGCAGAACTCACAAAAGTGCCACTTACAACCACCGGAGGGAGCCCAAGAGCGGAATTCACAACAGGGATGCTCCTAACACTCCCTAGGCACCTCGTCACAGCCTGAGAACTAACTACCCCTAAAGATAGAAACAGGAAAACTATCTTGCCTCAGAGAAAATCCCCAAAGGATAGATAGCCCCCCACAAGTAATGACTGTGAGTGGAGAGGGAAAAGACATACACAGAATGAAACTAGGATGAGCATAGGAGGCCAGTCTAGCTAGATAGATAGGACAGGATGGAATACTGTGCGGTCAGTATTAAACACTACAAAAAATCCACACAGAGTTTACAAAAATCTCCACAAAGGTGTGGAGGGTAAATCTGCTTCCCAGAGCTTCCAGCATCACAGAATTAATTCATTCTGACAAGCTGGACAAACATAGAAAGCACAGAACGGATAAGTCCACAACCTGTGGACAGAAAAGAGCAAGCAAGGACTTAGCTTTGCTGAACTGGTCAGGATAACAGGGAAATCTAAAGAGATGTGAATCCAACCAGGAACCATTGACAAGTGGCACAAGCTGAAGGAAAGAGCCAGGCTAAATAGCCAAGCAGAAAAGACAATCAGTGGAAGCAGCTGCTGACAGCTAAATCCAAGGAGCAGCCATTCCACTTAAAACCACCGGAGGGAGCCCAAGAGCGGAATTCACAACAGGAGACACTTTGCACTTTACCTATCTCTGAAATATTTTCTTGTTGTTAATTAGTTTTAATAAGTTGTGGTCATTCCCAACAGGGCCAATTAGGGCCAGAAGGTCCAGCCATAGGTAAGCGGGGGCACTAATTGTGCTGATATAGGGTGCCAACCTACGTGGCAAGGCAGCGATACAACAGTAAAAAACAGGGTGAGGCACAGCCCTCTGGTGTGTTTCTTTTGCTGTCGTGCTCTCCGGCATTTAATGGTGGCGGTGATTCTAATTGTATATTGTTCACATATTTGTTGTATTTTTTAATTAAATATTAAAAGTTATAGTTTAATTGTATCTAGTAAAGTACAGGGGTTCTACGGTGAAATAAGTATCTACATTAATACTTGTACTTTTGAATATGAAAAAAACTGTGAATTATTACTGCTGTCTGATACAGCAACATTTATAGGGACTCTGTCACCCCCTCCAGCCGTTAGAAACTAAAAGAGCCACCTTGTGCAGCAGTAATGCTGCATTCTGTGGCTCTTTTAGTTATTGATGCAGTCAAAGCATAACACACTGCGGGGCTGGGATTCACAAGCTGGGTGGCCACACAGGCGCAGTCTGCGAGACTGCATCTGAGGTCAGACGGGCAGCGCTCACTGCGCCTGCCCCAGGCAGAACAAAACAGCGCAGGCGCCGGATTTGATTTGAAAACAGCGCGGAGGGGGTGGCGCCCGGCACCGCAGAAGCCTTGAGTGACGGCAGTGTGGCGTGTGCAGCAGGGGGGTTAAGACCTGCCTCCAGGGCTAAAGACAGGTATTTTTGCGAAATTATAAAACGCTTTATTTCTGCTTTGACTGCACCAATAACTAAAAGAGCCACCTTGTCAGAATGCAGCATTACTGCTGCACAAGGTGGCTCTTTTAGTTTCTAACGGCTGGAGGGGGTGACAGAGTCCCTTTAAGTGGTTAAATAGCAGTGATAGGAGCTAGCTCTCATCCTAACCCCTCCCCCCCAAAAAAAAAATACTGTAAGAAAAGCCTGAAGTAATTGAAGAGCTTAAAGAGGGTGGCTGGTCTAAAACTACAAATCTGCAGTCACTCTAAGTGACTGTAGACTTGTGTGTCCTCACATCGCATGCAGTGTATGATTCTCCCAAGCCAGTGTAAGCAGCATGCTGTCATGTGACTGCAAGTATTTGATTGGCATATTTCTGGTCACTTTCCGAATAGACTGTATCTGACCTTGTTTAATATATTTGCATTGAGCAAGGCTGGATACAGTGTAGTCAGCAAATTGCATACTTGCAGTCATGGCGCTACCTTTCCCGGTACCAGAGAAACTTCACAGCATGCTGTGCACCCGTTTTGAGTATTCTTTAGTCTGAAGTAACATAGAGTGACTGCAGACTTTTAGTTTTAGACCGACCGGACAACTGCTAAGTCATAGACAATGCTGCAATGTGGTTGTACACTGTATATATTGCATCAGTAAGGCTGTTTCCCACAGGCAGGAGTTTATGATGAAAGGGGTCCTGAAAACAATCTGGCGCTGGTAATAAAGACAAAGCAGGAGGTGTTAAGGTCCCTTTTATTTGACATCCTGGCTATACATAATAATTAATGTGGGCTAATGTATTTAGATTGCTCTTCTTGATGATGCCATCCGTTAAACTTCTTCCATATTGCAGTGCGGTTACACACTAGTAAGTTAATTTTGGCTTCATTTGGCAGCATTTTTTACGCAGTTCCCTTAGTCTTTTATTGAGTACATTTCATCGTGACTGCACTTTCTTCACTTTCTTCTGTATGTAGGAAATGCTTTTCAATCATATGTATCCTATAAGTACATTACACCATTTAGAGAGTTTACTTCCTCAAACTTTCCTCTTTCTAAAGTCTTGCTTTTTACATTAACCTTTCATGCATTATACGTAAACTGCCTTACAGTGACTAGAAATCAGCAGGGGAGCCCAAAACATGGAGGGATGAGGTGATTCAACCAAGATCTCATAGGGTAAGTATAGTGTTGTACCAGTCAGTCTCATTTTGGCAGACTACTGACTTTAGCTCTTTTCACATTAAATAGTTTCATTGTGTTGCTTAGAAACCAATTTTGACAGTCACTTAGATGCTCTTACAATTTCTTGTGCGGCAATAAAAATATTACATTTGGGTATAAGCATTTTGTTCAGATGAGCCACGAGCTTAAATCTTTTGTCTGGGGAAAAGAAAAGCTGTCGGTATATGCTGTAATGATGGGTATTGTGCCCAGAGTATGCATATATTTGATGAGTAGTATGTATCATGAGTAGTAATGTAACTCCATAATGTAACTTACTTTTGTAAGAAACAAATTATGCATTTTTTTATAGCTACTACGGTTTCTGTGAACTCTGAAGAGATCCTCCCCAATGGCATAGCGTTAGTTGCCAGAGCCTACGATTTTTCACCTGTAACCCAAAGACCGTTAACACTACCTGAGTTTCTTCCAGCATTCCAGTATTTGTACTCTTTATTTCCCAGGCACAAGTATTGTATTTTTTTAAAAAAATACTACGTAAATTAAGGCCAAGTTCAAATTTATCAACATTCCATTTGTCTCTTCCATTTATAGAAAGAATTGGAATTCATTGGCTAAATAATCTGTTTGTATCAGTTATGCAAAGAGAAGTACAGGGGCCCTATTGATTTCTATGGTGCCTGTTCGAGTTTCCTTTTTTTTTAATCAAATTTTAGAATGAGACAAAACAGTTCTTCAAGCAGTGCTTTTTTTCTAGTTCTTAGAGCTGACAAAACAGAACCTAGATGGACACTATATTAATCAGTAGTGTCTCTCTCCTTCCATCTGCACCATTAATGCAATTTGTCTTTGCCATGGCTTTCACAAAGTTTTTAATCAATCCCAACTTTATATGTAGTCGAGGAAGAAAGATTTTTGTTGGAGCAACTAAAGGATTATGCTGAACACTGTCTCTACCTGGAGCATAGATGTTTCTCTGTCCCCAATCATGATGAACATAATGCTTTACTGTATTTCTACTGTCCCATGAACACAAGAAGCAACAATATTTTGTGAGACCTCCTTGGATTCCCATTTGTAGACTAATTACTTTAAAATCTCCACAGATATTCCATTGATGATGCTTATATTGTATAGCATCCAAAACAACTGACAGATTTTCATAACTTTAATTTAGATAACATAAATGAGCAATAGGGATTGATGGTTTCATATTTCCATTGTGAAGCAACACTGCTTTCAAACTTCTCTGGGATGAGTCAATAAACAATCACCAATCTGCAACAAAATACTCTTGAATCAGTTCTTCAAAGAGGCCATTCACATTGTTACAGTACACCATTGGTCCTTCAAGTGTGAAAAATTGTGTTAAAGTGTTACTTCTGTTTTGGTAATAACACACTTTGACATCATCATGAAGAAGATTCTTCAGTTTCAACCTAGATGCAAGAAGTTCAGCTTTATCTTTTGACAATGAAAGGTTTCTGATGAGATCATTTAATTCATGCTGAGTAAAGCATGCTGGCTACTCGGCTGCTCCATTCGGTACATACTCATCTTGGCTTGAGGTCTCCATGTCTTCTCCAGTAGCTTCAGCTCCATAGTCTTCATATTCTACTTGATTTTCATCCAATCCAGACAACGGTGGCACAGGAACTGGCAAGGTACCATCATTTGCAACTGGCCTAATTGTAGATTCAAGTTCAGGATAATTAATCTTATGTTTGTTCTTTGTAGAAGAGCCCTTCAGATTGACAAAAAAAGTAGCAGTCATCACTATGATTTTTGGGTTCTCTCCAAATCATGGGAACAGCAAATGGCATAGCCACCTTCCTCATATTCATCCAGTCACGAAGACCATTTGAACCACTTGAGCATATCACATGCGGGGGCCCAGCTTTTATATTGATCACGAAGTGGACACTTAAAGTACATATAGTACATCTTTTTATTATCATGAGTGTTTGAACGTACTTGGCCTTTTGGTGTAAAAGAACCACACACATAGCAGAATCTGTTCGGATGATTGATACACTGTTGGGGCATTTTTCTCCTTTAAATCAGATCAAACAGTAGGGTAAGTTCAGTTCAATGGTGGTGACAAGCGCAAAAAACAAAAGCGATGAGCCGACCGACTATATGTAGATATTTCCCCAGATATGACAGAGGCAGCTTGTATTTAGAATTGATTTTACTAGGGGAAATCAGGTGGATAACTACATACAGTTGTGAGGTAAATGGGTCAGCCTATTCCTTACAGATAAACATTTGCAGACAGATAGTTTCTCACTGTGATATTGGCTGCTTTCAGGTTCTCTCTCTGTGGAGACCCTCACTCAGTTACACCTCAGTGGCTGAGCTGTTTTCTTCCCTCTGAGGTGATTTATCCTCCCAGAAATGCAGTAAAAATCCTCTCAAAATGGCGGCTGTCCACTGCCTTCCCTTCTATCTCCCTGTGGCAAGGCTGAGATCCCTGTAGAGGCCTGTCTCCTGTCAGAGTCTCACATAGCAGTCTTTGCTGCCATCATCATCCTTTTCTGAGTGACTCAAATCTTACCGACTCATTACAGTTAGATCCTCCCCATAACATGTGACTTTCCGAGAAGCAGTCATTGGTTGACTGCACTGTCAATACTCCTTCCCATAAAACTCACTAAAACCTTTACTGATGTCATCCCTGTAAGAAAATTCACAATTAAGGAAGGCAAGCAAAGAAATGGGAATGACATAGGAAAAACCACATACATTGAAAGTGCAGAAATAATATAATAATAAAAATACTTCTATCTCAGAAACTTTATGTGATAGAGCAAAACTAAGCATATTTTTTGAATCAGCACACCAAACTCCATAAAACAGACAAATTACCTTTGCTTATGATTTTTTGTAAAGGAAAAAAAGAAAAGGGAAATCAATCGGACGTGCCTTTGGATTTCCCTTTTCTTTTTTTCCTTTGCTTGTGATCACCAATGGGTGCGGCACCCTCAGGATGGATCCCGGCTGACATATGGACTTGAAATTGGCAACGTGGTGAGCTTTCTACACTTCCCCTCCCTCCTTTCCTCCTATGTTATGATTTTTTGTGTTGACGAGTGTAATCTATACAATGTGATTTTCTGGATTTTATTTTTGATATTCTATCTCTCAATGTTAAAATTAACCTACCCTTAAAATTATAGACTGGTTATGTCTTTGTCAGTGGGCAAATTTACAAAATCAACAAGGGACCCAATAATTATTTCCTTCACTGCATATGGAGATGGCTATTCTTAGTAAGCACCTGTTCACTGTAACAACTCTGCTGGCATCACGGCATGGCCTTTCATCTCTCACACTATCTTACCCACTGCTCCAGGCCATGATGTGGTTTCTGTTTCATGCCAGCTGCATATTCTGTCTCTCTGCTCTCTGCATGCTTCCTGGCTTTGTGCATAGGGGGCCGGCGCCTGAACTCTCTGGTTCTTATAGGAATCAGGTGCATCTGTCTAATCTGTTCCTGACCAATTACCAAGAGGCCTCCAGTATATAGTGCAGCTCCACCCAGTGGTCTGGGCCTGTGCAATGTGTTAGCTCAGTTTGTGTTTAGCTTCTGAGTTTGCCAGGCCTTGCTCTGTGTTACTCCCTTTCTGGAGGCTTTTCTCCTTGCCTTGCCTTGATCTTGTTGTCTGCCCTCCAGGAGGCAGAATATCCTGGTCCCTGTGTCTTTGTGTCTTGTTCCATTGCCTTGTCTGTACTTAGTCTTATCTCGTTCTCCTTGTCTGTGGCTTCCTTCCCTACTGTGTCTTTCCTTGTGTTCTCAGTCTGCTTTTGCTCCACACTCTTGCGGCTCTGCCTGCTCTGTAGCTTTGTGGCTTTACCTCTGCTCCGCACTCCTGCGGTTCTGCTCCGTTCTACTCTGCTTAGCTTCTGCTGCTGCAGTAATCTCTTGCTGCAGCTCCTCTCCGCATTCCTTGCGGTTCTGCTCTGCTTTGCTGCTGCAGAAAATCTTACTGCAGCTCCTCTCCACATTCCTTGTGTCTCCTCTCTGCTTAGCTTCTGCTGCAGTAATCTCTTGCTGCAGTTCCTCTCCACATTCCTTGTGGCTCCGCTCTGCTTAGCTTCTGCTGCTGCAGTAATCTCTTGCTGCAGCTCCTCTCCACATTCCTTGTGGCTCGACTCTGCTTAGCATCTGCAGAAATCTCTTGCTGCAGCTCCTCTCCGCATTCCTTGAGGTTCTGCTCTGCTTACCTTTTGTTGCTACGCTATCTCTTGCTGCTCTTCCGCTCCTATCTGCAGCCTTGCACTTCTCTTCCTGTGTGAACAGGTCCCAACCTGTTCCTTCATTCTCCTTTCCTTCTGGCTTGTTTCCATACCTGCATCTCCTGTGTGAACAGGTCCCAACCTGTTCCTTCATTCATCCTATCCATACCTGCACCTCCTGTGTGAACAGGTCCCAACCTGTTCCTTCATACATCCTATCCATACCTGCACCTCCTGTGTGAACAGGTCCCTACCTATTCCTTCATACACCACACCTTCATACACCGTTCCTGCCAGTCCTGTGTTCCTGCCATCTCTGCCAGTCCTGTGTTCCTGCCGTGTTCCTGCCAGCCCTGTGTTCTCTGCCATGTTCCTGCCAGCCCTGTGTTCTCTGCCATGTTCCTGCCAGCCCTGTGTTCTCTGCCGTGTTCCTGCCAGCCCTGTGTTCTCTGCCGTGTTCCTGCCAGCCCTGTGTTCTCTGCCGTGTTCCTGCCAGCCCTGTGTTCTCTGCTGTGTTCCTGCCAGCCCTGTGTTCTCTGCCATGTTCCTGCCAGCCCTGTGTTCTCTGCTGTGTTCCTGCCAGCCCTGTGTTCTCTGCTGTGTTCCTGCCAGCCCTGTGTTCTCTGTCATGTTCCTGCCAGCCCTCTGTTCTCTGCTGTGTTCCTGCCAGCCCTGTGTTTTTTGCCGTGTTCCTGCCAGCCCTGTGTTTTTTGCCGTGCCTGCCAGCCCTGTATTCTCTGCCATGTCTCTGCCAGCTCTGTGTCTCAGCCGTGCCAGCCTACTCGTCTGAATCTCATCCGTGCTCATCTGCTAGTCCTGCCTGATGCCCGCACCAATCCTAGTGTTTCTGTCTCCCAAGTGGGATCAGCAGCCACAGCCAGACACCACCCTGGAGTAGCACCTGGCAGCTGCCTGCTGCACAAGCCTGACCTCACCATCAGAGGCTCCAGTGAAAACCCAGCTGTCATAGTCACGCCCCTTCCAGGGTAGTCTGGTTTATGGCACAGTGGGGCCACAAACCCCCTGAGCTCACGCCCACCAGTCAGGGCGTGATCGTGACATTCACACCTGATTTTTGTTGAAGTGATGGTCAGTCTTTTGATATTTTTATTCTAAATGAAGCTTGTGCTTGCTGTGTGTCAGACATTCATTATAGGATCCAATTCAAAGTTCTTGTTCTCACCCACAAAGCTCTCCACAGTGCGGCACCCTCTTACATCTCCCTCATTTCTGTCTATCGGCCTAGCCGACTGCTGCGCTCTGCAAATGACTTTCGACTAACCTCTGCACTAATCCATACCTCCCACTCCCATCTCCAAGACTTCTCCCGCGCTGCACCAATCCTCTGGAATGCTCTTCCCCAAGAAATTAGAACCGTTCACAATTTGCATAGTTTTAGGCACACCCTCAAAACATATTTGTTCAGAGCGGCATATCACGTTCCCTAATAAAAGTCATTTTAGGTTTGTGTGTTTGTGTAGCCCATTTATTACTTCCATCTATTCCCATCCCCTGAAGATGGCTGGACCATCATTGTAAATACATAATTGTAAATACACACCTGTACTTTGTATCTCCCCTATTGTAAGCTCTCACGAACAGGGGCGTCTTATTTTGCTTTAATTATTGTATTGGTAACGGTGTTACTTATGACTTGTGTTTGAAACTGTAAAGCGCTGCGGAATATGTTGGTGCTATATAAATAAAAATTATTATTATTACACCCATTTGCTGCTAGTAGAAGATGGTCTTGCCGACCACTCAGTGAAGATTCCCTAAGGGCTGGTTGAGACATTATGGACATATCGACCGTGGAGTGGCCAGAAATTGTGCCCAAAACATATTTGTCATCTGCAGTGAATTCTCTGGCATTCTCCCATGCCACTGCCCTCCCCTAATCATTGTAAGTAGAAAAGTAATGTTCTGAGTGAAGTCATACCAATATCAATATACTCTTAGAAAGAATGTGGACATGTTTTATCCACTTATTCATCTCCTTTATAGCAAATAATGAGTACCGTATTTTCCGGCGTATAAGACGACTTTTTAACCCCTGAAAATCTTCTTAAAAGTCGGGAGTCGTCTTATACGCCGGGAATCTTCTTGTACGCCGGGTGTATATGGTTGGTGGGTGGGTGGAGTGGTCCCGATGATGGAGGGTGCGTCTCACAGGAAAGTGTGAGTGGATAGAGTATGCCCCATTACCTCACATTGTAGCTGCAGTCAGCGTCAGCGTGGGGTGCTGGGGAGCGGCGACAGCTGCTCCTCTTTGTGCCGCGTGGGTGCTGTGGGGCGGCGGTTCCTCTTGGTACAGCGTCGGGGCTCTGTGCTGTGGGGCGGCAGCGGTGGCGTATCTTCCCGCAGAGTCAGTCGGGGCTCCTCCCGCATCTCCTGAAAGCCCGGGGGCGCCGGCAGCTCCATTGCTGCGATGCGGTGGCCTCCGGGAAAATGGCCACTGGGGGCGGCGCATGCTCAGATTCACGCGGCATCCCACGCGGCACAAAGAGGAGCAGCCGTCACCGCTCCCCAGCACCCCACGCTGACGCTGGCTGCAGCTACAATGTGAGGTAATGGGGCATACTCCATCCACTCACACTTTCCTGTGAGACGCCCCCTCCGTCATCGGGACCACTCCCCCCCCCCAAAAAGGCACATTAGTCACCGGCTCTATAAGACGACATACAGCGTATAAGACCACCCCCGACTTTTAAGAAGATTTTATATTTTAACTGGAAAAGTTGGGGGGTCGTCTTATACGCCCAGTCGTCTTATACGCCGGAAAATACGGTATATATTCCTATGTGATTCACTGTTGCCCAGTCACTATGGACTCAATAATGTAGTGTCCATACTTTGTGCCATAGGTGCAAGAAGATTAAATGATGATGATGCTATAATATCATTCTGGTCCATGGTATGTCAAGAACATGTTTTTATCTTGTGTCCTATAACACCACAGCATAATGCCCACCCAAGTGATCTGGGCATTCATAATACCCAGATACTAGGTAATCTGCTACATAGCAGTGTAGAATCTTCTTAATATTACAATGAATATGTATTTTCTTAAAAAGTGCAGGAATTTCTACTCTCTGGTATTGTGTTTAGGCACCCGTTCAGTGGCACCTGTCCGATTACAGCCGTACCCCCTGCCAAATGGGATTCAGACTTATGTGCCGAAATGGCCTTAGCCTATAATGGTGCTGAAAGAGTGAACTCTGTTGTGCATAATTTTTGGACATGTATGCCTACTGAAGGTAGTCATTCAGACGTAATAGACTGAGTCTGGGTCTCCACCTACAGTAGACATATTCGTCCAAAATGATGCATGTCAGAGTGCACTTTCACTCTGTCAGCACCATAACAGTCCTGCTCATCGTTTTTGGCATCCATGAAGTTTAAGTACATAATGTGGAATTTCTACTGAAAAAAATGAATCAAGTGAAACTGTGTTTTTGTAAAGGGCACTCTTGTTAAATAAAAAAGAACAAATGATAACTAATAATTTAAAGCAAAAAATAGTGGTAGGGAAAAATAGAAAAGCCTAAAGCTTCCTTTGACACTAGTATTGGCACCCTTTACATTAAATTAGTATGAAAACACATTTTAACTTGCCTGGGATAAATCACAAATGAGATTAATTGTCGGTGCCCAGGTGACATGAATTAGCCAATGAATGATGACTTCTGTGTTTTAAAAAGCCACATGGTAGGACCTGTTACTTTGTCACAATGGTGAAGACAAAGGAGCTGTCTGAGGACATCAGAACTGCTATTATTAGCAAACACAAGACTTCCAAAGGGTTTAAGGCTATCTCCAGAGACCTTGGTATCCCAGTTTCATTAGTGTGCAATGTTATTAAGACGTTTGACAAGCATGGAACTGTCAAGAACCTCCCTGTACGTGGGATAAAGAGGAAAATTTACAGGAGATGTCTTTGAAGGTTGGTGCGAATGGTGGACAAAACACCACATCAAACATCCAAAGACCTGTAGGCCAACCTGGATCAGTCTGGGGTCATGGTTTCAACAAGTACTATTTGCCGCACACTAAACCAAGCACAGCTATATGGGCAAAGGCCAAGGAAGAAACCATTGCTGAAGAAAATACATAAAAAGGAATCACTGATCTTTGCCAAAGAGTACCTTGGCAAACCACAATCCTTCTGGGAAAATGTTTGATGGACAGATGAAACAATAATAGAGCTTTTTGTTAATGGAACACAACAGTTTGTTTATAGATAGCGCAATTAAGCTTATTATAAAAAGAACACCCTACCAGCAGTTAAGCAAGGTGGGGGATCCATAATGCTGTGGGGTTGCTTTGCTGTGCCTGGGACTGGAGGCCTTGACGATATCATATGAATCATGAAATCAGACAATTATCAAGAGATTTTAGAGCGAAATTTCCTGCCCAGTGTAAGAAAACTTGGTTTGAGTCGAAGATTATGGGTCCTCCAGCAAGACAATGACTTGAAGAACACATCCAAAAGTAGGAACAGTTGAAAAAGAAAACATGAACTCAGTAGCGTAGCTACCGGGGGGCGGTCGCCCGGGCCCAGCGCTCTGAGGGGGCCCACCCGGAGCTACGCTGCTGTAACTGCATACAGTTACATTCTGCGGCAGAGCAGGGAGAATCAATCAAGCTCTGCCGCTATGGGGCCCCTGAGCAGGTGGGGGGCCTGGTGCCCCGCCCATCATTGCATGGTGAGCTGTATCGGCATCTAGCCGATACAGCTCACCGCATTGATGAGGGAAGGAGCGCTGCGCTCCTTCTCCCATCATTCCCCTGTCAGCATCTGACGTCACAGGCGGCGATACTGACAGCGGGTGCGATGACGTCCCCCCCCGGTGCCCGCTCTCAGGACAAGAGCGGGAGCAGGGAGCACCGCTGGAACAAAGAGGAAAAGAGGTATTTATTTATTGTGTTTTTCTATGGGGGCTGCCTTATACACTACAGGATCTGCCTATGGGGTGCTGCCTTATACACTACAGGATCTGCCTATGGGGGGTGCTACCTTATACTGTACACTACAGGATCTGCCTATGGGGGGTGCTGCCTTATACACTACAGGATCTGCCTATGAGGGGTGCTACCTTATACTGTACACTACAGGATCTGCCTATGGGGGGTGCTGCCTTATACACTACAGGATCTGCCTATGGGGGGTGCTACCTTATACTGTACACTACAGGATCTGCCTATGGGGGGTGCTGCCTTATACACTACAGGATCTGCCTATGGGGGGTGCTGCCTTATACACAACAGGATCTGCCTATGGGGGGTGCTGCCTTATACTACAGGATCTGCCTATGGGAGGGTGCTGCCTTATACTACAGAGTCTGCCTACGGGGGGTGCTGCCTTATACTACAGCGTCTGCCTATGGGGGGTACTGCCTTATACTACAGTGTCTGCCTATAGGGGTACTGTCTTATACAACAGGGTCTGCCTATAGGTATACTGTCTTGTACTATATTGAGGACAATCTGGCACATTATACTATATGGAGGTTATCTATGGGGCCATCATACAGTGTGGAGATTACAGTGAAGGGACCATCATACAGTGTTGGAGCCATCAAACAGTTTGGGGTCTACTAAGGGGTCAGTATACTGTGCACTAGATGGTGGCCCGATTCTAACGCATCGGGTATTCTAGAATATGCATGTCCACGTAGTATATTGCCCAGCCACGTAGTATATTGCCCAACCACGTAGTATATTGCCCAGTCACGTAGTATATTGCCCAGCCACGTAGTATATTGCCCAGCCACGTAGTATATTGCCCAGTCACGTAGTATATTGCCCAGCCACCGAAACGGTGCAAAACACGCCGCGGGTGTTGGTGGGTCCCCCAGGAGTGCCTCATTTGGTAATTATATCATTATATTGCTTTATTTGTACACTGTCAGTATTATTATTTACCTAACTTGTACATGGTCACTTGCACAATGATTGTTTGCGTTAATATGTTTTAGTTTATATTATGATACCACTACTTATGGGGCCCTTACCTGGGTAGCCCACCTATTCCTGTGCTTTAGGTGTGTACCCACTGTATTTTATACATATATATATATATATATATATATATATATATATATATATATCCTTGTTGTTTGGTTAATAAAATTGATTCTATTTTACTGACCTTGTGTGAAGGTAGTTTTTTGGTGTAGCATTATTTTTCCTTCATGGTCTTGTATGGTGGAATTTTTTAGGTGTTGTTGTTAAGGAGGTAATCATTATAGAATTAAAATGGCCACTGTCTTGTTACAATTAGAGAATTATTTCCTAGAATGTTAATAGGACATTTGTCTGTGAGCATGTACAGTAAAAGCTATGCAACCCTTCATGTGTAGGAAGATGTACTCCCAATGTATACGTAGTACAGGATTGTTGAGGTTTGAGAAAAATCATATAATGATATAAAGCCACATAGGCAACTATACTGATGCAGATAGGAGAAGATTAAATGGGTCAGGCAGAATACTGGAGAGGAGCAAAGAATATGCACAAAAGCTTAAGGGGAAATCTTCACTGAATTTAGCTTGGTGTTATCTTAGAGTATGGTTTTTTTGTGGTATGTGCCACTGAGGAGAAGAAAAGTGCTGATGGGCAATGTAGTTTTAACAGTGTAAGTATAGGACCGCTATTCAGCTATTTGCACAGAAATATAGATAGAAATAAAAAAACATACAAAACGACACAAATACAAAATAGCATTAATATATCTTGACACATACCAAATAGGGGGCCTATTGTGTTAGTTGTATCCATTATTCTTTAATATCACGAATTGAAAGCACAAACAAATTTATTGGATGTCATATATTGTGCACATATGAGCAGGACTCTCCCAACGTTCTCACAATGAGCAATACATGACTGTGCATGAAATTCTACATTGTGATAATCAATATATACTTTCTTGTATAATCCAAAGAACCATCACTAGCAAACACAAGTGTATGATATAAAGTCCGGCCAGATTTAGACTAGCCTACAGGAGAACAGGAGAATCCTCCAGTGAGCCCCTGTGCAAGGAACTCCTTTACCAGAGCCAATGAAATTAAAGTGTTCCCTAAACCTTACAAACAGGGGTCAGATGGTCTTACCAATCTAATAAAAATCGTAAGGACAGAACAATACATATACCACATGTGTGGTTCTACATGATATGAAATCTTCCACTACATGATGGATAGAGCCAATCTTAATAGATTTGTCAGTTATATGGTAAGTGCAAGAATTGCAATGGGCACACCATGGGACATGCATGGGACTGACGTTATTACGTACTAATAAGTCTTTTAAATTTTTACCACAACGGCATGCAAACAACGGACCCCTGCTACTTATTCCCACTGAATCAGGATCCTTTTCCAGGATGCGCCAGCCTTTCCTGATTGCTGACCTAATGACACTGTCCATGGGGCCATAAGTAAAACAGAAAGTAAACCGTTTTTCTGGAGTTGTGTTTTTATTTTTTGCCCCTATTTTCTCCTGATGCCCCTCTTTGAACGATGCAGCTCTATCTAGGGCATCATCCAATACAGGACGTGGATATCCTCGATCAACAAATCTATTATACAACTCCTGAGATTGTCTATTGAAACCATTATAACAACTATTCATGCTTTTGCATTTGCATTTAGCTGAAAAGGGGGCCCTGGAGTTATTACTGGTGGGCCCTTAGCACCCCAGTGCGACACTGGGCATATGCCTGAAATGTATCTGAAGTGCTTACACGCGCTCAATTATACGCTTCCTGCATAAATTTACCATGAAATAATACTCCAAAAAGTTACAGACTTCATATAACACATGTGAAACTTATCTGCATTATGAAATAAAAACCTAATTAATGATTAATGCAAAGTGATACAGGAATGATATATACAGTTAGGGCCAGAAATATTTGGACAGTGACACAAGCTTTGTTATTTTAGCTGTTTACAAAAACATGTTCAGAAATACAATTATATATATATAATATGGGCTGAAAGTGCACACTCCCAGCTGCAATATGATAGTTTCCACATCCAAATCGGAGAAAGGGTTTAGGAATCATAGCTCTGTAATGCATAGCGTCCTCTTTTTCAAGGGACCAAAAGTAATTGGACAATGGACTCTAAGGGCTGCAATTAACTCTGAAGGCGTCTCCCTCGTTAACCTGTAATCAATGAAGTAGTTAAAAGGTCAGGGGTGGATTCCAGGTGTGTGGTTTTGCATTTGGAAGCTGTTGCTGTGAGCAGACAACATGCGGTCAAAGGAACTCTCAATTGAGGTGAAGCAGAACATCCTGAGGCTGAAAAAAAAGAAAAAATCCATCAGAGAGATAGCAGACATGCTTGGAGTAGCAAAATCAACAGTTGGGTACATTCTGAGAAAAAAGGAATTGACTGGTGAGCTTGGGAACTCAAAAAGGCCTGGGCGTCCACGGATGACAACAGTGTTGGATGATTGCCGCATACTTAATTTGGTGAAGAAGAACCCGTTCACAACATCAACTGAAGTCCAGAACACTCTCAGTGAAGTAGGTGTATCTGTCTCTAAGTCAACAGTAAAGAGAAGACTCCATGACAGTAAATACAAAGGGTTCACATCTAGATGCAAACCATTCATCAATACCAAAAATAGACAGGCCAGAGTTAAATTTGCAGAAAAACACCTCAAGAAGCCAGCTCAGTTCTGGAAAAGTATTCTATGGACAGATGAGACAAAGATCAACCTGTACCAGAATGATGGGAAGAAAAAAGTTTGGAGAAGAAAGGGAATGGCACATGATCCAAGGCACACCACATCCTCTGTAAAACATGGTGGAGGCAACATGATGGCATGGGCATGCATGGCTTTCAATGGCACTGGGTCACTTGTGTTTATTGATGAAATAAGAGCAGACAAGAGTAGCCGGATGAATTTTGAAGTGTACCGGGATATACTTTCAGCCCAGATTCAGCCAAATGCTGCAAAGTTGATTGGACGGCGCTTCATAGTACAGATGGACAATGACCCCAAGCATACAGCCAAAGCTACCCAGGAGTTCATGAGTGCCAAAAAGTGGAACATTCTGCAATGGCCAAGTCAATCTCCAGATCTAAACCCAATTGAGCATGCATTTCACTTGCTCAAATCCAGACTTAAGACGGAAAGACCCACAAACAAGCAAGACCTGAAGGCTGCGGCTATAAAGGCCTGGCAAAGCATTAAGAAGGAGGAAACCCAGCGTTTGGTGATGTCCATGGGTTCCAGACTTAAGGCAGTGATTGCCTCCAAAGGATTTGCAACAAAATATTGAAAATAAAAATATTTTGTTTGGGTTATGTTTATTTGTCCAATTACTTTTGACCTCCTAAAATGTGGAGTGTTTGTAAAGAAATGTGTACAATTCCTACATTTTCTATCAGATATTTTTGTTCAACCCTTCAAATTAAACGTTACAATCTGCACTTGAATTCTGTTAAAAAAAAAAAAAAACACAAAATTGAGCTTAACTTAAGATGGTATACATGCAGAGGTAAAACGCATGTTCAAAATGGCCACAAAACATTAAAACCTACAAGAGAAAAAAGTAAATGAAAACCCTGATATAACTAAGTAAAAAAGCAAAAATGCATTTAAATAACACAGAGTTTTTAGTAATACTGTTTTTTGATCAAAAAATAGCACAAAAGCCATCCCACCTCGTCACGGTAACTCTGATCGGGACAGTCCTAAACTATCTAATATTAAAACCTTACCATGAGTCAATGTTGACCTCAGTGTGAATAAGGGCAGATGAAAGGACTGAGCCCAAAAAGTGAAACACTAGACTAGGGAAGCCTTATATAGTTTCTAGCTCAGAAACAGGGAGGCCACACCCCGGATTGCACAGAATGCAACAATACACAGAAAAAAAACACAAAATTGAGCTTAACTTAAGATGGTACACATGCAGAGGTAAAACGCATGTTCAAAATGGCCACAAAACATTAAAACCTACAAGAGAAAAAAGTAAATGAAAACCCTGATATAACTAAGGAAAAAAGCAAAAATGCATTTAAATAACACAGAGTTTTTAGTAATACTGTTTTTTGATCAAAAAATAGCACAAAAGCCATCCCACCTCGTCACGGTAACTCTGATCGGGACAGTCCTAAACTATCTAATATTAAAACCTTACCATGAGTCAATGTTGACCTCAGTGTGAATAAGGGCAGATGAAAGGACTGAGCCCAAAAAGTGAAACACTAGACTAGGGAAGCCTTATATAGTTTCTAGCTCAGAAACAGGGAGGCCACACCCCGGATTGCACAGAATGCAACAATACACAGAAAAAAAACACAAAATTGAGCTTAACTTAAGATGGTATACATGCAGAGGTAAAACGCATGTTCAAAATGGCCACAAAACATTAAAACCTACAAGAGAAAAAAGTAAATGAAAACCCTGATATAACTAAGTAAAAAAGCAAAAATGCATTTAAATAACACAGAGTTTTTAGTAATACTGTTTTTTGATCAAAAAATAGCACAAAAGCCATCCCACCTCGTCACGGTAACTCTGATCGGGACAGTCCTAAACTATCTAATATTAAAACCTTACCATGAGTCAATGTTGACCTCAGTGTGAATAAGGGCAGATGAAAGGACTGAGCCCAAAAAGTGAAACACTAGACTAGGGAAGCCTTATATAGTTTCTAGCTCAGAAACAGGGAGGCCACACCCCGGATTGCACAGAATGCAACAATACACAGAAAAAAAACACAAAATTGAGCTTAACTTAAGATGGTACACATGCAGAGGTAAAACGCATGTTCAAAATGGCCACAAAACATTAAAACCTACAAGAGAAAAAAGTAAATGAAAACCCTGATATAACTAAGGAAAAAAGCAAAAATGCATTTAAATAACACAGAGTTTTTAGTAATACTGTTTTTTGATCAAAAAATAGCACAAAAGCCATCCCACCTCGTCACGGTAACTCTGATCGGGACAGTCCTAAACTATCTAATATTAAAACCTTACCATGAGTCAATGTTGACCTCAGTGTGAATAAGGGCAGATGAAAGGACTGAGCCCAAAAAGTGAAACACTAGACTAGGGAAGCCTTATATAGTTTCTAGCTCAGAAACAGGGAGGCCACACCCCGGATTGCACAGAATGCAACAATACACAGAAAAAAAACACAAAATTGAGCTTAACTTAAGATGGTATACATGCAGAGGTAAAACGCATGTTCAAAATGGCCACAAAACATTAAAACCTACAAGAGAAAAAAGTAAATGAAAACCCTGATATAACTAAGTAAAAAAGCAAAAATGCATTTAAATAACACAGAGTTTTTAGTAATACTGTTTTTTGATCAAAAAATAGCACAAAAGCCATCCCACCTCGTCACGGTAACTCTGATCGGGACAGTCCTAAACTATCTAATATTAAAACCTTACCATGAGTCAATGTTGACCTCAGTGTGAATAAGGGCAGATGAAAGGACTGAGCCCAAAAAGTGAAACACTAGACTAGGGAAGCCTTATATAGTTTCTAGCTCAGAAACAGGGAGGCCACACCCCGGATTGCACAGAATGCAACAATACACAGAAAAAAAAACACAAAATTGAGCTTAACTTAAGATGGTATACATGCAGAGGTAAAACGCATGTTCAAAATGGCCACAAAACATTAAAACCTACAAGAGAAAAAAGTAAATGAAAACCCTGATATAACTAAGTAAAAAAGCAAAAATGCATTTAAATAACACAGAGTTTTTAGTAATACTGTTTTTTGATCAAAAAATAGCACAAAAGCCATCCCACCTCGTCACGGTAACTCTGATCGGGACAGTCCTAAACTATCTAATATTAAAACCTTACCATGAGTCAATGTTGACCTCAGTGTGAATAAGGGCAGATGAAAGGACTGAGCCCAAAAAGTGAAACACTAGACTAGGGAAGCCTTATATAGTTTCTAGCTCAGAAACAGGGAGGCCACACCCCGGATTGCACAGAATGCAACAATACACAGAAAAAAAACACAAAATTGAGCTTAACTTAAGATGGTATACATGCAGAGGTAAAACGCATGTTCAAAATGGCCACAAAACATTAAAACCTACAAGAGAAAAAAGTAAATGAAAACCCTGATATAACTAAGTAAAAAAGCAAAAATGCATTTAAATAACACAGAGTTTTTAGTAATACTGTTTTTTGATCAAAAAATAGCACAAAAGCCATCCCACCTCGTCACGGTAACTCTGATCGGGACAGTCCTAAACTATCTAATATTAAAACCTTACCATGAGTCAATGTTGACCTCAGTGTGAATAAGGGCAGATGAAAGGACTGAGCCCAAAAAGTGAAACACTAGACTAGGGAAGCCTTATATAGTTTCTAGCTCAGAAACAGGGAGGCCACACCCCGGATTGCACAGAATGCAACAATACACAGAAAAAAAACACAAAATTGCTTAACTTAAGATGGTATACATGCAGAGGTAAAACGCATGTTCAAAATGGCCACAAAACATTAAAACCTACAAGAGAAAAAAGTAAATGAAAACCCTGATATAACTAAGTAAAAAAGCAAAAATGCATTTAAATAACACAGAGTTTTTAGTAATACTGTTTTTTGATCAAAAAATAGCACAAAAGCCATCCCACCTCGTCACGGTAACTCTGATCGGGACAGTCCTAAACTATCTAATATTAAAACCTTACCATGAGTCAATGTTGACCTCAGTGTGAATAAGGGCAGATGAAAGGACTGAGCCCAAAAAGTGAAACACTAGACTAGGGAAGCCTTATATAGTTTCTAGCTCAGAAACAGGGAGGCCACACCCCGGATTGCACAGAATGCAACAATACACAGAAAAAAAACACAAAATTGAGCTTAACTTAAGATGGTATACATGCAGAGGTAAAACGCATGTTCAAAATGGCCACAAAACATTAAAACCTACAAGAGAAAAAAGTAAATGAAAACCCTGATATAACTAAGTAAAAAAGCAAAAATGCATTTAAATAACACAGAGTTTTTAGTAATACTGTTTTTTGATCAAAAAATAGCACAAAAGCCATCCCACCTCGTCACGGTAACTCTGATCGGGACAGTCCTAAACTATCTAATATTAAAACCTTACCATGAGTCAATGTTGACCTCAGTGTGAATAAGGGCAGATTCTGAATTCTGTTGTAGAGGTTTCATTTCAAATCCAATGTGGTGGCATGCAGAGCCCAACTCGCGAAAATTGTGTCACTGTCCAAATATTTCTGGCCCTAACTGTATCTTGGTACCGTATTAGCCAGTAGATAGAAAAATATTTAGAATTGAGAGTCCTCAGTGGTTGATACCTTTTAATGGCTAACTGAAAAGATGGTAACAAATTGCAAGCTTTCGAGACTACACAGGTCTCTTCATCAGGCAAAGACACGTTGCCTGATGAAGAGACTTGTGTAGTCTCGAAAGCTTGCAATTTGTTACCATCTTTTCAGTTAGCCATTAAAAGTTATCAACCACTGAGGACTCTCAATTCTAAATATAATGCAAAGTGGTGATTGATATACATTAATGCATTGCTTTTTTACTATTTATTGCTCTTCTGAAACAGCATAAAAATGCTGCAATATCAGTGGTGAGGTATTGCTTATTGAAAAAGCGTCGGTTCAGCGGCTGTAACCTTACTGACGTTAAAAGTATAATGTTACAGGTTATATATACTAGATTCCTTGATAGGGCGTTGATCCAAGGAACTAGTCTGATTGCCGTATGTGGAGTCGGGAAATAATTTTTTTCCCCAATGTGGAGCTTACACTTTGCCACATGGGTTTTTTTTTCCTTCCTCTGGATCAATATGTTAGAGCATGTTTGTTAGGTTATGGGTTGAACTAGATGGACTTAAAGTCTTCCTTCAACCTTAATAACTATATTAACCCTCGTCATAGCGTGAGAACCGACATTGGCTGCTGCTCCAGTCTACGGAGCTTTGGTCTTCTTTGCTCCCGCTGTGACAAGCGGTGATGTCAGTAAGGTTGCCACAGGTCACAGCCGCTGAACTGTGGTCACCGTTCATCACAGCAGCGGGTTTACGCGATACACAGCGTGAGAATCAGCAGTGGCTGTTGCTCCAGTCTATGGAGCTTTGGTCTCTTAATGGGGCTCTCTACACTGGACAAAGAAGATTGGGATTGTGGTGGGAACTCTATTTGGATTACACAGACCCTGTGGATTTTTTTATGGCAATAAATTGATGAAATAGGGAAATTGTCAGGGAGTGCTTTTTACAAATAAAGGACTTCTGTGTGTGTTTCTTTTGAATACGGGGTTACTAATGGAGGTGTCTGAGAGATGCCTCTATATTACTAACCCCTGGGCTTGATGTCAGCAGACAATACACAGCTGACAACCCCAAAACCATTACCCCGAATGCCAACGCATGAGTGCAAATGGGGAAGAGCTCAGGCTTAGCATTAGAATTGGCCCATGTAATGGATGCGCCTTTTTGGGGCGGCTGAGAGCTGGTCTTATTAGTCTTGGAAGGAGCTAATATCCATGGACCTTCCCAGCCTATTAATATCAGTTCGCAGCTGTCTGCTTAGCGCTTGCTGGTTATTAAAAATAAGGTCCTTAAGGGTCCCTCCTTTTTTAATAACCAGTAAATACTAAGCAGACAGGTGGGTATTGGCTGCTTCCCATACCAATAAGACCATCTCACAGCTGTCTGCTTTTCCTTAGCTGGTTATTATAATAGGGAGAACCCCTCACCATTTTTTTAAATTCATTTCCTTTATTAGCTAAATCAAAAAGCAGAATTTTACACACGCAAAACACTGATTATATATTGCACTGACATATTTTTATCTATCTAATCTATCTATACTATTCTGACGGTTCGGGCTTTGAATTTACTGTACTTGGCTAATGAAATTTCAGGTTTCTTTTGCATGTGCATAAAAATTGGATGGCACACCCATTGTCACGATACCCGGGTTTAAATGCTGCAGGTCAAACTGCACCCAGCAGCAATGGAGCTGAACCAGAAACCGGGTAACTAACATGAACACCAACGGGACCTTTCACATGAGACAGAGTGACCAGGTAAAGCAAAAGGACCTATGATCATGTGACAGTGGGAGGCGGTCAGGGGGCGGAGCCAGACGCCGGAGAAACAGAAGGGACAAGCATAAAAGAATTGTGAAACAAGCTGAGGTGGTAGCCAGGAGATTACAAGATACCAACAGGGAGAGTCAGAGAATAGTCAGAAGCCAAGCCAGGGGTCAGTAATCCAGGAAAGCGAATAAAGCAGGTGACAGCAAGACACAAAGCAAGCCAGCACACACTACAGAGGTCAAGCATACAGACTGCAGAAAACCTATAGCTGACAAGGATACCAGGTTAGGAGCGAGTATAACTAGCCCTCCCATCTTGAAAGAGAGGCTAAGAACATTAACCCTGAGAGTATAAGACATAACCTTGTCCTAACCATGACACCCATGGTCTGTGTGCCGTACAATTTTTTCTCTCACAACCATTGACTTGCCTTGGCAAGTGTGATACAATTCTCAGAAACAATCGCAGCATGCAGTGATTATTTTCTCAGTCCAAGCCGAGCTGAGAAAAAAATCACAACTGGACACTGACTCATTGGTAAGAGTGCAATGCGATGTTTTCTCGCATTGCACTCCTCCGTATTATATACCAGTGTGAGCGAGCCCTTAAAGAGGTCCTATAACATGTCAAAAGTTGCCAGTTTTTGCTCTTATTTTTATTTCTGCTGCTCCCGTGTGTTCTGTTGGGTGCATTTTCTAAATTTACTATATGCTCCCATAGATATGAGCCAAAAATATGGTGCTAATTTTTTGGTCTTTTACAAGGAGGCGTTGCGCTTTAGACCATTCTGTATTATTACCCTGTGAGCAACAACCCCTTTGTAAAAACTATAAAAAGTAATACTAAGTAATATCTCTGTAACCATATGGCAGATTTAAAATAAAGCAAAAAACTGAATACTCTTGGGAACAGCGGGAGCAAAATAACAGCGGAAACTGATCACTTTTGACCTGATGGCATGTCCTCTTTAAATTGAAAAATGTTTCCACTATAAAATACAGATCTCACTTTTGCAATACACTACTGTACCCAGTTTTTCATGTTTTTATTTTACAAGTCTACTTCATGCTCTGTAAGTCCATGTATTTTCTTTAACATTTCCTTTTATATTCCATGCAAGTACTATCAAAAAAGGAATTCTCTAGCTATTGTGCAGCTTAGGAAATCTATTTCTAATGATAAAAATGCATTTTATTCGTCTTGCCACTAGTTCCATCTTTCTATCCTCACAGAACCTCTCTGTGCGCTTTCCAGAGATCTTTCATCTGCTTCTGGCAATTTATTGTTTGCCTTTGATACGCTTGTTAGGCCCCAGTACTTATCTTCTATGCAGCAAAGATTTTTTTTCTCCATAAGAAACATGCAGACGTCCAACCATGGGCACAAAGTAGCTGGCAGCACAATTAAAGGGTTGTGCAAAATTAGCTTTGAATAATAACATTACATGAATGGAAATAGAGCGAAGCTGTGTTTGCTCTGCTATGACTTCAGCAATTGCTGTATAATTGAAAAGTGGGATAACCATGGATAGTCACATGTTTGATCTTCTCTTTCCAGAAGACTTATACTCAAGAAGCATAAAACATGGTTTGGTGTAATGTTCTTATCTGTTGCGATGAAGGGTTATTCCTGCAATTGCAACATTTTCTACAAAGCACTGTAAAAGTATTAGTATTATTAGGCTACGTCTCCACGATCAGGAATAGCCACATTTTCGATGCAGCGTATTTTACTGCGTCCATAACGCTGCTTTCATAATTGCCATGCTCGTTTGTCAGTACAGACGTATTCACCGCATGTAATGACATGCAATTGGTCAAAAGACTAGTGTCTCTGCTACAGAACTTGACATATAAATCCCATCCACTGTGCTTCTAACATAGAACCCAACTGTGTTTCGTCCAAAATGATGCTATTCCTGATCATGGACACATAACTTTATACAGATCGAACCCAACATAAGTTTTTTTTTATACTTTTGTTTCTTTTTTTTATCTCCTTCTGTCCCTGAAATGGTTGAATGAGTGGTGCTTCTCTTATCTGCTGAAACTACATTTCTCAGCAGCACCCTGCTCCTCCTCAGAGCTCTCCCCACCTTTTCAACTTACTCAAGAGAAGTAGGACTGAGAAAATAATTTTCTTCCATGTTATAGATAGCATACTAATATAATACATATTTGTAATATAGATAGGGTAGTGCAAAATATTGATCTGTGTCATAGTTTTGTCTATCTCTCTTGAACAATCATGAAAGAGCAGTATATAAAGATAGATTGTAGACTATCTATATATATAATTGTCTAAGGGTTTTTCCGTCTGTCTGTCTATCTTTCTGTCTGTCTGTCTGTCCTGGAAATCCCGCGTCTCTGATTGGTCGAGGCCACCAGGCCTGGTGGCCTCGACCAATCAGCGATGGGCACAGCGACGATGATGTCATAAAGGAGGTAGAAATCCCACGTTTCTGATTCAGCGACAGGCACAGTATCGACGTAGATGTCATAATGGTTGCCATGGCGACGATGATGTCATAAAAGTTGCCTCGACCAATCAGCGACGGGCACAATCTGCCGCGAATTCTGGAATCATCATTGTCCATATACTACGGGGACATGCATATTCTAGAATACCCGATGCGTTAGAATCGGGCCACAATCTAGTGTTTATATATTTGCAGACTATTTTATTGGATTTTTATTAAATCCATACAGCTCCAAAATCATCTAAGCCCAGCACAGCATAAGTGCGAAGAAGTGAAATCATAGTACCAACCAATGTCCATTGCTGTCCCAGATAGAAGAGGAGACAGCGGCTGCGCTGGACGGAGAGCCTGGTGTCACAGCACAGTTGCAAGATATCCAGGGGCTAGCGGCTCCTTCAATATTCCTAAAGGTAGGGGCGCCCCGTATTACTTCTGATGGTGAAGAAACTGGAGCCATGTGCCTTTCTGAGCTCCTTAGTCAGCCCTTATTTGTCCCCTCCCCCACTCAGGGAAATGGAGAATTTTTGTGTATTTGAATACACAAATGAGACAAGGGAAGACATACAGGGATAAATAAAAGTACCAATCAAACAAACATATGCACTCACAAACAACAAAGTGGAGCATCGGGAAGTAAAGGAAGAGAAAACCAAATCGGAGAGGGTGAGGATATGCATCCAGACTTATCACCAAGCAACAGTCTCCTGAAAAACACTCCAAAACACCTCCTCAATTAACCAACACCTACAGCTCCAGAATCAGGCAATATCAAACTAACTCTGGCAATGCCTGCTTACCAGAGGCAAGTATATATAGTAATGGGGAATTTGCAACATTTAACAGCTGAGAGTATCAAAGCAGGAAAGCGGGAGGACATCAAATAAGGGTCTGTGGGGGACATACCATATGCACTCCTGTGCTAAAGATGGTTCTGGTGATGTATTCATGAACTGATGGTAGTTCTGCTGATGTGTTCGTGTATTGATGGTGATTCTGGAAAAGCATTCATGTACTGATGGTGGTTCTGGTGACATATTCATGTACTGATGATGGTTCTGGTGGCTCATTGATGTACTTATGGTGGTTCTGGTTACATAGTCATGTACTGATACGCTATGACTCCTCGCTCCACAAAGGAAATCCACTGCTGCTTGTTTCTGGAAGCATCGTATAGTCAAAATCGCCACTACACCTGTAGGTAAATTCCCAGAGGAGTGTAATTTGCAAAATGGGTCACATGAGGGGGAATTCTGCTCTTCTGGCATTTAGGGACTCTGTATGTGGAGTCTGCAAACTATTCTACTAAGTTTGTTCTCCAAGAGTCAAATATCACTGCTTCTCAAGTCTCGCTGTGTGGCTAAGCAGTACTGTACCGACAGCAGAAATTGTGTGACAAATTATGGTGTCAGTTTTCCCCATTTCCCCATGTGAAAATATTAAATTTGGGGCTAAAACAACATTTTTGTGGTAAAAATGTAACAATTTTTTCTTCACTGTTCAATAGTATAAAATTCTCTGACACACTCGTGGTGTCAATATGATCACTCAACACTTAAATGAATTCATAGAGAGGTGTAGTTTGTAAAATGGGGCTCATTATGGGGAAGTTCTGCTGTTCTGGCACCTCAAGAACATCTTTAGTGAGTCATGGTACCTGCAAACCATAACAGCAAAATCTGCACTATATAGTGGCTTGCCTTCCCTTCTGAGATTTTGCAGTGCCTGAAAAGTACAAGTAGGATATTGGTGCACTCAGGAGAAATTGCAAACAAACTGTAGGGTCCATTTTTTCCTATTAGCCTTTAAAAAATTAAAAATTTGAAGCCAAAACAACATTTTAGTGGTGAAATTATTTTTTTCTTCACGGACCAATGGTATAAAATTTTGTGAGGCACATGTGGTGTCAACATGCTCACTACATTCCTAGATTAATTAATTGTAGGAAAAGTTTGTAAAATGTGGTAATTTATGGAGGGATTCACCTGTTCTGGCACCTCAGGGGCTCTGTTAATGTGACATAGCACCCTCAAACCATTATAGCAAAATCTGAACTTCAGTATGGCACTCCTTCGCTTCTGAGTTTTGAACTCTTCCTCGTAAGTAGTTTTACCACATATGGAGTATTCTGGAGAAATTGCTTAACATTATTTTTTTCCAATTATCCCTTTTGAAAATTAAAAACTTGGGGCCAAAGCAACATTTTAGCGGAAAAAAATTATTTGTCTATTTGCTCAGCCTAATGTTATACAATTCTGTGAATCGCCTGAAGTTGAATAATGTTCAGTACATTCCTAGATGAATTCCTCAAGAGGTTGTGTCTCCAAAATGGTGTGACTTGTGGGGGTATCTACTGTTTTGGCATGTCAGAGGCTCTTCAAATGTGACATGGAATCCGCAATCTGTTCCAGATAAAATTCAGTTGGCTGTCCCTCCCTTCAGAGCCCTGCCGTGTACCCAAACAATAGTTTTAGACAACATATGGAGTATCGGTGTACTCAAGAGAAGTTGCACAACAAATTGTATGGTCCATTTGCTCCTGTTACCCATATGAAAATGAAAATTATGGGGAAAAACCAGGATTATTGCAGGAAACTTTCTCTTTTTTTATTTTTGTGGCTCAATATTATAAATTTCTGTGAAGGACCTGTAGGTTCTATATATATATATATATATATATATATATATATATATATATATATATATATATATATATATATATATATATATATATATATATATATATATATATATATATATATATATATATATATAAATATATGTGTGTGTGTGTGTGTGTCCAGTTTAATCCGTAATAAATTGTGAATTCAATTGTGCCTTTTTTCATAAATCAGCAGCGGCATTGGTTACCCATTTTCTTTTAAACTATTTATTGTCCAACCTTTATTATCATGACTGACTGACTGGAATTTTGAGCTGCAGCTGACTTAGGCCTTAAACTAGGATTGTGACTGGGTAGTAGCACATCCTCATAAGGAGAAATTTCAACCTTACGCCTTTGATGATTTTGCCATTACCACTCATTTCATAAGGATATTTGCACTATGGTGTGGCCAGAATATTTATTTCATTAAGTATAATTTTGTTTCAGGTCTCTGATATACAGTCCATTCAGCCGCCTGGTTGGAGGTCACTGCTGACACGTGACTACAGTGGCTGCACTATAATATGTGTCGATGTCCTATTGCTCTTCCAAACTTCATCTTCAACCACTTGAGGTTCTGCTTCACAGACAGTCATTTTTGTATAATTTCATAAGGATATCTGAGTTATGGGGAACACTCTATTTTTATTTCATTAGGTAAAGAAACTGAGAGACAAATGTAACATAGTAACCTAGTAACATAGTTATTTAGGTAGAAGGAAGACTTTAAGTCCATCTAGTTCAACCCTTAGCCTAACGTAACATGTCCTAACATGTTGATCCAGAGGAAGGCAAAAAAACCCATGTGGCAAATAGTAAGCTCCACTTTGGGGAAAAAAAATTCCTTCCTGACTCCACATACCGCAATAAGACTAGTTCCCTGGATCAATGCCCTATCAAGGAATCTAGTGTATATACCCTGCAACATTATACTTTTCAAGAAAAGTATCCAGTCCCCTCTTAAATTTAAGTAATGAATCACTCATTACAACATCATATGGCAGAGAGTTCCATAGTCTCACTGCTCTTACAGTAAAGAACCCACGTCTGTTATTATGTCTAAACCTTCTTTCCTCCAGACGTAGAGGATGCCCCCTTGTCCCTGTCTTAGGTCTATGATTAAAAAGATCATCAGAAAGGCCTCTGTACTGTCCCCTCATATATTTATACATTAAAATAAGATCACCCCTTAGTCTTCGTTTTTCCAAACTAAATAGCCCCAAGTGTAATAACCTATCTTGGTATTGCAGACCCCCCAGTCCTCTAATATTCTTGGTCTTTCTTCTCTGCACCCGCTCCAGTTCAGCTATGTCTTTCTTATACACCGGAGACCAGAACTGTGCACAGTATTCTAAGTGTGGTCGAATTAGTGACTTGTATAGAGGTAAAATTATATTCTCCTCATGAGCATCTATGCCTCTTTTAATGCATCCCATTATTTTATTTGCCTTTGTAGCAGCTGCCTGACACTGGCCACTGAACATGAGTTTGTCATCCACCCATACACCCAGGTCTTTTTCATTGACGGTTTTGCCCAGTGTTTTAGAATTAAGCACATAATTATACATCTTATTACTTCTACCCATGTGCATGACCTTACATTTATCCCCATTAAAGCTCATTTGCCATTTATCAGCCCAAGCTTCTAGTTTACATAAATCATCCTGTAATATAAAATTGTCCTCCTCTGTATTGATTACCCTAAAGAGTTTAGTGTCATCTGCAAATATTGAAATTCTGCTCTGAATGCCCCCTACAAGGTCATTAATAAATATGTTAAAAAGAAGAGGGCCAAATACTGACCCCTGTGGTACCCCACTGCTAACCGCTACCCAGTCCGAGTGTGCTCCATTAATAACCACCCTTTGTTTCCTATCCCTGAGCCAGCTCAACCCACTTACACATATTTTCCCCTATCCCCATTATTCTCATTTTATGTATCAACCTTTTGTGTCGCACCGTATCAAACGCTTTTGAAAAGTCCATATACACTAAGTCCACTGGGTTCCCTTGGTCCAGTCCGGATCTTACCTCTTCATAGAAGCTGATCAGATTAGTCTGACATGAACGGTCCCTAGTAAACCCGTGCTGATACTGGGTCATGAGGTTATTCCTCTTCAGATACTCCAGTATAGTATCCCTTAGAATGCCCTCCAGGATTTTACCCACAGTAGAGGTTAAGCTTACTGGCCTATAATTACCTAGTTCAGTTTTTGTCCCCTTTTTGAATATTGGCACCACATTTGCTATACGCCAGTCCTGTGGTACAGACCCTGTTATTATGGACTCTTTAAAGATTAAAAAAAATGGTCTATCTATGACTGTACTTAATTCCTGCAGTACTCGGGGGTGTATCCCATCCGGACACGGAGATTTGTCAATTTTAGTGATTCTTAGACGCCGCCGCACTTCCTGCTGGATTAAGCAGGTGACATTTAATGGGGAATTTTTATCACTAGTCATTTTGTCTGCCATGGGATTTTCTCGTATAAATACTGATGAAAAAAAGTCATTTAGCATATTGGCTTTTTCCTCATCCTCATCCACCATTTCACCCAGACTATTTTTAAGGGGGCCAACACTATCATTTTTTAGTTTCTTACTATTTACGTAGTTAAAGAATATTTGGGGATTATTTTTACTCTCTCTGGCAATGAGTCTCTCTGTCCCAATCTTTGCTGCCTTGATTTGCTTTTTACAGAATTTATTTAATTTTCTGTATTTATTTAATGCCTCCTCACTACCTACCTCCTTTAATTCTCTAAATGCTTTCTTTTTGTCCCTTATTGCGCCCCTTACAGCTCTATTTAGCCATATTGGTTTCCTCCTATTTCTAGTATGGGGAGATTTGATTGAAAATGATGATGTTAAAGACTACTTGATAGTGGGTACTTCACAAGATGGGAAAAGGAAAAGCCAGGGGGCAAAGTTATCCTGGATCTGGAGTGGCGGGGATAGAGAGAAATACCACTTGTTGGGAGAATGGGCAGAAGAGAGTGAGGATAAACAGTGATCTCAATAGATAGAAGTATGCTTACTCCTCCATGTCAGGTAAGAAGTTGAGGTCGATAGTGGAAGAAAGTAAAATACATGAAACATTCTCTTTTGCAAGGATTTTTCCATACATACTGCATGTCTCATGTTAAGATATTAGTTGGCAGAATTATTTACAGCCTACCATTTTTCTTTGTATTCTAAAGCTTGCAGATAGTGTTTCCAGAATCAATAAATTAATATTTCTAAAAGGTAGCATGAGAATACTACTGCACAATGTAGCATTTCATATTCTTTTCATGCTCACAGTATAGGGAGAAAAGCAGATAGAGAAGAAATGAAACAAAAATTAATTAGTTCAATGGGAGGGCAATAGATGATGTGAGTGATAGCTAGCAAAATACAATTAAACAAACAATGCTAAAGAGAATTAATCTCTGTACTTGCATTTAATACATTTTAACATGTCTCTGGACAACTGTACGATGTTGCTATCCCGCTGAGCCACGTATTCAATAAGCACTGGTTAGCTTCGGCTGTGACAGCTGAACAGTGCTTACTGAATAATATTCAGAATAGTAATGCGACACAACACTCCACTCTAGTGGTTCAAATGGAGTTTCTTTGTGCAGGGTGGAGTGCTACATTGCTCTACTATTCTTGTGTCCTGTATTCAGTAAGCACATTCAGTATCAGTGTATCCTATTTGATTTATACAGAGCAGAATCTAAGTGTATCGTATGTGATGTGCATACAACAGGCTCAGGGTCTCCTATGTGATGTACACAGCAGTCTCTGTGTCTTTTATGTGATGAACAGTATATACAACAATTTCAGTGTCTTCTATTGGTGCATAGAGCAGTGTGTTACTTAAAACCAAACACCCTGTTTAATAATACTGTATTAATAATAATTGTAATAATAATTTTATTTCTATAGCGCCAACATATTCCGCAGCACTTTACATTTTAGAGGAGACTTGTACAGAAAAGACATTACAGCATAACAATAATCACATAAATCAATAGATACCAAGAGGAATGAGGGCCCTGCTCGCAAGCTTGCAATCTATGAGGAAATAGGGGAGACACGAAAGGTGGATGGTAGCAATTGCTTTCATTGTTCTGACCAGCCATAATGTAAGAATACCGGTGTTCATGTAATGCTGCATGAACCAGTTATCAGCCAGAATATATAACAGTACAGACACAGAGGGCTATTAAATGCATAAAGCGTGTGAGAACATGATATGAGGAACCTGCTTATGGTGAAAATTTTGAATGGGCAACACAGGGATAGTTAAATAAATGTGTTGAGGCGGTAGGCCAGTCTGAAGAAATGCGTTTTTAGGGCACACTTAAAACTGTGGGTAGTGGGGATTAATCGAATTATCCTGGGTAGTGCATTCCAAAAAATTGACGAGGCACATGAGAAGTCTTGGAGACAGGAGTGGGAGGTACTGATTATTGAGGATGTGTGTTTGTTATTTTTAATTAAATGTTTAAAACAGGGTGTTTTTTTATTTCAAATAAAGGATTTTATTCTTGTTATGTGTTTATTTCAATACTTACTATTAGATTAGTAGTGGGGCGTCTTATAGACACCTCTCTATTACTAACCCCTGGGCTTGATGTCACTTGACAATACAAAGCTGACATCATCCCGAACCCTATTACCTCACTTGCTACGGTAATGTTCACAGGAATTTAAGAGAGTAAGCTTTAACTGTAGTTTATTCGTCTCCTCTTTTCCTCCAGCACACAGCATAACCTTAGCATAACATTTTCTCCACAGGCTAGAACTGAAACTGAAACTGAAAGCTAAACTCCTGCCCTCACTTTCTTAAAGAGACAGATCTAATCATTATACATTACAGCTACCACCACAGGGCAACTGGGAAGAGCAAAGCTATGTGCCAGATTTGGCGCATCTGATGGATGTGCCATTTCTGCGGTGGCTGAGGGCTGAAGTTGGTAGCCTGGGGTGGGGAAATATCTCTGAACCCTTCCCAGGCTATTAACCCCTTCATGACCCAGCCTATTTTGACCTTAAAGACCTTGCCATTTTTTGCAATTCTGACCAGTGTCCCTTTATGAGGTAATAACTCGGGAACGCTTCAACGGATCCTAGCGATTCTGACATTGTTTTCTCGTGACATATTGGGTTTCATGTTAGTGTTAAATTTAGGTCAATAAATTCTGTGTTTATTTGTGATAAAAACGGAAATTTGGCAAAAATTTTGAAAATTTTGCAATTTTCACATTTTGAATTTTTATTCTGTTAAACCAGAGAGTTATGTGACACAACATAGTTAATAAATAACATTTCCCACACGTCTACTTTACATCAGCACAATTTTGTAAACAAAATTTTTTTTTGCTAGGAAGTTATAAGGGTTAAAATTTGACCAGCGATTTTTCTTTTTTACAACGAAATATACAAAACCATTTTTTTTAGGGACCACCTCACATTTGAAGTCAGTTTGAGGGGTCTATATGGCTGAAAATACCCAAAAGTGACACCATTCTAAAAACTGCACCCCTCAAGGTGCACAAAACCACATTCCAGAAGTTTATTAACCCTTCAGGTGCTTCACAGCAGCAGAAGCAGCATGGAAGGAAAAAATGAACATTTAACTTTTTTTGTCACAAAAATGATGTTTTAGCAACAATTTTTTTATTTTGCCAATGGTAAAAGGAAAAACTGAACCATGAAAGTTGTTGTCCAATTTGTCCTGAGTACGCTGATACCTCATATGTGGGGGTAAACCACTGTTTGGGCGCACGGCAGGGCTTGGAAGGGAAGGAGCGCCATTTGACTTTTTGAATGAAAAATTGGCTGCACTCTTTAGCGGACACCATGTCACATTTGGAGAGCCCCCGTGTGCCTAAAAATTGGAGCTCCCCCACAAGTGACCCCATTTTGGAAACTAGACGCCCCAAGGAACTTATCTAGATGCATAGTGAGCACTTTAAACCCCCAGGTGCTTCACAAATTGATCCGTAAAAATGAAAAAGTACTTTTTTTTCACAAAAAAAATTCTTTTAGCCTCAGTTTTTTCATTTTCACATGGGTAACAGGATAAAATTGATCCTAAAATTTGTTGGGCAATTTCTCCTGAGTACACCGATACCTCACATGTGGGGGTAAACCACTGTTTGGGCACATGGTAAGGCTCGAGAGGGAAGGAGAGCCATTTGACTTTTTGAATGAAAAATTATCTCCATCGTTAGCGGACACCATGTCGCGTTTGGAGAGACCCTGTGTGCCTAAACATTGGAGCTCCCCCACAAGTGACCCCATTTTGGAAACTGGACCCCCCAAGGAACTTATCTAGATGCCTAGTCAGCACTTTAAACCCTCAGGTGCTTCACAAATTGATCCGTAAAAATGAAAAAGTACTTTTTTTTTCACAAAAAATTTCTTTTCGCCTCAATTTTTTCATTTTCACATGGGCAATAGGATTAAATAGATCCTAAAATTTGTTGGGCAATTTCTCCCGAGTACGCCGATACCTCATATGTGGGGGTAAACCACTGTTTGGGCACTCGGCAGGGCTCGGAAGGGAAGGCGCGCCTTTTGACTTTTTGAATGGAAAATTAGCTCCAATTGTTAGCGGACACCATGTCGCGTTTGGAGAGCCCCTGTGTGCCTATGCATTGGAGCTTCCCCACAAGTGACCCCATTTTGGAAACTAGACCCCCCAAGGAACTTATCTAGATGCATACTGAGCACTTTAAACCCCCAGGTGCTTCACACAAGTTTATAACGCAGAGCCATGAAAATAAAAAATAATTTTTCTTTCCTCAAAAATGATTTTTTTAGCCTAGAATTTCCTATTTTGCCAACGGTAATAGGAGAAATTGGACCACAAATTTTGTTGTCCAGTTTGTCTTGAGTACGCAGATACCCCATATGTGGGGTAAACCACTGTTTGGGCGCACGGCAGGGCTCAGAAGGGAAGGCACGCCATTTGGCTTTTTAAATGGAAAATTAGTTCCAATCATTAGCGGACACCATGTCGCGTTTGGAGAGCCCCTGTGTGCCTAAACATTGGAGATCCCCCACAAATGACCCCATTTTGGAAACTAGACCCCCAAAGGAACTAATCTAGATGTGTGGTGAGCACTTTGAACCCTCAAGTGCTTCAGAGAAGTTTATAACGCAGAGCCATGAAAATAAAAAAAAAATTTCTTTTCTCAAAAATGATTTTTAGCCCACAATTTTTTATTTTCCCAAGGGTAACAGGAGAAATTTGACCCCAAAAGTTGTTGTCCAGTTCCTCCTAAGTACGCTGATACCCCATATGTGGGGGTAAACCACTGTTTGGGCACATGCTGGGGCTCGGAAGTGAAGTAGTGACGTTTTGAAATGCAGACTTTGATGGAATGCTCTGCGGGCGTCACGTTGCGTTTGCAGAGCCCCTGATGTGGCTGAACAGTAGAAACCCCCCACAAGTGACCCCATTTTGGAAACTAGACCCCGAAAGGAACTTATCTAGATGTGAGGTGAGCACTTTGAATCCCCAAGTGCTTCACAGAAGTTTATAACACAGAGCAGTGAAAATAATAAATACGTTTTCTTTCCTCAAAAATAATTATTTAGCCCAGAATTTTTTATTTTCCCAAGGGTTACAGGAGAAATTGGACCCCAAAAGTTGTTGTCCAGTTTCTCCTGAGTACGCTCATACCCCATGTGTGGGGATAAACCACTGTTTGGGCACACGTCGGGGCTCAGAAGGGAAGTAGTGACTATTGAAATGCAGACTTTGATGGAATGGTCTGCGGACATCACGTTGCGTTTGCAGAGCCCCTGGTGTGCCTAAACAGTAGAAACCCCCCACAATTGACCCCATTTGTAAACTAGACCCCCCAATGAACTTATCTAGATATGTGTTGAGCACTTTGAACCCCCAAGTGCTTCACAGACGTTTACAACGCAGAGCCGTGAAAATAAAAAATCATTTTTCTTTCCTCAAAAATGATGTTTTAGCAATCAATTTTTTATTTTCTCAAGCTTAACAGGAGAAATTGGACCCCAGTAATTGTTGCGCAGTTTGTCCTGAGTATGCTGGTACCCCATATGTGGGGGTAAACCACTGTTTGGGCACACGTCGGGGCTCGTAAGTGAGGGAGCACCATTTGACTTTTTGAATACAAGATTGGCTGGAATCAATGGTTTCGCCATGTTGCGTTTGGAGACCCCCTGATGTGCCTAAACAGTGGAAACCCCTCAATTCTAACTCCAACACTAACCCCAACACACCCCTAACCCTAACCACAACCCTAATTCCAACCCAACCCTAACCCTAAGGCTATGTGCCCACGTTTCGGATTCGTGTGAGATTTTTCAGCACCATTTTTGAAAAATCCGCGGGTAAAAGGCACTGCATTTTACCTGCGGATTTACCGTGGATTGCCAGTGTTTTTTGTGCGGATTTCACCTGCGGATTCCTATTGAGGAACAGGTGTAAAACACTGCGGAATCCGCACAAAGAATTGACATGCTGCAGAAAATACAACGCTGCATTTCCGCGTGGTATTTTCCGCACCATGGGCACAGTGGATTTGGTTTTCCATATGTTTACATGTTACTGTAAACCTGATGGAACACTGCTGCGGATCCGCAGCCAAATCCGCACCGTGTGCACTTAGCCTAATTCTAAAGGTATGTGCACACGCTGCAGAAAACGCTGCGGATCTGCAGCAGTTTCCCATGAGTTTACAGTTCAATGTAAACCTATGGGAAACAAAAATCGCTGTGCACATGCTGCAGAAAAACTGCACGGAAACGCAGGGGTTTACATTCCGCAGCATGTCACTTCTTTCTGCGGATTCCGCAGCGGTTTTACAACTGCTCCAATAGAAAATCGCAGTTGTAAAACCGCAGTGAAATGCGCAGAAAAACCACGGTAAATCCGCGATAAATCCACAGCGGTTTAGCACTGTGGATTTATGAAATCCGCTGCGGAAAAATCCGCAGAGGAACAGAATACGTGTGCACATACCGAAACCCTACCCCTAACCCTACCCCTAACCCTACCCCTAACCCTAACCCTAACCCTATCCCTAACCCTAGTTCTAACTCCAACCTTAGTGGGGAAAAAAAAAAAATTCTTTATTTTATTATTGTCCCTACCTATGGGGGTGACAAAGGGGGGGGGTCATTTACTGTTTTTTTTTATTTCGATCACTGTGAGGTTTTATCACAGTGATCAAAATTCACTCTGGAACGAATCTGCCGACCGGCAGATTCGGCGGGCGCTCTGCGCATGCGCCCGCCATTTTGGAAGATGACGGCGCCCAGGAAAGAAGATGGACGGACCCCGGGAGGCTAGGTAAGTATAAGGGGGGGGAGATCAGGGCACGGGGGGGGGGGGCGTCGGAGCACGGGGCGGTGGATCGGAGCATGGGGGGATCATAACACGGGGGTGGACCGGAGAACGGGGGGGTGGATCGGAGTGCGGGGGGGTGGATCAGAGTGCAGGGGGGTGGGATTGGAGCACGGGGGGTGGGATTGGAGCATGGGGGAGCGGACAGGAGGACGGGGGAGCGGAGCACAGGACGGAGGGGAGCGGACCACAGATCGGAGGGCTGGGGGGGCGATCGGTGGGGTGGGGTGGGGGCACATTAGTGTTTCCAGCCATGGCCGATGATATTGCAGTATCGGCCATGGCTGGATTGTAATATTTCACCAGTTTTTTAGGTGAAATATTACAAATCACTCTGATTGGCAGTTTCACTTTCAACAGCCAATCAGAGCGATCGTAGCCACGGGGGGGTGAAGCCACCCCCCCTGGGCTAAAGTACAACTCCTCCTGTCCCTGCACGCCGGGTGAAATTGGAGTTAACCCTTTCACCCGGCCTGCAGTAACGCGATTCCGCCATGACGCATATGCTGCGTCATGGGTCGGAATGGCACCGACTTTCATGACGCAGCGTATGCGTCAAAGGTCGGGAAGGGGTTAATATCAACCCACAGCTATGGCCTTTGCTGGTTTGAATTTATAGGGGGACTCTACGTCATTTTTTTCTGGGGTCCCTCGTAAATTCACAACAAAGGCTAAGCAGACAGCAGTGAGCTATTATTAATAGCCTGGGAAACTTTTGGGATATTGCCCCTTTTCCCAGATTATTAACCCTTTTATCCCCGGGCCATTTTTTTTCCGCTCTCCTTCTTCCCAGAGAACCAACTTTTTATTTTTCTGTCAATACAGCAGTGTGTGGGCTTGTTTTTTTGCAGGATTTGTTGTACTTCTGGACGACACCATTCATTTTACAATATAATGTACTGGAAAACCGGAAAAAAATTCCAAGAGCGGTGAAATTGCAAAACAAGTGTGACGCTGCTGCAATGCAGGTAGGTGCAGGCTCCACTAGATGGCAGTAGAGTGAAAGCAGGACTGTATCTAAACAGATCTGGTCTGCAGTGCAGCAGTGAGGCTACCACAGGTGGCAGCAGAATAGTCAAATTAGCCAGGTTAAATTCTAGACTGTAGCGCAGTACCAAAGGAATAAGCAAAATCACGGTCAGAGACAAGCCAGGGAGTCAGTAATGATCAGGAGCTGATTAGCCAAAAGACAAAAAACAGAAGCAGGTCAGGATACAAGCCAAGTCAAAACCAGGGAGTCAGCACACTGAAGGGAAACACGGAGTCAAAACGGGAATAGGGGAAAACAGAGACATGGGTTCAGACAGCAAGGCAGCAGGACAAATTAAAGCTACAGCAGCACTAGGCAAAAACTATAACTGACATGGTCCATGGTCTGCAGGACACAGTGGGGATAAATAGCAAACCTGAGACCAGACTGAGGCTGAGAAAGTTTAACTCTTGACATGACCAGACCGGGAAAAAGGGAAAACAGGACTCAAAACCCGCTCTGGATCATGTCAACAAGAGCAAATTCCACAACTGTATTTTGAGTTTTTTTTTACCATGTTCACTAAATACTGCTAAAGCAGACCTGCCATTATGATTATCCAGGTCATTATGAGTTGTAGATACCAAACATGCATAAGTTCTTTTTTATTTAAGAGGTGAAAAAAAATCCAAAGTTTGAAAAAAAAAGGCGCCATTTTCTGATACCCGCAGCATCTCTATATCTCGGGATCTGGGACTGGGTGATGGCTTATTTTTTGCTCTCTGAGCTGATATTTTTATCTATACCATTTTTTGAGTAGATATAATGTTTTGATTGCCTGTTACTGCATTTTTATTGCATATTCATAGCGACCAAAAAAACGTAAAGTTTTTTCAAGTTAAGTTATTTTCCAATCAAATTAATTATTTTTAGATCTTGAAAGATCAGGTATTTCTGAACACAGCGATACCAAATATGTGTATTTGTTTCACTGCTTTATTTTGATTGGGGCAAAAGCGGGTGACTTTTATATTTTTAAAATTTTTAAAAACTTTTTTTTGCACTATTTACTTGTGTCATTAGTTTCCATAGAGACTTGAAGCTGTGATCCTCGGATCACTTGTTCTACACATAGCAGGACTCCAGCTCTACTATGTGTTTAAGAATTGATCCTCTGCTATCAGCACCAAACCACAGGAGTCTCCTCCAGACTTTGGGTTGTCTTACCAACCTGTCGGTGCCCAGTGGTCATGTGATAGGGGTGTCGATGGGTGGAGCTAGTGACTTGCATCCGAGATTGACAGCGGCATTTAACATGTTAACAGCTGTGGGAGGATCGCGATTCCACGCATTTCTGTTAAGGGCACATGTCAGCTGATGAAATCAGTTGTCATGTGCTGAAGAAGATGTGCTGAGCCTGCATTAACCCCTTCACGCCGCAGCCAATTTTCATTTTTGTGTTTCTGATTTTTGGTCCCCTGCTTCGCAGAGCCATAACTTTTTAAAATTTTTCTGTCAATATGGCCATTTGAGGGCTTGTTTTTTGCAGGACAAGTTGTACTTTTGAATGACACCATTGGTTTCATCATATTGTGTTCTAGAAAATGGGAAAAAAATTAAAAGTGCGGTGAAATTGCCAAAAAAGTGCAATTTCAAAACTGGTTTTTTTTTTACCATGTTCACCAAATACTAAAACTGACCTGCAATTATGATTCTCCAGGTCATTACAAGTTCGTAGATACTAGATACCAAACATGTATAGGTTCTTTTTTATTTAAGTGGTAAAAAAAAAAATCCAAAGTTTGTTAAAAATATATAAAAATTGTGGCATTTTCTGAGACCCGTAGAGTCAACATCTTTCATGATCTGGGGCTAGGTGAGGGTTCATTTTTTGTGTGCTGGGATGACATTTTTAAAGATACCATTTTGGTGTAGATACAATCATTTGATCTCCCGTTATAGCATTTTAATGACCAAAAGAATGTAATTCTGTCTTTTTTACTTTTTTTTCACTACGCTGTTTCCAGATCCAATTAATTCTTTTTATATCTTGATAGATCAGGTGATTCTGAAAGCAGCGATTCCAAATATGTGTATTTTTTTACATTGTTTTATTTTGAATGGGCCAAAAGGGGGGTGATTTGACATTATATATATATTTTTAAAAACATTTTTTCTAACTTTTAACTATGGGTGGGAATAGTGCTGCGCTTCCAGCGCAATTACATTATATGCCTCTGTTAGAAATTGACAGTGGCAATTAACAGGTTAACAGCCATGGATGGATCGCGATTCTACCCACATCTGTTGGTGTCACATGTCAGCTATTTAAAACAGCTGACATGTGCTGGGAAAGATGTGGGCTCAACGCCAGAGCCCACATCAAAGGGAGGTACGCGACATGCTCCGTACAATTACGGCACATATTGTGAAGTGGTTAACGGGGGAGACATGACATACGATTAGTGTTGAGCGATACCTTCCGATATTGGGAAATATCGGATCGGATTGGATCGGACCAATACCCCAAAAATATCGGATATCGCCGATTCCGATACCGGAAACCAATGCAAGTCAATGGGACAAAAATATCAGAATGAAAATAAACCCTTTCTTTCCTTGCACATCCATTTCGGGAGGGGGGAAAAGTGTGGGCAGTGCGTGGGTGGAGACTGTGTGTGTCTGTGTGTGCGGGCATAATCTGTACGGGCCTCTTGGGGGTCTGTGCGGGCCTGTCGGGGGTCTGTACGGGCCTCTCGGGAGTCTGTACGGGCCTCTCGGAGATCTATGCGGGCCTGCCGGGGGTCTGTACAGGCCTCTCGGGGGTCTGTGCGGGCCTGCCGGGGGTCTGTGCGGGCCTGCCGGGGGTCTGTATGGGCCTCTAGGGGATCTGTGCGGGCCTGCCGGGGGTCTGTACGGGCTTCTTGGGGGTCTGTGTGGGCCTGTCGGGGGTCTGTACGGGTCTCTCGGGGGTCTGTGCGGGCTTGCCGGGGGTCTTTGTGCCTGTGCAGGCATCGTCCGATGGGACTACAAGTCTCATCGGGCTATGCCTGCTACAATGACAGTGATTGACACATTGGCCAATGATGGGACAGTAGTCCCATCATCCGGCTAATGTGCTGAATGTAAAAAAAAAAACATACAACATACTACATACATACAACATACATACTACATACTACATACTACATACATACTACATACATACAACATACTATATACTACATACATACAACATACTACATACATACTACAAACATACAACATACTATATAATACATACATACTACATACATACAACATACTACATACATACTACATACATACTACATACATACAACATACTACATACATACTACATACATACATACAGTGGGGCAAAAAAGTATTTAGTCAGTCAGCAATAGTGCAAGTTCCACCACTTAAAAAGATGAGAGGAGTCTGTAATTTACATCATAGGTAGACCTCAACTATGGGAGACAAACTGAGAAAAAAAAATCCAGAAAATCACATTGTCTGTTTTTTTATCATTTTTTTTGCATATTATGGTGGAAAATAAGTATTTGGTCAGAAACAAACAATCAAGATTTCTGGCTCTCACAGACCTGTAACTTCTTCTTTAAGAGTCTCCTCTTTCCTCCACTCATTACCTGTAGTAATGGCACCTGTTTAAACTTGTTATCAGTATAAAAAGACACCTGTGCACACCCTCAAACAGTCTGACTCCAAACTCCACTATGGTGAAGACCAAAGAGCTGTCAAAGGACACCAGAAACAAAATTGTAGCCCTGCACCAGGCTGGGAAGACTGAATCTGCAATAGCCAACCAGCTTGGAGTGAAGAAATCAACAGTGGGAGCAATAATTAGAAAATGGAAGACATACAAGACCACTGATAATCTCCCTCGATCTGGGGCTCCACGCAAAATCCCACCCCGTGGGGTCAGAATGATCACAAGAACGGTGAGCAAAAATCCCAGAACCACGCGGGGGGACCTAGTGAATGAACTGCAGAGAGCTGGGACCAATGTAACAAGGCCTACCATAAGTAACACACTACGCCACCATGGACTCAGATCCTGCAGTGCCAGACGTGTCCCACTGCTTAAGCCAGTACATGTCCGGGCCCGTCTGAAGTTTGCTAGAGAGCATTTGGATGATCCAGAGGAGTTTTGGGAGAATGTCCTATGGTTTGATGAAACCAAACTGGAACGGTTTGGTAGAAACACAACTTGTCGTGTTTGGAGGAAAAAGAATACTGAGTTGCATCCATCAAACACCATACCTACTGTAAAGCATGGTGGCGGAAACATCATGCTTTGGGGCTGTTTCTCTGCAAAGGGGCTAGGACGACTGATCCGGGTACATGAAAGAATGAATGGGGCCATGTATCGTGAGATTTTGAGTGCAAACCTCCTTCCATCAGCAAGGGCATTGAAGATGAAACGTGGCTGGGTCTTTCAACATGACAATGATCCAAAGCACACCGCCAGGGCAACGAAGGAGTGGCTTCGTAAGAAGCATATCAAGGTCCTGAAGTGGCCTAGCCAGTCTCCAGATCTCAACCCTATAGAAAACCTTTGAAGGGAGTTGAAAGTCCGTGTTGCCAAGCGAAAAGCCAAAAACATCACTGGAGGAATGGGCCAACATACCAACAATAGTGTGTGGCAACCTTGTGAAGACTTACAGAAAACGTTTGACCTCTGTCATTGCCAACAAAGGATATATTACAAAGTATTGAGATGAAATTTTGTTTCTGACCAAATACTTATTTTCCACCATAATATGCAAATAAAATGTTAAAAAAACAGACAATGTGATTTTCTGGATTTTTTTTCTCAGTTTGTCTCCCATAGTTGAGGTCTACCTATGATGTAAATTACAGACGCCTCTCATCTTTTTAAGTGGTGGAACTTGCACTATTGCTGACTGACTAAATACTTTTTTGCCCCACTGTACATACAACATACTATATACTATATGCATAATACATATGTAGATACAACATACTACATACATATTACATACATACAACATACATACAACATACCACATACATACTACATACATACAACATACTACATACATACAACATACATACTACATACATACATACTAAATACATACTACATACATACAATACATTCATACATTACGTACATATAGACATACAGTACATATAACATAGATTACATACTCACCATCACTTGTCACTTTGTTCCCCGAAGCCAGTGTCATCTGTAAAAAATATTAAAATAACAAACAATATACTCCCTGATCCGCAGAAATCCATCAGTGTCCCACGACGATCTCCTGTGGAGAGCAGCAGCATCAGCTGATGCCACCATTCTCTAGGGGCTCCAGGAATACAATGACAGTAGGAAGGTATCCTCCCGTACTGTATTCCTCCGCCACTGTAAAAAATATTCCCTAGTCTCACTTTTTTCATTGCTGTGTGAGAAAGTTCGCACGCAGCTATTGCCATAAAGTGAGACCAGAGAACTAAGGTAACCTCTCAGTGATGCACTGCAGGAGCCATTGTCTCCTGTCAGTGTTTCACTGAAGGCCCTATAGAGCAGTGACATCACCAGATGTCACTGTTCTATAGGGGAGATCTTCATGGGACACTTTTTATTAATTGGACTGCGTCGGACAGGGAGTATACGGTTTATTATTTTACGTTTTTTGCAGGTGCTGAAGTATGGTAAGTATGGTTAAATTAAGAATAATAAAATACTTTTTTCTGGCTGTGTCTTTATTTTGTTTTTAACTCTTTCACTACTCTAGGATTAATAATGGATAGGCATCGTATTGACTCCTCTCCATGGATATTGGCCCCCCCGAGTACAAATACCAGCCTGCAGCCGCCCCAAAATGGCGCATCTGTAAGATGCGCCAATTCCGGCACTTAGCCCCTCTCTTCCCACTCCCGTGTAGCGGTGGAATATGGGGTAATAAGGGGTTAACGTCACCTTGCTATTGTAAGGTGACATGAAGCCAGGTTAATAATGGAGAGGCGTCAATAAGACGCCTATCCATTATTAATCCTAGAGTAGTGAAAGAGTTAAAAACAAAATAAAGACACAGCCTGAAAAAAGTATTTTATTATTCTTAATTTAACCATACTTACCATACTTCAGCGCCTGCAAAAAACATAGAATAATAAACCGTATACTCCCTGTCCAACGCAGTCCAATTAATAACGAGTGTCCCACGACGATCTCCCCTATAGAACAGTGACATCGGGTGATGTCACTGCTCTATAGGACCTCCAGTGACACACTGACAGGAGAAATGGCTCCTGCAGTGCATCACTGAGAGGTTACTGTACTTCACTGGTCTCATTTTATGGCAATATGGGACCTTTCTCACACAGCAGTGCCAAAAGTGAGACTAGGGACTATTTTTTACAGTGGCGGAGGAATACAGTGCGGAAGGATACCTTCCTCCCATCATTGTATTCCTGGAGCCCCTAGAGAGCGGTCGCATCAGCTGATGGATGCTGCTGCTCTCCACGGGAGATCGTCGAGGGACACTCGTGGACATCTGCGGATCAGGGAGTATATTGTTTGTTTGTTATTTTAATATTTTTTACAGATGGCACTGGCTTCGGGGAACAAAGTGACAAGTGATGGTGAGTATGTACTCTATGTTATATGTACTGTATGTCTATATGTATGTATTGTATGTAATATATGAATGTATTGCATGTAGTATGTATGCAGTTTGTATGTAGTATGTATGTAGTATGTATGTATGTTGAATGTATGTAGTATGTATGTTGTATGTATGTAGTATGTTGTATGTATGTTGTATGTATGTAGTATGCTGTATGTATGTTGTATGTTTGTAGTATGCATGTAGTATGTATGCATGTTGTATGTATGTAGTATGTATGTTGTATGTATGTAGTATGTTGTATGTATGTTGTATGTATGTGGTATGTTGTATGTATGTTGTGTGTAGTATGTTGTACGTATGTATGTAGTATGCATGTAGTATGTTGTATGTATGTAGGTAGTATGTATGCAGTATGTATGTAGTATGTATGCATGTTGCATGTATGTAGTATGTGTGTTGTATGTATGCTGTATGTATGTTGTATGTATGTATGTTGTATGTATGTTGTATGTAGTATGTTGTATGTATTTTGTATGTAGTATATAGTAGGTAAGTAGTATGTTGTATGGATGTTGTATGTATGTAGTATGTTGTATGTATGTAGTATGTATGTTGTATGTATGTAGTATGTATGATGTATGTTGTATGTATGTAATATGTTGTATGTAGTATGTAGTATGTATGTTTGTGTTTTTTAATTTTTTCATTCAACACATTAGCCGGATGATGGGACTACTACTGTCCCATCATTGGCTAATGTGCCAATCACTGTCATTGTAGTAGGCATAGCCCGATGGGACTTGTAGTCCCATCGGATGATGCCTCCACACAGACACAAAGACCCCCGGCAGGCCCGCACAGACCCCCGAGAGGCCCATACAGACCCTCGGCAGGCCCGCACAGACCCCCGAGAGGCCTGTACAGACCCCCAGCAGGCCTGCACAGACCCCCGAGAGGCTGTACAGACCCTCGGCAGGCCCGCACAGTCCCCCGGCAGGCCCGCACAGACCCCGCCGGCACACACAGACAAGGACTCTCCGCCCACGCACCGCCCACACTCCATTATAGTGCATCATGACATCATTTGAGCAGCCAATCACAGCCATGCCATTAGTTAACATGGCTAACATGCCTAACAGGATGTGCCCACACTTCTTAGGATCCTCATTGGCTGAATAGAATAAAACTGGCTCATTGCATTATGGGAACTTCCGATTCCGGTATTTGATATTGTAAAAGTATCGGAACTCAGTATCGGAACTCCGATACCGCAAATATCGGCCGATACCCGATATTGCAGTATCGGGATGCTCAACACTACATACGATGTGTTTATACGTCATATGTTGTGAAGGGGTTAACATCAGCCCTCAGCAGTGGACTTTCCCGCTTTTGTTTATGAAAAATATGTAGTGGGCCACCCCATTTTTTGTATTTAATTCTTTATTTTACATAGGTGGGATACAGCTGCTGCTGAATATATCTCCCATCATTGCTGCCTGGTCACGAGGATCGCAGGGAGACCAGGCAACAATGATGAGAGCTCTCTTCAGCACCCGGTACCTGGGATCAGGCGCCAGTACGTTTCATGCTGATGACACATGGATGGAATCCGTGTGTCATCAGTGTCATCAGTGTCCACATCTGCAGCACGCATTTTGTCCTTGCTGCTGCTAAAAAACTGACGTGTCTCTTTTTTGTTTTTCACATGGACATATGGATACAATGGGTGTGCATATGTCCATATTTGAGGGCCTTAAAAATGGACCTCATACGAACACAAAAACGGACGTATGAGTTCATTAGCTTAAAGGGAGACTGTCATCCATAAAAATCAATTTGAACTACTAAGTAAGTAATAATAATAATAATAGATAAATAAATAAAAAATAAATATAGTCTTCATACCTCCAATATAGATATCCCTTCTCTAGAAGTACAGAAAACTGTTTTTCATTCATTTGAAAATGAGGGCTTCTCAATGCACCAATGAACTTAGTGCCCATTTCTGTCTCCTCTGATTAGTATAATAAATAATAATAATTTTATTTATACAAAGTCTACATATTCGGCAGCGCTTTACAAATCAGACAGGTCTTTACACAGCAATACATCATTCAACAATTCGAATAAGAGCAGAGAGTGCCCTGCTCACAAGCTTACAAGCAATATGTTGCACCACTCCTCTTCCCTTGATTGACAGCATTTTCTTGCCCAGAGTGAGCACTGTCTGTATTGAGTCCCTGGCACTTCATGTCTGCACTGACACTGCAGGAACCAGACAGATTCCCACTCACAAAGTGGCCGTCGATTTTAGTTTTCAGATTTTCTTATTTTCCCTCCTGTTTTTCTAAGTATTATATATTTTTTATTTTATAAAATGTACATGCAAATCAGTCCAGCTAGTCTATGTATCCCTGCCCCATGACTGATTAGCAGTTTGCTGATAACGTACACTGTACATATGAAGCTGTTGAAAGATGGGGCATTAAACAGGAGGCCTGAGATGAGTGAAGAGTTACATAATGGGGCTTAGAGGATTGATGCAATGCTAGAGATCTCAATCTGCGCATGCATCGCCTCCAGTGGCCATTTTTCCAAAGTACATCACATTGAAATCCATGGAAAATGCGAGGGCTCTGGGCTTTCACGAAAATGTCGTCGGAGCCCCTCACCGATGAACACTTCCTCCTACCAGCCTGGGACCCTCAGCATCGCACCTCCGAACACTCCTTCCTCTCAGCCTGGGGCCCACAGCATTGCCCCACTCCTGCCTTCACTGCCGCTAGTTTCTAGCAGCAGCATGGTCTACCTCCTGGGACACCGTTCCAGCGCAGCCGCCACCCTTGGTAAGCTACTGTAAAAGCAGATTAAAAGACGCACCATAACTTTATTAGAAAACTTTTTGACCTATTTTCCCTCCCCAAAATTTGGGGTACGTCTTATAATCCGGTTCTTCTTCTTATATGCAAAATATGGTGTATTAGAAAAGACTTAAGATTGTGACATTAAATAGGCATTTAAGATTAAAATAAATTTTAGTTTCGGACCGCCCCATTAAATTAAAATGTATATGCTTTTTGGTGGCAGCATTCCGACATTTTAATAGTTATGCAGTTAATTGGCATTTTTGAAGGTGATAGACACCGAATAATATTTGAAAGACACCCTATTAGATTGAAAATATTCATAAGATTTCATATAGCAAAGATTACAGTGTCTAAGTATGGACAGAAAAATAAAAAATTGACTTAAAATTGATATTCTAGACTGTAAACAATGCTGCTGAAAAAGCTTTTGTCACGGTCTTGTCTATTGTACACAAAGACCTTTCTGGCCTCTTCTGCATGCAACGTTAATCAACACTGTTCAAGGACGTGTGTATAACTTTCACCCTTATGCTTGGAAACATAGCGTGCGCCCACATCAGTGACAGTGCTATTATTACCGTGATCAAAGCTGTAATTGTCTCAACATGTCTTGACAAAAGCAACGAATATAACAGTAGTCTGGTGTATTATTGATTCTTGTAATAATGTAGCAATGTGAACAGAATGCAAGAATGCTGGAATATGACTATGTTTAATAATAGATTTAACAGATCACTAATAGTTTTATATTTTAGATTAGACGCCAATATAACTAAGAGGGTTTTATTCGCAGCCTAGCCTACACTACGTGCACAATTAAGCAGTGAGTATTTTGACCATAAAAAAAGCGTGTGGGAGAGTGGCGCAAGGTGCCAAAAGGCTAATGGTTCTGCTGCGAATTAAACAATTACCACAAAAAAATTGTAGAAAACCAAAAAGAATACCTAGCATATATGTATATATGTGTATATAAACATATATAGAAATTTGCGCTGAATATAGCCGGTGATTGAAAGGTGGTAGGTAGTCAGATAACCTTTGGGAGGACCCTACCTCAATAAATGTTAGTACAGGTACTTAGACCTAATGATGGAGATGCAGATGTAGTTTAGCAGTAGTAGTGAGAATATGAGCCCATAATGAACAGTACGTATGATTTAAAATAGCTCAGTTCTTACCCCAATGTTGAAGACGTAGAAGGAGAAAGCCATGGGAGGAGGAAATTGATGATCCACAGCGGTATAGATCGGGTAAAGGAATTGTCACGATCCAATTTTGGATCAGTGGCAGATCTGGTTTGCCTCAGTTTAAGACCTTTTTTCCTTTCTGGTCATCCGGGGTTAATGCAGTTTCTTCCCCCCGGTGGCCGCTGATGTTACTGCATTGCTTCTGGCTCAGCTGATGCTTATGATGACCTCTCCCTCCATCCTTTAAAAGGTCACCTGGTTCTTCAGCTGACTGTCGGTGTTAGTTCATTCTTCAGCGACCAAGCCAGGAGTAGGAGCTAGCTGGGAACTGTTGTTTTACTGCTGCGTTCGTTTCATCTGGTGTTTCTTCCTGCTGTGCTGTGCCTTGTAGCATTTAGCTAAGTGTGGTTTTCCTTTTCCTTTTCTGTTTTGGTGATATTTTTACTCTGGTGCAGTCCACCTCTCTTGGGGGTGTAAGATTACGCTACCTGAGTGTGTTGGGGGACACTCGCTTGGCACAAGATTTAAGCACTCAGGCACGGTACCTCACATGAGTCTGGTTTATTAAACTGCATAAACCATATGATGTACAGTCCATTGCAATACATTCCATGATACAACAAGCACCTACAGTTTATGAAGGTACCTGACGGGAGCTCCTGCTCCACCTGCTGACTCCTTGTCAGTCCTCTGGGAAAGCTGCCTTACGGGGTTCACCAACTTGCCTGGCCGGCACACATCAGTTAGTCCAGAGCCACCGAAGGACTGTAGCTTCCCCAAACAGTAGCTGTCACTGGCTCTGCAGATCGTGGTCCTCACCTTGTGCTATTCAGGGATCCGATCCTACTCCCAGGACCTCCCAACACCCAGGTTACACAGGATCACACAGGTGGCTAGTCCGGGTACTACTCATGACGTCCATCCCCAGCTGGGACCGTCCAATACCCAGGCCACCAGTAGCAAAGTCCCACCATGTGCTATTCAGGAAATCCCAGGATTATCCAACACAGGCTTCCAGGGCCTTGCACTTGCACCATTCAGATCCAAACACAGGAACTATGTGACCCACACCCTGGTCACATTACATACCTGTAACCACTCCCTTGGGTGGGAGTGTGGGTGTGTGTGGCTAGTCTGACCCTCCCATCTCTCATGACTAGCCCTGCCAATCTCCCATTAGAACTTACACATTTACATGTGGGACTACAGGTCCCAGACCACAACATAACTTTAGACTGACAGTGCAGAGTGTCCTCCTCTGCGACACACATACCGGCCATCTACAATTCTGCCGGACTTTGTCTCATCACCACTATGCCTCCAAGTGCATCTTGAAGTGCACACGCAGCGCCCCCTGGCTGTAACATTGGTCACTGCACCACAGGGGGGAGAGGGGGTCACTTATAGGGTCTGCACAGGAGACAGGGATACGCTGGCGGCTTGGGCCTCCTAACCTTCATAGGTACCCCCGAGATAAGGGAAAGTCAGGGTCCCTTATAGTAGCAGGGACAGGTGCCGGTTCCAATACGCCGTCCTGCCCCTTTAATGCCGTAAACGGCGTGACACGAATTTTTTCAAATCGTATCGGATGGCTGCCCCGGCCAGTGGCAACGTATCATTCCGGAACAGCAGCGTGCGGCAGGGATCTAAACAGATGGGTGCCTCACAATGTGACCCCCCATCTCTCCGCATATAGCAACACAGAATATCTATCCGGACTGTAACAGTCCTATTGACACTCCATCAAATATTCAGAACATGTACTGTCAGTCCCCACGGGCTATTCCTTCAACTTCCACGACTACACACAACTGCCTTCAGGCTCTGACTGATAATTGTCAATCACCCTGAGACGAGACCAATGAACTTCCAGCCAGTACTTCCAACAAATCGATCTCTGGAAAAACAGTAAAAGTGGGCAGGTCCAGGAACTCTGCAGGCCAACCTAACCATAATAAAAATACGACCAGGCATACTTTTTTTCAATCAGGTCCAAAACACAGAAAAGGGGTTGCAGAGGCGGGAAACTCGCCAAAAAGAAAAGGACAGTAAATATTTCAAATACCAAAGAACATACCATTTTTAACTTAAAGGGTCTCTGTCACCCCCCTCCAGCTGTTATAAACTAAAAGAGCCACCTTGTGCAGCAGTAATGCTGCATTCTAACAAGGTGGCTCTTTTAGTTTTTGGTGCAGTTATTGCCAAAATAAAGTGTTTTATAATTTCGCCAAAACACCTTTCTTTAGACAGGGAGGCAGGTCTTGACCCCCCTGCTGGAAACGCCACACTGCCATCACTGAAATCTTTATGGGCGCCGAGCGCCGCCCCCTCTGCGCTGTTTTCCCATGAAATCCGGTGCCTGCGCTGTTTAGTACTGGCCGCACAGGCGCAGTCTGCAAGACTGCATGTGAGGTCAGATGGCCAGAGCTCACTGCGCCTGCACAGCCAGTACTAAACAGCGCAGGCGCCGGATTTCTATAAGAAATTAAATAAGCACCCTACGGAGGAATTTATTAGGGAAATGAAAAGTCTAACCACCAAAGGGCTGAATATGGAGTTTATTAACAACCATGAATTTGAGTTTATTAACAATAGGTCTCCACGGCTAGCGGTTTTCTGTTATCTACCAAAAATACATAAGGACATTAGGAACCCACCGGGCAGACCCATTATATCGGGGATCCAATGCTTAACAGCCAATATGTCTAAATTTGTAGACTGCCATCTTCAGAAGATTGTACCACTTCTACCAGCATATCTTAAGGATAGTGCACATATTTTAAGGCTTTTACAAAAAATAAAATGGCAGAACCACTATATACTTGGTACTCTAGATATTACATCCTTATATATGGTCATTGACCATAATAAAGGATGTAATCCTGCTAAATACTTTTTGAACAAGTTCTCCACGGTCCCCAGTGAACAGGTTGTGACACCATGCAGTTTGGAAGCCAAAGAGCTCAGCTCCGCTATTGAGTCCTCTAGGTATAGTGGTGTCCAACAAAAAAATCCATTTTGTCTCTGCTCTTGACATTGCTTTAATATAATTTCCTCCTCTCCAATGTTGGTGTACTTTTTCAATGCCTAATATCTCCATATGTTGTACTATTCTGCTATGATGTTCTATAAAGTGCTTGAAGAGTGGATGACCCAGAAATTGTTTCTTTATATTGCGGATATGTTCATTAATTCTCACTTTAAGAGGCCATTTGGTTTGCCCAACATATATTTTTTTTGAACGGGCATTTTATAATGTATATAACCCTTGTGGTGGAACATGTAATAAAATCTTTTATCTTAAACGCTGTGTCCCCTTTTTTGATCTTTGTTTGTTTGTGCATTGTGGTCTGTTTGCACATATTACACTTAAGGTACCGTCACACAGTGCAATTTAGATCGCTACGACGGCACGATTTGTGACGTTGCATCGTCGCTTAATTATCGTTTCAAACATCGTAGACTGCGGTCACACTACACGATGCACGACGCTGAAGCGATAAATTCATGACGTATTTGCGATGTAGAAGTCGTATGGGACAGTCGTACGGTCGTGTCACACACGACGATTCAGAGCAAATTTTGCATAATCTGTGCGTGACGTTGTTCACAAGGGGCGTGTTGTGCCACTAGTTAAGGTACCGTCACACAGTGCAATTTAGATCGCTACGACGGCACGATTTGTGACGTTGCATCGTCGCTTAATTATCGTTTCAAACATCGTAGACTGCGGTCACACTACACGATGCACGACGCTGAAGCGATAAATTCATGACGTATTTGCGATGTAGAAGTCGTATGGGACAGTCGTACGGTCGTGTCACACACGACGATTCAGAGCAAATTTTGCATAATCTGTGCGTGACGTTGTTCACAAGGGGCGTGTTGTGCCACTAGTTAGTGTGGTGATAGGCCAAAGGTTCTGTGCACACAATTGGTTGGAAAATTTGTCACCTGAGCGCTATTGTTCCCAATGCCACTTCACTGCTTTCAAAATTTCCTTTCTTCACTTCGTACTTGGACACTTGGTGGACCTGGACATCGTAATTTTGTACCTCGCTGAATATACCACGCTTTGCACCGCTGCTTCGAGGTATGTAAACCGCTTGGGCGTGGTGGATGGAACGCTGTATGGACGGCATGAGTGCTTCGTTCCACCACTGAAGCGAAGTGGATGGTACACTGTTGTGACTGGAGGGCTACAATGTGGCAGATGGTACGCTGTTGTGCTTGGTTGTGACTGGTGGGCTACAGCGTGGTAGATGGAACTCAGTTTGTTCGGCATGACCGCTTCGTTCCACCGCTGAAGCGATGCGGATGGTACGCTGGTGTGACTGCTTATGACCGGTTGTGTGTGATGAGCTAGAGCGTGGCAGATGGCACAATGTATGGTCACCATGAGCGCTTTGTGTGGCTGCTGTAAGGAAGCGGGCGGTACACTGTTTTGGGTTATGGTGGACTATAGGCGCGGCAGATGGAAGAAGCGATGCGGATGGTACGCTGTTGTGACTGGTCGTGACTGGTGGGCTACAGCGTGGTAGATGGAACTCAGTTTGTTCGGCATGACCGCTTCGTTCCACCGCTGAAGCGATGCGGATGGTACGCTGGTGTGACTGCTTATGACCGGTTGTGTCTGTTGCGCTACAGCGTGGCAGATGGTACAATGTATGGTCACCATGAGCGCTTTGTGTGGCTGCTGTAGGGAAGCGGGCGGTACACTGTTTTGGGTTATGGTGGACTATAGGCGCGGCAGATTGAAGAAGCGATGCGGATGGTACGCTGTTGTGACTGGTCGTGACTGGTGGGCTACAGCGTGGTAGATGGAACTCAGTTTGTTCGGCATGACCGCTTCGTTCCACCGCTGAAGCGATGCGGATGGTACGCTGTTGTGACTGCTTATGACCGGTTGTGTCTGTTGCGCTACAGCGTGGCAGATGGTACAATGTATGGTCACCATGAGCGCTTTGTGTGGCTGCTGTAGGGAAGCGGGCGGTACACTGTTTTGGGTTATGGTGGACTATAGGCGCGGCACATTGAAGAAGCGATGCGGATGGTACGCTGTTGTGACTGGTCGTGACTGGTCGTGACTGGTGGGCTACAGCGTGGTAGATGGAACTCAGTTTGTTCGGCATGACCGCTTCGTTCCACCGCTGAAGCGATGCGGATGGTACGCTGTTGTGACTGCTTATGACCGGTTGTGTCTGTTGCGCTACAGCGTGGCAGATGGTACAATGTATGGTCACCATGAGCGCTTTGTGTGGCTGCTGTAGGGAAGCGGGCGGTACAATGTTTTGGGTTATGGTGGACTATAGGCGCGGCAGATTGAAGAAGCGATGCGGATGGTACGCTGTTGTGACTGGTCGTGACTGGTGGGCTACAGCGTGGTAGATGGAACTCAGTTTGTTCGGCATGACCGCTTCGTTCCACCGCTGAAGCGATGCGGATGGTACGCTGTTGTGACTGCTTATGACCGGTTGTGTCTGTTGCGCTACAGCGTGGCAGATGGTACAATGTATGGTCACCATGAGCGCTTTGTGTGGCTGCTGTAGGGAAGCGGGCGGTACACTGTTTTGGGTTATGGTGGACTATAGGCGCGGCAGATTGAAGAAGCGATGCGGATGGTACGCTGTTGTGACTGGTCGTGACTGGTCGTGACTGGTGGGCTACAGCGTGGTAGATGGAACTCAGTTTGTTCGGCATGACCGCTTCGTTCCACCGCTGAAGCGATGCGGATGGTACGCTGTTGTGACTGCTTATGACCGGTTGTGTCTGTTGAGTTAGAGCGTGGCAGATGGTACAATGTATGGTCACCATGAGCGCTTTGTGTGGCTGCTGTAGGGAAGCGGGCGGTACACTGTTTTGGGTTATGGTGGACTATAGGCGCGGCAGATGGAAGAAGCGATGGTAGGCATGAGCGCTTTGTGTGGCTGCTGTTGTTAAGCGTTTGGCACACTGGCAAAAGTATTGTTAATAGGACGCTTTGTCAACCATGTAATTTTTTTTTTTAATTACTTTTTAGATGTCAAATCGTGTGGAGTTCATCCGGGATTTCATCGATATTTATCAGTCTTTTCCCTGCCTCTGGAAAATAAAATCTCCTGAGTATTGTAACAGGGAAAAGAGGAGGGAGGGTTACTTACAGCTCATTGAGCTTTACAATCGTCAGGCACCAGATGAGGCAGCTAACGAAGCAGTTATTAAAAAGAAAATCCAGGCGCTCCGCACAGTCTGGAGGAAGGAGCTGAACAAGGTTCTTCAGACTACAAGGTCCGGAGCTTCCACTGAAGAAGTTTATGTTCCCAAACTGTGGTATTTTGAGCATCTTAATTTTCTGAGGGACCAAGAGGTGCCACGGACTTCAACGTGTCTTCGATTGTTGGCACCTGTGGAACCAATAGTTTCGGAGAACCACGCCGAGCAGGAGTCACAAGGGCAACAAGTAAGTAGCTCTTTGGACGAAAGTTCACCAATGTGTCCTATAATTACATAATTTTTCTCTGCATTTTAGGTTTTATACTTCTGATTATCACATCAGTTTAAAGTTGTTACAAAAACATGTACACATAAGTAACCCTGTTGCAGTCAAGAATTATAAGGGGAACGTAATATGTATGAAATGGAGATATATGTAAACCATACCATCGAAGCAATATAGAAAATAGTATCGCGTCAAGCTGCCGATGTACTCTTGTTGAGACTATTTAGACTATTAAATATTGGTCAGGTTCCCATAGCAGTCAGAACAGTGTAGTTCAAAGTATTCAATAAAAGGGAGGGTTAAAGAATATTACTAAGCATCAAATATATTATAATCTTTTTGTTACCTACTACGAATATATAGTTTGGATGCGGTTATGGTGGTACTACTTTTTGTTGCCGGGTTCATAACTTTTTTTATTTTTCCCCCCCCCAGGATGACAGTGCGCAGGAGAGTACACTTGACTGTTCACAGGACTGCACAACAACAGATCTAGTGGAGGCTGCACCTGCCAGGAGTCAATCGAGGCAAGTTCAAAGAAAACGGAAAGCCACCTCAGACGCCTCAAATGAACTATTGAGCCTGGCAAAGAAGGTGTTGACAAGAAATGTTAGCCCTGCGTTAGAGGGGTTTGGACACTATGTGGTTGACAAACTGGCAAAAATGGACGACAACCAAAGAATACTAGCAGAGCGTCTGATTCTGGAAGCAGTAAACAAGGGTACTGATGGCGATTTGGACAAGAACACTTGTTTGGTCTCTTCCCGGCCAATACAGCGGACAGAGCCATCAAATTTCAATGGTTGGTCACAGGGTCAGACATCGATGCGACACAATCCTCACGTTTCCCACTTCGGCCAGCCACCCCCTAATAACTCCTACACACCAATACCTTTACATATGGCTTCGCCCATCAGGCACCAAAATTTTCAGCCGGAACAATCGTCGTATCAGAATTTGTGATTTCCTAACTACTTTTACATCCCTTTTTTTTTTTTGTCTTGTTAAAATAATGTTTGAAATAAAAGCTTTTATTATACATTCTATCACTACTTTTTGATTGGTGTGTCTCAATCACAGCACTGTATGAGGGAACAAATTAACGTAACAAATTCATGTACAGTTAACTAAAAAAAAAAAATCGAATGAAAGTTTAACTAAATCTTTTAATTGGAACAACAAAAAATGGATTATTGGCCCGCCTACAACTGCTGGCACATGTCCCGCAGCTTCTGCAGCTCCTCCATTGCCACATTGTGCTGCTCCTGAATATGTGCCATAGTGTGGAGTAACTTGTCTATGCCGGCTTCAATATCCTCTTTGTTGACAGTGACGAGAGCTGTGGGTCAAAAAACATAACATTAATAACACTGTAGTCTCCCGATGTGTCTTTGCTTCTGTGAATGAAAAAAAATAAAAAAAATAAGCAAAGGGGGGGGGGGGGGGGGGGGAGGGTGGTTGTTTGGGTTGGGGGTGAAAGAGTGGTCCTGCAACAAAATCCAAATAACTTAATTGTGGGAACCTACTAGAATGTTGAGGCACGGAGGGCACTTCTGGATCTGAGTCGCTGTTGAATGCCTCGTGCTGTCGGCGGCGGCGCTGTCTCTTAGCCTCTGTGAAGGAAAAAAAAAAAACAAGGTCTGTCAGCATATATGGCAACAGTGGCTGCCGGGGGAGGGGGGGGGTGTTAAGAGGGGACCTGCAACTTAATCCAAATCACATAATTGTGGGAACCTACTAGGATCTGGAGGAGTTGACCCGGAGGGCACAGATCCAGGAGAGGCTGGGCGGGATGCCTCGTGGCGGCGGTGGTGCTGTGTCTTTGACTCTGTGAAGAAAAAAAAAAAAAAAAAATTTTTTTAAAAGTTCTGTTAGCATATATGGCAACACTGGCTGCCGGGGGGGGGGAAGGGGACCAGAAGCAAAATCCAAATAACATTTTTGTGGGAACCTACTAGGATCTGGAGGAGTTGACCCGGAGGGCTCCGGGACATTGGACCCTGAGGGCACAGAGCCAGAAGAGGCTGGGCGGGATGCCTCGTGGCGGCGGCGGTGCTGTGTCTTTGCCTCTGTGAAGAAAAAAAAAAAAAAAAAACATTTTTGAAAAAGGTCTGTTAGCATATATGGCCACACTGGCTGCCGGGGGGGGGGAAGGGGACCAGAAACAAAATCCAAATAACATTTTTGTGGGAACCTACTAGGATCTGGAGGAGTTGACACGGAGGGCTCCGGGACATTGGACCCTGAGGGCACAGAGCCAGAAGAGGCTGGGCGGGATGCCTCGTGGCGGCGGCGGTGCTGTGTCTTTGCCTCTGTGAAGAAAAAAAAAAAAAAAAAAAATTTTTGAAAAAGGTCTGTTAGCATATATGGCCACACTGGCTGCCGGGGGGGGGAAGGGGACCAGAAACAAAATCCAAATAACATTTTTGTGGGAACCTACTAGGATCTGGAGGAGTTGACCCGGAGGGCACAGAGCCAGAAGAGGCTGGGCGGGATGCCTCGTGGCGGCGGTGGTGCTGTGTCTTTGCCTCTGTGAAGGGAAAAAAAAAAAAAAAAGGTCTGTCAGCATATATGGCAACACTGGCTGCCGGGGGGGGGGGGGGAGGAGGGGACCTGCAACCAAACCCAAATCACATTATTGTGGGAACCTACTAGGATCAGTTGTCTTTGACCCGGAGGGCTCTGGGACTTCAGAGGCGGTGTGTGATGCCTCGTGTCTACGGCGGCGCTGTCTCTTTGCCTCTGTGAAGGAAAAAAAAAGTTCGGTCAGCAGTTAGCTGTGCCACATAGTACTTTTCACCGTTCATACTGTCCCATAGCTGTGGCACATAGTGGCTCTGCAACGTTCAAACTGTCCCATAGCTGTGGCACATAGTGGCTCTGCAACATTCAAACTGTCCCATAGCTGTGGCACATAGTGGCTCTGCAACATTCAAACTGTCCCATAGCAGTGGCACATAGTGGCTCTGCAACGTAGAAACTGTCCCATAGCTGTGGCACATAGTGGCTCTGCAACATTCAAACTGTCCCATAGCAGTGGCACATAGTGGCTCTGCAACGTAGAAACTGTCCCATAGCTGTGGCACATAGTGGCTCTGCAACGTTCAAACTGTCCCATAGCAGTGGCACATAGTGGCTCTGCAACGTTCAAACTGTCCCATAGCAGTGGCACATAGTGGCTCTGCAACGTAGAAACTGTCCCATAGCTGTGGCACATAGTGGCTCTGCAACGTTCATACTGTCCCATAGCTGTGGCACATAGTGGCTCTGCAACGTTCATACTGTCCCATAGCTGTGGCACATAGTGGCTCTGCAACGTTCAAACTGTCCCATAGCTGTGGCACATAGTGGCTCTGCAACATTCAAACTGTCCCATAGCTGTGGCACATAGTGGCTCTGCAACATTCAAACTGTCCCATAGCAGTGGCACATAGTGGCTCTGCAACGTAGAAACTGTCCCATAGCTGTGGCACATAGTGGCTCTGCAACATTCAAACTGTCCCATAGCTGTCCAACATACTTTTGGGTACCTGAGTACTAACCTCTGCTAATCTCCTGGCGAAGCTCCTGCAGGCGCTCTGGGCTTTTCGACTTGAGATCGCCCCATTTTTTAACAATCTGGGCCTTGGTCCGAGTTATCCCAAACCGCTTCCTGAGGCCCTCAGACACCACACGGACAACTTCCTCCTTGTGCTGGTTGCGGTGCAGCACCATCCCTGTGGTTTCATACTGCATCCTATCCATTGTTCCAATAAGGAACTTGAGCTCTGGGATGCCCATAGGTGGACCACGGCGACTGGCAGCCATTATCACGATGTCAGGGGACAAAAACAAGCTAGGGCAGGCACGCAGGAACGCTGTAACGTCATCACGCCGTCATAGACCACGAGCGTACTTAACGTGCCGCTCCGGCGTTATATAACGATACTTCGAACGGCATTTACTATGTGCGTTCCTTTCTTAACGCTCAGTCGTCACAAATGTGACGCTGTTCATAAACGGCAACGCTATTGCGATGCCAATGGCGCGGCAGGACGGCGGAGCGCAGCTCCTCCTCTGGGCGTTGCTCTTCAGGGTCATTCCATCTAAAATGGCGGCGAGAATGCGTTCTGCTCCTCTGGGGCAGCCAGAACTCCTTTTTTTTATTTCCCAGATGGATGCCATGGATTACGAGGGTCTGGAGAGCCGCCCTGCCCACCCACACATCCACAAGCGAGAAGTGCTTGGACAAATAACAAGAATGATGGAAAGGAGGTTTGGTGTCTGCCGCAGTCAGCTTCAGCTGCGTAAAAAATGGGCTGACCTCCGCTATAAAACGCCACAAATGTTTGCGGAGTTGCGTGCGGAGGCAAGGCGAGGCAAGTACTAGTACTAGCTTTGCTCTGCAGCACTCAACATTTGTGTGTAAACATTGTGATTCTTTACTTTAGGTGTAGAGAGACAGCGGCGGCAAGTCAGACACACCATTGCCACCAGTACCCCATCTTCAGGCACCAGTGGGAGCCCACAGTCCGGGACATCACGTAAGTTCACAATCATTTATTGCATTTTTTTTAACATCACACGGGACATAACAGGGTACCTGAAATATTTGAAGACATTACAGACGCAGTAATGACCCAGCGGCCTACCACACCTCCACCATCTGTTGCGACCATGCACCCTCGCACCCCTGTGAAGTGTGATATAAATTTTATGTTTCAGTATATTGTTAGCTTTGATCTGCAGCACTCTACATGTGTTTTTAAAGATTGCGTTTGTAAACTTTCTGTGTAGAGAGACAGCGGCAGCAACAGGTACCTGCCATTGCCAGCAGCACCACAGCATCCAGCACCAGCGGGAGCCCACAGTCCGTGACGTCACGTAAGTTAACAATCATAGATTACAATTTTTCAACTGCATACGGGACATAAGAGGGTAGCGGAAATATTTGAATACATTACAGACGCAGTAATGACCCAGCGGCCTACCACGCCACCACCAGAGAGCAGACGGCCTCGCACCCCTACACCACCCTCAACACCTCCCTTTCGACACTCCTCTTCCTCCCCCGGGTCGGCGGCATTCTCCCCAGAAGCTAACATACGTAAGTGACCAAAACTGCGAGCGCTTCCCAACGGCGTGTTCCATAGTTAACCAGATCTGTTATTATTTGCTTTTAGGTGCTGCAGCAGTGGCCAGATCGCTGGGATGGGACATTAGCAGCTCTGGTTCTGGCAATGAGGAACCGGCGTCCCTTCTCCGTAAGTATCAAGATAATGCGAGTGGTTTTCTGCTGGATGTCACCATAGACAACCAAAACTGTAAAATATATTAAAATTTACATCGCCCTGTGGTGCCAGACCAAATAGAAATTTACAACACAGAAAATTCGGTCCTGCCCCAGAGGTCGAGATGTATTTTCAGAGGAATCAACGTTGGTTCTCCAACCTCTTCTATCCACAGAAACGGCCACCGTAAGAGAGCTCCTGGCGAGACAATTGCGACTGGAGCGGACAGCAGCGCTCCTGCAGCAGACAGCAGCGCTCCTCCAGAGTCAAGTGGAGCAGCAGGGCGTGACGCTGCGACACCTCTTGGGCAGGAGATAATATTTTTTTTGGTGGGGGGGTTATGTTATATTTTGTTGTAAAATAATTTAAAACCAAGAAGTGTTACAAAAAAAAACAAAAATCTTCGCATTCTTTCTTTAATGTTTACCAAGCTATAAGGGTTAACAGCAACATTGTATAGGCATCACATTTAAAGTTATTTAGCGAGGTTTATATGACAGCAAAGCAAAAAAACAAATTTTTATGTTATACGGCGCGATCCTGCCACGGTACAGCTCCAGAACCATTAAAGTACTGACAGTATTTTTCGCGACAGTCCCTTGCATCGTCTGCCTGTCTGCCAGATCCAAGAGCTTGAAGAGCTGTAAAATTTTCAGGTTGTGTACGCCATTCCCCGGGCACAATATCTCCGGTTCGTGCGTCCACTGCATCAATAAACGAAGGAGGAGAATAGGAGTTCGTATCATGACGTCTCAGGAAATTATGGAGCACACAGCATGCCAAAACCACAATGTCTATAGACGGCAGCTTCAAGTTGATAGCTGTGTGGAACACTCTAAACCGATTTGCCATTATCCCAAAGGCATTTTCAACCACACGACGGGCCCTCGACAACCGGTAATTAAAGATTCTGCGCTCCGGTGTGAGTGTTCTCTGTGCAAATGGCTTCAGCAAATGTGGATGAAGAGGGAAAGCTTCATCAGCGATGAAGACAAAATTTAGGTTTGCTTTTGTGTCTTCATTTAGTGGCAACAGCAGTTCATTGTTCCTCAAGCTTTCCCCAAATGAAGTGTGTTCAAAAACACCACCGTCGGAGACTCGACCATTCATGCCAACATCCACATCGACAAACTCATAGTTTGCATTGACAAGGGCCATGAGGATCACACTGAAATATCCTTTGTAGTTGAAAAAAAATGATCCAGAGTTGGCTGGTTGCGTGATGCGCACATGCTTTCCATCTAATGCACCACCGCAGTTTGGAAACTGCCACAGCTCATCAAAATCGGAACCAATCCTCTTCCAGTCATCCGCCGTCTTGGGAAACTGCAAGATGAGAAGGAAACATGTACAAATTTGGTCAAATATATTATGCACATACACTCTCATGTGGACATCCTACAGCGATTGAGGCGCAGTATGGATTAGTATAACAAAGTCAACAACACAGAGTATGCAGGCAGCCATTTTTTTTACAGATGGCTTCGGTCACTCAGAGGGGGTGCTAAACAATATATCTAAATAATAGAATCAATAAAATTACGTTGGGAGCAGCAAATAAAAAAGGGTGGCGCAGGGTTGGAGCAGCACATATCAGAATGGAGGCGCAGGATCACAGCAGCACATGTCTGAATGGGGGCGCAGGATGGGAGCAGCACATGATAGGATGTAGAACATATACCTATAGAAATGCTCGCCATCAGGGCGTAGAACTGGTTCAATAGCTAGTATAATATATCGACATAACACAGCAGCCAAAAAAAAATAGTAGTACCTCCATATAATGCCTTAAGCTCTGCACAATGGCCTCGCATGTCTCCGGAATCACAACGCTCAGGAAAGGTCTGGAAACAGCTGCGGAAAACTGCAAATCCTGAAGAGACCTTCCTGTTGCCAGGAAGCGCAGTGTCACCGCCAACCTTTCCTCCACGGGCACGGCTGCACGCATCGGCGTATCACACCTTTGTATGAGTGGCGTAACAGCAGACAGTATTATTTTGAAGGATTCCTCGGACATCCGAAGGTAGTTTCGGAAATCTTGAGGGTTATGGTCACGTAACTCTCTTATGAGACCCATGTGTGACAATGTGGATCTTTTCTGCAGCCAGCTCCGGGTCCACATGCGACGTTTTCGTTTAGGACGTCTCTCCTCTTGGAGACGTGCTGCCTCAAACACCAGGGCAGCAGCAACAACAGAACTCTCATCGGAAGTGAGCATAGTTCCTAAAAAGAAAACAAACGTACAATAAATACACGTGCTTACAAAACAATGTTCTGACCATTGATCTAATAACTATATATGTTACTACTGGTATTAAATGGGGCAGTCAACCATCTCGATCTGTAAAAGGATTAATTAATTGGGCCACGCAACAGCTGTGTACCTGAGGTTCTCAGGCCTACCCTACTCAAAGGAACAATCAACCACACTCCAGCGTTTATCCCCGTTGAAGCGCAACATATGCTACGCTGTAGCGTTATACATACCTTTTGCGGTAAAAGTCTAGTAGTTAAAAGTCCAGGGAATCCAGCGAATTTAGGAGTTCTGTTCACAGCACGTGCTACAGAGAGAAATGAATAGCGCGCTCGAGAGCTCCGGTTTTATCCGCTGGGAACAATAGTCCTTTGTCGAATGAGCGCACAGTATTGTACCGCCCAATCAGCACACGGGAGGTGGAGAATTCAGCGCTCCTACGTAGCCAGCTCCTCCGCCCTTTACATCGTATACAATATCGTGCACACCTTTGTCACACCATGCGATCATGCCGCCACAGCGGGACACTAGACGACGAAAGAAAGTTTCAAACGATGTGCTACGACGTACGATTCACAGCGGGGTCCCTGATCGCAGGAGCGTGTCACACGCTGCGATATCGTACCTATATCGCTCGAACGTCACAAATCGTGCCGTCGTAGCGATCTAAATTGCACTGTGTGACGGTACCATTACGGCATGGAAAAAAACCTTTTGAGATATTCTGAAAAAAAGTAGTAGGTTGCATGGAACAAGATTTATTCTGGACAGTGGGGTCAATTAAATTGCCCAAATTGCGGGATTTTTTATATACAAAATGGGGTTGGGAAGCCATTTTGTCTCCCAAGATTTTATCAACTTTGAGTATATGCCAGTGTTTCTTCACTATTTTGCAAAGGATATTTGAATTTCCGTTATATTGAGTTATTATAGGGATGGAATCCAATAGATTTAGGGATAGAGTTAATAAGCTCCTGGCGGGGTTTAGACAGAGCTGTTCTTTTTGAAATTCCCAGCATTTCTTCACTATATCCTTTTTCCAAGAATTTATTAGTCAGTACTTCAGCCTCTATATCAAAATCTTGAGGCCTAGAGCAATTCCTGTGAATTCTCATGAACTGGCTCTTAGGAATATTCAATAGCCAGCTTGGGAGATGGCAACTGTCTAAGGGAATAAAACTATTTGTGTCCGTTGGTTTGCTAAAGGTGCGCGTTAAAATAGTACAATTCTCAATAAAAATATTAAGATCTAAAAAATGAATTTCATTGGTACTGGTGGTTGAAGTGAAATTTACAAAGAATTCATTTTTATTAATGTCGATTAAAAACTGATTAAGAGTTTCCCAGCCACCAGACCAAATAAAAGCAATGCCATCTATGAATCTTTGCCAGAGGACCAGGTTCGCGCGCAGGGAGTCCCCAGGATATATGTAGGTTTCCTCCCAATGACATTGATGGAGGATATACAGTGGGGCAAAAAAGTATTTAGTCAGTCAGCAATAGTGCAAGTTCCACCACTTAAAAAGATGAGAGGTGTCTGTAATTTACATCATAGGTAGACCTCAACTATGGGAGACAAACTGAGAAAAAAAAATCCAGAAAATCACATTGTCTGTTTTTTTAACATTTTATTTGCATATTATGGTGGAAAATAAGTATTTGGTCAGAAACAAAATTTCATCTCAATACTTTGTAATATATCCTTTGTTGGCAATGACAGAGGTCAAACGTTTTCTGTAAGTCTTCACAAGGTTGCCACACACTGTTGTTGGTATGTTGGCCCATTCCTCCATGCAGATCTCCTCTAGAGCAGTGATGTTTTTGGCTTTTCACTTGGCAACACGGACTTTCAACTCCCTCCAAAGGTTTTCTATAGGGTTGAGATCTGGAGACTGGCTAGGCCACTCCAGGACCTTGAAATGCTTCTTACGAAGCCACTCCTTCGTTGCCCTGGCGGTGTGCTTTGGATCATTGTCATGTTGAAAGACCCAGCCACGTTTCATCTTTAATGCCCTTGCTGATGGAAGGAGGTTTGCACTCAAAATCTCACGATACATGGCCCCATTCATTCTTTCATGTACCCGGATCAGTCGTCCTGGCCCCTTTGCAGAGAAACAGCCCCAAAGCATGATGTTTCCACCACCATGCTTTACAGTAGGTATGGTGTTTGATGGATGCAACTCAGTATTCTTTTTCCTCCAAACACGACAAGTTGTGTTTCTACCAAACAGTTCCAGTTTGGTTTCATCAGACCATAGGACATTCTCCCAAAACTCCTCTGGATCATCCAAATGCTCTCTAGCAAACTTCAGACGGGCCCGGACATGTACTGGCTTAAGCAGTGGGACACGTCTGGCACTGCAGGATCTGAGTCCATGGTGGCGTAGTGTGTTACTTATGGTAGGCCTTGTTACATTGGTCCCAGATCTCTGCAGTTCATTCACTAGGTCCCCCCGCGTGGTTCTGGGATTTTTGCTCACCGTTCTTGTGATCATTCTGACCCCACGGGGTGGGATTTTGCGTGGAGCCCCAGATCGAGGGAGATTATCAGTGGTCTTGTATGTCTTCCATTTTCTAATTATTGCTCCCACTGTTGATTTTTTCACTCCAAGCTGGTTGGCTATTGCAGATTCAGTCTTCCCAGCCTGGTGCAGGGCTACAATTTTGTTTCTGGTGTCCTTTGACAGCTCTTTGGTCTTCACCATAGTGGAGTTTGGAGTCAGACTGTTTGAGGGTGTGCACAGGTGTCTTTTTATACTGATAACAAGTTTAAACAGGTGCCATTACTACAGGTAATGAGTGGAGGAAAGAGGAGACTCTTAAAGAAGAAGTTACAGGTCTGTGAGAGCCTGAAATCTTGATTGTTTGTTTCTGACCAAATACTTATTTTCCACCATAATATGCAAATAAAATGTTAAAAAAACAGACAATGTGATTTTCTGGATTTTTTTTCTCAGTTTGTCTCCCATAGTTGAGGTCTACCTATGATGTAAATTACAGACGCCTCTCATCTTTTTAAGTGGTGGAACTTGCACTATTGCTGACTGACTAAATACTTTTTTGCCCCACTGTATAAGGACCGCCACTTGGGGTAAGGACCATCCCTGAGGAAGGAGACAGATGTCTCCGAAACGCATTGGTTTATGGTCCTTACCGCTATCCGTACACTCTCTCTAGTCATGCGTGCGGTCACGTTACTCACTCTGTCACGCAGGTCCTTCAGACGCGTCGCTCTCACTGCTCGCACATTGTGAGGTGCCCATCGGTATGGATCCCGCTGCACGCTGCTAGTTCCGGAGTGATACGCTGCCACCAGCCAGGGCAGCCTTCCGGTACGATTTGAAAAACTTCCTTTACCCCATCTATACCGCTGTGGATCATCGATTTCCTCATACCACGGCTTTCTCCTACGGCTTCAACATTGGGGTATGAACTGAGCTATTTTAAATCATACTGTAACAACCCTGCTGGCATCACTGCATGGCCTCCCATCCCCCACCTGCATTACACTCAAACTCACTTCTCTGGGCCATCTTGTGACTTCTCTCTGCTGCCAGCTCCATGCTGTGTGCCTCATGTCTGCTGCTTGCTCTGTGCACGATCTGTCTGTGTGCATAGGGGGCGGCGCCGGGAACTCCTGTGTCTTATTGAGACTGTGTGCACCTTGTTAAGGTGTCCCCGGCGAATCACCATGAGGCTTCCTGTATTTAAGACATTCCCACCCATTGGTGGGGGCCTGTGCAACTTTCTCCCTCAGTCCATTCTTAGCTGCTGAGGTGCCAGGCCCTGTCTCTGTTACTCTTGTGTCTGCCACCCAGTGGGGCTTAGTACCCTGGCTTGTGTCCTTGTGTAGCCACCCAGAGAGGCTTCGTACCCTGGTCTATGTCTGCCACCCAGTGGGGCGTCGTACTCCAGCTTGTGTCCGTGTTTCTGTGCCATGTCCCATTCCTGACTCTGTCTTAGTCTAGTCCTGTTCCTGTGTTTGTTTATATCCCTGTCTTGTCTTGCTTTGCTCTGTTCTGCACTCTGTATCTAGCTTTGCTCTGCTCTGCACTCTGTATCTTGCTTTGCTCTGCTTTCGGCCCTGCTCTCTGCTACCTTGCTTTGTTCCTTGCTCTGCACTCTGTGGCTTTGCTCTGCTTTCAGCTCTGCACTCTGTGTCTTGCTTTGCTCTGCTTTCGGCTCTGCTCTCTGCGACCTTGCTTTGCACTCTCTCTCTCTGCATTTTGTGACCTTGCCCTGCACTCTGTGGCTTTGCTCTCGGCTCTGCTCTCTGTAGCTTTGCTTTGCACTCTTACCTTGTTCTGCTCTCAGCTCTGCACTCTGTGGCTTTGCTCTGCGGCTCTGGTCAGCTCTCGCTCTGTGGCTCCGCTCCTTGCAGTTCTACCTGGCTCCGCTCCTTGTGGTTCTACGTCTCCTGCTCTTGCCTCCGCCTTCTGCGTTTCTGCACTTGGCTCCTCCTCCTGCTCTTGGCCCCACCTCCTGCGTTCCTGCATTTGGCTCCGCCTCCTGCATTTCTGCACTTGGCTCCACCGCCTGCTCTTGGCTCCGCCTCCTGCATTTCTGCATTTGGCTCCTCCTCCTGCTCTTGGCTCCACCTCCTGCATTTTTGTTCTTGACTCTAGCTTCTGTACTTCCGCTTTGCATCCGCTTGCGGTCTTGTCGTCTTTCTCTACCAGTTTCTCATATACCCTCCTGCCTGAACAGGTTCTTACCTGTTCTACATACCTGCCTGCATACCGGTCCCTACCGGTCCTTCCAGTGTACCAGCCTTGTCCGACGGTCCTGCTAGAGTGCCACCCGTACCTGCCTGCCTACCAGAGAGCCAGCCGTGCCCGCCTGCCAGTGTCTCTGTTGTACCCGTCCACCTGCATGTGTCCCAGCCGTGCCCGCCTGTCTGCCAGAGTGCCAGCCGTGCCTGTTTGCCTGTCTATGTTCCTTTTCCCGGTGGGATCAGCAGCCACAGCCAGACACCACCCTGGAGTGGTACCTGGTAGCTTCCTGCTGCACAAGTCTGACCTCACCATCAGAGGCTCCGGCGAACACCATGGAAGCTACATAGTTACGCCCTTTCCAGGGTAGTCTGGTCTGTGGCCCAGCGGGGCCTCACCCCCGCACGCATGCGCCAACCAGTCTGGGGGCGTACGTTACACATACGTACTGTTCATTATGGGCTCATATGCTCACTACTAACTGCTAAACTACATCTGCATCTCCATCATTAGGTCTAAGTACCAGTACTAACATTTATTGAGGTAGGGTCCTCCCAAAGGTTATCTGACTACCTACCACCTTTAAATCACCGGCTATATTCAGCGCGAATTTCTATATATGTTTATATACACTGTGGTGTGACTGGTGGTCGCGTGGTTATTGGGAGATATGTGTCACAGGGATGGATGCTCCCTGCGATGCAACCCAGAGTATTTTGTCTTTAGTGCATGTGAGCACTAAAGATGTCGTTTAGTGCACCTGGGTCCGGGTTGCGGGTAGCTATGAGAGATGGGAGGGTCTGGATACCCACATACCTCACTTCTGGGTGAGGGTTCTTACTGTACCACTTTTCCCTGCGGCAGTAGCGTAGCTACCGGGGGAAGGCGGCAGAGGGGGCCATCGCCCCGGGCCCCGCGCTCTGAGGGCGCCCACCCGGAGCTACGTTATCGCTACTGTAACTGGCTGCGCGCGCCGATGCAGTTACATTCTGCGACAGGGCAGGGGGAATCTATCTCCCTACTCCGCCGCTATAGGGCCCCTGAGCAGGCGGGGGGGGGATGGGGGATGGGCCGGTGCCAGCAGTGGGCCCCCTGCCCGTTATCGCAATGTGAGCTGTATCGGCATTTAGCATTGTGCTCCTTCTCCCATCATCCCCCACTCTGACAGCGGGCGCGATGACGTCACTGCCCTGCGCCCGCTGTCAGTAGATGAGTGGGAGCAGGGAGCGCCGCTGGAACAAGGAGGAAGAGAGGTGTGTATTTGTTCATTTATAGGATTTGCCTATTGGGGGGGTGCTGCCTTATTTACAGGATCTGTCTAATCGGGGGGTGCTGCCTTATTTACAGGATCTGTCTATTGAGGGGTGCTGCCTTATTTACAGGATCTGTCTATTGGGGGGGTGTGCTGCCTTATTTACAGGATCTGTCTATTGGGGGGTGCTGCCTTATTTATAGGATCTGTCTATTGGAGGTGCTGCCTTATTTACAGGATCTGTCTATTGGGGGTGCTGCCTTATTTACATGATCTGCCTATTGGGGTGGTTCTGACTTTTATACAGGATCTGGCTATGGGGGTGCTGCCTTTTATACAGGATCTGCCTATTGGGGGGGTGTGCTGCCTTATTTACAGGATCTGTCTTATTTAGTCTAGAAAAAAGACGACTGAGGGGCGATCTAATAACCATGTATAAGTATATAAGGGGACAATACAAATATCTCGCTGAGGATCTGTTTATACCAAGGAAGGTGACGGGCACAAGGGGGCATTCTTTGCGTCTGGAGGAGAGAAGGTTTTTCCACCAACATAGAAGAGGATTCTTTACTGTTAGGGCGGTGAGAATCTGGAATTGCTTGCCTGAGGAGGTGGTGATGGCGAACTCAGTCGAGGGGTTCAAGAGAGGCCTGGATGTCTTCCTGGAGCAGAACAATATTGTATCATACAATTATTAGGTTCTGTAGAAGGACGTAGATCTGGGGATTTATTATGATGGAATGCAGGCTGAACTGGATGGACAAATGTCTTTTTTCGGCCTTACTAACTATGTTACTATGTTAATCGTTGGGTGCTGCCTTATTTACAGGATCTGTCTATTGGGGGGTGCTGCCTTATTTACAGGATCTGTCTATTGGGGGGTGCTGCCTTATTTACAGGATCTGTCTATTGGGGGTGCTGCCTTATTTACATGATCTGCCTATTGGGGGGGGGGGTGCTGCCTTATATACAGGATCTGCCTATTGGGGGGTGTGCTGCCTTATTTACAGGATCTGTTAATTGGGGGGTGCTGCCTTATTTACAGGATCTGTCTATTGGGGGGTGCTGCCTTATTTACATGATCTGTCTATTGGGGGGGTTCTGCCTTTTATACATGATCTGGCTATGGGGGTGCTGCCTTATATACAGGATCTGCCTTTTGGGGTGTGTGCTGCCTTATATACAGGATCTGCCTATGGGGGTGCTGCTTAATACTACAGGGTCTGCCTATGGGGGTACTGTCTTATACTACAGGGGCTGCCTATGGGGTGCTGCCTTATACTACAGGGTCTGCCTATGAGGTACTGCCTTACACTACAGGGTCTGCCGATAGGGGTGCTGTCTTATACTACAGGGTCTGCCTATGGGGTGCTGCCTTGTACTATATTGAGGACTATCTGGCACATTATACTATATGGATGGGCAATCACACAGTGAAGGGGCATCATACAATGTGGGGATTACAGTGAAAGGCCATCATATAGTGTTGGAGCCATCAAACAGTTTGGAGGCTAATAAGGGGTCAGTATACTGTGGGGGTGGTACTATACAGTTAGGGGGCATTCTACTGTGTATAGGGGAGCTGTACAGGGGGGAGACTGAGGACATTATTATTAAATGTAAAGTGGGCACTTATTGTTATATGGGAACTCAATTTACTGTGACTATCAAAGGGGCACACAGGGCAATATTACTTTCTAGAAGGCAAAATGTGGGCACTAATTTCTAGGGCACTTGCACCCGGCATTACTTTAGAGGGTACAGAGAACCACACAGCAGGTGCAGTAATAGAGACACATACGGCAGCAGCGGCTCAGTATTGGGGTATCAGGTGCAGTAATAGGGGCACATACGGCAGCAGCAGCTCAGTATTGGGATATCAGGGGCAGTAATAGGGACACATATGGCAGCCGCGGCTCAGTATTGGGGTATCAGCAGGATGAGGAGTTTGTGCAGGTTGGGAATAGATGGTTATGGGGCTGGAATATGAGAAGTGAAATGTATCTTTGTTGTAATCTCTGCAGATGAGTCCTGGCTGGAAGAAGTTGTCATGTTGGTCTGGGCCAGATGGAAAAGACATGAAAAGTGAACGATTCCATCATAAAGGACATCAGCGGTAAGAGATTATCTGTAACTGTACTGTGATCTCTTACATGTTCCGTAGGACTGGTATCTTCTACTGACCATATGGCGGTAATATCCATGTTGGTCTTTATATTGAGATTATCTTCAGTAATAGTGCTGTCATCTGCTGAAGTTCTCCTCCACTATTAGGCCGCGTCACCCAGTTATAATCAAGGTAACCTGGTTATGGGCCCACTGAGAAGCTTCGCCCCCCCCTGAACCAAAACCCTAGCTACGCCTCTGCCCTGCGGGAAGTGCTTGAGTTTGAAGACCTGCAGTCATGATCATGTGACCAGTGCATGTGATGTTACCCCACCTGTGGGTGTGGTTACAGGCTACCTAAAGGAGGTGTGTTTAGCACATGGTAGTGAGTGTTTGGGAGTCTGCCAGTGTGGACAGACTTCCATGTGTCCCAGCTGGACACTAGAGAGAGACCGTGTTTAGGCTGTGGAGCCTGCGTGCTGGACATAGCACAGCCTGTGCGCCCACAGACCAGAGACAGTGGAGCTCTACTATGGACATTGAGCATTTATCTGTCTGATGTAAGACTGTTTACCATTTGTTCTTGTTTCTATGGTTTATGGAGAGAATAAACCAAACAGACTGCTTTAAGTGGAAAAACCGTGCCAAGCGAGTGTCCCCCAAGACACGTAGTATGCAAAAAGCTACAACACATATATACATATATGCTAAGTGTTTTGACCATATTTTCATTTTTATGCAGATTTTTCAACTCCACTCTGTATAAACATGTGTATTTGTGTAATGAGGGGTAGTGTGGCGTAAGGATACAACACCCTTTATCAAGGTGTGCAGAATTATTAGGCAGCTTGTCACTCTCAGGAAAAAAGTGCCCAAACACTGGTCAACACAAAAAAATCATCAGCAAAGGTAATATGTCTATTTTATTGAGTTTGATATGCTGATTCCAAAAATATGTTTAGTTTTGCTCTATTAAATAGAGTTTCTGAGATAGAAGTATTTTTGTTATTACGCTATTTCTGCATTTTCAATGTATGTGGTTTTTCCTATGTTAGCCCCATTGATTTGCTTGTCTTAATTGTGAATTTTCTTACAGGGACAACATCAGTAAATGTTTTACTGAGTTTTATGGGAAGGAGTATTGACAGTGCAGTCAACCATTGACTGCTTCTCGGAAAGTTACATGTTATGGGGAGGAGCTAACTGTAATGAGGCGGTAAGATTTGAGTCAGTCAGAAAAGGATGGTGATGGCAGCAAGGTCTGGTGTGTGAGACTGACAGGAGACAGGCCTCTACAGGGATCTGCCACAAGGAGATGGAAAGGAAGGCAGCGGACAGCCGCCATTGTGAGAGGATTTTCACTGCATTTCTGGGAAGGCAAGTCTCCTCAGAGGGAAGAAAACAGCTCAGCCACTGAGGTGTAGCTGAGTGAGGGTCTCCACAGAGAGAGAACCTGAAAGCAGCCAATATCACACTGAGAAACTGCCTGTCTGCAAATGTTCATCTGTAAGGAATAGGCTGACCTGTTTACCTCACAACTGTATATAGTTATCTACCAGATTACCTCCAGTAAAAACAGTTCTAAATACAAGCTGCCTCTGTCATCTCTGGGGAAATATCTACATATAGTCGATGGGTTCATTGCAGTTTTTTTTTAGTTTGTCACCACCATTGAACTGAACTTACTCTACTCTTTCATCTGATTTAAAGGAGAAAAATGCCCCGACAGTGTGGCAATCATCTGAACAGATTCTGCTATGTATGTGGTTATTTTACAACTAAAGGCCAATCACTCATGATTAGTGTTGAGCAATACCTTCCGATATCCAGAAGTATCGGTATCGGATTGGATCGGCCGATATCCAAAAAATATCGGATATCGCCGATTCCGATACCCGATACCAATGCAAGTCAAAGGGACACAAATATCGGAACGTAAATAAGCCCTTTCTGTCCTTTTACATCCTGTTCCGGAGGGGAAAAGAGTGGGGGCGGTGCGTGGGCGGACACTGCGCGTCTGTGTGTGCGGGCGGGATCTGTACGTGCCTGCCGGGGATCTGTACGTGCCTGCTGGGGATCTATGCAGGCCTGCCGAGGCTGTATGCGGGCCTGCCGGGGATCTGTACGTGTCTGCCGGGGCTGTATGCAGGCCTGCCTTGGCTGCATGTGGGCCTGCCGGGGCTGCATGTGGGCCTGCCAGGGCTGCATGCGGGCCTGCCGGGGCTGTATGCGGGCTGCCGGGGCTGTATGCGGGCCTGCCGGGGCTGTATGCGGCGTGCCGGGGCTCTATGCAGCCAGCTGGGGCTCTGTTGTGAATTCTGTTGTCAAGCTCCCTCCTGTGGTCGTGAATGGTACTTCAGCGAGTTCTGTTTATGGGCTCCCTCTGGTGGCTATGAGTGAAGCTGCTGCTTCTGAGGTTCCTTGCAAAGGTGAAGTGGTTTGTCCTTTGGTTGGCTGCTCTATTTAACTCCTCTCAGATCGTTCCTCCAGGCCAGCTGTCAATGTTTTTTGCATTGCTTCAGTTCGCTCCTGGATCTCTCTGGTGACCTGCCTTCTGCTGCAGAAGCTAAGTTCCTTATAGTCATTATTTGTTCATTGTTTTCTTGTCCAGCTGGTTTTCATGATTTTGTCTTGCTAGCTGGAAACTCTGGGATGCAGAGTGGCCCCTCCGCACCGTGAGTCAGTGTGGAGGTCTTTTTTGCACACTCTGCGTGGTCTTTTGTAGGTTTTTGTGCTGATCGCAAAGTTACCTTTCCTATCCTCTGTCTATTTAGTAAGTCTGGCCTCCCTTTGCTGAAACTTGTTTCATTTCTGCGTTTGTGACTTTCATCTTTACTCACAGTCAATATATGTGGGGGGCTTCCTTTACCTTTGGGGAATTTCTCTGAGGCAAGGTAGGCTTTATTTTCTATCTCTAGGGCTAGATAGTTCTTAGGCTGTGACGTGGCGCCTAGGTCTGGTCAGGAGCGCTCCACGGCTATTTGTAGTGTGTGTGATAGGATTACGGCTTGCGGTCAGCAGAGCTCCCACATCCCAGAGCTCGTCCTGTATGAGGTTTAACTATCAGGTCATTCCGGGTGCTCCTAACCACCAGGTCATAACAGGGCTCTGTGTGTGTGTGTGCAGGCATCGTCCGATGGGACTACAAGTCCCATCGGATGATGCCTGCTACACTGACAGTGATTGACACATTAGCCAAAGATGGGACAGTAGTAGTCCTTTCATCCGGCTAATATGTTGAATGAAAAAAAAACAAACATACATACTCCATACAGTACATACATATAGACATACAGTACATTAAACATAGAGTTCATACTCACCATTACTTGTCACTTTGTTCCCCGAAGCCACTGTCAACCTGTAAAAAAGATTAAAATAACAAACAACCAATATACTCCTTGTCTGCAGAAATCCACGAGTGTCCCACGACAATCTCCCGTGGAGAACGGCAGCAACAGCTGTTGCGACCGCTCTCTAGGGGCTCCAGAAACAAAATGACGGGAGGAAGGTATCCTTCCGCACTGTATTCCTCCGCCGCTGTAAAAAAATAGTCCCTAGTCTCAATTATGGCATTGCTGGGTGACAAATTTTCCCACGCAGCAATTGCCATGAAGTAAGACTTTGTCCTAAGGTAACCTCTCAGTGATGCACTGCAGGAGCCATTGTCTCCTGTCAGTGTGTCACTGAGGATCCTATAGAGCAGTGACATCATCCGATGTCACTGTTCTGTAGGGGAGATCGTCGTGGGACACTCGATATTAATTGGACTATGGCGGACAGGTAGTATACGGTTTATTATTTTACGTTTTTTGCAGGCGCTGAAGTATGGTAAGTATGGTTAAATGAAGAATATTAAAATACTTTTTTCCTAATGTGCGTGTTTTATTAACCCTTTCTTACTATTGGATTAATAATGGACAGGCGTCTTATTGACGCCTCTCTGTTATTAACCTGGCTTAATGCGTGTTTTATTAACCCTTTCTTACTATTGGATTAATAATGGACAGGCGTCTTATTGACGCCTCTCTGTTATTAACCCGGCTTAATGTCACCTTGCAATAGCAAGGTGACATTAACCCCTTATTACCCCATATCCCACCGCTACACAGGAGTGAAAAGAGCAGGGCTAAGTGCCGGAATTGGCGCATCTCACAGATGTGCCATTTCTGGGGCAGCTGCGGACTGGTATTTGTAGCTGGGGGGGGGGGGGCAATATCCATGGCCCCTCTCTAGGCTATGAATATCAGCCCGCAGCTGTCTGCATAGCCTTTCCAGCTATAAAATATCGGGGGACCCCATGTCATTTTTTTGGGGGGGTCCCCCTATTTTAATAGCCAGTAAAGGCCGCGCACATAGCTGCGGGCTGATATTCATAGCAGGCTACAAATATTGGCCCCCGGGCATCAGCTTTCCCCCTCTGGCGCAGAAAATTGCACGGGAGCCCACGCCGTTTTTTTCCGATTTTTTTCTTTTCTTAATGTACCGCTCTTTAAGGCCTCTTTCATACTTGTGTTGGTACGGATCCGTCGCTATGCGTCGGGCCAACGTACCGACGCACGTTGTGAAATTTGTGCACGACGTTGGCAGCGGAAGCAGTTTTTCAACATATCCGCTGCCCATTCTGAAATGCGGGGAGGAGGGGGCGGAGTTTCGGCCACGACGGCCAAAAAAACGTTCACTTGAACGTTTCTTTGTGCCGACGGTCTGCCAGAACATGACGGATCCGTTGCACGATGGACGCGACGTGTGGCCATCCGACGTGATTTTTCGCCAATACAAGTCTATGGGTAAGAAACGCATCATGCAAGCACATTTGCAGGATCCGTTTTTTCCGCCGGATCCTTTTTTTCTTTTAGAGTTGTGTTAGCGCCGGATTGTGCCTGATGGCCACACATTTCATCCGTTTTTTGCCGGATCCATCAAAAAAGCTGTTTCCGCCGGACGGAAAATACATACAGAGGAATGGTTTTTCTGTCCGGCGAAAAACCGCAGAGACGTATCCAGCAAAAAACGGATGAAACTGAAATGTGAAATGATGAATCCGGCCTCCGAATCCGTTTTTTCATGCATGTTTCCATTCAAATCATGCACATTTTCCGTTTATTTATTTCCAAAAACTGCATCAAAACTGCACCAAACACTGCATCATAAGGCTATGTGCACACGCTGCATCAAAAACAGCATTAAAAAAAATCAGTTTTTTAAGCAGGTTTTGATGCATTTTTTGGTGCAGCTTTTGATGCGGTTTTTGATGCAGGTTTTTGGTGCAGATTTTGGTGCAGGTTTTGATGTGAAATTATGAATCCGGCCTCCGAATTCATTTTTTCATGCATGTTTCCATTCAAATCATGCACATTTTCCATTTATGTATTTATTTATTTCCAAAAACTGCATCAAAACTGCACCAAAAGCCTGCACCAAAAACTGCATCAAAAACTGCATCACAAACAGCACCAAAAACCTGCATCAAAAACTGCACCAAAAACAGCAACAAAAACTGCATCAAAAACAGCACCAAAAACCTGCATCAAAAACAGCATCAAAAACTGCATAAAAAACAGCACCAAAAACCTACATCAAAAACAGCACGAAAAACCTGCATCAAAAACTGTACCAAAAACTGCACCAAAAACTGCTTCAAAAACAGTATCAAAAACCGCATGGCCATCAGGTGCAATTCGGCGCTAATACAACTCTATGAGAAAAAAACGGATCCGGCGGAAAAAAGCAGATCCTGCAAATGTGCTTGCAGGATGCTTTTTTTACCCATAGACTTGTATTAGCGATGGATCGCGATGGATGGCCACACGTCGCATCCATCGTGCAACGGATCCGTCGTGTTTTGGCAGACCGTCGGCACGAAAAAACGTTCAAGTGAACGTTTTTTTGGCCATCACGTCCGCCATTTTACACAGCACATGCGCGGCTGAAACTCAGCCCCCTCCTCCCCGGACTTCAGAATGGGCAGGTGATGCATTGAAAAACTGCATCCGCTGCCCACGTCGTGCACAAATTTCACAACGTGCGTCGGGACGTCAGCCCGACACACAGCGACGGACCCGTACTGACGCAAGTATGAAAGAGGCCTTAAAGAGCGGTTAATTTAAAAAAAATTTGGAAAGAAATGGAAAAAAATATCCATGACCCCTCTCTAGGCTATGAATATCAGCCCGCAGCTGTCTGCGTAGCCTTTACTGGCTATTAAAATAGGGGGACCCCAAAAAAAATGACGTGGAATGGCTATGCAGACAGCTGCGGGTTGATATTCATAGCCTAGAGAGGGGCCATGGATATTGGGCCCACTACAATTACCAGTCCGCAGCTGCCCCAGAAATGGCACGTCTGTGAGATGTGCCAATTCCGGCACTTAGCCCTGCTCTTTTCACTCCTGTGTAGCAGTGGGATATGGGGTAATATCACGTAAATAAGTAACATGCAGGCAGAGGCTGTGCATATGTACCATGCCGCTCCCGTGGGTAACTAATGTGCCAATGGGACATTAAGATACGGCAGGGTGTTTTCCGGTGGTGACTCACTTCCCATTTTAACCACCCTCCTGTGATATTTATATATGTATTTGTGTATTATCTACTTGTGACATAATAAAATATATTTTGCACTATTTTCCTTGCTCTGTTTCTACTCCTGTTTTCTTATGGATTATATGGAGCTAGTTTGCTTTTCCGGTTGTGGGTGTTTTCAGCGCTATCTAGTGCTTTAATTTACCTGCTGCAATGTTGCCTAGTTTGGTTATTACCGTATAATACCTGTCCGCCGTAGTCCAAATAATAACTAGTGTCCCACGACAATCTCCCCTATAGAACAGTGACATCGGGTGATGTCACTGCTCTATAGGACCCTCATTGACACACTGACAGGAGACAATGGCTCTTGCAGTGCATCACTGAGGTTACTAAAGTTCAAAGTGTCACTTTATGGCAATTGCTGCGTGTGAAAATTTGTCACCCAGCAATGCCATAAGTGAGACTAGGGACTATTTTCTTACAGCGGCGGAGGAATACAGTGCGGAAGGATACCTTCCTCCCATCATTGTGTTCCTGGAGCCCCTGGAGAGTGGTCGCATCAGCTGTTGCTGCCGTTCCCCACGGGAGACCGTCGTGGGACACTCATGGATTTCTGCGGACAGGGAGTATATTGGTTGTTTGTTATTTTAATTTTTTTTACAGGTTGACACTAGCTTCGGGGAACTGTTGTGAATTCAGCTTTTTGGCTCCCTCCGGTGGTTGTAGAGGGTAATGCAGTTGTGCCTGGACTGCAGGAGTGGACAGGTGTATCTACTAATTGCAAAACTGACTGGGGTATATAGCTTTGCAGGATCCTTTAGTTAGTGCCAGTTGTCCATTGTTCTGGAAGGATTCACTTCCCTGCTGGTCTCTCCAGTTTGCTGTGCTTTTCTACAAAGATAGGTCCTGGTTTGGTTTTTGCTGTCCACCTGCAGTGGACTTTATAGTTCTGTGCATTTTCATGTTTTTGTTTTGTCCAGCTTAGTCTGTGAAGGATTTTTTGCAGCCTTGATATTTCTCTGGATATGCAGATATACCCCCCATGTCTTTAGTCAGATGTGGTGATCCGTATTTTCTGCGGTGGATATTTTCTAGTGTTTTTATACTGACCGCATAGTACTCTGTTCTATTCTTTCTTTTTAGCTAGTATGGCCTCCTATACTAAAATCTGATTTCATATCTGCGTATGTTATTTCCCTCTCCTCTCACAGTCAATATTTGTGGGGGGCTATCTATCCTTTGGGGATTTTCTCTGAGGCAAGATATGTTTCCTGTTTCTGTCTTTAGGGGTAGTTAGATCTTAGGCTGTGCCGAGGGGTCTAGGGAGTGTTAGGTACCCCCCACGGCTACTTTTAGTTGCGCTGCTAGGTTCAGGGTTTGTGGTCAGTACAGGGACCACCTTCTCCAGAGTCCGTCTCATGCTGCTCCTAGGCCACCAGATCATAACAGTACAACTGGCCAACAATGAGTTAATTGCATCTCAGAAGAAGGGCGGGAACCTTTTGAGCCATTTTTTTTCCTTAGCCTGTTTGGTATTTTCCTCCCTCTTTACCTCTGGGTGGCTACGGGGTCTAGTATTAACATGAATGTTCAGGAGTTAGTTTCTCGGGTGGATCAGCTTGCTGCTAGGGTACAGGGTATTTCAGATTTCATTGTTCAAACTCCTGCCTTAGAACCTAAGATTCCCACTCCTGATTTATTCTTTGGTGACAGATCCAAATTTTTGAGTTTCAAAAATAACTGTAAACTGTTTTTTGCATTAAGACCCCGGTCTTCTGGTGATCCAATTCAGCAGGTTAAAATCATCATATCTCTGCTGCGTGGTGACCCACAGGATTGGGCATTTTCCCTGGAATCTGGCAATCCTGCTTTGCTTAATGTTGATTCGTTCTTTCAGGCATTGGGGTTGTTGTATGATGAGCCTAATTCTGTGGATCAGGCTGAAAAAATCTTGTCAGCCCTGTGTCAAGGTCAAGAAGCGGCAGAATTGTATTGCCAGAAATTTAGAAAATGGTCTGTACTGACTAAATTGAATGAGGATGCCTTGGTGGCAATTTTCAGAAAGGGTCTTTCTGAATCCGTTAAAGATGTTATGGTGGGGTTCCCCACGCCTGCTGGTCTGAGTGATTCTATGTCTCTGGCCATTCAGATTGATCGGCGCTTGCGCGAGCGCAGAGTTGTGCACACTGTGGCGTTGCCCTCTGAGCGGAGCCCTGAGCCTATGCAGTGTGATAGGATTTTGTCTAGAGCTGAACGTCAAACATTCAGGCGTCATAATAGGTTGTGTTTTTACTGCGGCGATTCTGCTCATGTTATTTCTGATTGCCCTAAGCGTACTAAGAGAATCGCTAGTTCTGTTGCCATCAGTACTATACAACCTAAATTTCTGTTATCCGTGACCTTGATCTGCTCATTATCATCATTTTCTGTCATGGCATTTGTGGATTCAGGCGCCGCTCTGAACTTAATGGACTTAGAATTTGCCAGACGTTGTGGTTTTCCCTTGCAGCTTTTGCAGAACCCTATTCCTTTGAGGGGCATTGATGCTACACCGTTGGCTAAAAATAAACCTCAGTTTTGCACACAGCTGACCATGCGCATGGCGCCAGCCCATCAGGAAGATTGTCGTTTTCTGGTGTTGCATAATTTGCATGATGATATTGTGCTGGGTTTTCCATGGTTGCAGCTACATAATCCGGTGTTAGATTGGAAATCCATGTCTGTGACTAGTTGGGGTTGTCAGGGGGTTCATGATCAGGTTCCTTTGATGTCAATTTCCTCTTCCCCCTCTTCTGAAGTTCCTGAGTTTTTGTCAGACTTCCAGGATGTATTCGATGAGCCCAAATCCAGTTCCCTTCCACCGCATAGGGACTGTGATTGTGCTATTGACTTGATTCCAGGTTGTAAGTTCCCTAAGGGCCGACTTTTCAACCTGTCTGTGCCTGAACATACCGCCATGCGGAGCTATATTAAGGAGTCTTTGGAGGAAGGGCATATTCGGCCATCTTCTTCACCGTTGGGAGCGGGGTTCTTTTTTGTTGCCAAGAAGGATGGCTCCTTGAGACCCTGTATTGATTATCGCCTCTTGAATAAGATCACGGTTAAATTTCAATACCCCTTGCCTTTGCTTACTGATTTGTTTGCTAGGATTAAGGGGTCTAGCTGGTTTACTAAGATTGACCTTCGAGGGGCATATAATCTTATTCGTATCAAGCAGGGTGACGAATGGAAAACTGCATTTAATACGCCCGAAGGCCATTTTGAATACCTTGTGATGCCATTCGGACTCTCTAATGCCCCATCTGTGTTCCAATCCTTCATGCATGATATCTTTCGGAGTTATCTTGATAAATTCATGGTTGTATATTTGGATGATATTTTGATTTTTTCCAATGATTGGGAGTTTTATGTGAAACAGGTCAGGATGGTATTTAAGATCCTCCGTAATAATGCTCTGTTTGTGAAGGGGTCAAAGTGCCTCTTTGGAGTGCAGAAGGTTTCTTTTTTGGGTTTCATTTTTTCTCCCTCATTTATAGAAATGGATCCGGTTAAGGTTCAGGCCATTCATGATTGGATTCAGCCCACATCTGTGAAGAGCCTTCAGAAATTCTTGGGCTTCGCTAATTATTATCGTTGTTTCATTGCCAACTTCTCCAGTGTGGTTAAACCTCTAACCGATTTGACCAAGAAAGGCGCTGATGTGACAAATTGGTCCTCCGCAGCTGTTTCTGCCTTTCAGGAGCTTAAACGCTGATTTACTTCTGCCCCTGTGTTGCGTCAGGCAGATGTTTCTCTTCCATTTCAGGTTCAGGTTGACGCGTCAGATTGGGGCAGGAGCCGTTTTGTCTCAGAGGAATTCTGATGGTTCCTTGATGAAACCGTGTGCCTTCTTTTCTCGGAAGTTTTCGCCTGCGGAACGCAATTATGATGTCGGCAATCGGGAGTTGTTGGCTATGAAGTGGGCATTTGAGGAGTGGCGACATTGGCTTGAGGGGGCCAAGCACCGTATTTTGGTCCTGACCGATCATAAGAATCTGATTTACCTCGAGTCTGCCAAACGGCTGAATCCTAGACAGGCTCGATGGTCCCTGTTTTTCTCCCGTTTTGATTTTGTGGTCTCGTACATTCCTGGTACTAAGAATGTTAAGGTGGATGCCCTCTCTAGGAGTTTTTTCCTGATTCCCCTGGGGTTCTTGAGCCGGTCGGCATTTTGAAGGAAGGGGTGATTCTTTCTGCCATCTCCCCTAATGTGCGACGGGTTCTTCAGGAATTTCAGGCTGATAAGTCTGACCGCTGTCCTGTGGGGAAACTGTTTGTTCCTGATAGATGGACTAGTAAAGTGATTTCTGAGGTTCATTGTTCTGTGTTGGCTGGCCATCCTGGGATTTTTGGTACCAGAGATTTGGTTAGTAGGTCCTTTTGGTGGCCTTCTTTGTCACAGGATGTGCGTTCTTTTGTGCAATCCTGTGGGATTTGTGCACGGGCTAAGCCTTGCTGTTCCCGCACTAGTGGGTTGCTTTTGCCATTGCCGGTCCCTGAGAGACCTTGGACGCATATTTCTATGGATTTTATTTCCGATCTTCCTGTTTCCCAAAGAATGTCGGTTATCTGGGTTGTCTGTGACCGATTTTCTAAGATGGTTCATTTGGTACCTTTGCCTAAATTGCCTTCTTCTTCTGATTTGGTTCCGTTGTTTTTTCAGCATGTGGTGTGTTTGCATGGTATTCCGGAGAATATTGTGTCCGACAGAGGTTCCCAGGTTTTGGCGGGCCTTTTGTGCCAAGCTGGGCATTGATTTGTCTTTTTCCTCTGCATTTCATCCTCAGACAAATGGCCAGACTGAGCGAACTAATCAGACCTTGGAGACCTATTTGAGATGCTTTGCTGATCAGGATGATTGGGTGGCTTTTTTGCCATTGGCCGAGTTTGCCCTTAATAATCGGGCTAGTTTGGCTACTTTGGTTTCGCCTTTTTTTTGTAATTTTGGTTTTCATCCTCGTTTTTCTTCTGGGCAGGTTGAGCCTTCTGACCTTCCTGGTGTGGATTCTGTGGTCGACAGGTTGCAGCAGATTTGGGCTTATGTGGTGGACAATTTGGTGCTGTCTCAGGAGGAGGCTCAGCGTTTTGCTAACCGTCATCGGTGTGTTGGTTCCCGGCTTCGGGTTGGTGATCTGGTTTGGTTATCTTCCCGTCATGTTCCTATGAAGGTTTCTTCCCCTTAGTTTAAGCCTCAATTTATTGGTCCTTATAGGATTTCTGAGATTATTAATCCGGTGTCCTTTCGCCCGGGCGCTTACGGCCTCTTTTGCTATTCATAATGTCTTCCATAGATCTTTGTTGCGGAAATATGTGGAGCCCGTTGTTCCCTCTGTTGATCCTCCGGCCCCTGTATTGGTCGATGGGGAGTTGGAATATGTTGTTGAGAAGATTTTGGATTCCCATTTTTCGAGGCGGAAGCTTCAGTAGCTTGTCAAATGGAAGGGTTGTGGCCAGGAGGATAATTCTTGGGTTTCTGCCTCTGATGTCCATGCCGTTGATTTGGTTCGTGCCTTTCATCGGGCTCATCCTGATCGGCCTGGGGGCTCTGGTGAGGGTTCGGTGACCCCTCCTCAAGGGGGGGGTACTGTTGTGAATTCAGCTTTTTGGCTCCCTCCGGTGGTTGTAGATGGTAATGCAGTTGTGCCTGGACTACAGGAGTGGACAGGTGTATCTACTAATTGCAAAACTGACTGGGGTATATAGCTTTGCAGGATCCTTTAGTCAGTGCCAGTTGTCCATTGTTCTGGAAGGATTCACTTCCCTGCTGGTCTCTCCGGTTTGCTGTGCTTTTCTACAAAGATAGGTCCTGGTTTGGTTTTTGCTGTCCACCTGCAGTGGACTTTATAGTTCTGTGCATTTTCATGTTTTTGTTTTGTCCAGCTTAGTCTGTGAAGGATTTTTTGCAGCCTAGATATTTCTCTGGAGATGCAGATATACCCCCCATGTCTTTAGTCAGATGTGGTGATCCGTATTTTCTGCGGTGGATATTTTCTAGTGTTTTTATACTGACCGCATAATACTCTGTTCTATTCTTTCTTTTTAGCTAGTATGGCTTCCTATGCTAAAATCTGATTTCATATCTGCGTATGTTATTTCCCTCTCCTCTCACAGTCAATATTTGTGGGGGGCTATCTATCCTTTGGGGATTTTCTCTGAGGCAAGATATGTTTCCTGTTTCTGTCTTTAGGGGTAGTTAGATCTTAGGCTGTGCCGAGGGGTCTAGGGAGTGTTAGGTACCCCCCACGGCTACTTCTAGTTGCGCTGCTAGGTTCAGGGTTTGCGGTCAGTACAGGGACAACCTTCTCCAGAGTCCGTCTCATGCTGCTCCTAGGCCACCAGATCATAACAGGGAACAAAGTGACAAGTAATGGTGAGTATGAACTCTATGTTTAATGTACTGTATGTCTATAAGTAAGTACTGTATGGAGTATGTATGGAGTATGTATGGAGTATGTATGTGTTTTTTTTTTCATGCAACACATTAGCTGGATGATGGGTCTACTACTGTCCCATCATTGTCAGTGTAGCAGGCATCGTCCGATGGGACTTGAAGACACAAAAAAACACAGTGAGGTCAAAAATACTCTGTTGTAAAAAAAATCACAGTAATAAGCAAGTGCATGTCAAAAAGATGGAAAAAACAAGGTATTTAGTTGATACTTTTTTTGCAAAAAAATGTATACTAAGCTGCTCCACCAATCGTCAAGGTATACCCTTATAGAGCAGTCCTATCTAATGTATATAATCCCTATCTGATGTATTCGTTCAGAGAAGGAATATCCATGTGGACATGCAGGATGGACCAGCTTAAATGCAAATGACCCACAGAGGAGTGATGGACTCCCCAGTCTTGTAGAAACAAGAGAACAATTATAGAACCAAAAACACATGAGCTACTTGCACATTGAACAAGTCTGTAGGAACCTGTTCACATCACCAAAAAACTTGAAGACACAAAAAATGCATCAAAAACTGCACCCAAAACTGCATCAAAAACAGCACCAAAATCCTGCATCTAAAACTGCACCCAAAACTGCATCAAAAACAGCACCAAAACGTGCATCAAAAACTGCATCAAAAACTGCATGAACACTTGCACCAAAAACTGCATCAAAAACAGCACCAAAAACCCGCATCAAAAACTGCACCAAAAAGGATCAAAAACAGCATCAAAAACTGCATCAAAAACCGCATAAAAAAACGGCATCACAAGCAGCACCAAAAACCTGCATCAAAAACTGCACCAAAAACTGCATCAAAAACAGCACCAAAAACCTGGATCAAAAACTACATCAAAAACAGCACCAAAAACCTGCATCAAAACAGCACCAAAAACTGCATCAAAAACAGCATTAGGCTATGTTCACACATTGCGGTTTTTACCGCGGAACCGCGGCGATTTTGCAGATGCGGGTCCGCAGCAGTTTCCATAGCGTTTACAGTAACATGTAAACCCTATGGAAACCGCAAACTGCTGTGCACATGCTGCGTGCTGCGGGAAAAACCGCGTGGGAATGCAGCGGTTTACAACCCGCAGCATGTCATTTCTTTGTGCAGAATCGCAGCGATTGTGCACCCATAGAAATGCATTGATCCCCTTACTTCCTGCATGGGGCTGTGCCCAACATGCGGGAAGTAAGCGGGTAATGTGCGGGTGGTACCCAGGGTTGAGGAAAGGAGACTCTCCTCCAGGCCCCGGGAACCATCTTTGTGTAAAAAAAAAAGAATTAAAATAAAAAATCATGAGATACTCACCTCTGAAGTCTCAGCGCTGCACGCGGCCGTCCGGTCTCAGGTTTGCTATGCGACCAGGACCTGCGGTGACGTCGCGGTCACATGACCGTGACGTCACAAAGGTCCTTCTCGCACAGCATCTTTGGAACTGGACCGCCGCCTGCAGCGCCGAGGAGATCGGGATGTCAGAGGGTGAGTATACCATTATTTTTAACATTACTATTGATGCTGCATATTGCTGCATATGCAGCATCAATAGTAGGGGTAAAATCCCACAGCGGAACCTGCAGGACAAACCGCGATAAATCTGCAGGGATAACCGCAGCAGGTTTGCCCTGCAGATTTATCAAATCCGCTGCGGGAGAACCCGCAGGGACAGGACGCTATGTGTGAACATAGCCTTAAAAAACAGCACCAAAAACCTGCATCAAAAACTGCACCAAAAACTGCATCAAAAACAGCACTAAAAACTGCTTCAAAAACAGCACCAAAAACCTGCATCAAAAACTGCACAAAAAACTGCATCAAAAACCACATGGCTATCAGGTGCAATCTGGTGCTAATACACCTCTATGAGAAAAAAACGGATCCGGCGGAAAAAAGCGGATCCTGCAAATGTGCTTGCAGGATGCATTTTTTACCCATAGACTTGTATTAGCAACGGATCGCGATGGATGGCCACACGTCGCGTCCATCATTCAATGGATCCGTCGTGTTTTGGCGGACCATCGGCACGAAAAAACGTTCAAGTGAACGTTTTTTTGGCCGTCACGTCCGTCATTTTCTACAGCGCATGCATGGCCAAAACTCCGCTCCCTCCTCCCCGGACTTCAGAATGGGCAGGTGATGCATTGAAAAACTGCATCCGCTGCCCACGTCGTGCACAAATTTCACAACATGCGTCGGCCCGACGCATATCGACGGACCCGTACCGACGCAAGTATGAAAGAGGCCTTAAAGAGCGGTTAATTAAAAAAAAATTGGAAAAAAATGGCGTGGGCTCCCACGCAATTTTCTGCGCCAGAGGGGGAAAGCTGACGGCCGGGGGCCGATATTTGTAGCCTGCTATGAATGTCAGCCCGCAGCTGTCTGTGTAGCCTTTACTGGCTATTAAAATAGGGGGAACCCTCCCAAAAAAAATGATGTGGAAAGGCTATGCAGACAGCGGGCTGATATTCATAGCCTAGAGAGGGGCCATGGATATTGGCCCCCCCGGCTACAAATACCAGTCTGCAGCTGCCCCAGAAATGGCGCATCTGTGAGATGCGCCAATTCCGACACTTAGCCCCGCTCTTCCCACTCCTGTGTAGTGGTGGGATATTGGGTAATAAGGGGTTACTGTCACCTTGCTGTTGTAAGGTGACATTAAGTCGGGTTAATAACGGAGAGGCGTCAATAAGACGCCTATCCATTATTAATCCAATAGTAAGAAAGGGTTAATAAAACACGCACACATTAGGAAAAAAGTATTTTAATAATCTTCATTTAACCATACTTACCATACTTCAGCGCCTGCAAAAAAACGTAAAATAAACCGTATACTACCTGTCTGCCATAGTCCAATTAATAACGAGGGTCCCAAGACGATCTCCCCTATAGAACAGTGATATCAAGTGATGTCACTGCTCTATAGGACCCTCAGTGACACACTGACAGGAGACAATGGCTCCTGCAGTGCATCACTGAGGTTACTAAAGTTCAAAGTGTCACTTTATGGCAATTGCTGTGTGGGATAATTTCTCACCCAGCAATGCCATAAGTGAGACTAGGGATTATTTTCTTACAGCGGTAGAGGAATACAGTGCGGAAGGATACCTTCCTCCCATCATTGTGTTCCTGGAGCCCCTGGAGAGCGGTCGCATCAGCTGTTGCTGCCGTTCTCCACGGGAGAGCGTCATGGGACACTCGTGGATTTCTGCGGACAGGGAGTATATTGGTTGTTTGCTATTTTAATTTTTTTTACAGGTTGACACTAGGGTTGAGCGAAACGGATCGTTCATTTTCATAAGTCGCCGACTTTTGGCAAAGTCGGGTTTCATGAAACCCGACCCGATCCCTCTGTGGGGTCGGCCATGCGGTACGCGACTTTCGCGCCAAAGTCGCATTTCAATGACGCAAAAAGCGCAATTTCTCAGCCAATGAAGGTGGACGCAGAGTGTGGGCAGCGTGATGACATAGGTCTCAGTCCCCACCATCTTAGAGAAGGGCATTGCAGTGATTGGCTTGCTTTCTGCGGCATCACAGAGGCTATAAAGGGGCGTGCACGCCGACCGCCATCTTACTGCTGCTGATCTGAGTATAGGGAGAGGTTGCTGCCGCTTCGTCAGAAGCAGGGATAGCGTTAGGCAGGGTACATTAACCCCCAAACCGTTTGTGCTGTAGCAATTTCCACTGTCCAACACCACCTTTTGTTTGCAGGGACAGTAGAGGCTAAATTTTTTTTTCCTCAGCGCTGTAGCTCATTGGGCTGCCCTAGAAGGCTCCCTGATAGCTGCATTGCTGTTTGTACGCCGCTGTGCAAACCAACTGCTTTTTTCAAAGCACAAATCCTGTTGCTCCTTCCTTTCTGCACAGCTATCTTGTTTGTTTGTCCACACTTTTGACTTTTTTGTGCAGCAGTCCACTCCTTGTTATTGCTGCCTGCCATACTTTGCTGAGATTACTGCAGGGAGATAGTAATTATAGGACAGTCCCTTTTTTTTTTTTTCGTTCTATCTCTTCAAGCCACTTTCTGCCACAGAAAATATACTCTAATACAGGGGCCCAGATTTATTCACTACTCTCCCTGAAGAGAGAAAAAAAAGGGTGCAGATTAAAATTGGCAAATCTGCATCAGTGGCAGTCCTGTGTGTGGCATCTGTGTCTCATTTTCTGGCACAGAAAATATACAGTCTAACAGTGGGCCTGATTTCTTGCCAATTCTCACATAAATAAAAAAAAAATTAGTGGGAGATTAAGATTGGCATTTCTGCTTCGGTGCCAGTGCTGTGTGTGGCATCTGTCTCTAATTTTGTGCCAAAGAAACCCTAGTGTGTAATACTGGGCCAGATTTTTTTAAAATTCTCCCTGAAAAAAAAAATAGTGGGAGATTAAGATTGGCATTTCTGCTTCGGTGCCAGTCCTGTGTGTGCCACCTGTCTCTAATTTTGTGCTACATTAAACCTAGTGTGTAACACTGGGCCAGATTTCTTTTAAATTCTCCCTGAAAAAAAATAGTGGGAGATTAAGATTGGCATTTCTGCTTCGGTGCCAGTCCTGTGTGTGCCACCTGTCTCAAATTTTGTGCCACAGAAAACCTAGTGTGTAACACTGGGCCAGATTTCTTTTAAATTCTCCCTGGAAAAAAAACAAATAGTAGGAGATTAAGATTGGCAATTCTGCCTCAGTGCCAGTATTCTCCCAGAAAAAATAAAAAGGGGGAGATTTTAATTGTTAGTGTCTGCATCAGCGTCAGTCCTGTTAGTGGCATATCTGTCTGCCACTGAAGCGGTGTACTGTTATACATTGGGCCTGATTTTCCCTGCAGTCTCACCCACCTATAAAGGGATATATAAATCCAACAGAAGTTTGAGTTCACCTTGTAACTGGTTTTACAGTAACAAATACCGTTAGTTTGGTTACGTTTTTCAAACAATGAGGAAGTCTGGTGGAAGAGGTTGTGGCCGTGGGCGGTCATTGCCAGCTGGTAATGATGGTAGTGGTGGTGGAGCATCAGGTGGTCGTGGGAAAAGCAATATAGCACCTAAGTCTCGAGTTGTTGAGCCAGGTTCGTTGTCTGGCTACACAAGGCCTCGAACGCTCCCTTTTCTGGGAGTAGGAAAACCGCTTTTACAGCCGGAGCAGCAAGAACAAGTTTTGGCTTTCCTTGCTGACTCAGCCTCTAGCTCTTTCGCCTCCTCTTCTGAAACTGCTAAATGTAAAAGCAGTGAGTCGTTAGTGGATGTTCACGGTCAGGGACAAGTCGCTTCCTTGTCTTCTTCACCAAGAACAACAGAGAAGGATGCGTCAGGCGACACAACGGGTTACTCCATGGAGCTCTTTACACATACCGTTCCTGGGTTAGAAAGTGAAACATTTAACAGGCCATGCCCATTACAAGTTGAATCGGACATGGAGTGCACAGATGCACAGCCACAGCCAGATTACTATGCTGTTCCTTTGACTCAGAGCAGAACATTGCCCTCGCAGTGTACTGATCCAGAATCAGACCCTGATGAGACTATGGTGCCCCGTCACGAACGCTATACCACCGGCTTACATGGTGACACAGACGAAGTTGCACACGAGATAGAAGAGGAGGTCATAGATGACCCAGTTGTTGACCCCGATTGGCAGCCATTGGGGGAACAGGGTGCACAGGGCAGTAGCTCTGAAGCGGAGGAGGAGGAGCCGCAGCAGGCATCAACATCACAACAGGTTCCAACTGCCGGGCCCGTATCTGGCCAAAAACGCATGGCAAAACCAAAACCAGTTGTAGGACAGCGTGGACATCCGGTTAAAGAAGCTCAGTCTGGGATGCCTGAAAAGGTATCCGATAGTAGAAAGAGTGCAGTCTGGCATTTTTTTTAAACAACATCCAAATGATCAGCACAAAGTCATCTGTCAAAAATGTTCAACTACCTTAAGCAGAGGTCAGAATCTTAAAAGTCTAAATACAAGTTGCATGCGTAGACATTTAAAAATTAGTTATGAGGGGGCACCACGGTCAGTGGGATACCACCAGGACCTACACAATGGTGAACATGCTCAAAGAAAACAGACTAGGTCCTATATATGGGGATCACCACAATACAAATTTGGCATAAATGTGAACACAGCTTTATTGAAAAACACAAAAAGTGACAAAAACACAATTAAAAACATTTAAAAAGCATGATTATGCTATACACAACCGTCCCTAATAAGACAGTAACCCACATCGGACTTACATATAGTATACTCTAACAAAGACCAACCTGTATCTTGAGCAACCTTATTGGATATGCTCACCCTCTCGTGGTGCCGACACAGGCACCAGTTTGAGGGAGTAGAACGATACATACTGCGTCTCAAAACTATAGTAGGTTGGGGTATCATGACCTTCTGGTATACAGCTCCTGTATTATGTACTACACTTTGTATTACATCTGCACCACATACATACATGGGGATGCTTTTAGTAATAGTTGTGAGGTCGGGGTTGGTGTAGTCTTGGTGTCAGCAGATTGGTGCATTGTGTGTCCCACCTGTATATTTTGCGTCCTACCCCTTTACTCTTGTTCATGTTTTGCGGCGCACTTTACACCGCATTGGTATCATCATCAACACGTATAGCGCATGTATGACACTGTCTGACCACCAGATGGTGTCTCAGCATCCCAGGTAATTTAGTCTGGTGTATCTATCACTCTGTGGTTCTGGAGCATGCGCAGAGGGGTCAGAGTGAAGTATCTTTGTGCCCTCATATGACAATATGAAAGCGGCGATATAGTCATATGTGTGTGGAGACATTAGTGCTCACACACCCCACAAGTGTTGGCAGCGCAGCCTATTCGGTGGCTTAACAACACATTTTGGGCGCACTACAGGAAGCATCCACTGGATGGCGTCCCGGTTGCCTAGGCAACTGAGGTTGGTGCACCTATCACTGTGCGGCGCAGGGGCATGCGCAGGGCGATCGGAGTGGTGCTTCTGATCGTCCCCACACTGATCACACAAGCAGCGATATTTCTGTACAGGTGGGGACATGTCGGCGCTCATATACCCTGGTGTCATTGGCAGCATATCAGCGCTGGCCAAGCAGTGGAGTATTGACTTTTTGCAGGCGCTATATAGGAAGCGCTCTGGTCTCCCGGGCAACTTGATTGACACACCAATGATTTTCAGACGCCGGAGCATGCGCAGTTGGAGGGGGGATGGGCCCAACATGTTGTGGCTTGGTACTCTCCATGCGGCCGAAAGCAGCAACACAGCTGATTGTGGTAACGTCATTTGTTTATTTGTATATTTAAGTGGCAAACAATTAGTCCTTAGATTACCCCTGACGAAGCCACCCTGTGTGGTGGCGACACGCATTGGGTCTTTTAGTAGCCCACAGTAGGACTCTCACGAGAGGTTTAACAGGCTGAGGCAGGATATGCCTTTAGGTATTATACATGGGTAACCTCCGTCTTACAGGTGGCCTTTAAATGCTTCTTGTGCCACTCTCTCAGCACTTTTATGGCGGATTGTGGGTCGCATATCACAAGTGACTGCTCCGCTTGCTAACAGTCCCTGCTACCTTGTAGTTTATCTGTCCATATGCACAGCTGTTTTTCATTGTTAGGCAGGTTTGTGCAGTGTGGTCCTTTATTGTGGACCTAGGGCGCAGGGATTTATGTGTGAATGTTAGCTTTACAATGTGCTATTGTTGTATTCATACACATTTTGTATTTGTTGTTATTACTGTGTACAACTATTTATTATCCAGGGGAGTGCCAAAGTATTATGGCCTATTTATATTATAATATGGCCAGGTTGGTCTTTGTTAGAATTTCCCTGTGGTTCATGCGTGGCGTGACCTAACATCCTGAGATATGGGACCTTTGTATCTTCTGATGGAAGCAGGAAATACGTGATTCGTGATTTCATTTCTTGTAACATAGCACGTTACTTAATACGCCACATGTCCCTGCTCCCTCATTTACATTGGTCTCACGTCCAGGAAATTGAAAAAAAGAACTTGCGAACACAGACACTTTATTTTTGCCGCAAGGGAGGTAATTGACGTGTCGGAGCTCAGGACTCTACCAATGCATTTTAAGGCCTACTACAGGTTTGATTCCAGTGGCTTGAGGGTAAGGAGGATTGATCGAATCCATGGTGGTGTCAGGGGTGGCAACCTAAAGCAGATTTTAGCTCAACGCGAATGGAGGTTGATTGTCACCCTTGACACCATGTCCTCTAAAGCACTTGATGAAAAACTTAGTTTCACTCCCTTCTTGTGATCTGGTCCCCCTGTCACCCCCTCTTGTCCTATTTGGTGCTTTCCACTAGTAAGTGCCCTCTATTCCTGATGTTCTCTTTTGGGGTACCCTGTTCTTTGATTTTTAACTTTTTTTTTGTCTTTTTATAGTTGTTCCATTGTGTTGATTATAAGTGTACCCGTATTATGACTCTATCCTGGAACAATTATATGTACCTGAGTTGTCTTCTACCCTTTGCTGTCTGTTCAATCGAAGAATGGGGCACCTCACTGTCTGCCATAGGAAAAATCATATATTTGAGGACTGGTGATACCTTCTGCTGCGGTTTTCTTTCTGGATATGCATTCCAGAGTTATGTTAATTATATATGTGAAATATATATGTATGTTGTTATAATGTGGGGTAATTTTCATTACATTATATTTTGGTATTCACAGCACTGTTTTGTTCCATGTATATTGGCATATTCTCTTGGCACTTTAGCCACTTCTTATTGGCTATAGCATTGGCCCTTCTATTTTGCATCCACTCATAATATAATTTTATTTTTTTTTTTAACGTCCACTCAATAACCTGAATTTGGATGTCTGTTGCTGGAACTTTTTTGTTTGATTACCACAGCTGCTTTTTCCGAGCACCATCCTGGAGTCCACACCCATTCATCTAATGGTGAGCTGAGCAACTTTTTTTTCCTATATTGATATAATATAATTGTCTTGTCCATCTATTGGGTTGCACCAGTCTTATTCAATTATTCATCCTTATTTACACAATCCTTTATTTTTATCTCTTAAGCACTACACTTTAACCCACATTGGGTTTGTTTATGTATACTCACTTTCATATGGTGTTTACATCTTATTCATTCCTAGGCAGTTTTTTATTTAACTTTTTCTTTTTCCCCTGTGTAACATTTTGTTTTAACTATATTGTCTTACCTTTTTCCTTTAATACCGCCATGTCTGTAAAACTGCAGCAAGAAGCCTCACTACAGTTCTTCTTTGTTTGATGGCTTGTGACTATCCATCATCCTTTTGATTACATTCAGGAGGTTTTCAATAGGGTTCAGGTCTAGAGACCTGGCTGCCTATGACAGGGTTTTGATGTAGTGGACTCTTAATTTTTGCCAGAGCTGTATATATTAATTTATTGTGGTTTGTTGCTATTCCTTTTTTCCAAAGTTTTTGATGTCATCTGGTGGTATGGAAAAGTCGAGTTTAATCCAGGCCAAGGTTCCTACAGCCAACAATTCCTTGTCTCCAGCATGATGACTACTCTCCATCTACTTGTAACGACTGTTATGCTGGTCGCTGCTCGAGAACAGAATATGGCTCTGGTATGAATGACTCAGGGCACAATATGATATTAAACCAACTTTTCTTTATAACTTATGCAAAAAATGACAGAATTTTCTCTCCCATCACAATATGGGCCACAACAGCCACAACTCACAGAATACAAGTTATGCAGCCTGAGAGACCCCAAGTGCCAACTTCACAGACAGGAATCAGTCTACCCCACAACTATACCACTCCCTCCCTTATGTGTAGCGGGCCTACACGGGGTTATACTGTGCCTGTGACATGTGGTCCTCTCAGGAATACAATCTTACACCCGTCTCCCGCCTAATTTACAATAGATCAGGGGTACCCGGTTTTTCCCAACATATATACATATCACAGTATATACTCAATGTATACGCAGTGCACTGTCTTATTGTTGAGTGCTCAGAGTGTACTCTTTCACAATATATGCTTCAACGGTAAATAACTGAATTTGTTATACAGATGTCCAGCAGCTGATTAAATAGGTATTTGAGCCAATAAATCTTCTGATGCAGATCCAGATAAAGTTCACAAATAATTCCACGAATATCCCACAGCCAGAATCGTGAAGCGCAGGAATCCACACAGTGTCTATTAGTTATCAGGCAATTTTTAATGCAAGACTGTCCTTAATTAGGCTGTGATTCTTATCTAGCTATCCCTAGCTAACTACACAGTCGGGGATCGGTCACACTTCTCTGTTTACTCACAAGAATAGCTTTCTTGAAGTCACACAGTCCCAAAACAGGAATGCCTCAAGATCTGGATTCCCCACTCTCTATCACCGCGCTGCTTCTTCTCAAACGCCCAGAAACTCTCTCTGATGTAACTGTCCTGTTTCCAGAATCTTCTTGTCTTTAACTCATGGGTGACCTCCGGTGGCTGAACAAAATTACTGCAACAACATTGTAATTATCCTGTCTATTACTCTAGGGTGACCTCCGGTCGCTGAACACAGTTACTGTATCAACACTGTTTATGATAGAAAAAAGACATCACCACTTTACACTCCACCCCACTTTCAATTTGGCGTCCCGACAAATGGCTTCTCACAACTCACAAGCAACACATACTCATCAGGATTATATCGTATCGGAGGAATTCCAGCTGTGCTCCTCTCTGACCTCCGTAAGCCAGTACCTGTCGGGTTCAACAAAACATTTGTAGTATCTGGTGAAACAGTAACATCATTGGGCATATCTGGAGTTTGCACTGTCGGACTCTGCATTTCTGGGAGATCGCCATCACAGTCATCCCAACAGTAACACTCAACATTGCTCGATTGCACCATCGTTGATTCGGATGACTCAGGGGAACAGACAGGTGCGTCGGATATAAACCGCTTTAGCCAATTCCGATGCATCATGCGACAAGGTCCGATACAAACCCCAGGGAGCACCGTGTACACATTTCCTCCTGGGAACACCCTTTCCACTACTGTGTAAGGCGTATCCTCCCACCTGTCACTCAACTTCCCCTCTGGACGTGTAACCCGCACTAGCACCCTGTCACCCACCTGGAACTCATCCCCGTGCACTGGTTTTCGATCTCGGTGTGGATGATCCCGTACACGTTCTTTCACTATCTGATGGATCTCTCTCAGTTTTCTTCGGTGATCCTGGACCCACTCACTGGCTGTACGATACTGCGGCTCATCCGGTACCGTCAGACTCAGCTCCCCGATTTCTCGTCCAGGCCAGCCGAACATCATTGCATACGGCGTGAACCTTGTAGTGTTATGGACTCTGTTATTATAAGCCCACATAAGTTCAGGGAGAAACTCAGGCCATCGACCCTTTTGCCTTTGTTCCAGCATTCTCAGCATCTGACAAGCTCCATTTCCCTGCGGGTGATAGGGCGTCATCCGTGATTGCTGAATCCCATAGACCTGCAGCAACTCAGTCATGAGCTGACCCTGAAAACAGGTACCTTGGTCTGAATGCACTCTTAGGGGGGCACCCATACACCGGAATGAAATGTTTCCAGATCGCCTCTGCTGCGGACTTAGCAGTCTGATCTTTAGTGGGAACGGCCACAGCAAGTTTTGTGAAATGATCGGTCATGACCAGGCATGAATGATGACCGCTGCTGGAGTACCCAATGGACAGATAGTCCACCATTAATACTTCCAGCGGGGCAGATGTCATGATTGTTTGAACAGGAGCTCTCTGTTCTGGGGACTTATTCAATTCACAGGGCCGGCACTTAGCACACACCTCTCTCACGTCTTCTTCCAAGCCAGGTGTGTACACAAATCGGTGCAACCGTCTATAAGTCTTTTCAGGTCCAAAATGTGCACCCTGCGTATGAGCCTCTTGGGCAATGTCCGGAGCCATTGAGGCTGGGATCACCACCTGCCAACAGTACCCCAGCTCTGCCGCTATGTAGATCCAGTGATACAGTACCCCTTCCGTTATGGCCAATCGATCCCACTGCCGTAGCAGTTTCTGCCCCTCTGCACCCAGCCAAGCTCTCACCCTTCCATCCGGCCAGGACTTTTGACTCAGCCACTTCTTTACTCATGACAGCTCAGAGTCCGCATCCTGTAAATCGGCCCACTCCTGACGAGTCTTTCCCAGCAACGTGGCGACTCGTGTCGCTACCCCACTTAACCGTGCCACATCCATGAACACAGATAATCGTCTCAGGTCAGGAATCTCTGTATCCTCAAGGTCTTCGTCCACAACATGCTTGGGAGTACCACAAGTAACTCGTGACAGTGTGTCGGCATTGGAGTTCTCTTTACCAGAACGGAACCAAATCCGGTAATTAAACTTGGACATCCGTGCTACCCTCCTCTGCTCCAGGGCTCCCAGCCTGGCATTCTCCAAGTGTGCCAGCGGATTATTGTCAGTCATCACAAAAATCTCAGAGCCAGCAAGGTACTCTGCAAATTTCTCAGTCATAGCCCACACCAAGGCCAACATCTCCAACTTAAACGAGCTATAATTATCTGGGTTTCACTTGGTGTCTTGTAGAGACCGACTGGCATATGCAATAACGCATTCACACCCCTCCTGCTCTTGGGCTAACACACCTCCCAGGCCATGGAGGCTCCCGTCAGTGTACAGAATGAAAGGTCGGTCAAAACATGCATACGCCAACAAAGGTGCCTGCACAAGGGCATCCCGGATCCGATCAAATGCCTGTTGTTATCGATCTGTCCATTGGATGGGTTGGTTCTTGGTTCCTCGCGCCGTCCCTCTCAACATCTCATTCAGTGGCTCAGCCACTTTAGCAAAGTCTTTTACAAATCGTCGATAGTATCCGGCTAGACCGAGAAATGCCTGCACTTCTTTCCGGGTCTTGGGTCTGGGCCACCCTTGAATGGCCTCAATTTTACTCGGTGTCGGATGCACACCCTCAGCCAACACTACATGCCCCAGATACTCAATCTGCATCCGGAACAGTTGACATTTTTTGGCTTGATCTTAAGTCCATTGTCTCTCAGTCGGTACAACACTTGCCACAGCTTTTTCAGGTGATCATCGAATAAATTTCCTGAATACTATTACATCATCCAGATAGATCAACACAGATTCAAAGTTGTAATCACCCAAGCAATACTCCATCAATCGCTGAAATGTTCCTGGGGCATTACTCAGTCCAAAGGGCATCCGGTTAAACTCGAAGAGACCCATCGGCAAGATGAATGCTGTCTTCTGCCGATCTCGAGCCGCCACAGGCACCTGCCAGTAGCCACTGGCTAAGTCAAGCATAGAGAAATACTTCGCCTTCCCTAGTGCGGACAAGGATTCCTCAATTCTTGGTAACAGATAAGAATCACGTACAGTACGTGCATTCAGCTTGCAGAAATCAACACAAAACCGTATGGACCCATCCTTCTTTTGTACCAACACGACTGGTGCGGCCCAAGGACTCAGACTCTGGTGGATCACCCCATTGTCTAGCATTTATGCCATCATCCCCTTAACCTCCTGATAGAGGTTCGGCGGGATCTGACGATATATCTCTCGAATCGGAGGGGTATCTCCTGTGGGTATTTCATGTTCAACTGCCTTTGTGCAACCAAAGTCTTCAACATCCCTGGAGAAAGCAGCCTGATATTCCCACAGTGTATCTTTCAGCCTGCGCGCCTGCTCGAATGTTAACTGGGACTCATCAGCCCCCATAATCTCCATGATCTTCCTGCCACTTCATGCAGGTGTGGGGGACTCTTCGGTTGTCGTCTGCATTGACAGGGTCCAGGCAGTCCTGCAGTCTGCTCTCAGTGTAAACTGACTTTTGGGAATGACTCTTGCCGCACACATATACTTCAGCCAGCTTGGTGCCTGCTGCCAGAGTCATCTCATGATCTTGCAGATTCAAGCACCTTATTGGTACACTTCCACCTCGTACAACGGCCACTATCCGGGCTACCATTAGACTGTCCGTGTCTTCTGACCAACTGGTCGGTTCCAGAATCACCTCCACACCATTCAGTTTTCTGTGTGTCCCTACCAGCATTAATACAAGCTTCTCTTGACCCGGACCGATCACAACAGCAGACCCACGTGGGACATACAACGCTCCCACTGCTCTTCCTTCTGCCGAACTCTTCTGAATGCCGCACGAATGGGCCACCTGCTGCAGGACTCTCTGAGTGACTTTGTGGGGTGTCGCCCGCTTCCAATAATGCGGACCATCACGTTCAAACAGAAGGGAATCCAGTTCTCTCAGGATGTTCATTCCCAGAACCACCGGAAGGTTTGGTCTCGCCTACGTCTTCACGAGCACCACTCCCTTGGTCCCCAACTCCTGACCACACAGCTGCACCTTCATCCACGCAATGCCCACCACTGGGATTTACTCATTATTGGCGGCCTTCAGTTTTAACAGATGTCCCGACTCCGGTTTGACAGTCTCTTCAAAGTGCGCCTTAAAAAACTTAATTGGCATAATAGTCACCTCCGACCCAGTATCCACCAGGCATGCCACCTTCTTGCCTGCAAACTGCACCTCCAAAGTGGGACTGTCCTCAATCAGATCCTCAGAACAGACATTGGGCACTGATTTTCATTCCTGCCCCGCTGTATGCCCAACTACAGTGAGGGCCTCTCTTTTACTGATGACGAGTCTTCATCTGCCAGCTTCCTCTGGCAGTCTCGCTGCAAATGACCAAATTCCCTGCATCGCCAGCATTGCACCGGTCTTCTTGCCCGACCTCTGGATGGCCAGGGTCTTATAGCAGTCGACATTTCCATTAAGGTATGGGGTAACCGCCCATACAATGGAATAGAGGGGTTAGGTGGTGCCGTGTACATCGGAGGCGTTTCCCGAACCTGCATCTGCTGCAACTGCTCTGCCAGGCTTTCCACGGTATTCTGTAAAGCCGCCAGCTGTTTCTGGATGGGATCTGGCCCCGACCCTCGTGTATCAGCCACTTGGAGGTTACTCCTCTGCAGAACGGGCTTCACTTCTAAGGTCCGTGCTACTGCTTCTTCCTGAATTTCAGCATATGTAATACCAGGAATACTTCGTACTTTCAGTAACAATTCACTCCTTAGTGTCTCACTTTGGATCCCCTCAATGAACTGATCCCGAAGAATGCTGTCAACCTCATCCTCAGTACCCACAGTCACAGGTGCATTACGGAGGACAGACAATAATTCTGTTTTAACTTTTTCTAGTGGATTGAATGTCATTTTCTTGTAGTAAATGGGATCTCTTAGTTGTCTAAAAGTTCAGTTTCGTAAGAGATCCCATTTACTACAAGAAAATGATATTCAATCCACTAGTGAAATTTAAAACAGAATTATTGTCTGTCCTCCGTAATGCACTAGACAATGATATTATTAATATGGAACTCTTTATGGCTCTCCAAATACAGGAACCAACTATATCAACGTTATATTTATTACCCAAGATTCATAAGAATCTTTCAACTCCCCCGGGTAGACCAATAATTTCAGGATGCGAGAACTATCTTGAGAATGTGAACAAGTTTGTTGATTCCAAATTACATCCGTTGGTGGAAGAACTGCCCTTTTTCATAAAAGACACTAACAAATTCCTTAAAAAAGTGGATGGATTATATATTGATAACGATACCCTTTTAGTTTCTTGTGACGTTGAATCACTATATACAAATAATCGCCACCATGATGGAACGAGGGCAGTCCAATATTTTTCATCTGTGTCTGCAACAATGGGTCAATTTGTATGTCAACTACTTCAATTTTCTTTGTCGCATAACTTTTTTATGTTCAAGGGGTCCTTCTACCTACAGCTCCAGGGCACAGCAATGGGTGCCTCATTTGCGCCTACCTATGCAAATCTCTTCCTGGGGCTGTGGGAGAAGGACCTCTTGATGACAGGTGACCTGCCATCTATGGAGCGTATCCTTCTATGGGTACGGTATATAGATGATATATTTTTGATTTGGCAGGGCTCTCTACAAACATTAAAAGATTTCATGATACAACTTAATCAAAATAAATATAATATACATTTGACATACAAATTCGATAGAGACTCCATTGATTTTTTAGACGTAAGTATAAATAGAGATGCAGACAACTATCTACAAACCAATTTGTTCCGTAAAACTACATCTGTTAACTCACTACTACATGCAACATCAGCACATCCTCCGGCCATGATAAAAGCAATTCCAGTTGGCCAATTCCTGCGTTTACGCAGAATCTGCTCTAGTGAAAATAATTTTGAGGAACAAGCAGATGAACTCAAAAAGAGATTCATCGATCACGGATATAGCAAACGCTCTGTTAAAAGAGCCTATAATAGAGCCAAGTACATGACACGACACCAGACACTATATTCCACGAAAGCAACTAATTCTAATCAACTTGTGAGATTCATTACTCAGTACCATGGCCAAACTGACCTTATGTATCGGACACTCGCTGAATCTTGGCCTATTCTAAAGGCAGATCCAATTCTTTGCCAATACATCGGAGATAAACCAAATATAACATATAGAAGATCCAGTAACCTTGGAGATAAACTAATTAAAAGTCACTATACATACGAACCTGTCACTACTTCTATTTTGTCTAATATGAAACCATCTACTGGCTGTAGACCGTGCAACAAATGCGTAGCCTGCCCTAATGTCATGAGAGCGTCCTCCTTCTGTGATTCAAAAGGAAAAAATATATATCAAATTAAGCATAATATAACTTGTACCTCAAAAACTGTGATACTGTATATTATGCAACTTGCCCTTGCTCACTTATTTATGTGGGACTTACTACACGACAATTAAAAGTTCGCACCCGTGAACATATTCTAGGGATACAGGCGGCCAAAGAAATTAATGACATTTCACAGCTAAAGACGATCCCCAAACATTAGTGTTGAGCGATACCTTCCGATATCGGAAAGTATCGGTATCGGATAGGATCGGCCGATATTCAAAAAATATCGGATATCGCCGATACCGATACCCGATCCCAATGCAAGTCAATGGGACCAAAATATCGGAATTAAAATAAACCCTTTCTTGCCTTGTAGGTTCATTCTACATGAAGGAAAACAACTAAGAATAATGCCGGATGTATTTGGGGAGGTGGCGGAGACATTAAAGTCATAGAGGATTATCCCAATCAAATAGAATAGCATGTTTTTTTTTTTTTTTTTAAGACGCTCGGAGTGACAAAGATATTGACTATGTACATTTTTTTTTTTTTTGTCAGATATTGATGTTTCACTATTCCACGCCCTTCCCCTTCTTTTTTTTCTTTTTTTTTTTTCTTTTCCCACACTTTCATCTTCATCATCATCAGCATCTTTGACATCAACTTCTTCTTCACCTTATTCATCTTCTTCTTCATCCTTTACTTTTTTTTTTTTTTTTTTATTACATTCTTCATATTCATTTTATTCAACTATTATTATTCTTCCTATTCTACATATTCATATTCTCCATATTCATATTCTCCAGGGTCGTCGTCTCCAGTGTCGTCATCTCCGCCGTCGTCGTCTCAGCCGTCGTCGTCTCCGCCGTCGTCGTCTCCGCCGTCGTCGTCGTCGTCATCGGGGTGGTCTTCCGGGTCGTCGTCGTCGTCGTCATCGGGGTGGTCTTCCGGGTCGTCGACTTTAGGGTCTTCAACTTGGAAATGTAGCAGAAGGTACAAGAAGGCTGAGAAAATGCCAAGAACCAGCTGATGGAACTGGAACTCGGATGGCTACCCGAAGGTTCAAGAGCCTATGGAACTACCGAGGACCAGCTGACGTTACTGGAACCCGGCTACTAAGCAGGAGGTACCCGTGCTAAAAAGCACTACCAAGGACCGCCTGACGTTGGCGGAACTCGGATACCCAGAAGGAGGCACCTAAGCCAAAGGCTCTGCCCAGAACCAGCTGACGGTACTCGAACCAGGATGGGGAGCAGAAGGTACAAGAGCAAAAGACACTGCCGAGAACCAGCTGACGGTACTGGAACCCGGATGGGTAGCCGAAGGTCCAAGAGCCAATGGAACTACCGAGGACCAGCTGACGTTACTGGAACCCGGTTACTAAGCAGGAGGTACCCGTGCCCGAAAGCACTACCAAGGACTACCTGACGTTGGTGGAACTTGGATACCCAAAAGGAGGCACCTAAGCCAAAGGCTCTGCCCGGAACCAGCTGACGTTACTGGAACCAGGATGGGGAGCAGAAGGTACAAGAGCAAAAGACACTGCCGAGAACCAGCTGACGGTGCTGGAACCAGGTGGTGGACCTGAAGGCCCACAGGAGAGGAGAGAACAGCTAGGCCGCGAGGCAGCCGCAGTTACCGAACCCCAACAGTCCTACAGGGGGAGCTGGGCCTACTGGCACTACAGAACCAGCCTTGACTACCAGTTCACGCAGCCCACATAGGAAGCTCCTAAACTGGAGGCACCCTGGAGTTGGCTAACCCGACAGCACCACGACGGGGCAAGCATAGGCGTCTCAGTGAGCTTGACACAACCCGGAAACAGCTGACGGTGCTGAAACCAGGCTTGGCACGAGGGAGTACCTGTGTCAAAAACACTGCCGAGAACCAGCTGGCGTTGCTGGAACCCAGATGCGTTGCCCCAGTGTGCAAGAGCCAATGGCACGACCGAGGACCAGCTGGCGGTGCTGGAACCCGGTTACTAAGCTGTAGGTGCCCGCGCTTAAAAGCACTACCAAGGACCGCCTGACGATGGCGGAACTCGGATACCCAGGAGGAGGCACCTAAGCCAAAGGCTCGGCCTGGAACCAGCTGACGGTGCTGGAACCAGGTGGTGGACCCGAAGGTCCACAGGAGAGGAGAGAACAGCTAGGCCGCGAGGCAGCCGCAGTTACCGAACCCCAACAGTCCTACAGGGGGAGCTGGGCCTACTGGCACTACAGAACCAGCCTTGACTACCAGTTCACGCAGCCCACATAGGAAGCTCCAAAACTGGAGGCACCCTGGAGTTGGCTAACCCGACCGCAACACGACGGGGCAAGCATAGGCGTCTCAGTGAGCTTGACACAACCCGGAAACAGCTGACGGTGCTGAAACCAGGCTTGGCACGAGGGAGTACCTGTGACAAGAACACTGCCGAGGACCAGCTGGCGGTGCTGGAACCCAGATGCGTTGCCCCAGTGTGCAAGAGCCAATGGCACCGAGGACCAGCTAGCGGTGCTGGAACCCGGTTACTAAGCTGTAGGTGCCCGCGCTTAAAAGCACTACCAAGGACCGCCTGGCGTTGGCGGAACTCGGATTCCCAGGAGGAGGCACCTAAGCCAAAGGCTCGGCCTGGAACCAGCTGACGGTGCTGGAACCAGGTGGTGGACCCGAAGGTCCACAGGAGAGGAGAGAACAGCTAGGCCGCGAGGCAGCCGCAGTTACCGAACCCCAACAGTCCTACAGGGGGAGCTGGGCCTACTGGCACTACAGAACCAGCCTTGACTACCAGTTCACGCAGCCCACATAGGAAGCTCCTAAACTGGAGGCACCCTGGAGTTGGCTAACCCGACAGCACAACGACGGGGCAAGCATAGGCGTCTCAGTGAGCTTGACACAACCCGGAAACAGCTGACGGTGCTGAAACCAGGCTTGGCACGAGGGAGTACCTGTGACAAGAACACTGCCGAGAACCAGCTGGCGGTGCTGGAACCCAGATGCGTTGCCCCAGTGTGCAAGAGCCAATGGCACGACCGAGGACCAGCTGGCGGTGCTGGAACCCGGTTACTAAGCTGTAGGTGCCCGCGCTTAAAAGCACTACCAAGGACCGCCTGACGTTGGCGGAACTCGGATACCCAGGAGGAGGCACCTAAGCCAAAGGCTCGGCCCGGAACCAGCTGACGGTGCTGGAACCAGGTGGTGGACCCGAAGGTCCACAGGAGAGGAGAGAACAGCTAGGCCGCGAGGCAGCCGCAGTTACCGAACCCCAACAGTCCTACAGGGGGAGCTGGGCCTACTGGCACTACAGAACCAGCCTTGACTACCAGTTCACGCAGCCCACATAGGAAGCTCCTAAACTGGAGGCACCCTGGAGTTGGCTAACCCGACAGCACCACGACGGGGCAAGCATAGGCGTCTCAGTGAGCTTGACACAACCCGGAAACAGCTGACGGTGCTGAAACCTGGCTTGGCACGAGGGAGTACCTGTGACAAGAACACTGCCGAGAACCAGCTGGCGGTGCTGGAACCCAGATGCGTTGCCCCAGTGTGCAAGAGCCAATGGCACGACCGAGGACCAGCTGGCGGTGCTGGAACCCGGTTACTAAGCTGTAGGTGCCCGCGCTTAAAAGCACTACCAAGGACCGCCTGACGTTGGCGGAACTCGGATACCCAGAAGGAGGCACCTAAGCCAAAGGCTCGGCCCGGAACCAGCTGACGGTGCTGGAACCAGGTGGTGGACCCCAAGGCCCACAGGAGAGGAGAGAACAGCTAGGCCGCGAGGCAGCCGCAGTTACCGAACCCAAACAGTCCTACAGGGGGAGCTGGGCCTACTGGCACTACAGAACCAGCCTTGACTACCAGTTCACGCAGCCCACATAGGAAGCTCCTAAACTGGAGGCACCCTGGAGTTGGCTAACCCGTCCGCAACACGACGGGGCAAGCATAGGCATCTCAGTGAGCTTGACACAACCCGGAAACAGCTGACGGTGCTGAAACCAGGCTTGGCACGAGGGAGTACCTGTGACAAGAACACTGCCGAGAACCAGCTGGCGGTGCTGGAACCCAGATGCGTTGCCCCAGTGTGCAAGAGCCAATGGCACGACCGAGGACCAGCTGGCGGTGCTGGAACCCGGTTACTAAGCTGTAGGTGCCCGCGCTTAAAAGCACTACCAAGGACCGCCTGACGTTGGCGGAACTCGGATACCCAGGAGGAGGCACCTAAGCCAAAGGCTCGGCCCGGAACATGCTGACGGTGCTGGAACCAGGTGGTGGACCCGAAGGTCCACAGGAGAGGAGAGAACAGCTAGGCCGCGAGACAGCCGCAGTTACCGAACCCCAACAGTCCTACAGGGGGAGCTGGGCCTACTGGCACTACAGAACCAGCCTTGACTACCAGTTCACGCAGCCCACATAGGAAGCTCCTAAACTGGAGGCACCCTGGAGTTGGCTAACCCGACAGCACCACGACGGGGCAAGCATAGGCGTCTCAGTGAGCTTGACACAACCCGGAAACAGCTGACGGTGCTGAAACCTGGCTTGGCACGAGGGAGTACCTGTGACAAGAACACTGCCGAGAACCAGCTGGCGGTGCTGGAACCCAGATGCGTTGCCCCAATGTGCAAGAGCCAATGGCACGACCGAGGACCAGCTGGCGGTGCTGGAACCCGGTTACTAAGCTGTAGGTGCCCGCGCTTAAAAGCACTACCAAGGACCGCCTGACGTTGGCGGAACTCGGATACCCAGAAGGAGGCACCTAAGCCAAAGGCTCGGCCCGGAACCAGCTGACGGTGCTGGAACCAGGTGGTGGACCCCAAGGCCCACAGGAGAGGAGAGAACAGCTAGGCCGCGAGGCAGCCGCAGTTACCGAACCCCAACAGTCCTACAGGGGGAGCTGGGCCTACTGGCACTACAGAACCAGCCTTGACTACCAGTTCACGCAGCCCACATAGGAAGCTCCTAAACTGGAGGCACCCTGGAGTTGGCTAACCCGACCGCAACACGACGGGGCAAGCATAGGCGTCTCAGTGAGCTTGACACAACCCGGAAACAGCTGACGGTGCTTAAACCAGGCTAGGCACGAGGGAGTACCTGTGACAAGAACACTGCCGAGAACCAGCTGGCGGTGCTGGAACCCAGATGCGTTGCCCCAGTGTGCAAGAGCCAATGGCACGACCGAGGACCAGCTGGCGGTGCTGGAACCCGGTTACTAAGCTGTAGGTGCCCGCGCTTAAAAGCACTACCAAGGACCGCCTGACGTTGGCGGAACTCGGATACCCAGGAGGAGGCACCTAAGCCAAAGGCTCGGCCCGGAACATGCTGACGGTGCTGGAACCAGGTGGTGGACCCGAAGGTCCACAGGAGAGGAGAGAACAGCTAGGCCGCGAGACAGCCGCAGTTACCGAACCCCAACAGTCCTACAGGGGGAGCTGGGCCTACTGGCACTACAGAACCAGCCTTGACTACCAGTTCACGCAGCCCACATAGGAAGCTCCTAAACTGGAGGCACCCTGGAGTTGGCTAACCCGACAGCACCACGACGGGGCAAGCATAGGCGTCTCAGTGAGCTTGACACAACCCGGAAACAGCTGACGGTGCTGAAACCTGGCTTGGCACGAGGGAGTACCTGTGACAAGAACACTGCCGAGAACCAGCTGGCGGTGCTGGAACCCAGATGCGTTGCCCCAGTGTGCAAGAGCCAATGGCACGACCGAGGACCAGCTGGCGGTGCTGGAACCCGGTTACTAAGCTGTAGGTGCCCGCGCTTAAAAGCACTACCAAGGACCGCCTGACGTTGGCGGAACTCGGATACCCAGAAGGAGGCACCTAAGCCAAAGGCTCGGCCCGGAACCAGCTGACGGTGCTGGAACCAGGTGGTGGACCCCAAGGCCCACAGGAGAGGAGAGAACAGCTAGGCCGCGAGGCAGCCGCAGTTACCGAACCCCAACAGTCCTACAGGGGGAGCTGGGCCTACTGGCACTACAGAACCAGCCTTGACTACCAGTTCACGCAGCCCACATAGGAAGCTCCTAAACTGGAGGCACCCTGGAGTTGGCTAACCCGACCGCAACACGACGGGGCAAGCATAGGCGTCTCAGTGAGCTTGACACAACCCGGAAACAGCTGACGGTGCTGAAACCAGGCTAGGCACGAGGGAGTACCTGTGACAAGAACACTGCCGAGAACCAGCTGGCGGTGCTGGAACCCAGATGCGTTGCCCCAGTGTGCAAGAGCCAATGGCACGACCGAGGACCAGCTGGCGGTGCTGGAACCCGGTTACTAAGCTGTAGGTGCCCGCGCTTAAAAGCACTACCAAGGACCGCCTGACGTTGGCGGAACTCGGATACCCAGGAGGAGGCACCTAAGCCAAAGGCTCGGCCCGGAACCAGCTGACGGTGCTGGAACCAGGTGGTGGACCCCAAGGCCCACAGGAGAGGAGAGAACAGCTAGGCCGCGAGGCAGCCGCAGTTACCGAACCCCAACAGTCCTACAGGGGGAGCTGGGCCTACTGGCACTACAGAACCAGCCTTGACTACCAGTTCACGCAGCCCACATAGGAAGCTCCTAAACTGGAGGCACCCTGGAGTTGGCTAACCCGACCGCAACACGACGGGGCAAGCATAGGCGTCTCAGTGAGCTTGACACTACCTGGAAACAGCTGACGGTGCTGGAACCAGGTTTGGCACGAGGGAGTACCAGTGACAAAAACACTGCCGAGAACCAGCTGGCGGTGCTGGAACCCAGATGCGTTGCCTATTAAAGATTGTCTTCGTAGAGCCCCAACTAGCGGTGCTGGAGCAAAGGGTAAGCAGGGGGAGCAGAGTGTAGGCCAAAGCCTGCACTGGAGGCAGCTTTGTGTCAGCGTTGCGTTTGCAGGACACTTTGCCGGCTACACAGTGTGGGAACAGCTGGCGTTGCTGAACCCCACTAACACAATGGCGGGTGTTTTTCTCTGTGCAGCTAGCACTTGCGGGCAAAGACTTGCGATGTTAGAGCCTGTGGTGAAGCAGGAGGAGGAGGAGAGGAGCAGAGTGTAGGCCGAAGCCTAGTTGAACCAATTTCAAAGGAAACCTTTAACCCCCCCTCAGGTGTTACAAACTACAAGAGACACACCTTGTGCAGTATTAATGCTGCACAAGTGAAAGGTTGCTCTATTAATTTGTCTACTTGCACACGCTGAATGAAAGACGTACACAATTTAGCCCATTCTACAGTCAAACTGTAGTGGATGCGTGACTTGGCTTTTTAAGGAGACGCAGCACAGGTGTCCCAAATAACGCCTTGGTGCTTGGCGCAGCTTCCTGAGCGTTGTTATTTGCTGTACAGGAGTCTGCGCTCTTGTGTTATCCCTTGGCAATGCCCTGTTAGAGCTGCCCGTCTTATGACCTCATTTCATGTTGGCCGGTGCGGTTAACGATGGCCATAAGTCCCAGACCCACAGTGCCTTTTCCTAAAGTCACACTGTGGTGCTGGGATTCGTGGCCTTGAGCAGTAAATATTTTGGCCGCTCACACACGTCCTTACACCTGCTTCAGACTGGGCGGCCTCTGCTGATCCCTTCTCGCATGCCGCGGCCATGAGGCTGCACAGTCTGAAGAAGGCGGAAGGAGATGAGTTAAGACAGGCGAAGATATGCACTGCTCGTGCCCATCAATCACACCCTCGCAGTCAAAATATATGAGACAACGAGGGGCATTGTGTCGGGCAGGGCGGACGCACAGGCACAGCCAGCCAACCAATGATGTCAGAAGACGGGCAGCGCTAACAATGGGGGTGCTGCGTGTCATTAGAAAGGAAAGTCACACCTCAGGGACAGTGGAATGGTCTCTAATGAGACACATTTTGTATGTGTTGAGTTCCACGTGGGCAAGGAGAAAAAGTCAGCCACCTTGTACAAATGCAGCAGTACTGCTGTACAAGGTGGCTGTTATACATAGAAACACCTGGGGGGGTGGGGCCAGGTTCCCTTTAATTTCAGTTCATGTGCCTGCGTGGCGTTTGCAGGTCATGTTGCCGGCTACACAGCAGGGGAACAGCTGGCGGTGCTGAACCCCACTGACACAATGGTGGGTGTTTTTCTCTGTGCAGCTAGCACTTCCGGGCAGAAACTGGAGGTGTTTGAGCCCAGGGTCAGCAGGAGGAGGAGAGGAGCAGAGTGTAGGCCGAAGCCTGCACTGGTGGCAGCTTTTGGTCAGTTGTGCCAGCGTGGCTTGTGCTGGACACGATGCCGGCTACACAGCGGGGGAACAGCTGGCGGTGCTGAACCCCACTGACACAATGGTGGGTGTTTTTCTCTGTGCAGCTAGCATGTCCGGGCAGAAACTGGCGGTGTTTGAGCCCAGGGTCAGCAGGAGGAGGAGAGGAGCAGAGTGTAGGCCAAAGCCTGCACTGGTGGCAGCTTTTGTTCTGTTGTGCCAGCGTGGCTTGTGCTGGACACGATGTCGGCTACACAGCAGGGGAACAGCTGGCGGTGCTGAACCCCACTAACACATTGGCTGGTGTTTTTCTCTGTGCAGCTAGCAGTTCCGGGCAAAAACTAGCGGTGTTTGAGCCCAGGGTCAGCAGGAGAGGAGCAGAGTGTAGGCCGAAGCCTAGTTGAACCAATTTCAAAGGTTACCTTTAACCCCCCCTCAGGTGTTGCAAGGTACAAGAGCCACACCTTGTGCAGCATTAATGCTGCACAAGTAAAAGGTTGCTCTATTTAATTTGCTCCTTGCACACGCTGAATAAAACATGTACACTATTTAGCCCACTATACTGTCAAACAGTAGTGGAGGCGTGACTTGTCTTTTTAAGAAGATGCAGCACAGGTGTCAAAATTTACACCTAGCTGCTGGGCGCAGATTCCTGAGCGTTGTTATTTGCTGTACAGGAGTCTGCACTATTGTGATCCCTTGGTCATGCGCTGTGAGCGCTTCCTGTCTTCTGACCTCATTTCATGTCGGTCGTTGCGGTTAGCGATGGACATGAATCCCAGACCCACAGTGTGTTTTCAAAAAAATCACACTGCGTGGCTGGGATTCGTGGCCTTGTGCAGTAAATATGTTTGACACTCACACATGTCCTTACACCAGCTTCAGACTGGGCGACCTCATCTGATCCCTTATCGCCTGCCGCGGCCATGAGGACACCCAGTCTGAAGAAGGCGGAAGGAGATGAGTGAACACAGGCAAACATATGCACTGCACATGCCCATCAATCACACCCTCGCAGTCCAAAAAAATAAGACACCGAGGGGCGTTGTTTCGAGCAGGGCAGACGCACAGGCGCAGCCAGCTAACCAATGATGTCAAAAGACGGGCAGCGCTAACAAGGGTGGTGCTGCGTATCATTAGAAAGGAAAGTCACACCTCAGGGACAGTGGAATGGTCTCAATGAGACACATTTTGTACGTGTTGAGTTCCACGTGGGCAAGGAGAAAAAGTCAGCCACCTTGTACAAATGCAGCAGTACTGCTGTACAAGGTGGCTGTTATACATAGAAACACCTGGGGGTGGGGGGCAGGCTCCCTTCAATTTCAGTTCATGTGCCTGCGTGGCGTTTGCAGGTCACGTTGCAAGCTACACAGCAGGGGAACAGCTGGCGTTGCTGAACCCCACTGACACATTGACTGGTGTTTTCTCTGTGCAGCTCGCATGTCCGGGCAGAAACTGGCGGTATTAGAGCCCAGGGTCAGCAGGAGGAGGAGAGGAGCAATGTGTAGGCCGAAGCCTGCACTGTTGGCAGCTTTTGGTCGGTTGTGCCAGCGTGGCTTGTGCTGGACACGATGCAAGCTACACAGCAGGGGAACAGCTGGCGTTGCTGAACCCCACTGACACATTGACTGGTGTTTTTCTCTGTGCAGGTCGCATGTCCGGGCAAAAACTGGCGGTGTTAGAGCCCAGGGTCAGCAGGAGGAGGAGAGGAGCAGAGTGTAGGCCGAAGCCTAGTTGAACCAATTTCAAAGGTTACCTTTAACCCCCCCTCAGGTGTTGCAAGGTACAAGAGCCACACCTTGTGCAGCATTAATGCTGCACAAGTAAAAGGTTGCTCTATTTAGTTTGCTCCTTGCACACGCTGAATAAAACACGTACACTATTTAGCCCATTATACTGTCAAACAGTTGTGGAGGCGTGACTTGTCTTTTTAAGGAGACGCAGCACAGGTGTCAAAATTTGCACCTAGGTACTGGGCGCAGATTCCTGAGCGTTGTTATTTGCTGTACAGGAGTCTGCACTATTGTGATCCCTTGGCCATGCGCTGTGAGCGCTTCCTGTCTTCTGACCTCATTTCATGTCGGCCGTTGCGATTAGCGATGGACATGAATCCCAGACCCACAGTGTGTTTTCAAAAAATCACACTGCGTGGCTGGGATTCGTGGCCTTGTGCAGTAAATAGGTTTGCCGCTCACACATGTCCTTACACCTGCTTCAGACTGGGCGGCCTCAGCTGATCCCTTATCGCCTACCACGGCCAGGAGGCCGCACAGTCTGAAGAAGGCGGAAGGAGATGAGTTAAGACAGGCGAACATATGCACTGCTCGTGCCCATAAACCACACCCTCGCTGACAAAATAAATATGACAACGAGGGGCGTTGTTTCTAGCAGGGCGGATGCACAGGCGCAGCCAGCTAACCATGATGACAAAAGACGGGAAACGCTACCAAGGGGGGTGCTGCGTATCATTAGAAAGGAAAGTCACACCTCAGGGACAGTGGAATGGTCTCAATGAGACACATTTTGTACGTGTTGAGTTCCACGTGGGCAAGGAGAAAAAGTCAGCCACCTTGTACAAATGCAGCAGTACTGCTGTACTAGGTGGCTGTTATACATAGAAACACCTGGGGGGGTGGGGCCAGGTTCCCTTTAATTTCAGTTCATGTGCCTGCGTGGCGTTTGCAGGTCACGTTGCCGGCTACACAGCAGGGGAACAGCTGGCGGTGCTGAACCCCACTAACACATTGGCTGGTGTTTTTCTCTGTGCAGCTAGCACTTCCGGGCAAAAACTAGCGGTGTTTGAGCCCAGGGTCAGCAGGAGGAGGAGAGGAGCAGAGTGTAGGCCGAAGCCTGCACTGGTGGCAGCTTTTGTTCTGTTGTGCCAGCGTGGCTTGTGCTGGACACGTTGCCGACTACACAGCGGGGGAACAGCTGGCGGTGCTGAACCCCACTGACACATCACCTAGTGTTTTTTCTGTGTAGACAACACTTCCAGGTGGCAACTGACAGTGTTGAAACCCAGGGAATCATAGAGGAGCAGAGTGTAGGCCGAAGCCTGCAGTGGAGCAAGTTGAAAGGGAACCTTTAACCCCCCCCCCCAGGCATTTGTTGCTGAAAGAGCCATCTTGTACAGCAGTAATACTGCACATGGAAAATGGTGGCTCCAAAAATTATGCTCCTTGCAAACGCTGAAGTACACACTCATATAATGTGTCCCCTCACACCGTCAAACCATCCCGGAAGTGGGACTTTCCTTTGTAATGTGACACAGCACAGCCGTCATTCCAACCCCCTTGGTGCCGGGCGCCACCTCCTCAACGTTGTTTGGTTCTGTCACGGAGCCCGCGCTGTAATGTTATCCCTTGGCCATGCACAGTTAGCGGTGCCCGTCTTCTGACATCATGTAGGTGTCAGGCTGGCAGTGCCTGTGCGTCCAAGCTGCCCTAGATCCAACCTTGCAGTGTCATCTAATGTAGTCCCACTGCGGGCCAGGGATCCATGGGCATGCGCAGTGCATATCATCGCCTCTCACTCACCTCCTTCCTGCTTCTTCAGACTGTGCGGCGTCACGGCCGTGGCATGCTATTAGGGATCAGCTGACGCCGCCTAGTCTGAAGAAGCGTGAAGAAGGGGAGTGAGAGGCTAGTATATGCACTGCGCATGGCCATGGATACCAGGCCCACTGTGGGATCACATTAGACGACACTGCGAGGTGTGATTTCGGGCAGCGTGGACGCACAGGCGCAGCCAGGACGACAACAAATGATGTCAGAGGATGGGCAGCGCAAACTGTGCATGGCCAAGGGATAACATAACAGCGCAGGGTCCATGACGGAATCAAACAACGCTAAGGAGGCAGCGCACGGTGCCAAGGGGGTAGCAATGACGGCTGTGCTGCGTCACATTACAAAGGAAAGTCCCACCTCCGGGACGATTGGACGGTGTGAGGGGACACATTACATGAGTGTGTAGTTCAGCGTTTGCAAGGAGCATAATTTCAAGAGCGACCTTTCCCTTGTGCAGTATTAGTGCTGCACATGGTGGCTCTTTCAGTAACAAACGCCTAGGGGGGGGGACAGGTCCCCTTACATTTTAGTTGTGCCAGCGTGGCGGTCGCATGACACGTTGCCGGATACACAGCTGGGGATCAGCTGACGTTACTGAACCCCAATAACAGAGGAGCGACTGTTGACTGTGCACACAGCACTTCCAGGCACCAACTGGCGGTGTTAGAGCCCAGGGACAGCAGGAGGAGCAGATTGGAGGTATTGCCGCACACACAGCTGGGGATCAGCTGACGTTACTGAACCCCAATAACAGAGGAGCGACTGTTGACTGTGCACACAGCACTTCCAGGCACCAACTGGCGGTGTTAGAGCCCAGGGACAGCAGGAGGAGCAGATTGGAGGTATTGCCGCACACACAGCTGGGGATCAGCTGACGTTACTGAACCCCAATAACAGAGGAGCGACTGTTGACTGTGCACACAGCACTTCCAGGCACCAACTGGCGGTGTTAGAGCCCAGGGACAGCAGGAGGAGCAGAGGAACAGAGTGTAGGCCGAAGCCTGATTGGAGCAAGTTGAAAGGAAACCTTTAACCTCCCCCCCCAAGACGTTAGTGCTGCACAAGATGGCTCTTTCAGCTACAAACGATGCAAAAGGAAAAGGTGGTTCTTTTAATTATGCTCCTTGCAAACACTGAAGTAAACACTAAAAATGTGTCCCCTTATACCGTTAAACCGTCCCGGAGGTGCGAATTTCCTTCGTAATGGGACACAGCACAGCTGACATTCCTATCCCCTTGGTGCCGTGCGCTGCCTCCTCAGCGTTGTTTTAAGCTGTCACGGAGCCTGCGCTGTTCTGTTAGCCCTTGGCCATGCCCAATTAGCGCTGCCTGTCTTCTGACATAATTTGGTGTCAGGCTGTTACTGCCTGTGCGTCCACGCTGCTCCAGATCCCACCTCGCAGTTTCGTCCAACGTAATCCCACTGCGGGCCTTGGAACCATGGACATGCACAGTGCATATCCTCGACTCTCACTCCCCTCCTTCCCTCTTCTTCAGACTGTGCGGTGTCACGGCCGTGGCATGCTATTAGGGATCAGCTGACGGCGCACAGTCTAAAGAAGGCGGAGGGAAATGAGCGAGAGCCCGAGGGGAAGATATGCACTGCGCATGCCAATGGATCCCAGGCCCGCAGTGTGACTCAATCAGAAGACACAGCGAGGCGGGATCTCGGGCAGCGCGGCCGCACAGGCGCAGCCAGCCTGACACCAAATTATGTCAGAAGACAGGCAGCGCAAATAGGGCATGCCCAAGGGATAACAGAACAGCGCAGGCTCCGTGACAGCTTAAAACAACGCTGAGGAGGCAGCGCATGGCACCAAGGGGGTAGGAATGACGGCTGTGCTGCGTCACATTGCGAAGGAAAGTCCCAGCTCCGGGACAGTATAACGGTATCAGTGAACACATTTTATAAGTGTTAAGTTCTGCGTGTGCAAGGAGCTAAAAAAAAAGAGCTACCTTTTCCTTGTGCAGCATTACTGCTGCACAAGATGGCTCTTTCAGTAACAAACGACGGGGGGGGGGGGGGGGGACAGGTTCCCTTACATTTAGGTTGTTGTGCCAGCGTGGCGGTCGCAGGACACATTGCCGGCTACACAGCTGGGGATCAGCTGACGTTACTGAAACCCAATAACACTGGGTCGTATGTTTTTACTGTGCAGCCTGCACTTCTGAGCCGCAACTGGCGGTGTTGGAGCCCAGGAATAGCAGTTCAGGTGGTAGAAAGATGAACACAGCAGGAGACCTGGATGACACCCAATTACTTAATCAGGCAGAGGAGTGGCAAATTCCTGCGAGATCCAGGCCTGGTTCATTTTCAGGAAAGTAAGCCAGTCAACGTTATCGGAGGATAGTCGCATGCGACGGTCTGTTAGTACACCACCTGCGGCACTAAAGACACGTTCCGATAAGACACTAGCCGCAGGGCAAGCCAGCACCTCCAATGCATACTGGCTTAGCTCTGGCCATGTATCCAGCTTAGAGACCCAAAACTTGAACGGGGAAGAGCCGTCTGGGAGTACAGTAAGAGGGCAAGCCATGTAGTCTGTCACCATCTGACGGAACCGTTGCCTCCTGCTGACTGGAGCCGCCGGTGATGGTGTAGACATTTGGGGCGGGCACACAAAAGTGTGCCAGAGTTGTGCCATACTGGGCTTGCCTTGGGCAGAGGCACTGCTTCTGCTCCCTCTTTGGGCAGAGCCTCCCCCACTGCCTCGACGCACTGAGCTGCTTTGTAAAGCACTAGCAGCACTCCTCTCAGTTGGACAGGAGAAGATGATGGAATTCACCAGTGTGTCGTGGTACTCCCGCAATTTACGCTCCCGGGTCAACGCAGGGATGAGGTTTTGGACGTTGTCCCGGTAGCGAGGATCGAGGAGGGTGAACACCCAATAATCAGGCATGTTGAGAATGTGGTCGATGCGGCGGTCGTTTCTCAGGCACTGCAGCATGAAATCCACCATGCGCTGCAGAGTGCCAACTGGCCCAGAAACGCTGTCCCCTGCTTGAGACATGATCTCTGCCCGCTCGTCATCACCCCACCCTCGCTGTACACACTGACCACTGGACAATTGTGTCGCTCCCTCCTCTGGACGGAGCTCTTCCTCCTCCATTGACTCCTCCTCATCCTCCTCACAAATTGGCCCCTGCGTACCCCTTTGTGAGGAACCACGTGGCGCTGACTCTCCAGAAGCTGATGGAAAAGGTGACTCCTCATCCTCCACCTCTTCCACAACATCATCCCTTAACCCTTGCAAAGTTTGCTGAAGCAGGCAGACAGTAATGCTGACTAGTGCATCATCTGCACTTGCCATCCGCGTGGAATAATCAAAAGGACGCAAAACCTGGCAGACGTCCTTCATAGTGGCCCACTCTGTGGTTGTGAAGTCTGATCGGCGCTGACTGCGACTTCTTTGCGCCTGATGCAGCTGGTACTCCATAACTGCTTGCTGCTGCTCACACAACCGCTCCAACATATGTAACGTGGAATTCCACCGGGTAGGTAGGTCACATATGATGCGGTGTTCCGGAAGGCGGAATCGGCGCTGCAGAGCAGCAATGCGGGATCTGGCCAAGCTGGAACGCCGCAAGTGAGCACACTCTAGGCGGACCTTGTGCAGCAGGGCATCAAGATCCGGATAGTCCCTCAGAAAACTCTGCACAACCAAATTGAGCACATGTGCCAGACATGGGATGTGAGTGAGGTTGCCAAGGGCCAAAGCTGCTACCAGATTTCGGCCATTGTCACACACTACCATGCCTGGCTGGAGATTCGCTGGCAGTAACCACACATCGCTCTCCTGCTTGATGGCATTCCAGAGCTCCTGCGCTGTGTGGCTTCGATGCCCCAATGAAACTAGTTTCAAGACGGCCTGCTGATGTTTGGCCACGGCTGTGCTCATGTCGGTCATAGGTAAACGTTCACGGGTCCATGTGGAGGTGGACTGTGACGGATCCTGCAGAGAGGAATCTGAGGAACTGGTGTAAGAGGAGGAGTCGATGCGTACAGACTGGATTCCTGCAATCCTTGGAGTGGGCAGGACACGTCCTGCGCCACTCGCACGATCTGTACCTGGCTCAACAACATTAACCCAATGGGCAGTGAGGGAAACATATCGCCCCTGTCCATGCTGACTGGTCCACGCATCGGTGATGAGGTGGACCTTGCTACTGACGGCGTTCAGTAGTGCATGTTTTATGTTTGCCTCAACATGCCTGTGCAGGGCAGGGACAGCCTGCCTGCTGAAGTAAAAGCGGCTGGGCACCTTGTACTGTGGGACTGCCAATGCCATCAAGTCACGGAAGCTGTCAGTCTCCACCAGCCTGAACGAGAGCATTTCCAGGGACAACAGTTTGGCAATGCCTGCATTCAGAGCCTGTGCTCGGGGGTGGTTGGCCGAGAATGCCCGCCTTTTCTCCCATGCCTGTACTACCGATGGCTGTAGAGTAGACTGGGAGTGTGAGGATGACTGGGAAGGTGGTGCTGTGGGTGGAATTACACTAGGTCTCTGGACAACAGTGGAGGAAGAGGCAACACGAGATGAAGAGGTGGTAGCTGCCGCTGTTGGTTGGCCTACGTCTTCACTGTGTTTCTGTAACTCCACCGCGTGCCTGGTCCGCACATGTTTCCACATATTTGTGGTATTGAGGTTGCTGACACTTTTACCTCTTTTTACTTTCTGATGACACAGCTTGCATTTGACAAAACAAATGTCATCTGCAACTGTGTCAAAAAAGGACCAGGCACTGCAAGTCTTGGGAGCGCCCTTTTTGGCTTTGGAAAGAGACAGGCTCCTAACGGGTGCCAAAGTGGAGGCTACAGGCTCCGCAGTCTTCCCCCTCCCTCTCCCTCTTTGGCCCGTAAGGGGAAGCTCTTCCTCAGAGCTGCTCCCACCACCTTCCTGTTCCTCACGCCACGATGGGTCAAGGACCTCATCATCTCCACTACCCTCTGCCACCAACTGCTCCTCCTGGGTAGTCTCGGCAGCACAGTACGCATCAGAAAGTGGCACCTGAGTTTCATCATCAGATGCGTACTGCGCTGTGGTCACCGGAGGCACTGGCCCACCTGCCTCTTCAGAGTCAGAGAGAAAAATCTGTTGGGCATCACTGCACACTGCCTCTTCTTCCATTTCTCCAATGCTGCTTGGCTGGCCCCCTGTTTCCAAGCCAAGAGATTCAGAGAACAGAAGTAGAGACGGCTCCTGTCCTGGGCTCTCTGACTGCCTGGCCAATTTGGCAGGTGGTGAAGAGACAGATGGCTGCTCTCCAGTGCTCTGTGCCTGAGAGGATGTGGCACTAACTGAAGTCGATGCCGAGGCATTAGCTGCCATCCACCCGACAACGGCTTCAATTTGGTCTTCACGCAGCAGCGGTGCACGGCGCTCTCCGACAAAGCTGCGCATGAAGGACTGTTCCCTGCTGAAACTGAGTGACGACGAGTCACCGGCGCCCGCAGCAGGCACAGAATCACCACGTCCTCTCCCTGCTCCTCTCCCTGCTCCGCGCCCACGCCCACGTGCCTTACTCCCTGCCCTCTTCATCTTGGTTGACAGATAAAGATAAGCAGAAAAGTACTAAGGCCTTAGCGTGCTTATTCCTGAAATGCTCCTTCTAACAGGTGGAAGAAACACTAATGTTGTAAAGTGTGGACTAAACTTTATTATTTTTCAAATGTGGCCTACACAAGTGTTAAGTTGTGTTTGGTGAACTTTACTTTTTTTTTTGTGCAGATCGGGCTACAGAGCTAGTTTAAATCACACGGAGACCGTGCAGACAGCCGTAAACGGCGCTGCAAGGCCAAAAAACCCTCCTCTAGGTTATCCTATGTAGTGTTTTTCCACTATTTAGCTGGAGACGGGTGGAAAGACACTAATAGGAATTTTTTTTTTAAATTTTAAACAGGCTGCACTATTTGAAAAAAAGGAAATTGTTTTTCAAGGTATGAGGCAGTAACGCACCCTGAGCTGAATCCAACCGGCTATGGCTGCACACAGACTACAGGGCGAGCTGGGCTCACACGGAGACCGTGCAGACAGCCGTAAACGGCGCTGCAAGGCCCAAAAACCCCCCTCTAGGTTATCCTATGTAGTGTTTTTCCACTATTTAGCTGGAGACGAGTGGAAAAACACTAATAGGGATTTTTTTTTTAAATTTTTAAACAGGCTGCACTATTTGAAAGAAAGGAAAATTTTTCTCAAGGTATGAGCCAGTAACGAACCCTGAGCTGAATCCAACCGGCTATGGCTGCACACAGACTACAGGGCGAGCTGGGCTCACACGGAGACCGTGCAGACAGCCGTAAACGGCGCTGCAAGGCCCAAAAACCCCCCTCTAGGTTATCCTATGTAGTGTTTTTCCACAATTTAGCTGGAGACGGGTGGAAAAACACTAATAGGAAATTTGAGAAAAAATGTGCAGCAGGCTGCACTATGAGCAAAAAAGGACAACTGTGTGAGGCAGTGTGAACCCCCCCTGAGCTGAATACAACCGGGTATATGGCTGCACACAGACTACAGAGTGAGCTGCACACACACACACACAGAGACCTTGCAGAACACTGTTAAAACAGCGCTGGAAGGCAAGAGCAAGGTGAACAGTGAAGAACACACAGCGTTTTGCTAAATTAGCCTTTGGAAAGGAAAATAAAGCAATTAGCTAGCTCAACTGGCCCTCAGTTAGAACACAGCGTCCTGTCCCTAACTGAAATCACAGCAGAGTGAGCGCAAAATGGCGGCAGCGTTTTTTATAGTGCAGAGTGACATCATTTCAGCAGCCAATCACAGCCTTGCCAGTACTTACATGCCCACCATGCTAAACAGGATGTGCCCACACTTCCAATCATTCCTCATTGACTGCTGCGTTCTGTTTGAATTCTGGGAACTTCCGATTCCGGTATCCGATACGCGGGAAGTATCGGAATTCGGTATCGGAATTCCGATACCGCAAATATCGGCCGATACCCGATACTTGCGGTATCAGAATGCTCAACACTACCAAACATTTTAAAATGTACCATAATTGTGGATCTGGTTACTACATACTGTCTCCCCTCATGGGCCTAATTAAAATCTTAGTTTTGCCCCCTTTTTGTAAACCATTGGTAGCCGTTTTAATTGATCTTATTGTTTTTATTGGTATTTTTATTGTTGTTTTAATATTTATTCTCTTTTTAGGACCTTTTCTTTATAATATTGGATGTAATTCACTCACGTGCTAGGAGTATTGACTCTTCATCCATACAACATGATGACGATATTATGGACACTTATTGATGATCCTTTTGTGTACTATTCTCAATATGAAGAGTTGCCTCTAAAAAAATGGATATTTTTTGTTGCTAATTGGACAATTATATATATTCTCTCTACGGATTTTTGTATTTTTCTTTTCTTATTTTTTATTTTTCTTTATTTATTTTTTATTTATTATTTTCCTTTTATTATTTCTTTGATATTTATATTATTCACATAGGTGTACCTTAATTGTTTTTCATATTTTTGAACCATTAACTTGGATATAATTATCAGACGCCATTATTATATTATGTGTTTTCTTATTATTTGTCCATTTATTATATTATTATTTTCCTTCATTTTATTTTTATTTTTGATTTTTGATTTTTTCTTTTTAATTTTAATTTTATATTTATTTTCATTATTATTTTTATTTTCATTTTTTATTTAGTTTATTATTATTATTTTTTTACTTTTTATTTATTATTATTTCCATCATTTTTTTGACTATTCATGTTTATTTGTGTATACGTATATATACAGTCATGGCCAAAAGTAGTGACACCCCTGCAATTCTGTCAGATAATACTCATTTTCTTCCTGAAAATGATTGCAAACACAAATTATTTGGTATTATTATCTTCATTTATTTTGTCTTAAATAAAAAAACACAAAAGAGAATGAAGCAAAAAGCAAAACATTGATCTTTTCACACAAAACTCCAAAAATGGGCCAGACAAAAGTATTGGCACCCTCAGCCTAATACTTGGTTGAACAACCTTTAGCCAAAATAACTGCAACCAACCGCTTCCGGTAACCATCAATGAGTTTCTTACAAAGCTCTGCTGGAATTTTAGACCATTCTTCTTTGGCAAACTGCTCCAGGTCCCTGATATTTGAAGGGTGCCTTCTCCAAACTGCTATTTTTAGATCTCTCCACAGGTGTTCTATGGGATTAAGGTCTGGACTCATTGTTGACCACCTTTGAAGTCTACAGTGCTTTCTCTCAAACCATTTTCTAGTGCTTTTTGAAGTGTGTTTTGGATCATTGTCCTGCTGGAAGACCCATGACCTCTGAGGGAGACCCAGCTTTCTCACACTGGGCCCTACATTATGCTGCAAAATTTGTTGGTTGTGTTCAGACTTCATAATGCCATGCACACGGTCAAGCCGTCCAATGCCAGAGGCAGCAAAGCAACCCCAAAACATCAGGGAACCTCCGCCATGTTTGACTGTAGGGACTGTGTTCTTTTCTTTGAATGCCTCTTTTTTTCTCCTGTAAACTCTATGTTGATGCCTTTGCCCAAAAAGCTCTACTTTTGTCTCATCTGACCAGAGAACATTCTTCCAAAACGTTTTAGGCTTTTTCAGGTAAGTTTTGGCAAACTCTAGCCCGGCTTTTTTATGTCTCGGGGTAAGAAGTGGGGTCTTCCTGGGTCTCCTACCATACAGTCCCTTTTCATTCAGACGCCGACGGATAGTACGGTGTTATGACCTGGTGGTAAGGACAAAATGGACCTAGTGGTTAAGAGCACACGGAATGACCTGATAGTTACTAATAATACAGGACAAGCTCTGAGACGTGGTAACTCTGCTGACCGCAATCCCTAATCCTATCACACACACTAGAAATAGCCGTGGATTGCTCCTAACGCTCCCTATGCAACTCGTCACAGCCTAAGGAACTAGCTAGCCCTAAAGATAGAAAAATAAAGCCTACCTTGCCTCAGAGAAATTCCCCAAAGGAAAAGGCAGCCCCCACATATAATGACTGTGAGTTAAGATGAAAATTACAAACACAGAGATGAAATAGATTTAGCAAAGTGAGGCCCGACTTACTGAACAGACAGAGGATAGGAAAGGTAACTTTGCGGTCAGCACAAAAACTACAAAAAGACCACGCAGAGGGCGCAAAAAGACCCTCCGCACCGTGAGTCGGTGCGGAGGGTCTTTGCGCTCCCTCTGCGTCCCAGAGCTTCCAGCAAGCAAGACAAAAATCAAAATAGCAAGCTGGACAGAAAAATAGCAAACAAAAGAAAAACAAGCAGGAACTTAGCTTCTGCTGGGAAGACAGGTCATAAGAACGATCCAGGAGCAAACTAGACCAATACTGGAACATTGACAGGTGGCATGGAGCAATGATCTAAGTGGAGTTAAATAGAGCAGCCAGCTAACGAATTAACCTCGTCACCTGTGGAAGGAAACTCAGAAGCTGCAGCCCCTCTCACAACCACCAGAGGAAGCCCATGGACAGAACCAGCCGAAGTACCATTCATGACCACAGGAGGGAGCTTGACAACAGAATTCACAACAGTACGGGTTGACACTGTTGTACCCTCGGACTGCAGGGCAGCTTGAACTTGTTTGAATGTTAGTCGAGGTTCTTTATCCAACATCCGCACAATCTTGCGCTGAAATCTCTTGTCAATTTTTATTTTTCGTCCACATCTAGGGAGGTTAGCCACAGTGCCATGGGCTTTATATTTCTTGATGACACTGCCCAAGGTAAACACAGGAACATTCAGGTCTTTGGAGATGAACTTGTAGCCTTGAGATTGCTCATGCTTCCTCACAATTTGGTTTCTCAAGTCCTCAGACAGTTCTTTGGTCTTCTTTCTTTTCTCCATGCTCAATGTGGTACACACAAGGACACAGGACAGAGGTTGAGTCAACTTTAATCCATGTCAACTGGCTGCAAGTGTGATTTAGTGATTGCCAACACCTGTTAGGTGCCACAGGTAAGTTACAGGTGCTGTTAATTACACATATTAGAGAAGCATCACATGATTTTTCGAACAGTTCCAATACTTTTGTCCACCCCCTTTTTTATGTTTGGTGTGGAATTATATCCAATTTGGCTTTAGAACAATACTTTTTGTGTTTTTTCATTTAAGACAAATTAAATGAAGATACTGTAATAATACCAAATAATTTGTGTTTGCAATCATTTTCAGGAAGAAAATGAGTATTATCTGACAGAATTGCAGGCGTGTTAATACTTTTGGCCATGACTGTATGTGCATGCATGTGTATACATATATATATATATATATGTATGTATATATGTGTATGTGTGCCTTTTGCTATATATATCTTGTCCATTTGATCTCTCCCATCGGGACCTGTTTTCTTTATTATTATTCATTTAGGGTACTTTCTTTTTGATTTTCATATATATATTTTTTGCATATTTTTTGCATCTTTAGGTGGCAATTGTGTACTAGTGTCCTACCGAATAGTATATACACATATTTACCCATGTCTTTTTTAGTACACATCCACTTTGTATACCATATATATCTATACTTCCTATACCACAATATCGCCCACGTTAGCGCTCAGGTAGTGCGCACGCGTGGTCTTCTCCCTTACGTCTCTGTCTTCTGTGTTCATGTAACCTGGGATACGCCGGGTACTCAGTCCCATGCGTCCGGTCACATGACACGCTGACGGAGACTTCCGGTTTTGTGGACTGTGCGCGCGCCAAGCTTACTGGAGGCGCATTCATCGGTAAATGGAGATCTATATAAATATAACCCAAACGGCTCATTATTTAATACCCCCTGAAGAAGGAAACTCCTTTCCGAAACGCGCGTCGGGGTGCGCACACTTTAATGACCGGACGGACTAAAAGGTGTATCACTTCTTTTTTGGATCACTCACTTTATTTACCCCAGTACTCTTAGTGTTTACTTAGACTACTTTCACACTAGCGTTAACTGCAATACGTTAAAATGCGTCGTTTTGCCGAAAAAACGCATCCTGCAAAAGTGCTTGCAGGATGCGTTTTTTCCCCATAGACTTGTATTGGCGACGTATTGCGACGGATTGGCATACGTCGGTATACGTCGTACGACGGATGCGTCGAAATTTGGTGACACGTCGTCTGGAAAAATGTAGATTGTAACATTTTTTGGCTCCGACAAAAAAAAACGTGTCTCGACGCATCCAGCGGCATGCGTCTTTGGCTACAATGAAAGTCTATGAGCGACGGATGCGTCGAGACACGTCGTACGACGCAATGCAGCGCTGCAATACGTTTTCTTCTACTGAGCATGCTCAGAACCAGGATTTTTTAGCTAATTGGCCAGACATCCCCAAATCTATATACAGGTCCTTCTCAAAAAATTAGCATATAGTGTTAAATTTCATTATTTACCATAATGTAATGATTACAATTAAACTTTCATATATTATAGATTCATTATCCACCAACTGAAATTTGTCAGGTCTTTTATTGTTTTAATACTGATGATTTTGGCATACAACTCCTGATAACCCAAAAAACCTGTCTCAATAAATTAGCATATTTCACCCATCCAATCAAATAAAAGTGTTTTTTAATATCAAACAAAAAAACCAACAAATAATAATGTTCAGTTATGCACTCAATACTTGGTCGGGAATCCTTTGGCAGAAATGACTGCTTCAATGCGGCGTGGCATGGAGGCAATCAGCCTGTGACACTGCTGAGATGTTATGGAGGCCCAGGATGCTTCAATAGCGGCCTTAAGCTCATCCAGAGTGTTGGGTCTTGCGTCTCTCAACTTTCTCTTCACAATATCCCACAGATTCTCTATGGGGTTCAGGTCAGGAGAGTTGGCAGGCCAATTGAGCACAGTAATACCATGGTCAGTAAACCATTTACCAGTGGTTTTGGCACTGTGAGCAGGTGCCAGGTCGTGCTGAAAAATGAAATCTTCATCTCCATAAAGCATTTCAGCCGATGGAAGCATGAAGTGCTCCAAAATCTCCTGATAGCTAGCTGCATTGACCCTGCCCTTGATGAAACACAGTGGACCAACACCAGCAGCTGACATGGCACCCCACACCATCACAGACTGTGGGTACTTGACACTGGACTTCAGGCATTTTGGCATTTCCTTCTCCCCAGTCTTCCTCCAGACTCTGGCACCTTGATTTCCGAATGACATGCAAAATTTGCTTTCATCAGAAAAAAGTACTTGGGACCACTTAGCAACAGTCCAGTGCTGCTTCTCTGTAGCCCATTTCCTGCACACGCCTGTGCACGGTGGCTCTGGATGTTTCCACACCAGACTCAGTCCACTGCTTCCTCAGGTTCCCCAAGGTCTGGAATCGGTCCTTCTCCACAATCTTCCTCAGGGTCCGGTCTCCTCTCCTCGTTGTACAGCGTTTTCTGCCACATTGTTTCCTTCCAACAGACTTACCATTGAGGTGCCTTGATACAGCACTCTGGGAACAGCCTATTTGTTGAGAAATTTCTTTCTGGGTCTTACCCTCTTGCTTGAGGGTGTCAATGATGGCCTTCTTGACATCTGTCAGGTCGCTAGTCTTACCCATGATGGGGGTTTTGAGTAATGAACCAGGCAGGGAGTTTATAAAAGCCTCAGGTATCTTTTGCATGTGTTTAGAGTTAATTAGTTGATTCAGAAGATTAGGGTAATAGGTCGTTTAGAGAACCTTTTCTTGATATGCTAATTTATTGAGACAGGTTTTTTGGGTTATCAGGAGTTGTATGCCAAAATCATCAGTATTAAAACAATAAAAGACCTGACAAATTTCAGTTGGTGGATAATGAATCTATAATATATGAAAGTTTAATTGTAATCATTACATTATGGTAAATAATGAAATTTAACACTATATGCTAATTTTTTGAGAAGGACCTGTAAACCTGGCCTGGGCCTTCAACCCCACATATGCCAAAAAGAAGACAGAGCAAGAAGAAGCCAGCAAGACTGCCATCAAGACCCCAACCTGATATCAAGACCCCAGCCGGACATCAAGACCCCAGCCGGACATCAAGACCCCAGCCTGACAGCAAGACCCCAGCCTGGCAGCAAGGACCTTCCAGACACACTCCAACAGTGTGAGTATTGCCATTTGTGTGTGTGTGTGTGTGTGTGCGCGCATTTGTGTGTGTGTGTGTGTGCATTTGTGTATGACGTACTGACTACAGCAAGAGCTTAAAACCTGAATACAACCTGAGGCCTGCCGTCGTCCTGCAACAGCCAGTGCCCTGCTACAGTCCAGATCCACCCTGAGGCCTGCCACTGTGAAGACATCAAGCTCCAGCCGGAGGACTGATGGCCGTGTGTGTGTGTGTGCGCATTTGTGTGTGTGTGTGTGTGCATTTATGTATGACGTACTGACTACAGCAAGAGCTTAAAACCTGAATACAACCTGAGGCCTGCCGTCGTCCTGCAACTGCCAGTGCCCTGCTACAGTCCAGATCCACCCTATAGGGGGTATAGCTCAGTGGTAGAGCATTTGACTGCAGATCAAGAGGTCCTTGGTTCGACTCCGAGTGCCCCCTGTGGACACTTTTTCAACAGATTAATCATGCTTTTTACTAACTATGTTACTATCGAGGGGTTCAAGAGAGGCCTGGATGTCTTCCTGGAGCAGAACAATATTGTATCATACAATTATTAGGTTCTGTAGAAGGACGTAGATCTGGGTATTTATTATGATGGAATATAGGCTGAACTGGATGGACAAATGTCTTTTTTCGGCCTTACTAACTATGTTACTATGTTACCCTGAGGCCTGCCACTGTGAAGACATCAAGCTCCAGCCGGAGGACTGATGGCCGTGTGTGTGTGTGTGCGCATTTGTGTGTGTGTGTGTGCATTTATGTATGACGTACTGACTACAGCAAGAGCTTAAAACCTGAATACAACCTGAGGCCTGCCGTCGTCCTGCAACTGCCAGTGCCCTGCTACAGTCCAGATCCACCCTGAGGCCTGCCACTGTGAAGACATCAAGCTCCAGCCGGAGGACTGATGGCCGTGTGTGTGTGTGTGTGTGTGTGTGCGCATTTGTGTGTGTGTGTGTGTGCATTTGTGTATGACGTACTGACTACAGCAAGAGCTTAAAACCTGAATACAACCTGAGGCCTGCCGTCGTCCTGCAACAGCCAGTGCCCTGCTACAGTCCAGATCCACCCTAAGGCCTGCCACTGTGAAGACATCAAGCTCCAGCCGGAGGACTGATGGCCGTGTGTGTGTGTGTGTGTGTGTGTGTGCGCGCATTTGTGTGTGTGTGTGCATTTGTGTATGACGTACTGACTACAGCAAGAGCTTAAAACCTGAATACAACCTGAGGCCTGCCGTCGTCCTGCAACAGCCAGTGCCCTGCTACAGTCCAGATCCACCCTGAGGCCTGCCACTGTGAAGACATCAAGCTCCAGCCGGAGGACTGATGGCCGTGTGTGCGTGTGTGTGCGTGCGCATTTGTGTGTGTGTGTGCATTTATGTATGACGTACTGACTACAGCAAGAGCTTAAAACCTGAATACAACCTGAGGCCTGCCGTCGTCCTGCAACAGCCAGTGCCCTGCTACAGTCCAGATCCACCCTGAGGCCTGCCACTGTGAAGACATCAAGCTCCAGCCGGAGGACTGATGGCCGTGTGTGTGTGTGTGTATTTTTGTACTGCTGTGTGCTTTTGTATGTATGTGTTCACGTGCCTGCACCTTATTATGCCTTCGCCAATATTATGCCTGTTCATGTTGTGTTATGACTCTGCCTGCAGGTATGTTTGTGTGCGTCTTGTTGGTTGCATGTGCATTTGTCAATGCCATATTGGTTAATGTACTTTTTAGATGTATTTACTAAGTATAGTGGTTTGTGCAGCATGTGTGAATGTTTTTATTTTATTTTCCTCTTAATTTTTTTTTTTTTTAATCGGATGTATTATTGCAAAGTCTAGTGGTCTTCAGCTTGTGGTTAGAATGTGTGAGTGTTTTTTTTTTTTTAAAAAGTGTTAATTTTTTTAATTTACTGTTGAAACCATTCCTAGTTGATGTACTAGTATTTAAAATAAAGAGCATTTCTGCTCCATTGTGATTTTAGAAAAAAAAAAGAAAAATTTTTTTTTTAATAAAATGTTTATTAAAAAATTGTCCGTAGTATAATTTCATAAAGGTAAATTTAAAACAGGTGTATGTACCAATGGTTACACATGCAATACAGAGTTGGTTGAGGGCTCATTTTTTACTAAAGGTTATCCTTTGAAGGTTTTTTGGGGGAGGTTTTTTTTTTTTTTTTTTTGACATGGAAATGAATGGTATAACGTGCACCTGTTTTTGGGTTTTGGTGTTCACCTATTTCTCACATTTTAACAGGGTGTTTATTGTTAAACATTACCTAGTTCTGGGGTGGTCTAACTCTAAATCCATTATACTTATTATATTACAGATACACTAGGGACCACAGCCACCGGCCGTAGCCACCAGGACCACAACCTCACATTTTTTAAAGTAAGTTTTGAAGACCTCTGAAGCGCCCTCTGCTGGTTGTCCTCATATGAACTCGAGCCAGGGAGCTTTCTAGGAAAGTTCCCACGATCTAGGAACAGGCAGCAGAGGGCGCCTCACCGCAAATGAAGCTAAATATAAGTCAATGACCTACTTTACCTTCATTCGCTGGGGTTTTGCAGGCAGGAGTAGCGCTGCATTAACAGAACTCCTGCCTGCAAAATATTTTAACCCCTTCAGATGGATTTACATCGTTGGACCTTACAGATCCTCGGAAGGTATGTATATTCTTGTTTTTTGTTTTTTTTTTATATACAGATCGAGGGTCTTCAGTGAGTGGATTGAGAGTAGAATAAATTAATACAACAACCTTTGTGTTTTTTTCATTAAATTAATTTTTAATAATGTGTGTGTTTTTTTTTTTTTACCATTTACTAGTATTGGATTAATAATGGATAGGTGTCATAATTGACGCCTCTCCATTATTAATTTGGCTTAATGTCACCTTACAATAGCAAGGTGGCATTAACCCTTCATTACCCCATATCCCACCGCTACACGGGAATGGGAAGAGAGTGGCCAAGTGCCAGAATAGGCGCATCTTCCAGATGTGCCTTTTCTGGGGTGGCTGGGGGCAGATGTTTTTAGCCAGGGGGGGCCAATAACCGTGGACCCTCTCCAGGCTATTAATATCTGCCCTCAGTCACTGGCTTTACCACTCTGGCGGAGAAAATTGTGCGGGAGCCCACGCCAATTTTTTCCGCCATTTAACCCCTTAATTTACTAGCTAGAATGGCCAAATTTTGCATATACACACTACTATCATTAGTAGTGTGGAATATGCAAAAAAAATGGGGATATGAGATGGTTTACTGCATGTAAACCAGGTCTCATATCATGTCGGGTTTTAGGAAGGAGAAAGCAAAAGCCGGTAATTGAATTACGGGCTTTCTGCTATATCGCGCTGGATGAAATATTAATATATATACATATTGACATATATATATATATATATATATATATATATATTTATAGACAAAATATATGGGTTTTTTTTTTTTTTTTTTACACATGGATCCCTTGTATAGCCGTATGTCGGTTTTGCAAGCCTGCGATAAAAACACGCATTACGGCTGCCATACGGATTACATACGGAGGATGCCATGCGCAAAATACGCTGACACACCCTGCCTACAGAGGAGCTACGGACCACTATTTTCGGGACTTTTCAGCGTATTACGGCCGTAATACACGGACCGTATTTTCATACGCTGTGTGTGACGCCGGCCTTAGGTTCGTGGCGGCAGCGACAGAGGGGTCAGGAAAGGAGCTATGCTCCTGAGTTCTTACATCTAAATGCATCCTTCCAAAGTTCTTTTAAAATTTTGGGAGAACAAGTGGCTGCTGGTTTCAACATGGTGCAATCACGCATCAGTGAAACCCACCATGAAACCAGCAGTCGCTTGGATAGGCTGCATTTAGATGTAAGTCAATCTCTGGCCAATCTTTTTTTTCAATCCATGCTCAGGAGCATGGAAAAGCTTTCTTTTGATCAGCAGATGCGGGTAATGAATAGCTGCCATAATGCTCTACTCAAGGTCCTCCACGAACCCCAATCTACCCCCACACCTCCCCACACATCCCAGTCACCATTTCAACGTCAGTCCCAATACCAAACCAGGCCCACAACCCAAATGTATTCCCCAGTGTTTTCTTCTTCCTTGCCCAGCTTTCCTTCCCCATTCAGTTATACAAATACCCTAACACAACTCCCCTCTGGTCAGCCTCCTGCTTTTCACCACCCTTCCACTGCAGACCAAACAAGTAGGGTTTCCCCAATCCCACCTACCGACGTGGTCCAACATTCCAGCCCCTCCTCCCATAGTTACTCCACCCGACACTACCAAGACTTGTAGTCAAAAAATTATAAGTTTATAAATTTTCAAAAAAAAAGTTATTTTGAAAAGAAGAACAAAATGTTTTTTGAAAATGATAAAAAAAAATTCAAGGTTTAAAATAAAAATCTTTCTGATTTAAAATCTACTCTGTGTGTGTCTTGATTCATTAAGGTAATAGGGTAAATATTAAAGGTTAAGTGAAAAGAAACAACAGACGTTTGAAAGGTATAACACAATGGTTTTATATTACCAAGCAAACCAAGCTTTGGGATTTTTTTTTTTGCTAGAAACACAATTTTTACATAAACAACAAAAGCCATGAAAAACATGTCACACAATGATGTCTTGCCATGGAATCCGCCCAACAGGTGACAAAAAATAATCCGCAAACTGGTCCCTCATCCTAGTAACAGAACCGGTGGAGCGAACAGAGGCACTGCGGTAATCCCACAAGGTTGTCTCTAATTCTTCGTCATCCAAGGTAACGGGCTCCTTTGAAATGACAAAGTTATGGAGCACCACACATGCCTTGACAACATCGTCTACAGTTTTGGTTTCTAGTTTTATTGCCGTCAGCAGAACTCTCCACTTTGCCGTCAATATACCGAAAGAGCACTCTACTACTCTTCTTGCTCAAGTAAGACGGTAATTAAATACCCGCTTGGTACTGTTTAATTCACGGCTGCTGTATGAAACCATACAGCAGCCATGAATTAAACCGTACCAAGCGGGTATTTAATTACCGTCTTACTTGAGCAAGAAGAGTAGTAGAGTGCTCTTTTGGTATATTGACGGGAAAGTGGAGAGTTCTGCTGACGGCAATAAAACTGGAAACCGGTACTGAAACCAGTAGGTGCGGCGACAGTTGAAACGCTTCATCACCTACACAAACATATTGCATGGCTGGTTCACTTGTTCCTGGGAGTGGTCTGGCTGGCGGGAAATTGTATGTATCTCCATACAGGCAACGATCCATCGGAGAGTTTTTGAACACTTGGGAGTCGTTGGAACGGCCATACGCTCCTATGTCCACAGCAAGGAATCGGCAGTTGGCGTCTGCAATAGCCATGAGTACAATGGAGAAGTTTTTTTTTATAGTTGTAGTACTCAGATCCTGTTCCTGCCGGTTTTGCAATCCTTATGTGTTTGCCGTCCACGGCACCAACACAATTTGGGAAATTGCAAATTCTCTCAAATTGTTCTGCACTTCTCAACCAGATCTCCATTGATGGTTGTGGGATATACTCCGGCTGTAAAGTGTCCCAAATAGCCTGACATGTGTCCTTCACTATTCCGCCAATAGTGGAAATCCCCAGCCTGAATTGGAAATGGAGTGAAGTCAGAGACTCACCCGTAGCTAGGAAGCTGCAGAAAAAAAAAATGTAAAAAAAATTGCACAGACCATCAACAAAAAAAAACCAGTGGAATAGCCTCAAACAACCCAAAAAATTACATGCTGCAGAAAATGCTGCACAATGTGTCAGCGCAGTTTTGTCTGCAGCATGTAATAACATTCAATATGACCAATGACATAAGAAAAAAAAAAAACAGTGGAATGGCCTCAAACAAACCAAAAAATTACATGTTGCAGAAAATGCTGCGCAATGTGTCAGCGCAGTTTTGTCTGCAGCATGTAATAACATTCAATATGACCAATGACATAAGAAAAAAAAACCAGTGGAATGGCCTCAAACAAACCAAAAAATTACATGCTGCAGAAAATGGTGCGCAATGTGTCAGCGCAGTATTGTCTGCAGCATGTAATAACATTCAATATGAGCAATCACATAAAAAAAAGAGGCTTACCGCAGTGTCACCAGGAGCCGCTCCGCCGGTGTGATGGCAAGCCTCATCCTTGTGTCCTGCCTTTGGATGACATCCTCTAGTTTTCCAACCAAATAATCGAAATGTTCCATCCTCATCCATACATAATTGAAGAATTTCTGTGGGTTGCACCGCAACTCCAGATAAAGAGTGGACTGGACACCCCTGGTCATCCGCAGCTCATTGATCGGATGTATCCAGAATCGTCTCACTCTCCGTTGCATCCTCCGTCTTTCTGCTGCCGCCTCCTTCTCCCGCACTATGATATCCAGGCGATTCGTCTCAAATATAACGTCAGTAACCAAAGTCGCAATCCTCCCAAGTACACCATCCATCCTTGCCACTAAACTAAAACCCTCAAAGATGGGCTGTAAATACAGTCAGTATATAGATTTCCCTTATTTTCCAGTAGCCAATCAAATTTTGGTGCCTCCCATTTTAACAACGGTTCCGTCGTAAAAACGGATGCAACGGATGGTAAAAACGGATGCAACGTATGCAACGCATCCAGCATTTCAACGCAACCGTTTATGAGATTTGCGACGGATCCGTCGAAATGCTGTATGTGTTGCATACGTTTTCCACTTTTTTGACGCATCCGTTTTTTCGGAAAAAAGACGTTTTTGTGACGGTTTGCAGTTAAAGCTAGTGTGAAAGTAGCCTTACCCTTATGATACACAGTTATATACGGCCCCTCCCCCTTCACTTTCCCCATTTTTTCTTTTGTGCATTTGTTAGTTTTGGCTATATAGGACACTGCACTTTATTCCTATGTGGATGCAATTGATTACTGTTGCACATTTTTTGAAAAATATTTGCATATTTGCGCAAACTTTTGTCACTCTAGTTGTCTGCCCCTTTTTTCACTCATTGGAGTTTTAAGGGAGATAATATACCATCTACAATACATCTAGTCTGGGTCTGATTAACTATATGTGGTCTGAAACACAGAAAATATTGGATACATTTTTTACATTTCTCCTTTATATATTTTTTCATTTTATTTATTTTCTCAATTAATTTCTCTTTTTAGTCTGGCATAATATATTATTGTCTGGTGTGTGCACATTTTTTTTATTAATTTTCATGTATAATTATCACGTCTATTAAATAAAGATATATTTTTTACCATTACCATTCCTGTCTTGGATCTCTTCTATGATCTTCCATTGTGTTGTGGTTCTTCAATGTATACGCAGTGCACTGTCCTATTGTTGAGTGCTCAGAGTGTACTCTTTCACAATATATGCTTCAACGGTAAATAACTGAATTTGTTATACAGATGTCCAGCAGCGGATTAAATAGGTATTTGAGCCACCAAATCTTCTGATGCAGATCCAGATAAAGTTCACAAATAATTCCAGGAATATCCCACAGCCAGAATCGTGAACGCAGGAATCCACACAGTGTCTATTAGTTATCAGGCAATTCCTAATGCAAGACTGTCCTTAATTAGGCTGTGATTCCTATCTAGCTATCCCTAGCTAACTACACAGTTGGTGACCGGTCACACTTCTCTGTTTACTCATAAGAATAGCTTTCTTGAAGTCACACAGTCCCAAAACAGGAATGCCTCAAGATCTGGATTCCCCACTCTCTATCACCGCGCTGCTTCTTCTCAAACACCCAGAAACTCTCTCTGAGGCAACTGTCCTGTTTCCAGAATCTTCTTGTCTTTAACTCATGAGTGACCTCCGGTGGCTAAACAAAATTACTGCAACAACATTGTAATTATCCTGTCTATTACTCAAGTGTGACTGTGTCAACACTGTTTATGATAGAAAAAAGACATCACTACTTTACATACTCCTCCTCCTGCATCTTTTCCTCCTCATTCCCCTCCTCAGCCCATCACTGTAGGAGAGACAGGATGAAGCTTGTGTGGCTACTAGCCTCTTTTGGCTTCCTTAGGGGCCAATAGTCTATAGTCTATAATTGTTGGCCCCTGAGGAAGCCACTATTAGTGGCAATACGCTTTGGGCACTTTTCCAGCCCTCATCTAATGACTTTGCTCTCTTGGCAGGACTATGTGTTTATACATTCTCTTTATCATGCTGTGCCACACTATTTGAGTACTTGTCTCTAGTATCTCATACACTGATGTGTACATGCCTTATACCTTTACGGTGTTTGATTATTTGCACTTTTTGTGTAGGTGCTTATGTGTCACTTTGCTTTTGAAGGTGCACACCTGCAACACCCTGTGCATATTGATACGGGAATGCTTTGTTTATAGGCTATACACCATCAAGATTGTGTTTCATCTTTGGGATAACCTCTCTGCATGACTGCCTATTCTCGGTGGAAATTGTTTTTTTCAGAACAAGATTTTTTTTCCTGGTGTGCTAACCATTTAAAGGGACACTGTCACCTGAATTTGGAGGGAACAATCTTCAGTCATGGAGGTGGGGTTTTTGATTCACCCTTTCCTTACCCGCATGGCTGCATGCTGGCTGCAATATTGGATTGAAGTTCATTCTCTGTCCTCCGTAGTACATGCCTGCACAAGGCAAGATTGCTCTGTGCAGGCGTGTACTACGGAGGACAGAGAATGAACTTCAATCCAATATTGCAGCCAGCGGGTAAGGAAAGGGTGAATCAAAAACCCAAAAACCCCGCCTCCATGGCTGAAGATTGTTCCCTCCAAATTCAGGTGACAGTGTCCCTTTAAGTATATATTTATAATTTTTGTGCATGCATATTTAAACCTGTATCACTGTATCATTTCTTTATGTCTTGTCATGTGTTGAGGAGCCAGAACTCTCAATGGTTGTCAGGGGATCAAATACTTATTTCTCACTGCAAAATTCAAATAAATGTATATAATGTATACAATGTGATTTTCTGGATTTTATTTTTGTTATTCTGTCTCTCAATATTAAAATTAACCTACCTTTAAAATTATAGACTGATCATGTTTTTGTCAATGAGCGAACTTACAAAATCAGCAAGGGATCAAATACTTATTTACCCCACTGTAGGTCGTGCTGCAGAGCTTCCAGCTTCTGGCTTGTGGACAATGTGGTGCTATAAGATAGCACATTTAAGATGGAGGATGAGGAGACATAGGAGAGGGCCCAGGAACTGCTGAAGGAGGTGGAGGAAACCGATAAAAGTAGTGTCAGCAATCCTCGGCGATGGTAGCACATGTGCCGTGCCAGGGAGGGACTCAGCCTCGAACTCCACAATGTTCACCCAGTGTGCCTCCAGGTAAATGTAGCATCTCTGGCCACAAGTGCCTGTCCATGTGTCAGTAATTAGGTGGACAATCCCAGTAACCAAATTGGTAAGTGCTTTTCTTGGACACATGCTGGTACAAGGCGAGGACACCACAATGGGAGAGATAGGGGTGGCTGGGGACTGAGTACCGTAGGACCAAATTTGTACACCTGTTGCAAGACAATTTTTGTTTTTTATTTCAAACCAACGAAATTTCACACAAAACAAAATCAACAGTATATTTGACAACATTACATTTTTGAACAGCCACATATCTACACTTGTAGCACAAAAATTTCACACAAACCAAGCTGTAGAGTGTATATGACAATAGTCAATTTTGGAACAATCAAATTTCTTGTCCTGAAGCAGCATAATTTTTGGCTTTATTTCAAACCAACAAAATTTCACACAAAGCAGGTTCTACAGTATGTATGAAATAAAATAAAAAGGGGGTGATCCATATAAAATACTGTGTCACTAGCATAGATTCTAAATCAAAGTCTACCACCGTGCTGTGAAGTACAATAGTCCAGAAGCCAAAAGTGATCATTACCATAAATGTCATATAAACTACTTTATTAAGAAATAGAAAAAAATAAACATACAATTAAAAATGTAAAAGTACCAACAAACACCTCCAGTGTGAGGGACGGACAGGATAATAATCTTTTATTTTTATATAGCGCTAACATATTCTGCAGCGCTGTACAAGTTGCACACATTATCATCACTGTCCCCAAAGGGGCTCACAATCTAAATTCCCTATCAGTATGTCTTTGGAATGTGGGAGGAAACTGGAGTGCCCGGAGGAAACCCACGCAAACACAGAGAGAACATACAAACTCTTTGCAGATGTTGTCCTTGGTAGGGTTTGAACCCAGGACTCCAGCGCTGCAAGGCTGCTGTGCTAACCACTGCGCCACCGTGCCGCCCCATACAGACCTAGTTCACAAGAATGTAGTGAAAATGCAGGTATAATAACAAGCAGTATTGCCTCAAAGAAATAGAGCACAATCAACAGACAAGTATGTATAATAATTAAATATTTTGTCATGATACAAAATTTGGCTTGTCTTGAATCACAATGTGCATTCTATAAAGTTCTGGTGTCTTTAACGCATATGTCCTCTGTTATTAATTGACCATTATTCCACGCAATCCCTTATAAAAAGTGGCAAGTCATATATTGCACATAGTTCCACTATCATTGCCTTAGCATATGGTTTGATAAATAGCAGTGAGGTGCACCTTGGCTAGTGGTTAGTGATGAGCGAACATGCTCCCCACTACTCATTAGTCGCCTGAGTATCGCTATGCTCGGCGTACTCGGCAAGCAGCAAGTATTTCCAGGATTATTCAGCGGTAATGCAGTCTCCACCCAGCAGTTTTGGTGGACTTTAGAGACCCAATCACGGTGCAGGGATTGTCTGCCAGGCCATGAAACGCCGCAGCCATTTTTGTTGTGGTCGTGCAGTGATTGGCAGGGCCGCACAGCATCATCCCGAGTATAAGAGACCAGGTGCTGCCCTGCTCGCTGCATTCTGTTCCTGTTTCAGCGTTTAGAGTTAGTGTAGGTCTGCAACTCTTACATCCACAACTCCTCAGAAACCAAAAGTCCTTTTTAGGGCTACCATATTTACTCAAGTATAAGCTGACCCGAGTATAAGCTGAGACCCCTAATTTTGCCACAAAAAGCTGGGAAAACTTAATGACTCGAGTATAAGCCTAGGGTAGGAAATGCAGCAGCTACCGGTAAATGTCAAAAATAAAAATAGGTACCAATAAAAGTAAAATTAATTGAGACATCAGTAGTTTAAGTGTTTTTGAATATCCATATTGAGTCAGGAGCCCCATATAATGCTCCATACAGTTCATGATGGCCCCATAAGATGTTCCATATTAAAATGTGCCCCATATAATGCTGCACAAATGCTGATTGAGGCCCCATAAGATGCTCCATAGACACATTTGCCTCGTATAATGCTGCACAAATGTTGATTATGGTCCCATAAGATGCTCCATAGAGATATTTGCCCCCATATAATGCTGCACATGGCCCCATAAGATGCTCCATATAAATATTTGCCCCATATAACGCTGCACATGGCCCCATAAGATGCTCCATAGAGATATTTGCCCCCATATAATGCTGCACATAACCCCATAAGATGCTCCATAGAAATATTTGCCCCATATAATGCTGCACATGGCCCCATAAGGTGCTCCATATAGATATTTGCTCCCATACAATGCTGCACATGGCCCCATAAGATGCTCCATAGAAATATTTGCCCCATATAACGCTGCACATAGCCCCATAAGATGCTCCATAGAAATATTTGCTCCATATGCTGTTGCTGCGATAAAAAAAAAATCACATACTCACCTCTCGTCTCTCAGGCCCCCTTCACTTGCTGTACTCACCTTTCCCGTTCCACCACTGTGTCTTCCGTATCCTCTGCACTGACTGTTCAGGCAGAGGGCGGCATGCACACTAATTGCGTAATCACGCCTTCTGACCTGAGCATCACTGCAGAGGACGCGGAAGACGGAGCGTCACCGACGGTGGAACGTGGGACAGTGTTGTGAATTCTGCTTTTGGGTTCCCTCCAGTGGTTGTAGGTGGTAATGCAGTTGTCCCTGAGTTGCAGTCATGGTCAGGTGTATCTGCTGATTGCAGTTCTGACAGGGGTATTTAGGTGTGCAGGATTCATTAGTCCTTGCCAGTTGTCCATGGTTCAGGGAGGTTTTGGATCTTGGTCTGGTTCCTCCTGCCTTGCTGCCAATTCAGCAAAGATAAGTGTTTGTTTGTTTTTTCCTGTGGCACACATGCTGTGTGCTTAATAATTTTGTGCTATTCATTGGTTTTCTCTTGTCCAGCTTAGATTGTGTCAGTGTTTTCTCAGTCTTGTTGGATTCTCAGGAGTTGCAGATATACGCTCCACATCTTTAGTTAGATGGTGGAATTTTTTGTATCATCTGCTGTGGATATCTTTTGGAAGGGTTTTAATACTGACCGCTTAGTATTCTGTCCTATCCTTTCCTATTTAGCTAGAAGTGGCCTCTTTTGCTAAATCCTGTTTCCTGCCTGCATATGTCTTTCCTCTACTACTCACAGTCAATATTTGTGGGGGGCTGCCTATCCTTTGGGGTTTTGCTCTGAGGCAAGGTAGAATTCCTACTTCCATCTATAGGGGTATTTAGTCCTCCGGCTGTGTCAAGGTGTCTAGGATTTGTTAGGCACACCCCACGGCTACTTCTAGTTGCACTGTTAAGCTCAGGATTTGCTGTCAGTATAGTTTCCACCAACTCCAGAGAAAGTTCCATGCGGCTCCAAGGCCACCAGATCATAACAGGACAGGTTAATATGCCCCCGTTATACTCACCTGCTCCTGGCACGGTCCTTGCAGGTCCCTGGTTCTCCGGGCGCCGGCAGTTTCTTCCTGTATTGAACAGTCACATGGTACCGCTCATTACAGTAATGAATATGCAGCTCCACCCCTAAGGGAGAGGAGTCGGGTCCATATTCATTGCTGTAACGAGCGGTACCATGTGACTGCTCAATACAGGAAGAAGCTGTCAGCGCCCGGAGAACCAGGGACCTGTAGGGACTGCGCCAGGAGCAGCTGAGTATTATTAGACAGCTGCCGCTCCCCCTCCCCTGCCGACCCCTGGGAATTACTCAAATATAAGCCGAGAGGGGCAATTTCAGACTAAAAAAATGGGCTGAAATTCTCGGCTTAGACTCGAGTATATACGGTAATTCGTGGGTCCCGATATTGCAGCGCTAGGTAGGCAGGGCGCAGCATATCCACATCAGTGCAAGGCCTGCTGGCACTGTAGGTGCATCCATTGGTCCCACTGCATCCTTCCCAAAGCTCCATAACTGCCTGCTGCTGTTGCAGCTTATTTACTGTCAATACTGTATACCTTTTTCTTCCCCAAAATTCCCCCCCCCAAAAAAAAATGCAGTCTGTTCTGTGAGACTGAGGCCTGTTGAAAAATTATAGCTTGTCAGGCATACATAGCATAGTTGTGTGTGCTACCCTTGTGCCCCCTTTTTTTGTGTGTTTTAAATGCACCAAAAAAGGCCTCATATTGTTGCGTGCTTCAAGTTTGGTCATTGGAGGCCGGTGTATTTTTCTTTTAGCTGTCTGAGAGTCAAATTCTATACAGCACTCTTGCGCCTAAAAAATTGAAAGGCCACAGATTTGCAAGTGTGGTATTTCTGTTACAGCCGTCATATTTCTCTGCACCAAGTTTGGGCGTTGTAGGCCGGTGTACCCCTTTTTTTGCTGTTTGATGATCTAATTCTATACAGCACTATTTAGCTTCTAAAATAAAAAAAAGACACATATTTGTCAGTGTGTTATCGTTGTCAGACGTCTGATACATTTGTGGCCTACAAAATGTGGAAATTCAGGCCTACATTCAGCTGTATTTGATGTCTGTTACCCTAGTTCAATACACTATTTTAGTTTACAAAATTAACATATACAGGTCACATATCGAACAGTGTGGTATCTCATTAAAAATACTTCTCTATCAAGTTGTTAAGGCTTCTTCATGACTGTGTTAAATGCTTCAACTTCAACTACCACCATCATCATCTTGTGCCTAGAGGCAGTCACTGCGCACATAGAAAGTCTGAGGAGCAGAGTGTGAATGCTTTTGCGGTATTGTACTCTGTCTCTGTATTACGAAGGTGTGAGCGCCCGCCAATAAAAGCCTTACTGCCAGAAAGCGAGTAGACATGTTCACAGTGACTACCAGAAAGCGAGGCACCGTGCGCTCCATGACCGTGAGTACAGTGCACGTTCGCAGTGGAGAGACAGTTCATGTTCCGTGTTCAGCTTTGCAAAACAATAATTAAAGGCCACAGAGGAATGACAGAGGAAGTTGGTATGGTCAGCAAGGTACTCCCTCAGCATTTTCCAAAACAAAGCACTCCTTGTGAGAGTCCTCCACGCCTCAGGGCCAGGGCGATAAGAAGGTGTGAGAAAACTCTCCCCAAACTTTGTCAGTGTTCCACTGCCTCTGCTGGATTGGAGTTGTTTCTCTCTCACCTGTACTACTTGCTTGGCCAATGAACTGTGACTTCTTCTGCCAGCATTTTCAGATGGGAATTGTTTTAATAATTCAACATCAAGAAGGGCCCTATGGTCCTCCAACATTGTACTACACCTGTCTGCCTCTGGAATAAGAGAAATTAAGTTCTAATTGTAACGTGGGTCTGGAAATGTCACCAATCAGTATTCCCTGTCACCCAAAAATTTGAGAACGCGAGGGTAATGGGAAAGGCAGTGGAACATAAACTCAGGCATGCGTGCAAGACTGCTAACAGTTGATACTTCCGTGTCATCACTAAGAGGACAACTGTCCATGCTCTCCTACTCCTCCTTGTCCTCCATCCTCAACAACTTTCGACAAACCTCAGTAATATCATTGTAAATACATCCTTGTAATTTCATTGCCCTGTAGTTTTTATCTCCCCCACCTCATTGTAGATAGTAAGTTGTCACAAGCAGGATGATTTTTGGGGGGTTTAATTATTGTTCTCGTTGTTACTTTGTGTAGATTGTAAGCTGTCACGAGCAGGGTTGTTTTATTTCTGTTTAATTATTGTATTATTGTTATCATTATTACTTAAGACTGTTGTGTTTCAAACTGTAAATATGTTGACGCTATATAAATAAGTATAAATATTTATATTAAAACACAGACAAGCAGGATGGAGATGTTAATTATGGCGTCATTGCCGCTCACCATCTTGGTGAATTTCTCAAAGTTTTGGAGGATGGTATGTCTGACATCCATGTCCACTCCTGAGATCTTATGTGTGAAGTCAGAACTGAATACCAACGGCCTTGTTGATGTTGGTAGTCAACAACTTCCCTCTTCTGCTCACAAATCCTTTCCAAAATATGCAGTGTAGAGTTCCAATGCATGGGGAGGACATCACACACCAGTCGGTAAGCCAAAAGCTGCAAGCGCTGCAGAATCACGACAAGGGCAGATGAAGCTGTAGCTGACTTTCTAAAATGGGTACGCAGAGCATCGTACTTTTCCTATCAGATCTGGCACCTCCGGGTCGCTTTCAGGAAATGTTGAACAATGAGGTTACTCACATGGGCTAGACATGGCACGTGTGTGAGCTTGCCTTGACACAGAGCAGCCACCAGGTTCCAGCCATTGTCACACACGACCATGCCTGGCTGTAGGTTCAGTGGTGTCAGCCACAGATCTGCCTGCCCTTTCAGAGCTGTCCACAACTCTTCATCATTTCGGAGATGGAGGCCGAAGAGGATGCGAAGGAGGAGGTGCAAGAGCGGTCGACTGAGGTGGCAACCCAGATTGATGTAGGGCCAGCAATACACGGGGTTGGGAGGACGTGCACCATCCCAAGGTCGCACTGTGTCCCGGCTTCCACTATGTTAACCCAGTGTGCCTTTAGTGAGATGTACCCTCCCTGACCACAAGCACTTGTCCACGTGTCTGTGGTTAGGTGGACTTTCCCAATAACAGCATTGTGGAGGGCACAGGTAATGTTGTGGGACACGTGCCTGCGTAATGCTGGGACGGCACAACAGTACAAATAGTCCCACATGTTCGGGGCCTCGTGGTGACCCTTGGACACTACAACTCAAAAACATTTCTAGAATCCGTACATTCCAAGAAACTGCAAAAATGTTTGCGCACGCCCTCATGATCTCCCGCCTACACTATTGCAACCTTCTACTCTCTGGCCTTCCCTCTAGCACTCTTGCACCACTCCAATCTATCCTAAACTCCGATGCATGAGTAAACCAACTGTCCCTCTGTTATCTGCAACATGGTCTCCCAATGACTGACTGGTTCATGGCTTCCTCTATGATAACCAGTGTGCCGTCAGTGAGATGTACCATCCCTGCCCACATGAACTTATCCAAGTGTCCGTGTTTAGGTGCACTTTCCCTGTAATGGCATTGTAGAGGGCCCGGGTAATGTTGTGGGATATGTGCTTGCTTGTCGAATGTCATGACGGCAGACAGGGAAAAATTGTGGCAGTTGGGTAACGAGTACCTTGTGATGGTAACCCCCATCAGGTTGCTGAAAGCTTAGGTCTCACACGGGCATAAAATGCAATAATAATAATAATCTTTATTTATATAGCGGCAACATATTCCACAGCGCTTTATAGTTTAACAGCTTCACACACAACAGTCATAAGTAACATTGTTAACAATACAATAATTAAAGCAACACAAGACGACACTGCTCGTGAGAGCTTACAATCTACAATGAGGTGGGGAGATACAAAGTACAGGTGTGTATTTACAATGATGTATTTACAATGATGGTCCAGCCATCTTCAGGGAGTGGGGGATAGATGGAAGTAGTCAATGGGCTACACACAAACAAAATAACTGCTTAGGGAGCATGATAGGCCGCTCTGAACAAATGTGTTTTGAGAGAGCGCCTAAAACTATGCAAATTGTGGATGTTCCTAATTTCTTGGGGTAGAGCATTCCAGAGAATTGGCGCAGAATGGGAGAAGTCTTGTAGTCGTGAGTGGGAGGTGCGGATTAGTGCAGAGGTTAGTCGAAAGTCATTTGCAGAGCGCAGAGGTCGGTTAGGCTGATAGACAGAAATGAGGGAGGAGATGTAGGGGGGTGCCGCACTGTGAAGAGCTTTGTGGGTGAGAACAAGTACTTTGAATTGTATCCTGTAATGAATGGGCAGCCAGTGTAAAGACTGGCAAAGAGCGGACGCGTTTGAGTAACGATTAGCTAGATAGACGACCCTGGCTGCTGCATTAAGGATAGACTGGAGAGGGGAAAGTCAAGTGAGGGGGAGGCCAATTAATAGAGCATTGCAGTAGTTCAGGTGGGAGTGGATCAGGGCGACAGTGAGGGTTTTTGTTGTTTTTATAGTGAGAAGAGGGCGGATTCTAGAGATGTTCTTTAGGTGTAAGCGGCATGAGAGGGCAAGAGATTGTATATGGGATGTGAAGGAGAGATCGGAGTCAAACATAACTCCCAGACAGCGTGCCTGCTGCCGGGGTGTTATTATGGTGCCACCCACGGAGAGGGAAATGTCAGGTTTAGGGAGGTTAGTATATGGTGGGAGCAGAAGAAGTTCAGTTTTGGAGAGGTTGAGTTTCAGATAGAGAGCGGACATGATGTTGGAGACTGTGGACAGACAGTCAGTGGTGTTCTGTAGTACAGCAGGAGTAAGGCCAGGGGATGACGTGTATAGTTGTGTGTCATCGGCATAAAGATGGTACTGAAAGCCAAATCTACTGATGGTCTGTCCAATTGGGGCTGTGTAGAGGGAGAAGAGAAGGGGGCCAAGGACTGAGCCTTGGGGTACCCTGACAGTGAGAGGAAGAGGAGATGAAGTGGAGCCAGAGAACAGAACACTGAAGGAGCGGTCAGAAAGATAGGAGGAGAACCAGGAGAGAGCAGTGTGTTTAATGCCAAGTAACTGGAGCCTAGAGAGTAAGAGAGGGTGGTCAACAGTGTCGAAAGCTGCAGAAAGATCAAGAAGAATGAGCAGAGAGTGGTCACCATTACATTTTGCTGTCAGAAGGTCGTTGGTCACTTTGATGAGAGCAGTTTCTGTCGAGTGTAGGGGCGGAAGCCGGACTGTGAAGGGTCTAGGAGGGAGTGAATGGAGAGGTAACGGGTAAGGCAGGAGTAGACTAGTAGCTCCAAGAGTTTAGAGATGAAGGGGAGATTGGAGACCGGTCTGTAGTTGTTTCTGCAGGATGGGTCGAGGGTGGGTTTCTTTAGTAACGGAGTAATGATAGAGTGTTTGAAGGAGGACGGGAAAATGCCTGAGGAGAGTGAGAGATTAAAGATTGTAGTTAGGTGAGTAGTGACGACTGGAGAGAGAGACTGGAGGAGATGAGAGGGAATGGGGTCGGTAGAGCATGCAGTCGGAGAAGAAGAGAGGAGCCTGGAGACTTCTTCTTCTGTGATGGGATCAAATGCGGAGAGTGAGCCATGGGAAATGCAGGGAGGGATGGGAGTCACTGAACTTGGTGATTAGGAGTGGATTTCCTGACGGATATTGTTTATTTTCTCTACAAAGTGGGAGGCCCGGTCATCAGCACAAATGTGATAGGGGCTTGAGCTTTTGGCCTGAGGAGGGAGTGAAAGGTGTCAAAAAGATTCTTGGGGTTGTTGGATAGTGAGGAGATCAGAGTGGTGAAGTACGTCTGTTTGGTGATGTGAAGGGCAGAGTAATAGGTTTTTAACATAAATTTGAAGTGTATAAAGTCTTCTGGTGTCCGAGTTTTCCTCCATAAGCGTTCAGCACTCCTAGAGCATCGCTGGAGAAATCGGGTTTGTGATGTGAGCCAGGGCTGTTTTACTCTATGTTTGGAGGTTCTGAGGGTGAGGGAAGCTACTTGGTCTAGGGTGCTTCTAAGAGTGTCATTGTAGTGATGTACCACCAGATCAGGACAGGAAAAAGAGGAGATGGGGGACAGTGATGAGTGTAAGGAGTCTGAAAGTGTATGAGGGTTAATGGCTTGTACATTTTTGACTGAATGGTAGGTAGGAGGGTGCTGGGGTAAGCGAGGATTTGTGAGCATGAAGGAGAAAATGTTGTGGTCAGAGAGGAGAAGCGGTGAGTTATTTAGGTAGGAGATTGAACACAGCCGGACAAAGACCAGGTCAGCGGTGTTACCGTCCTTGTGTGTCTCAGAGGTTTAGAGCTGTGAGAGGCCGAGCGAAGTGGTTAGTGATAGAAGCTGGGATGCAGATGTAGTAGAGGGGCTGTTTATGGGGATGTTGAAGTCTCCCAGGATAAGGGTTGGGAGTTCTGAGGACATGAAGTGAGGCAGCCAGGCAGAGAAATGGTCCAGGAAGTGGGTGGGTGAGCCTGGGCGCCGGTATATGACCGCTACTCTGAGGGAGAGGGGACAGAAGAGCCTGATGGTGTGGCCCTCAAAAGAAGGGAATGAGAGTGATGGAGTTAGTGGGATGACCTGGAAGGTGCATTGTGGGGAGAGGAGTATGCCGACTCCACCACCAGTTCTGTTTGTGGGTCTCGGGGAATGGGAGAATTGTAGGCCACCATGGAAAATGGCAGCAGGGGAGACCATGTCAGAATCCTGGATCCAGGTTTCAGTGAGGGCCAATAGATTTAGAGAGTTGTTCAGAAAGTAGTTGTGCAGGAAAGGAAGCTTGTTACATACAGACCGTGGATTCCAAAGGTCACAATTAAAAGAAGGAGATGAGAGAGTGCAAGTAATATTTATAGGGTTAGAATGGTTTTGATGTGAGGTAGGGTAGCAGTTGAGGTTGTGGGATGGTGGACCAGGGTTGGGGGAGATGTCTCCCGAAATCAGTAGGAGTAGGAAGATAAAAAGCAAGGAGTTTTTGGAATTGTAAGTTTTTTTGTGCAGTGTGTTTTGGCAAGATGGACTGAGGTTTTTCAGGAAGGTGAGAAGTGCATGGGAGCTGTACATGGGAGAGGGAAGTATAGAGGGGCTGATGTATATGAGTTGTTATGGAGGAGGGATTGGGCGGTGGATGTGGATTGCAAGGGAACATAGGAGGATAGGAATATAGCATATGGATAGAAGAGAGAGCAGATTGTGGGTTACTTGACTCCCGCACTGACTAACTGCCCTGGAATAACTGCTATAACTTGATGCTTAGCTAATGCGATGCTTTGCTGAATGCGTGCGATCCCACACATGCATGCACCCCTAAGAATGAATCTAAATTTATAGGCCCCCAGTGCAGGGAGAGGACAGTGGGATTATGGGAGCTGGTTAGTTATAAATTAGGGACAGCTGCTCAACACATCCTGGTGTGGATAGATGAGCAAAGATGCAGTCCTGATAACATCTCTATACTAACACCTCTTCTGTGATTAGTATCTACAGAGACCCCCCCCCCTGGAGCTACAACAGTGAGTACTGAAAACCATGTAACTGATGATGAATTCTAGCACAGGAGTTGAATGACATGAAATTACCATTCAGGGTGCTTGCTGACACACAGAAAATCATTGCAAAATACAGAGACATTCAGGATCCAGGGAGAGTTGGGGATATTCACTGCATACCATTCAGTGTGCTTGCTGACACACAGAAAATCATTGCAAAATACAGAGACATTCAGGATCCAGGGAGAGTTGGGGATATTCACTGCATACCATTCAGTGTGCTTGCTGACACACAGAAAATCATTGCAAAATACAGAGACATTCAGGATCCAGGGAGAGCTGGGGATATTCACTGCATACCTGTATGAAGAGAGGAGATGGATATTAGTTCTTTGCCATGGAATAACTGCTATAACTTGATGCTTAGCTAATGCGATGCTTTGCTGAATGCGTGCGACCCCACACATGCGTGGGGTCGCACGCAACATTTCGCAAGCAAGCAGATGAGAAATGTGTGAATTTAGTACTATGGCATTGGCTGCTTACTTCCGCTTGCGATCCAAAGAATGGGGTATAGACAACTGAACGCTGCACTGGGACAAGGACGTGGACGTGCTTGTTAATGGTGCTAGTTGAGTTTGTGTGCAACTGCAGATGCAGGGCATGAGGCATCTTTGCATGCACCATGGACAGGGGATTTGCTTGCATGCACAACATTGGAAGAAGCAGTGGTACCACCCGCAGACACTGTTCATGGTCATGGAGCTATGTGTTCAACCAACAAAGTCGGGTTTTTTGCTGCCTTGTGCCTATAATGCTTGTGATGGTTAGGATGGGAGTTTTGTTACCCCTGCTGATGCGGGCCTTGCTGTTGGTGCAAATGGCCTTCTGGGGGTTATCGGCAGTGTCTTTAAAAACAACCTGGGTGTTACGGGGACATTCAGAGTCTCCCTCTCCCAAACCACCTCCTCACATTGACAATGGTTTTTCCTTGTTCCCCAAGGCTAAGTTCTAGGACACCTACTGTTCTCCATCTACATCTTCGGCCTGGAACAGCTGATGTAATGGCACGGTTTGCAATATCATCAGTACGCCGATGTCATGCAGATCTACCCGTCTGTACCTGACATTACCTCCTTACTGACCCGAATCAAACGTCTTGCCGCTATTTGATCCTTCTTTTATGCTTGCTTTCAAAAAGTGGACATGGATAAAACAGAATACATCATCTTTCAACCATCTCACACTGAATAGTCATGAGAGCTGTGTATGCATCATTCGGTACCACTTTAGTAAGAGGGAAAGTTTGCCCAAGAGAAAATTATTTTCCAGACATTCACAGCCTTTTCGTTGCACATTTTTTGCAGCTGTGATCTTCATCTGGTTGGTGTGTATGTGGTAAATTAATTTCAAAGTCGTCATCAATACCATCATCATCCATATCTTGTAAAGAGGAAATCTGGTGTTTCCCAGGGTCGTGGTTATCTACGCTAAGTGCCATTCCTTTAACAGTGTTCGTTACACTAGAACAAATAATTTGCGACTGTGACATTTGGATATTATTGACACTACACAAGAAAAAGAGACAGCATCATGTAAATGGGATCACCACACCAATAATTCAAAAAAAGATAACAAATTTTATTTAGACAACACCACACAAAAAACTGTAGTAAAAACCATTAAAAACAAAAACAAAACAATGGGAGATAAGGGTCCATGTAATACAAGAATACAATACTTAGTAAATATTGAAGAGTCATATAACAGCTATAAATACCAATATTGGAATGTGACCATGCAATGGGAGATGTGAGTAAACCCTATAAGCATGCTGTGTCTCCTATCAATATCAAAATATCCTCTTACTCCATTGTTGAGATCTATATAACCAGCTTGCCTACCTATAAAACAATCTCCCATACAAACTCGTGGGAATTGCAGAGTATCCACAGGGGCCTGACATTCAGCGGCTGCCAAATGAAAAAGCCGCCAAGGATCTAATATCTTTCCCCCTTATCACTAAAAAGGCAGGTCACCAACTAAATAAGCAAAGAGACTCTAACAATGTATGACCCACGCGTATCGACGCTGGAGGCGTCTTCCTCAATGTCCACAGTCAGCTGGTGGCGTGGTCACACTTTAAATACAAAAAATTACAAGCGATAATACATACCATAATGGCGGCGGAATTCAGAGCAAATCTGTTGGAGCGGCGTACATGCATCTCCAGTATGCAGGCGCCAGACTCCCAAAGTAGTGTATTGCGCAAGCGTCAGCCTGTGACTTGGGTTACCATGGCAACCTGTATAAATGAAAAGGTCCCATAAGGGCCATCACTAAATCGGATCGCCTGCCGTTATCTAACGCAGAGAAAAGCCCTGATAATGCCTAAAGAACACAGCACCCATCCACTATTATATACGGAATTGGCATACTGAGATCACCCGATGAACGTCGTAAGCATTCTTTAAAAGGTACGACGCATGCGGCCATATCTCTATGGCAACCAGGACGCATATAACACATACCAAGTAAGCAGCCTAATGGCGGCGGAACTCAAAGGAAGTCTGTTAGAGCGGCGTACATACATCCCCAGTGCGCAGGCACCAGATTCCCAGAGTAAAGTACTGCGCAAGCGTCAACCTGCGACTTGGATTACCATGGCAACCCATATAACCGAAAAGGTCCCATAAGGGCCATCACTAAGTCGAATCGCCTGCCGTTATCTAACGCAGAAAAAAGCCCTGATAATACCTAAAGAACACAGCACTTATCCAATATTATACACGGAGTCGGCATTCTAAGATCACCCGATGAACGTCGTAAACATTCTTAAAAGGTACGGCGCATGCGGGCATATCTCCATGGCAACCAGGACGCATAAATGCCGATCTGAATGTTTACCCTCCATATAGTATATTACGTACCAGCTAAACACCCTCACGTTCATGCCTCATGTACATCTCAAAGGATTTGCGCAATAATGCTAGGTGCTAGGGAATTCTCGACGGGAGTCACGCAGACATCAGCCCCCATACAATATGCGCCTGCGCAGTTAAAGGTAGCGAAGATCGGCCCTGTGAGGAGGCATCTAGGGTCAAATGAGCCAGAAAGAGGAGTCTGGTTACGAAACGGTACTAGACCTGGTGGCATACGGCAAAGTTGTGTACACAGAAAAAGGAGTTTGGCATACAAACACCGGTAAGGTTGACAAAAACGCTCGTCTGATTTCAAAGGTGCAGCAAGTATTGGCGGCAATCAATTACCATTGACCTGCGAGACATTGTTTCACTCAATGTGACATAGTTTGAAAAGTATACAGGAAAAATAATAAAGTTATTCATACACAAATGATTGACATGCTCAGCCAAGGTTCCACCCTGGATGAGCCTAATTAACACCAAACAACCCAAAAGGAGAACAAACCTGCATGCTGGACCTATTAATACGTATATAAGGGTATAACAACACATTTTATTATATATAGACCTTTAACAGGCTGATAATGCTGATGGTATTACATATTCAAAGACAGTGACTCCGTATCCCTAACAGGAAATGCCAAGGCAAAAACATAAGTGCCAAATCAATATGGCTGCGAACAGACCGCTATCCCAGACCGAGTGAAGGTGCTCAATGCTGTAAACTTGCATAAAAGGTGCTGAAAGACCCAAGATTGTCCAAAAGGCTAAACGGTATATATGACAGGGGACACAGCATGCAACAGTGGATACATACTATCTATACATATGAAAACCAGTTTATAAACAATCTTTTGGATATAAATTCAGATGTCCATGGTCTTGTCGCAGTCATTGTATTAGTCTTGAGCCAAGTTGTGGCCATCATCCAGAGTTGTATCCATATAAGGTTAGGTCAGATGTCTTGGTCCTTTCCTTCTTTAGAAGACCATAGGATGACACTCGATTTTCTCCACGGTCCGAGAGGTCCAAGATACTGGTAAGAACTAATAAAGGGGAAAACCAAAATAAAGAAAGAGAAAAAGGGATAAAGGGGAAAAAAAGAAAGAGGGACAAGGGAAACAAAGCCAGATCAAACAGATACTGTTCAGTCTGGCCCCCCGCCTAACCCAAAAAGGAGCGACCATCCATATTGTGATAATACTAGCTAAAGTCTTTTGTAAAAGCCCGTGTACAAAAGCTCTTCATCCTTCATCCATGTTAATTAGGCTCATCCAGGGTGGAACCCTGGCTGAGCATGTCAATCATTTGTGTATGAATAACTTTATTATTTTTCCTGTATACTTTTCAAACTATGTCACATTGAGTGAAACAATGTCTCGCAGGTCAATGGTAATTGATTGCCGCCAATACTTGCTGCACCTTTGAAATCAGATGAGCGTTTTTGTCAACCTTACCGGTGTTTGTATGCCAAACTCCTTTTTCTGTGTACACAACTTTGCCGTATACCGCCAGGTCTAGTACCGTTTCGTAACCAGACTCTTCTTTCTGGCTCATTTGACCCTAGATGCCTCCTCACAGGGCCGATCTTCGCTACCTTTAACTGCGCAGGTGCATATTGTATGGGGGCTGATGTCTGCGTGACTCCCGTAGAGAATTCCCTAGCATTATTGCGCAAATCCTTTGAGATGTACATGAGGCATGAACGTGATGGTGTTTAGCTGGTACGTAATATACTATATGGAGGGTAAACATTCAGATCGGCATTTTTGCGTCCTGGTTGCCATGGAGATATGGCCGCATGCGCCGTACCTTTTAAGAATGTTTACGACGTTCATCGGGTGATCTTAGAATGCCGACTCCGTATATAACAGTGGATGGATGCTGTGTTCTTTAGGTATTATCAGGGCTTTTTTCTGCGTTAGATAACGGCAAGCGATTCGACTTAGTGATGGCCCTTATGGGACCTTTTCGGTTATATGGGTTGCCATGGTAATCCAAGTCGCAGGTTGACACTTGCGCAGTACTTTACTCTGGGAATCTGGTGCCTGCGCACTGGGGATGTATGTACGCCGCTCTAACAGACTTCCTTTGAGTTCCGCCGCCATTAGGCTGCTTACTTGGTATGTGTTATATGCGTCCTGGTTGCCATAGAGATATGGCCGCATGCGCCGTACCTTTTAAAGAATGCAAATACAATAATCGATAAGCACACAAAATAAGTGGCCGAGAGCATATTCAGTGAAAAGAGCTCTCCCAAATATAAACATAGAATAGTAAAAAAGTGTTACTTCCTAGCTAAAACTGTCATACTAGCGAAAAAGGAAGCTTTAGACACCAAGATATATAAAACTGTAAACATTTTATTTCATTACATGATCATAAAAAAAGAGGGACAAATACCATATACATACACGTAACAACATTAATATAAAAATTCCAATACATGTAAAGGAGGAAAAATCAACCAGTACACTAAATGGTAAGGCACAAGTCCATAGGACTGGGTTAGTAGCACAGTGTTCCTGAGTCTATCTACTCCTACAATGAGGAATCATATCTAAAGAAACACAGCCTCATATTCTCCCATAAATCATATACATGTGTAACATAGAGGAGAGTAGCATCTACCTATAATAAGTCCGGACTCCTGTATAGCCTTGCCACGACCCCTGACGCGCGTTTCGCCAAGTTGCTTTCTCAAAGGGGAGTGATACCTTTTAAAGAATGCTTACGACGTTCATCGGGTGATCTCAGAATGCCGATTCCATATATAATAGTGGATGGGTGCTGTGTTCTTTAGGCATTATCAGGGCTTTTCTCTGCGTTAGATAACGGCAGGCGATCCGATTTAGAGATGGCCTTTATGGGACCTTTTCGTTTATTCGGATTGCCATGGTAACCCAAGTCACAGGCTGACGCTTGCACAGTACACTACTTTGGGAGTCTGGCGCCTGCGTACTTGGGATGCATGTACGCCGCTCCAACAGATTTGCTCTGAGCTCCGCCGCCATTATGCTGCTCACCTGGTATGTATTATCGCTTGTAATTTTTTGTATTTAAAGTGTGACCACGCCACCAGCTGACTGTGGACCTTGAGGAAGACGCCTCCAGCGTCGATACGCGTGGGTCATACATTGTTAGAGTCTCTTTGCTTATTTAGTTGGTGACCTGCCTTTTTAGTGGTAAGGGGGAAAGATATTGGATCCTTGGCGGCTTTTTCACTTGGCAGCCGCTGAATGTCAGGCCCCTGTGGATACTCTGCAATTCCCACGAGTTTGTATGGGAGATTGTTTTATAGGTAGGCAAGCTGGTTATATATATCTCAACAATGGAGTAAGAGGATATTTTGATATTGATAGGAGACACAGCATGCTTATAGGGTTTACCCACATCTCCCATTGCATGGTCACATTCCAATATTGGTATTTATAGCTGTTATATGACTCTTGAATGTTTTCTAAGTATTGTACTCTTGTATTACATGGACCCTTATCTCCCATTGTTTTGGGAGTTTTTTGTTTTTACTACAGTTTTTTGTGTGGTGTTGTCTAAATAAAATTTGTTATCTTTTTTTGAATTATTGGTGTGGTGATCCCATTTACATGATGCTGTCTCTTTTTCTTGTGTAGTGTTGGTTTACATTCATATGCATCAGGTGATCCCCCTTGTGTATTAGTGTTAGATGGTGCCCGCTCAACCTATGGTTCTTATTTGGATATTATTGGTACTATGTATGGGTGTAGATGAAGAAGCTTGTGTCACGTGTGTGTTTATAGTAACGGACGGTACACTCCTCTTTAAACTTAGTTTTTCACAAGCATCCATCAGTTTGTTTGGTTTTCCTCCAACACTGGTCTGCTTTCTATAATTCAGCATCTCACAAACATGTTGCACTTTGACCTTTAGACACACACGTGCGCCTTTGGTTTGGCAACATATTTTTGACAGGCATTTTTTTTGGCCGAGACAAACACACGCATCTGTTACACCGATCTTGTGACGGGCATGAAACACATTCTGGTAATTGGGGGTGGCTAAACGACTAATCATTGTAGGCTGTATCCTGGATATCATACATCCCATAGCTACCACTGTTATTAATCATGTACGTTCCAATTCCTGTCATCACCATGGCCCTTTTCCTGATCACTTCATCCAATGATTCGTCCGCCATATTTTTACTACAAACCTGCACCTTCCCAGCAGCAACTGTGTACGAAACCACTTTACAGTTTTGCAAGGTGTTTATGATGCCCGTAAACAATTTTTTAAAAAAAAATTGCCACCCCCATGGGGAAATGTTTGTCAGCCCATGCACTTAGTGTATGAGAATTACAAGTGTAGGAGACACAATCCTTTACATTGGGCCTAGGTTTTAATGAGGCCTTCAGCAATGCCTCCTCATATTCCACCACTAGAACACCATGGTTCACGTGTTCCCTGCTGCTACAGAAAGTCAATTTTTGGGAAAGGGTGTCCAGGATCCACATGAACAATTTTTTACAAATTAACCACCTATGAGCAAATGCTTGTCAGGCCAGGCACTCCATTACAAGTCTAAGAGACCCACACCCCAACATTGGGCCTACCTCTTAACTCTGTATCCTGCAATGTGTCCTTTACCTGCCACTAGACGACCAGGGTTATCGTGCTCTGTACGGTGCATTTTGGGCAAGGGCGCTGTGATGGCACTCTTTTATTTTTTTTAAAAAGGACCCCACATTGGGGAATTTGGCATGACATTACATTGGGCCTACTTCTTCATTCTGTCTCCTCCAATGTGTCCTTTAACTACCACTAGATCACCAGGGTGAACGTGCTCTGTACTGTTATAGGCCAGTGAATTTGGGGCAAGGGGACTGTGATGGCACTATTTTTTTTAAGTCCAAAAAGGACACCACGTTAGGGAATTGGGCATGGCATTTCATTGGGCCTACTTCTTAACTCGGTCTCCTGCAATGTGTCCTTTAACTGCCACTAAATCACCAGGGTTAACGTGCTCTGTAAAGTGCATTTTGGGCTAGGGGTCTGTGATGGCACTATTAATTTAAGTCCAAAAAGGACACCACATTGGGAAATTGGGCATGACATTCTATTGGGCCTACTTCTTCACTTGGTCTCCTGCAATGTGTCCTTTAACTGCCACTAGATCACTAAGGTTAACATGCTCTGTAAGGTGCATTTTGGGCTAGGGGTCTGTGATGGCACTATTTTAATAAGTCCCAAAAGGACACCACATTGGGGAAGTGGGCATGGCATTCCATTGAGCCTACTTCTTAACTCGGTCTCCTGCAATGTGTCCTTTAACTGCCACTAGATCACCAGGGTGAACGTGCTCTGTACTGTTATATGCCGGTGAACTTTGGGCAAGGGGCCTGCGATGGCACTAGTATATTTTTAAAATAGGTACCCCACATTGTTGAAACCACATCCTTGTTTGCAAAGACTTCATAACATTTGTGTACCTTAAAGAGCTCCCTTAAAAAGCTAGTTTTTGTGTTGCCTGGTTGCTCACATTGGACACAATACACTTCATATAAATTTTATAAAGCAATGCTGTTAGTTTGGCTCTGTAGTTCATTAAAAATATTTCTTTGTCGACTACATTAGTTTCTCTCCTTGAGAGCCATAACTTTGGCTGCCTCAAATGTACAAATGGCAAATATACAAATGGTAATTTGTAACCAAGATTTAAATACTGTATACAGAATGCATTCAGACAATCACATAGCTGCCTTTCTTGTAAATCATTTACAGATGTGACACACAATGCTCATAGGGACAGAATCTTGATAAATGTTTGTTTATTCACTTCACAAACAGTTCTAAGCCTCTATATGTTTGCTGATTGTCATTGTAAAACATTAAGGTTTACTGAAACTGTGTCGGTGGTGGTTTGATCTAAATCCTTGTGACTTTTATTTTCTAGGGGTTTGTGGTCCCTCGTCTGATGAGTCCATGATATCTCAGTTATATCCAACCTTGAAAAGTGGCCACTTGAAGGTCTGGGTGAAACTAGAGTTACTGCAAAGTGTAAATCACTATATAAAACCAGAGAAACATGACTAAGACAGATGCCAAAACTGGGGTACCTATACATGTACAGTGTGCTGATACCTGCATAATTGGGGATGCCCATGCAGTGTAGGTAATCTCCCAGGGTTTCTCTGTCTTGGTGTTGCTTCTCTGATATTCCAGACGGATGATGATTAAAAGCCTCTTGGTGATGATCTAAGTATACTGTATGTAGTGAATCTTCAGATATACGTATAATCACTATATTTATTTAATCCTTATACAGTATGTACTTATTAACCTGTGTATGTTAACATATACAAAGTGTACGGACTCACACCATTCAATCATACTATTCCTTGAATTTTGTTGTTAGCAATAAAATTGTGTTGTATTGCAAGTATTCGCCTTTTTTAAAGCTGCATCTGAACCTTACTGTTAACAACATGGCAAATGAAATTACCAAATTCTCCTGTAAATTATTGTGCAAAGAGGGAACCATCATACCATAACAAAGTACGAGTGGATTTTCATGGGCACATTCACTATGACTATGCAGCAGGGCTGACCTTGCTGCCAATGTGTAAAACCTAGGAGTATGGAGTACAAAATGCATAATGTGAAGTGGATTTTCATGCGCACATCCAGTATGTGGGTTCCAAGACCTAATGGGGTGCATATGACTGACTATGCAGCAGGGCTGGCCTTGCCGCCAATGTGTAAAACCAAGGAGTACGGGAGTACAAAATGCATATTGTGAAGTGGATTCTAAAGGGCACATCCACTATGTGGGTTCCAAGGCCTAATGCGGTGCATATGACTGACTATGCAGCAGGGCTGGCCTTGCCGCCAATGTGTAAAACCAAGGAGTACGGGAGTACAAAATGCATATTGTGAAGTGGATTTTCATGGGCACATCCACTATGTGGGTTCCAAGGCCTAACAGGGTGCATATCACTGACTATGCAGCAGGGCTGGCCTTGCCGCCAATGTGTAAAACAAAGGAGTACGGGAGTACAAAATGCATATTGTGAAGTGGATTTTCATGGGCTCATCCACTATTTGGGTTCCAAGGCTTATTGGGGTGCATATGAATTGGTAGCAGGGCAGGCCTTGAATTCAATGCAACACTTTTTCAGGAGTCCCCCCCTGGACATCTTATGACAGGAGTATTGTGGTGCGTCGCAATTCTTGGCAGCCCATCCAGTAACAGCATAGGCTTCAACAGATTAGGAGACCCACTGTTTCATAATGGCCCTTTAAGAAGATTAATGCCGCCTGATGCACCAGTAAAAATAGTTTCTGTGACTTTAAAAGTCCCTCCTTCGTAAAATAAACAAGATGGGTCTGCTTATGCGTCACACACCACATGGCCAGCTAGGGTTGTTAAATGTTAGAATGATATTTCCCAGTGAATGCATTTGTAGTGGTTGAAAGCAATGTTAAAGTTGAAAAATGCTTAAAAAAAAGCTGCATCTGAACTAAGCCTAAGTGGGGGAGGAAACTTTCGGTCTGGAGTTAAACATTTGGCCTTAGAGGCAAGTCATATTGACATATTTCCAAGCAAAACCCGTTTTGGTTTCGTTTTCATGTGTTTTTTGTGGCACTGGGAAAAATGGCATGAATCTTGGAAAAACTGGTTAAAGCTGTGAACTAGGAGTCAGTAATGCTTCCAGGGGCGAACCCCATGATGCCCCTGTGTCAGTTGAGGAGTGTTTCCATCATTTTCAGATGATTTTAGACCTTAAAAGGACCCCCCAGGGGGATAGCGGTAAAAATACTCGGGTCTCCCATAGACTTACATTGGGCTCATTATTCTGGCCGAGTACCCGAGTATTCCAATTTGCTCGACACGAGCAACAAGCACCCAAGCATTTTAGTGCTTGCTCATCACTACTAGTGGTATAAAAGCAGCAAAATAGGAGCAATATTGCTAAATGCAGGGACCCTGCTGACAACAAATGTGTGGTGATCTGGTCTGCCCTCCGTCCCTCTGCCCTGACACGCTTTTCATCTAACACTTCTTCAGGGGACGTGTTGGAGAGGAGGGATGCAGGGCTTTTTAAAGTGATTCAGTGCCAATGAGAAAATATGCGGCACGGTCACGTGGATCAGACTAGTTGCCAGGAGCATGATTGTTATGATGCGGTGGTCTAGGAGCAACATGGAAAGAGCTCAGAGGGAACTGGTAACTGTACTGACCGCAGACCCTAAGCTCAACACAACACTAGAAGCAGCCGTGGAATGCTCCTAACTCTCCCTAGGCATCTCGTCACAGCCTAAGAGCTAACTACCCCTGAAGACAGAAGCAGGAAAACTATCTTGCCTCAGAGAAAATCCCCAAAGGATAGATTAGCCCCCCACAAATAATGACTGTGAGTGGAGAGGAAAAAGACATACACAAAATGAAACCAGGATGAGCACAGGAGGCCAGTCTAGCTTGATAGATAGGACAGGATGGAACACTGTGCGGTCAGTATAAAACACTACAAAAATCCACGCAGAGTAAACAAAAAATCTCCACACCCGACTAAAGGTGTGGAGGGTCACTCTGCTTCCCAGAGCTTCCAGCAAGACAGAAAATAATTCAAACTGATAATGCTGGACAAACAAAGAAAGCACAGAATGGATAAGTCCACAAACTATGGACAGAAAAAGTAAGCAAAAAACTTAGCTTTGCTGAACTGGTCAGGATAACAGGGAACTCCAAAGAGATGTGAATCCAACCAGGAACGATTTACAAGTGGCACTAGCTGAAGGAACAGCCAGGCTTAAATAGGCGAGAGAGGAGACGATAAGTGGAGGCAGCTGAATACAGCTAACTCCAAGGAGCAGCCATACCACTTGAAACCACAAGAGGGAGCCCAAGAGCAGAACTCACAAAAGTGCCACTTACAACCACCGGAGGGAGCCCAGGAGCAGAATTCACAACACATGATGCAGCGCACTACGCTGTAGGTCTGCCCCTAGCTAAGGGACTTGTCACCTCCATCAGTTGGCCCACAAGCACGCAGAGTGGTCCCAAAGATGGCCGCTCTGCGTTCCAGCTGGGTCAAAGTGCCGGGGGCCGATTGAGTCTGGAGGCGAAGCCGGCAAGTGAGTGTGCTTGCTCCCAGCAATTATCCAAAGAAAAGGGAAGTACAAATCCCAAGGTAAAATAGAATAATTTATTGACAAAATAGGTTAAAAATTAGAATCATGAATATTTAGATAAGGGAAGATAGAACTAGGCAGAGTAAACTCTGTTATGATTAGGTGGCCTTGGAGCAGCATGAAAACCTTCACTGGAGTAGGTGGTAACTATACTGACCGCAAACCCTGATCTTATCACTGTAACTAGAAGTAGCCGTGGGGTGTGCCTAACAAAACCTAGACACCTCGACACAGCCGGAGGACTAAATACCCCTAAAGATGGAAATAGGAAAACTATCTTGCCTCAGAGTGAGACCCCCAAAGGATAGGCAGCCCCCCACAAATAATGACTATGAGTTGGAGAGGAAAAGACACACGCAGGCAGAAAACAGGCTTAGCAAAGGAGGCCACTTCTAGCTAAATAGAAAAGGACAGGACAGGATACTAAGCGGTCAGCATAAAAATACTACAAAAATATCCACAGCAGAAAATACAAAACTCCACCACCTAACTAAAGATGTGGAGAGTATATCTGCAACTCCAGAGAATCCAACCAGACTGAGAAAAACAACTGACACAGTCTAAGCTGGACAAATAGAAACAAAAGATCAGCACTGAAAATAAGCACACAGCATGTGTACTTCAGAAAAAGAAACAGACACTTATCTTTGCTGAACTGGCAGATAAGCAGGAGAGGCCAGGCAGAGATCCAACACTTCTAAAGAAACATTGACAACTGGCCAGGACTAATGAGTCCAGCAAAGCTAAATAGCCCAGTCAAAATTGCAATTAGCGGATACACCTGTCCAAGACTGCAGCCCAGAGACAACTGCATTACCATCTACAACCACCGGAGGGAGCCCAAAAGCAGAATTCACAACAGTACCCCCCCCTCTTGAGGAGGGGTCACCGAACCCTCACCAGAGCCCCCAGGCCGATCAGGATGAGCCAGATGAAAGGCACAAACCAAATCAGCGGCATGGACATCCGAGGAAAAAATCCAAGAATTATCCTCCTGGCCATAACCCTTCCATTTGACAAGATACTGAAGCTTCCGCCTTGAACAACGGGAATCCAAAATCTTCTCAACAACATATTCCAACTCCCCATCAACCAACACAGGGGCCGGAGGATCAACAGAGGGAACAACGGGCTCCACATATTTCCGCAATAAAGATCTATGGAAGACATTATGGATAGCAAAAGAGGCCGGAAGCGCCAGACGAAAAGGCACCGGATTAATAATCTCAGAAATCCTATAAGGACCAATAAACCGAGGCTTAAACTTAGGAGAAGAAACCTTCATAGGAACTTGACGGGAAGACAACCAAACCAGATCCCCAACCCGAAGCCGGGAACCAACACACTGACGACGGTTAGCAAAACGCTGAGCCTCCTCCTGAGACAACACCAAATTGTCCATCACATGAGCCCAAATCTGCTGCAACCTGTCAACCACAGAATCCACACCAGGACAGTCAGAAGGCTCAACCTGTCCAGAAGAAAAACGAGGATGAAAAACAAAATTACAAAAGAAAGGCGAAACCAAAGTAGCCGAACTAGCCCGATTATTAAGGGCAAACTCGGCCAATGGCAAAAAAGCCACCCAATCATCCTGATCAGCAGACACAAAGCATCTCAAATAAGTTTCCAAAGTCTGATTAGTTCGCTCGGTCTGGCCGTTTGTCTGAGGATGAAATACAAAAGAAAAAGACAAATCAATGCCCAGCTTGGCACAAAAGGCCCGCCAAAACCTAGAAACAAACTGGGAACCTCTAGATAAGGAAAAAATAGAGACCGCGCATAAAGGGAAAACACTAGGGAGAAATAAAGGGATGTGACAAATCCCAACATGCAGAGTCACACAATAGACCCAAACAAATCCCTAAATCGATGTCAATCCACCAAATAGGAGGACAGCAATCCCACAAGCACACAGGTAGAATGACTGATGAAATGAGGCAAACACATAAACAGCAATGTGCCGGACTGAAATAGACCGACAAAAAAAACCCTGATCCTAAACAGAAATGGTACCTGTAACTGAGGATAAGTCGAGCAGTGTGGCTGTATGGTGGATCAGAGTGAGGCACCGCTGTGCCCAATGCGGAGCTGAGCCTGTCGCTGCAAGGATAATTGTCCACCGTGAGGTACGGAGATGCGGTGGAGATCTGCAGGTCCCAGGAGTGGAGCTGCATGTGGCGGTGGCGGGGATGCTGCGCGCAGCAGTAGCAGGGAGGCTACGTAAAGCCAGGGGAAGCCCCGGCCGGTGGCGTCCCTGGATACGAGCACAGGAAAGATGGCCGACGGAGACCCAAGCGTGTGACGTCATAGCGGAAGAGCTATGGAGTGGCACTGAGGACAAGGCACAACCAACGCGTTTCAAAGGAACAGCGTCCTTCTTCGTCAGGGTTACCCAGCAACGGCAGCTGTTGTGAATTCTGTGGCTGAATTCACTCCTGTGGTCACAAGTGGTACTGCAGCTTCTGAGCTTCCTCCCTCAGGTGTTCTGGTGAGCTCGTTAACTGCTTCATTACTTAACTCCGCCTGATTCTGCTATCCTTGCTCCTTGTCAATGTTTCAGTGTTGGATCTGAGCTTCTCCTGATTGTTCCTGTGACCTGCTGCTCTGTATAGCTAAGTGCTTTTTGCTTTTTTGTTGCTTTTTTTCTGTCCAGCTTGTCTTTTGTTTTGCTGGGAGCTCTGAGACGCAAAGGGTGTACCGCCGTGCCGTTAGTTCGGCACGGTGGGTTTTTTTTGCCCCCTTTGCGTGGTTTTGCTTTAGGGTTTTTTGTAGACTGCAAAGTTCGCTTTACTGTCCTCGCTCTGTCCTAGAATATCGGGCCCCACTTTGCTGAATCTATTTCATCCCTACGTTTTGTCTTTTCATCTTACTCACAGTCATTATATGTGGGGGGCTGCCTTTTCCTTTGGGGAATTTCTCTGGGGCAAGTCAGGCCTATTTTTCTATCTTCAGGCTAGCTAGTTTCTTAGGCTGTGCCGAGTTGCCTAGGTAGTTGTTAGGCGCAATCCACAGCCGCTTTTAGTTGTGTTTAGGATAGGATCAGGTGTGCAGTCTACAGAGTTTCCACGTCTCAGAGCTCGTTCTTGTATTTTTGGGTATTTGTCAGATCACTGTGTGCGCTCTGATCGCTAAGCACACTGTGTCTCTGGATTGCCTTCATAACACCTGTCATTAGCAAACATAACAGTACAAGGAGCCAAACTAATGATTCTCAATAGAGGGAAAGAAAAAGTTCTGACATCATTTTTTTTTTTTTCTGCTCTGTGTTCACTTTTTTTTTTTCCCCTAGACATTTGGGTGATTCTGGACACAGGTGTGGACATGGATATTCAGGGTCTGTGCTCTTCAATGGATAATCTCGTTATAAATGTACAAAAAATTCAAGATACTATTGATCAGAAATCTATGTTAGAACCAAGAATTCCTATTCCTGATTTGTTTTTTGGAGATAGAACTAAGTTTCTAAGTTTCAAAAATAATTGTAAGCTATTTCTGGCCTTGAAACCTCATTCTTCTTGTAATCCTATTCAACAGGTTTTGATTATTATTTCTTTTTTGCGCGGCGACCCTCAAGACTGGGCATTTTCTCTTGCGCCAGGAGACCCTGCATTGAGTAGTGTCGATGCGTTTTTCCTGGCGCTCGGATTGCTGTACGATGAGCCTAATTCAGTGGATCAGGCTGAGAAAAATTTGCTGGCTTTGTGCCAGGGTCAGGATGATATAGAAGTATATTGTCAGAAATTTAGGAAATGGTCAGTACTCACTCAGTGGAATGAATCTGCGCTGGCAGCTTTGTTCAGAAAGGGTCTCTCTGAGGCTCTTAAGGATGTCATGGTGGGATTTCCTATGCCTGCTGGTTTGAATGAGTCTTTGTCTTTGGCCATTCAGATCGGTCGACGCTTGCGCGAGCGTAAATCTGTGCACCATTTGGCGGTACTGCCTGAGGTTAAACCTGAGCCTATGCAGTGCGATAGGACTATGACTAGAGTTGAACGGCAGGAATACAGACGTCTGAATGGTCTGTGTTTCTACTGTGGTGATTCCACTCATGCTATTTCTGATTGTCCTAAGCGCACTAAGCGGTCCGCTAGGTCTGCCGTCATTGGTACTGTACAGTCCAAATTCCTTCTGTCCATTACCTTGATATGCTCTTTGTCGTCGTTTTCTGTCATGGCGTTTGTGGATTCGGGCGCTGCCCTGAATCTGATGGATTTGGATTATGCTAAACGTTGTGGGTTTTTCTTGGAGCCTTTGCGGTGTCCTATTCCATTGAGAGGAATTGATGCTACACCTTTGGCCAAGAATAAACCTCAATACTGGGCCCAGCTGACCATGTGCATGGCTCCTGCACATCAGGAAGTTATTCGCTTTCTGGTGTTGCATAATCTGCATGATGTGGTCGTGTTGGGGTTGCCATGGCTACAAACCCATAATCCAGTATTGGATTGGAATTCCATGTCGGTATCCAGCTGGGGTTGTCAGGGGGTACATGGTGATGTTCCATTTTTGTCGATTTCGTCATCCACCCCTTCTGAGGTCCCAGAGTTCTTGTCTGATTATCAGGATGTATTTGAAGAGCCCAAGTCCGATGCTCTACCTCCGCATAGGGATTGTGATTGTGCTATCAATTTGATTCCTGGTAGTAAATTCCCTAAAGGTCGATTATTTAATTTATCCGTGCCCGAACACGCCGCTATGCGCAGTTATGTGAAGGAATCCCTGGAGAAGGGACATATTCGCCCATCGTCATCACCACTGGGAGCAGGGTTCTTCTTTGTAGCCAAGAAGGATGGTTCGCTGAGACCGTGTATTGATTACCGCCTTCTTAATAAGATCACTGTTAAATTTCAGTATCCCTTGCCATTGTTATCTGACTTGTTTGCTCGGATTAAGGGGGCTAGTTGGTTCACTAAGATAGATCTTCGTGGTGCGTATAATCTGGTGAGAATCAGGCAAGGAGATGAATGGAAAACTGCATTCAATACGCCCGAGGGTCATTTTGAGTATCTGGTGATGCCGTTCGGACTTGCCAATGCTCCATCTGTGTTTCAGTCTTTTATGCATGACATCTTCCGTGAGTATCTGGATAAATTCCTGATTGTTTACTTGGATGACATTTTGATCTTCTCAGATGATTGGGAGTCTCATGTGAAGCAGGTCAGAATGGTTTTTCAGGTCCTGCGTGCTAACTCTTTGTTTGTGAAGGGATCAAAGTGTCTCTTCGGTGTGCAGAAAGTTTCATTTTTGGGGTTCATCTTTACCTCTTCTACTATCGAGATGGATCCAGTTAAGGTCCAAGCCATCCAGGATTGGATTCAGCCGACATCTCTGAAAAGTCTGCAAAAGTTCCTGGGCTTTGCTAATTTTTATCGTCGCTTCATCTGTAATTTTTCTAGCATTGCCAAACCATTGACCGATTTGACCAAGAAGGGTGCTGATTTGGTTAATTGGTCTTCTGCTGCTGTGGAAGCTTTTCAGGAGTTGAAGCGTCGTTTTTGTTCTGCCCCTGTGTTGTGTCAGCCAGATGTTTCTCTTCCGTTCCAGGTCGAGGTTGATGCTTCTGAGATTGGAGCAGGGGCGGTTTTGTCACAGAGAGGTTCTGATTGCTCAGTGATGAAACCATGTGCTTTCTTTTCCAGGAAGTTTTCGCCCGCTGAGCGTAATTATGATGTGGGCAATCGAGAGTTGCTGGCCATGAAGTGGGCATTCGAGGAGTGGCGTCATTGGCTTGAAGGAGCTAAGCATCGCGTGGTGGTATTGACTGATCATAAGAACTTGACTTATCTCGAGTCTGCCAAGCGCTTGAATCCTAGACAGGCCCGTTGGTCGTTATTTTTTGCCCGCTTCGACTTTGTGATTTCGTACCTTCCGGGCTCTAAAAATGTGAAGGCGGATGCTCTGTCTAGGAGTTTTGTGCCCGACTCTCCGGGTTTATCTGAGCCAGCGGGTATCCTCAAGGAAGGAGTCATTGTGTCTGCCATCTCCCCTGATTTGCGGCGGGTGCTGCAAAAATTTCAGGCGAATAAACCTGATCGTTGTCCAGCAGAGAAACTGTTCGTCCCTGATAGGTGGACTAATAAACTTATCTCTGAACTTCATTGTTCGGTGTTGGCTGGTCATCCTGGAATCTTTGGTACCAGAGAGTTAGTGGCTAGATCCTTCTGGTGGCCATCTCTGTCACGGGATGTACGTACTTTTGTGCAGTCCTGTGGGATTTGTGCTAGGGCTAAGCCCTGCTGTTCTCGTGCCAGTGGGTTGCTTTTGCCCTTGCCGGTCCCAAAGAGGCCTTGGACACATATTTCGATGGATTTCATTTCTGACCTTCCCGTTTCTCAAAAGATGTCAGTCATTTGGGTGGTCTGTGATCGCTTTTCTAAAATGGTCCATCTGGTGCCCTTGGCTAAATTGCCTTCCTCCTCTGATTTGGTACTTTTGTTCTTTCAGCATGTAGTTCGGTTGCATGGCATTCCTGAGAATATTGTTTCTGACAGAGGTTCCCAGTTTGTTTCAAGGTTTTGGCGAGCCTTTTGTGGTAGGATGGGCATTGACCTATCCTTTTCCTCGGCTTTCCATCCTCAGACTAATGGCCAGACCGAACGAACCAATCAGACCTTGGAAACATATCTGAGATGTTTTGTTTCTGCAGACCAGGATGATTGGGTGTCCTTTTTGCCGTTGGCTGAGTTCGCCCTTAATAATCGGGCCAGCTCGGCTACCTTGGTTTCTCCATTTTTTTGCAATTCTTGGTTCCATCCTCGTTTCTCTTCAGGACAGGTTGAGCCTTCGGACTGTCCTGGTGTGGATTCTGTGGTGGATAGGTTGCAGCAGATCTGGACTCAGGTAGTGGACAATTTGATCTTGTCCCAGGAGAAAGCTCAACTTTTCGCTAATCGCAGACGCCGTGTGGGTCCCCGACTTCGTGTTGGGGATCTGGTTTGGTTATCTTCTCGTCATATTCCTATGAAGGTTTCCTCTCCTAAATTTAACCCCTTAGTGACCGAGCCAAATTTTTGAAATCTGACCAGTGTCACTTTATGTGGTAATAACTCTGCAACGCTTCAACAAATCCCAGTGATTTTGAGATTGTTTTTTTCGTGACACATTATACTTTATGGTAATGGTAAATTTAGTTCAACATTTTTTGTGTTTATTTATAAAAAATATCAAAAATTTTAGAAAAATGTTAAAAAATTAGCAATTTTCTAAATTTGAATGATTATCCCTTTAATCCAGATAGTCATACAACAGCAAACCATTAATAAATAACATTTCCCACATGTCTGCTTTACATCAGCACCATTTGTAAAATGTTATTTTATTTTGTTAGCATTTTAGGAGGTTTAAAAATGTAGCAGCAATTTTTCATTTTTTCAAAGAAATTTACCACATTTATTTTTTTAGGGACTTATCCATGTTTGAAGTGACTTTAGGGGTCCCATATATTTGGAAACCCCCAAACGTGATGCCATTTTAAAAACAGCACCCCTAAACATATTGAAAACTGCTGTCAGGTAGTTTATTAACCCTTCAGGTGCTTTACAGGAATTAATGCAAAGTGGCATGACAGAAATGAAAATGTGTATTTTTACCACCTAAATGTTGCTAACTTCTAAACAGATTACTATAGCCGTCAGACTCTAAGGCCGCTATTTGGTCATGAATTGCAATCGCAAACATCAGGACAACAAAATCATGATCTGAGGGCACCAATTGGGATAAAGAAGAAGCCCCCACACTCTGTTAACCATTTATAATGATGTAGTCACTATTGACAGCAGCATCTAAGGGGTTAAACAGATTTAGAAGGTGCAAATACTGATCGTGGCTGATACAGCAAGTTGTCAGCTATAGTGTACAACCAACAGATGCTGGATTGTCATCTGTATGGGGAGGCTATTCTCTTATATCTCAGGTCAGTTAAAAGACGTATTGGCGGTCATTAAGGGGTTAAACCTCGTTTTATTGGTCCGTATAGGATTTCTGAGGTTCTCAATCCTGTGTCTTTTCGTTTGACCCTCCCAGACTCCTTTTCCATACATAATGTATTCCATAGGTCGTTGTTGCGGAGATACGTGGCACCTATGGTTCCATCTGTTGAGCCTCCTGCCCCGGTTTTGGTGGAGGGGGAATTGGAGTATATTGTGGAGAAGATTTTGGATTCTCGTGTTTCTAGACGGAAACTCCAGTATCTGGTTAAATGGAAGGGTTATGCTCAGGAAGATAATTCCTGGGTTTTTGCCTCTGATGTTCATGCTTCCGATCTTGTTCGTGCCTTTCATGCGGCTCATCCTGGTCGGCCTGGGGGCTCTGGTGAGGGTTCGGTGACCCCTCCTCAAGGGGGGGGGTACTGTTGTGAATTCTGTGGCTGAATTCACTCCTGTGGTCACAAGTGGTACTGCAGCTTCTGAGCTTCCTCCCTCAGGTGTTCTGGTGAGCTCGTTAACTGCTTCATTACTTAACTCCGCCTGATTCTGCTATCCTTGCTCCTTGTCAATGTTTCAGTGTTGGATCTGAGCTTCTCCTGATTGTTCCTGTGACCTGCTGCTCTGTATAGCTAAGTGCTTTTTGCTTTTTTGTTGCTTTTTTTCTGTCCAGCTTGTCTTTTGTTTTGCTGGGAGCTCTGAGACGCAAAGGGTGTACCGCCGTGCCGTTAGTTCGGCACGGTGGGTTTTTTTTGCCCCCTTTGCGTGGTTTTGCTTTAGGGTTTTTTGTAGACTGCAAAGTTCGCTTTACTGTCCTCGCTCTGTCCTAGAATATCGGGCCCTACTTTGCTGAATCTATTTCATCCCTACGTTTTGTCTTTTCATCTTACTCACAGTCATTATATGTGGGGGGCTGCCTTTTCCTTTGGGGAATTTCTCTGGGGCAAGTCAGGCCTATTTTTCTATCTTCAGGCTAGCTAGTTTCTTAGGCTGTGCCGAGTTGCCTAGGTAGTTGTTAGGCGCAATCCACAGCCGCTTTTAGTTGTGTTTAGGATAGGATCAGGTGTGCAGTCTACAGAGTTTCCACGTCTCAGAGCTCGTTCTTGTATTTTTGGGTATTTGTCAGATCACTGTGTGCGCTCTGATCGCTAAGCACACTGTGTCTCTGGATTGCCTTCATAACACCTGTCATTAGCAAACATAACAGGCAGCATTTGCACTCTTTTGGTATACACCAAACAGGTTCTCCTGCAGCTTATCGCCAGCGGATGCTATCGCACTTTACTAGGTCTTTTACTTTGTAGACTTATGCATGCACGCACTTATCATTCATTACATGGGGTAGGGGGGCGGGGCCTCGTTTTGGTGTGATTGATGGGGACTTAGCCTATATATTTTCTGGAGCCGCCGTTGCTGGGTAACCCTGACGAAGAAGGACGCTGTTCCTTTGAAACGCGTTGGTTGTGCCTTGTCCTCAGTGCCGCTCCGTAGCTCTTCCGCTGTGACGTCACACGCTTGGGTCTCCGTCGGCCATCTTTCCTGTGCTCGTATCCAGGGACACCACCATGTTGGGATTTGTCACATCCCTTTATTTCTCCCTAGTGTTTTCCCTTTATGCGCGGTCTCTATTTTTTGCTTATATATTGTCTATATCAGAAGTGGCGTCTGCCTGATTTGAGTCCAGCTGCTAAGGGTCCCACTCTAGTTCAGTAAGCGCTGGTGTATTCACTATTCTAAAACTGGGAACCTCTGTCGGACACAATATTCTCCACCATGCAAACGGACCACATGCTGAAAAAACAACGGAACCAAATCAGAAGAAGAAGGCAATTTAGGCAAAGGCACCAAATGAACCATCTTAGAGAATCGGTCACAAACAACCCAGATAACCGACATCCTCTGGGAAACAGGAAGATCAGAAATAAAATCCATAGAAATATGCGTCCAGGGCCTCTCAGGGACCAGCAAAGGCAAAAGCAACCCACTAGCACGGGAGCAACAAGGCTTGGCCCGCGCACAAGTCCCACAGGACTGCACAAAAGAACGCACATCACGCGACAAAGAAGGCCACAAAAAGGACCTACCAACCAAGTCTCTGGTACCAAAAATACCAGGATGACCAGCCAACACAGAACAGTGAACCTCAGAAATCACTCTACTAGTCCATCTGTCAGGAATAAACAGTTTCCCCACAGGACGACGGTCAGGTTTGTCAGCCTGAAATTCCTGAAGAACCCGTCGTAAATCAGTAGAAATGGCAGAAAGGACCACCCCTTCTTTCAGAATACCGACCGCTTCCAAAACCTCTGGAGAATCAGGCAAAAAACTCCTAGAGAGGGCATCAACCTTAATATTCTTAGATCCCGGAAGGTACGAGACCTCGAAATCAAAAAGAGAAAAAAAAAGGACCATCAAGCCTGTCTAGGATTCAACCATTTGACAGACTCGAGGTAAATCAGATTCTTATGATCGGTCAAGACCACAATATGGTGCTTAGCACCCTCAAGCCAATGTCGCCACTCCTCAAACGCCCACTTCATAGCCAACAACTCCCGATTGCCGACATCATAATTGCGTTCAGCAGGCGAAAACTTATGGGAAAAGAAGGCACACGGCTTCATTAAGGAACCAACAGGATCCCTCTGAGACAAAACAGCCCCTGCCCCAATCTCAGAAGCGTCAACCTCAACCTGAAACGGAAGAGAAACATCCGGTTGATGCGACACTGGAGCAGAAGTAAAACGACGTTTAAGTTCCTGAAAGGCAGAGACAGCCGCAGAGGACCAATTCGCCACATCAGCGCTCTTCTTTGTCAAATCAATCAAGGGTTTAACCACGCTGGAAAAATTAGCAATGAAACGGCGATAAAAATTAGCAAAACCCAAAAATTTCTGAAGGCTCTTCACGGATGTGGGCTGAATCCAATCATGAATGGCCCAAAAAGGAGACCTTCTGCACCCCAAAAAGACACTTAGACCCTTTCACAAACAAGGCATTGTCACGAAGGATCTGAAATACCATCCTGACCTGCTGCACATGAGACTCCCAATCATCGGAAAAAATCTAAATATCGTCCAAATATACAATCAAGAATTTATCAAGATAATTCCGGAAGATATCATGCATGAAGGACTAAAAAACAGATGGAGTCCTAATGGCATCACAAGGTATTCAAAATGGCCTTCGGGCGTGTTAAACGCAGTTTTCCATTCATCTCCCTGCTTAATACAAACAAGATTATAAGCCCCCCGAAGGTCTTTCTTAGTAAACCAACTAGCCCCCTTAATCCTAGCAAACAAATCGGAAAGCAAAGGTAACGGGTATTGAAACTTGACCGTAATCTTATTCAAGAGGCGATAATCAATACAGGGTCTTAAGGAACCATCTTTTTTAGCAACAAAAAAGAACCCCGCTCCCAACGGTGAAGAAGATGGTCGAATATGCCCTTTCTCCAAAGACTCCTTAATATAGCTCCACATGGCGGCATGTTCAGGTACAGACAGGTTGAAAAGTCGGCTCTTAGGAAACTTACAGCCTGGAATCAAGTCAATAGCACAATCGCAGTCCCTGTGCGGTGGAAGGAAACTGGACTTGGGCTCACCAAATACATCCTGAAAATCAGACAAAAACTCTGGAATTTCAGAAGAGGAAGAAGAGGCGATTGACATCAAAGGAACATCATTATGAACCCCCTGACAACCCCAACTAGTCACAGACATGGACTTCCAATCCAAAACAGGATTATGTACCTGCAACCACGGAAAACCCAGCATGATAGCATCATGCAAATTATGCAACACCAGAAATCGACAATCTTCCTGATGGGCTGGCGCCATGCGCATGGTCACCTGTGTCCAAAACTGGGGCTTATTTTTAGCCAAGGGTGTAGCATCAATGCCTCTTAAAGGAATAGGGTTCTGCTAAGGCTGCAAGGGAAAACCACAACGCCTAGCAAAGTCAAAGTCCATTAAGTTCAAGGCGGTGCCTGAATCCACAAACGCCATGACAGAAAATGATGACAATGAACAGATCAAGGACACAGATAACAGAAATTTAGGTTGTACAGTACTGATGGTAAATGAACTGGCGATCCTCTTTGTCCGCTTAGGGCAGACAGAAATGACATGGGAAGCAATGCCACAATAATAACACAACCTATTGAGACGTCTGAAACCTTGTCGTTCTGTTTTAGACAGAATCCTATCACACTGCATAGGCTCAGGAATTTGCTCTGAGGATAACGCCATAGCGCACACAGTACTGCGCTCCCGCAAGCGCCGGTCAATCTGAATGGCCAGAGACATAGAATCACTCAGATTGGAGGGTGTGGGAAACCCCACCATAACATCTTTAACGGATTCAGAAAGACCCTTTCTGAAAATTGCCGCCAAAGCATCATTATTCCATTTAGTTAACACAGACCATTTTCTGAATTTCTGACAATACAATTCAGCCGCCTCTTGCCCCTGAGACAGGGCTAACAAGGTCTTCTCAGCTTGATCCACCAAATTAGGTTCATCATACAGTAATCCTAATGCCTGAAAGAAGGAGTCTACATTAAGCAAAGCAGGATCCCCAGATTCCAGGGAAAATGCCCAATCCTGTGGATCACCACGCAGCAGGGAGATGATGATTTTAACCTGTTGAATGGAATCACCGGAGGATCGAGGTTTCAATGCAAAAAACAGTTTACAGTTGTTTTTAAAACTCAAAAATTTGGACCTGTCACCAAAAAACAAATCAGGAGTAGGAATCTTCGGTTCTAAAGCCGGAGTCTGAACAATGTAATCAGAAATACCCTGTACCCTAGCAGCAAGCTGGTCTACATGAGAAACTAATTCCTGAACATTCATGCTAGCACAAGGCTCTTCAGCCACCCAGAGATTAAGAGGGAGGAGAAGACAAAGTAGACTGAAGAAAAAAATGGCTCAAGACCTTTCCTCCCTTCTTCTGAGATGCATTTAACTCATTGTGGGCCAGTTGTACTGTTATGATTAGGTGGCCTTGGAGCAGCATGAAAACCTTCACTGGAATAGGTGGTAACTATGCTGACCGCAAACCCTGATCTTTTCACCGTAACTAGAAGTAGCCGTGGGGTGTGCCTAACAAAACCTAGACACCTCGACACAGCCGGAGGACTAAATACCCCTAAAGATGGAAATAGGAAAACTATCTTGCCTCAGAGTAGACCCCCAAAGGATAGGCAGCCTGCCACAAATAATGACTGTGAGTTGGAGAGGAAAAGACACACGCAGGCAGAAAACAGGCTTAGCAAAGGAGGCCACTTCTAGCTAAATAGAAAAGGACAGGACAGGATACTAAGCGGTCAGCATAAAAATACTACAAAAATATCCACAGCAGAAAATACAAAACTCCACCACCTAACTAAAGATGTGGAGAGTATATCTGCAACTCCAGAGAATCCAACCAGACTGAGAAAAACAACTGACACAGTCTAAGCTGGACAAATAGAAACAAAAGATCAGCACTGAAAATAAGCACACAGCATGTGTACTTCAGAAAAAGAAACAGACACTTATCTTTGCTGAACTGGCTGATAAGCAGGAGAGGCCAGGCAGAGATCCAACACTTCAAAAGAAACATTGACAACTGGCCAGGACTAATGAGTCCAGCAAAGCTAAATAGCCCAGTCAGAATTGCAATTAGCGGATACACCTGTCCAAGACTGCAGCCCAGAGACAACTGCATTACCATCTACAACCACCGGAGGGAGCCCAAAAGCAGAATTCACAACAAAACTCCATACACCATACAACATACACCATAAATACTCAGTCACAATAAGGGAAAGTCATTACAGCCATTGACAGCCACATGAAAGGTAATAAATATCAATATACATCCAAAAAAAATCAAAATATGTTGCGGCATTAAAAAGCATGTGAACAGGTGCAGCAGCAGGCTCTGGAATGTTGAAACAAATATGTATAAGGATCACAATGTGACAGGTAAAAGGTGAAAGAGGATTTAATCCTATAGAAAGTAAAGGTAAACTGTGATAAAGTGTAAGTGCATAGCATATAAGGACACCTGAATATAACATAACTCTTGCAACAATGGGATCCAAGAGCATTAGAAAAACATTTTTTTCATGCTATCATTACCTGTATCATGGAGGTTGCTGTAGGAGGGAAAGAACCCAAATGCACATTTCTCTTTTTGCTTCTTCCTGGGGAGCCGTCCACCTTAACCTTCCTCTAGTGTTAGCTTTCTGTTACTCTTTCTTATGTTAACGGGTCGCTTTTGACCCGTGTCTTAAATCACCCCTAGGATACCCTAAAAACAGTTATTTATGATCCAATTTGTTTCTTACCTCTTAGTTACCTTGTTAGGGTTTCTCATCCATGGAAGGATTGATTTTATTATTTTTGTTGTGGCCCCCTGGACCTTTCATTTGAGAGCATACCCTTCATTTTCAATATAAAAATATTGTCAAATGAACCTCAAGAGAATAATATAAACTATACTCTGCAAAGTACCAACTCTAAGCTGATTTGGCCATACATGCCTGGACATGTCCCTAACTCAAGTTGTTGGAGGTAGAGCTGGCTGTGGGCTGTTGGTTTATATTGTGTTTATGAGTTCAGTTTTGGGACTTATTATTGTTTTTTTACTCTTATATTAGACCTGGGTCGAAATTGACCCCAACAACACAAATGTTATAATTTTAATAAGAGCATTTTACAATTTAGTAAAATAGTTTTATTTTATTGTATTTTGTTTAACAATAAGTTCCTGAAAAAGTCAAAAAGTCTTGATGCAATAAACAAATGTATGTAGAATTTGTATGCATTTAAAACCTAAAGCAGGTCGGTCACGACCCTAACACTAGAGGAAGGTTTTTAATTCCACCCACATGAAATATGGCTGGTAGAAAAAACTGTGTCCTACCCACAGAGGTGATAAGTACACCCGGCTTGCTAACTTCCCTGCCATACGGGCCATCTAGTTTTCCGGCTGTTGCTTACTATGTGGTTGGGAAGGACATGTGCCCACAAAATGGCACCTTTTACCACAAAAGAAACACACTCCCCTTATGCCAGACAACAGACAATTTACTAGAGTGAGATGCCGCACCCACCTGCATGGGTTCCACAGTAGGCTCAGTGCTTACCTCCCTTGAATCTGGGCCTCCCGCACACAGACGTGACTCCCTATGTCTCTGATGAAGACGGCGATCAACTCGGATCACCAGAGACATTGCTGCTTGTAGGGAGTCACGAGTCTCATACAGAGCTAATAACAAAAGACTGACTGGCACTTCCAAGCTAATGTAAATAGGTGCATACAAGGAGCAGCCACCTACATATACGATATACAAAAATGTTGCACTCTATTGTGCTAAAGCATGTAGACATGGGATATATGAACTATGAATAGCAATACTGCTCTGGATAATAAGAAAAATTGAGATGCTTAGTACATAATTTGGCCAATTCATGCATGCCCTGTAACCAACGACAAGGTGGTCTCATGCTGCTGGGACCCTAAGTGTCTAGTGTGAATACCTCTCTTAGATTGAAGTTTGAATTCCTGGGTGAATGTGGATACCTCTCTCAGAAAAGCCTGGAGTTATGGGTAGGTAGGATCCTGTTGTAATTAAAACCATCACATGTTTAAGGGTGGATTGCTTGGTCAGAGAGCTAGCATACAAATAACAAAAAAACTGACTGGCACTTTGTATGTTAGCTCTCTGACCGAGCACTTTGCTTTTCTGTGAGAGGTATCCACATTCACTCAGGAATTCAGGAATTCAGACTTCAGTCTAAGAGAGGTATGGATGGTCTGAAGGGGAGGAGGAGGCAATGCATCGTGAGGAGGAGAGGATGGTTAGTGTTCATCCAGGTGGGACACTGAATGTTTGACTCTTTGTAGTCTGCCACACATGGCACAGTTCATGTCCAGATGTGTTTCCCAAGACCCTCACTTGAAAAACATTTTGTCCACCATGAAATACTGGCTGTGCACCTTTCTTGACCCACAGAAAAAAATTTTTCTCTCATGTCGGAGGCAGACGTTCCATTTTCAGTGCATGCATGCCAGAGGGCCGCTGTGGAAGACTTGTTGAAAAGATTACCCTCGGACAACACTGATGGCAGAGGTACTGGCTGTTTTCAACCACAAGGATTACAAAGGAGTGACACACACACCAGGTGCAACTCGGGGAGAAATGTCCACCATTTTCATGAAACCGTCATATCAGCAAGGGATATCTGTGGGTATAACTATAACGAGGAGGGAGAGGTTGACCAATATGGTGAAGGAGTACTTTAGTGACCATACCAGCATTCTTTTTGATTCTTCAGTGTCCTTTAACTGTTGGTTGTCAAAGCTGCACACTTGGGCCGACCGTTGTCTCCTTGTACACTTTGGAGCTGCTGCCCCGCCCCAAGTGTGTTGTCTGAGTGGGTTTTTAGTTTGGCCACTGCAATCATAACAGATAGGCGCATACGCTTGTCAACAGAAAATGCAGACAGGCTGACTTCTAAAATTGAACAAGGGCTGGATTTCCTCCGACTTTGTAATCTCTACAGATGACAGCTAAATAGCCTAAATGCAGCCCAAATGTTCTTTTTTGGAAGTTTTCTTAACGTCCATGCCTTACCATCCAAACCCTTTTTGTTCAGGAAATCACGTCCTATTCCTCCTACTTCTGTAACAAGTACTAAGTGGTCACACATGGGTAATGTTTTAACATTTTTGGAAACTTTTACACATTGTGCAATAGTGAAACTTTTAATCCCTGTCTTTTCCATTTCCTGTAATAACTGCAAAATGCATTGTGAGGTCCCAATCACAATCTCTTTCAGGGTGTATGATACAGACACATTGGGTCATTTTTGGAAAATGGTGAAACTTGCACTCCCTATCTCTACCTATTCTCATAACTGCAAAATGTATTGTGAGGCCCACATCACAGTGTCTTTCGGCGTGAATGATACAAATTCCTTGCACATTGTGCAATGGTGAAACTTTTACTCCATATCTGTACCTATTCTAATAACCAAAAAGGTTATTGCAAAGTTGAGTGCAAATCTGGATGTACAGTACAGACCTAAAGTTTGGACACACTGTCTCATGTAAAGATTTTTCTGTATTTTCATGACTATGAAAATCGTACATTCACTCTGAAGGCATCAAAACTATGAATTAACACATGTGGAATTATGTACTTAACAAAAAAGTGTGAAACAACTGAAAATATGTCTTATATTCTAGGTTCTTCAAAGTAGCCACCTTTTGCTTTGATGGCTGCTTTGCACACTCTTGGCATTCTCTTGATGAGATTCAAGAGGTAGTCACCGGGAATGGTTTTCACTTCACAGGTGTGCCCTGACAGGTTTAATAAGTGGGATTTCTTGCCTTATAAATGGGGTTGGGACCATCAGTTGTGTTGTGCAGATGTCTGGTGGATACTCAGCTGATAGTCCTACTGAATAGACTGTTAGAATTTGTATTGTGGCAAGAAAAAGCAGCTAAATAAAGTAAAATGAGTGGCCATCATTACTTTAAGAAATGAAGGTCAGTCAGTCCGAAAAATTGGGAAAACTTTGAAAGTGTCAACAAGTGCAGTGGCAAAAACCATCAAGTGCTACATAAAAACTGGCTCACATGAGGACCGCCCCAAGAAAGGAAGACCAAGAGTCACCTCTGCTTCTGAGGATAAGTTTATCCGAGTCACCAGACTCAGAAATCGCAGGTTAACAGCAGCTCAGACTAGAGACCGGATCAATGCCACACAGAGTTCTAGCAGCAGACACATCTCTACAAAGACTGTTAAGAGGAGACTTTGTGTAGCAGGCCTTCATGGTAAAATAGCTGCTAGGAAACCACTGCTAAGGACAGGGAACAAACAGAAGAGACTTGTCTGGGCTAAAGAACACAAGGAATGGACATTAGACCAGTGGAAATCTGTGCTTTGGTCTGATGAGTCCAAATTTGAGATCTTTGGTTCTAACCACAGTGTCTTTGTGTGACGCAGAAAAGGTGAATGGTTGGACTCTACATACCTGGTTCCTACCGTGAAGCATGGAGGAGAAGGTATGATGGTGTGGGGGTGCTTTGCTGGTGACACTGTTGGGGATTTATTCAAAATTGAAGGCATACTGAACCAGCATGGCTACTACAGAATCTTGCAGCGGCATGCTATTCCATCCGGTTGGCATTTAGTTGGACCATCATTTATTTTTCAACAGGACAATGACCCCAAACACCTCCCGGCTATGTAAGGGCTATTAGACAAAGAAGGAGAGTGATGGGGTGCTACGCCAGACCTGAAACCAATCAAGATGGTTTGGGGTGAGCTGGACAGCAGAGTGAAGGCAAAAGGGCCAACTGTTATGGACCTGGTGGTTAGGAGCACCCGGAACGACCTGATGGTTAAACTAACACAGGACAAGCTCTGGGAAGTGGGAGCTCTGCTGACCGCAACCCCTAATCCTATCACACACACGAGAAATAGCCGTGGAGCGTACCTAACTCTGCCTAGACGCCTCTTCACAGCCTAAGAGTTAACTAGCCCTAGAGATAGAAAATAAAGCCTACCTTGCCTCAGAGAAATTCCCCAAAGGAAAAGGCAGCCCCCCACATATATTGACTGTGAGTTAAGATGAAAGTCACAAACACAGAAATGAAACAGGTTTCAGCAAAGGAGGCCAGACTTACTAAACAGACTGAGGACAGCACAAAAACTACAAAAAGACCACGCAGAGTGTGCAAAAAGACCTCTGCACCGACTCACGGTGCGGAGGTGCCACTCTGCATCCCAGAGCTTCCAGCTAGCAAGGCAAAATCATGATAGCCAACTGGACAAGGAAACAATGAACAAATAATTAACTAGCAGGGACTTAGCTTCTGCTGGAGTAGACAGGTCACCAGAAAGATCCAAGAGCGAACTGAACCAGTACAAGAACATTGACAGCTGGCATGGAGTAAAGATCTGAGTGGAGTTAAATAGAGCAGCCAGCCAAAAAATAAACTAAGTCACCTGTGAAAGGAACCTCAGAAGCAGCAGCTCCACTCACAGCCACCAGAGGGAGTCCATGGACAGAACTCGCCGAAGTACCATTCATGACCACAGGAGGGAGTTCGATAACAGAATTCACAACAGTACCCCCCCTTGAGGAGGGGTCACCGAACCCTCACCAGAGCCCCCAGGCCGATCAGGACAAGCCAAATGAAAGGCACAAACTAGATCGGCAGCATGAACATCAGAGGCAAAAACCCAGGAATTATCTTCCTGACCATAACCCTTCCATTTGACCAGGTACTGGAGTTTCCGTCTTGAAATACGAGAATCCAAAATCTTCTCCACCACATACTCCAACTCCCCTCGACCAACACCGGGGCAGGAGGATCAACGGAGGGAACCATAGGCACCACGTATCTCCGCAATAACGACCTATGGAACACATTATGGATGGCAAAAGAAGCTGGAAGGGCCAAACGAAATGACACAGGATTGAGAACTTCAGAAATCTTATACGGACCAATGAAATGAGGCTTAAACTTAGGAGAGGAAACCTTCATAGGAACATAACGAGACAACAACCAAACCAAATCCCCAACACGAAGTCGGGGACCAACACAGTGCCGGCGGTTAGCGAAACGTTGAGCCTTCTCCTGGGACAATGTCAAATTGTCCACCACATGAGTACAAATCTGCTGCAACCTGTCCACCACAGTATCCACACCAGGACAGTCCGAAGGCTCAACCTGCCCTGAAGAGAAACGAGGATGGAAACCAGAATTACAGAAAAAAGGCGAAACCAAAGTAGCCGAGCTGGCCCGATTATTAAGGGCGAACTCAGCCAAAGGCAAGAAGGACACCCAATCATCCAGATCAGCAGAAACAAAGCATCTCAGATATGTTTCCAAAGTCTGATTAGTTCGTTTGGATTGGCCATTTGTCTGAGGATGGAAAGCCGAAGAAAAAGACAAATCAATGCCCATCTTAGCACAAAAGGACCGCCAAAACCTCGAAACAAACTGGGAACCTCTGTCCGAGACGATGTTCTCCGGAATGCCATGCAAACGAACCACATGCTGGAAAAACAATCGCACCAAATCAGAGGAGGAAGGCAATTTAGACAAGGGTACCAAATGGACCATCTTAGAGAAGCGATCACAAACAACCCAAATGACCGACATCCTTTGAGAGACATGGAGATCTGAAGTAAAATCCATGGAAATATGCGTCCAGGGCCTCTTCGGGACCGGCAAGGGCAAAAGCAACCCACTGGCACGAGAACAGCAGGGCTTAGCCTGAGCACAAGTCCCACAGGACTGCACATCCCGTGACAAAGAAGGCCACCAAAAGGATCTAGCCACCAAATCTCTGGTACCAAAGATTCCAGGATGACCAGCCAACACCGAACAATGAACCTCAGAGATAACTCTACTAGTCCATCTATCAGGGACAAACAGTTTCTCCGCTGGACAACGGTCTATCAGCCTGAAACTTCTGCAGCACCCGCCGCAAATCAGGGGAGATGGCAGATAAAATTACCCCCTCCTTGAGAATACCCGCCGGCTCAGGAACACCCGGAGAGTCAGGCACAAAACTCCTTGACAGGGCATCAGCCTTCACATTCTTAGAGCCCGGAAGGTACGAAACCACAAAATCAAAACGGGAGAAAAACAGCGACCATCGAGCCTGTCTAGGATTCAACCGTTTGGCAGACTCGAGATAAGTCAAATTCTTGTGATCCGTCAAGACCACCACGCGATGCTTGGCTCCTTCAAGCCAATGTCGCCACTCCTCGAATGCCCACTTCATGGCCAACAACTCTCGATTGCCAACATCATAATTGCGCTCAGCAGGCGAGAACTTTCTAGAAAAGAAGGCACATGGTTTCATCACCGAGCCATCAGAACTTCTTTGAGACAAAACAGCCCCTGCTCCAATCTCAGAAGCATCAACCTCGACCTGAAACGGGAGCGAAACATCTGGCTGGCACAACACAGGGGCAGAAGAAAAACGACGCTTCAACTCCTGAAAAGCCTCTACAGCTGCAGAGGACCAATTGACCACATCAGCACCTTTCTTGGTCAAATCAGTCAACGGTTTAGCAACACTAGAAAAATTAGCGATGAAGCGACGGTAAAAATTAGCAAAGCCCAGGAACTTCTGCAGGCTCTTCACAGATGTCGGCTGAGTCCAATCATAAATGGCCTGAACTTTAACAGGGTCCATCTCGATAGTAGAAGGGGAAAAAATGAAACCCAAAAATGAAACCTTCTGAACTCCAAAGAGACATTTTGACCCCTTCACAAACAAGGAATTCGCACGAAGGACCTGGAACACCATTCTGACCTGCTTCACATGAGACTCCCAATCATCCGAAAAGACCAAAATATCATCCAAATATACAATCATGAATCTATCCAGGTACTTTCGGAAGATGTCATGCATAAAGGACTGAAACACAGATGGAGCATTAGAAAGCCCGAATGGCATCACCAGGTACTCAAAATGGCCCTCGGGCGTATTAAATGCTGTTTTCCATTCATCGCCCTGTTTAATACGCACAAGATTATACGCCCCTCGAAGATCTATCTTGGTGAACCAACTAGCCCCCTTAATCCGAGCAAACAAATCAGACAGCAGCGGCAAAGGGTACTGAAATTTGACCGTGATCTTATTAAGAAGGCGGTAATCAATACAAGGTCTCAAAGAACCATCCTTCTTGGCCACAAAAAAGAACCCTGCTCCCAACGGTGATGACGACGGGCGAATATGACCTTTCTCCAAGGATTCCTTTATATAACTCCGCATAGCGGCGTGTTCTTGCACAGATAAATTGAACAGTCGGCCCTTAGGAAACTTACTACCAGGAATCAAATTAATAGCACAATCGCAATCCCTATGAGGAGGTAGGGCACTGGATTTGGGCTCATCAAATACATCCCGGTAATCCGACAAAAACTCAGGGACATCAGAAGGAGTGGAAGACGAAATTGACAGCAATGGAACATCACCATGTACCCCTTGACAACCCCAGCTGGACACAGACATAGATTTCCAATCCAATACTGGATTATGGACCTGTAGCCATGGCAACCCCAAAACGACCACATCATGCAGATTATGCAACACCAAAAAGCGAATATCCTCCTGATGTGCAGTAGCCATGCACATGGTCAATTGAGTCCAGAACTGAGGCTTATTCTTGGCCAAAGGCTTAGCATCAATTCCTCTCAATGGAATAGGATACTGCAAGGGCTCCAAGAAAAAACCACAGCGCCTTGCAAACTCCAAGTCCATCAAATTCAGGGCAGCGCCTGAATCCTCAAATGCCATAACAGAATAGGATGACAAAGAGCAAATCAGAGTAACGGACAAAAGAAATTTAGACTGTACCGTACCAATGGTGGCAGACCTAGTGAACCGCTTAGTGCGCTTAGGACAATCGGAGATAGCATGAGTGGAATCACCACAGTAAAAACACAGCCCATTCCGACGTCTGTGTTCTTGCCGTTCAGCTCTGGTCAAAGTCCTATCACATTGCATAGGCTCAGGCCTATGCTCAGAGAATACCGCCAAATGGTGCACAGCTTTGCGCTCACGCAAGCGCCGATCGATCTGAATGGCCAAGGACATAGACTCATTCAGACCAGCAGGCGTGGGAAATCCCACCATGACATCCTTAAGGGCTTCAGAAAGACCCTTTCTGAAAATTGCCGCCAGGGCACACTCATTCCACTGAGTAAGCACAGACCAATTTCTAAACTTCTGACAATATACCTCCGCTTCATCCTGACCCTGACACAAAGCCAGCAAGATTTTCTCTGCCTGATCCACTGAATTTGGTTCATCATAAAGCAATCCAAGCGCCAGAAAAAACGCATCTACATCACGCAATGCAGGATCTCCTGGCGCAAGGGAAAATGCCCAGTCTTGGGGGTCGCCACGCAACAAAGAAATAATGATTTTTACTTGTTGAACGGGGTCACCAGAGGAGCGGGGTTTCAAAGCAAGAAACAGTTTACAATTATTTTTGAAATTCAGAAACTTAGATCTATCCCCAGAAAACAAATCAGGAATTGGAATTCTAGGCTCTAACATCGGATTCTGAACCACAAAATCTTGACTGTTTTGTACCCTTGCAGTGAGATGATCCACACAAGAGGACAGACCTTGAATGTCCATATCTACACCTGTGTCCTGAACCACCCATAGGTTAAGGGGAAAAGAAAGACAAAACACACTGCAGAGAAAAAAAATGGTCTCAGAACTTCTCTTATCCCTCTATTGAGATGCATTAACACTTTTGGCCAGCTGTACTGTTATGGACCTGGTGGTTAGGAGCACCCGGAACGACCTGATGGTTAAACTAACACAGGACAAGCTCTGGGAAGTGGGAGCTCTGCTGACCGCAACCCCTAATCCTATCACACACACTAGAAATAGCCGTGGAGCGTACCTAACTCTGCCTAGACGCCTCTTCACAGCCTAAGAGCTAACTAGCCCTAGAGATTGAAAATAAAGCCTACCTTGCCTCAGAGAAATTCCCCAAAGGAAAAGGCAGCCCCCCACATATATTGACTGTGAGTTAAGATGAAAGTCACAAACACAGAAATGAAACAGGTTTCAGCAAAGGAGGCCAGACTTACTAAACAGACTGAGGATAGGAAAGGTATCTTTGCGGTCAGCACAAAAACTACAAAAAAGACCACGCAGAGTGTGCAAAAAGACCTCTGCACCGACTCACGGTGCGGAGGTGCCACTCTGCATCCCAGAGCTTCCAGCTAGCAAGGCAAAATCATGATAGCAAGCTGGACAAGAAAACAATGAACAAATAATTAACTAGCAGGGACTTAGCTTCTGCTGGAGTAGACAGGTCACCAGAAGATCCAAGAGCGAACTGAACCAGTACAAGAACATTGACAGCTGGCATGGAGTAACGATCTGAGTGGAGTTAAATAGAGCAGCCAGCCAAAGAATAAACTAAGTCACCTGTGAAAGGAACCTCAGAAACAGCAGCTCCACTCACTGCCACCAGAGGGAGTCCATGGACAGAACTCGCCGAAGTACCATTCCTGACCACAGGAGGGAGTTCGATAGCAGAATTCACAACAGCCAACAAGTGCTACGCATCTCTGGGAACTCCTTCAAGATTGTTGGAAGACCATTTCTGGTGACTACCTCTTGAAGCTCATCAAGAGAATGCCGAGAGTGTGCAAAGCAGTCATCAAAGTAAAAGGTGGCTACTTTGAAGAACCTAGAATATAAGACATATTTTCAGTTGTTTCACACTTTTTTGTTAAGTATATAATGCCACATGTGTTAATTCATAGTTTTGATGCCTTCAGTGTGAATGTACAATTTTCATAGTCATGAAAATACAGAAAAATCTTTAAATGAGAAGGTGTGTCCAAACTTTTGGTCTGTACTGTAGGTAATGCCACTGATGTGATTTAACTGGACTTTGCAAAGGCATTTGATACTGTTCCATATAACAGACTTATAATACTTAAGCTACAGAAGGACTGGGGAAAACTATATGCAGATGGGTAAGGAATTGGCTAAATGACCGGAAACAAAGAGTTGTCATAAATGGTATGTTCTCAAAATGAGATATAGTCAGCAGTGGGGGTACCACAGGGATCTGTGCTAGGACCTATTCTTTTTAACCTCTTTTTAAAAAAAAAATATAGTGCACACAAAAGAAAAATTTACATGGTCGACATGACCCAGTCGACGTGTTTTGACTGCACTAAGCAGCCTTGCTCATGACTATGGATCGAATAACATGCAGTCACTTATATTTTTTTTTTCTTTTTTACAAGGTACAACACAAATGTTCTTAATTCACTTAAATATTAGATGTTGCATGCCAGGGCGAGGCCGGTGTCTGAGCTCCAGGTGGATGGGCATAGAGCTACTAGGTGTGCTGGAATCAAGTTTTTATACTTGGCCTCTTCCTTCCCTATGGCACACTTTTTTTTGGATTTATGGTTAACCCTGCGCTTCTTAAAGCATCCAGAACCAACTGTACCTTTGGCAGATGACTAGCTCAGTCAGGGCTAAAGACCACTATGCCATCAAGGTACGCTTCAGCATACTTCTTATGCGGAGCCAGAATCCAATCCATTGCCCTCTGGAAGGTGCCCGGGGTGCCCTGCAGACCAAAGGGCATCCTGGTGTATTGAAAACACCCATCAGGTGTTGAGAAGGCTGTCTTCTCCTTGGCACTCTGGGAATCTGCCAATAGCCCTTCTTCAGGTCCCGGGTTGTTATGTATCTCGCAGGTTCAAGTCTCTCAATGAGTTCGTCGACACTAGGCATCGGGTAAGCTTCAAAACTAGAAACTTCAGTCAGCTTGCGGAAGTTGTTGCAAAACCGCCAGTCACTGTCAGGCTTTGGTACGAGGATGATGGGACTCAACCATCCACTTTTCGACTCCTCTGTCACTCCGAGGTCTAACATCCTCTTCACCTCATTTGATATCACCTCTCTCCGTGCTTCCGGAATTCTATAGGGCTTGAGGTTCACCCTTATATGCTGTTCCATCAACACGTGATGTTTGACCACATACGTTTTCCCCGGAAACTCTGAGAATAGGTCCCAGTTCCGCTGTAACACCTCCCCACACTGTTGCCTCTGGGCCAGCATCAGAGTCTCTACAATTGTGAAATCATCTACTGTGACTTTGGGACTGGCTCTCAGGCAAGGGGTGTCCAGCGGTTCTTGGTCTCGCCAAGGTTTGAGTTCACATGAAAGACCTGGTGTGGCTTCCTTCGCCCCGGCTGGTGTACTTTGTAATTAACTTAGCCCAGTTTTTCCAATACCTCGTATGGGCCTTGCCACTTGGCTTCGAACTTGCTTTCCTCTGTGGTCCATGCGGTCTATGGGCTGGAACGGCCTCAGCCTCGCTGATCGGTTATAAACCCGTGCCGGTGCCTCCTGCGCCTGGAGAAGATGTTCCTTCACGATAGGCATCACTTTTGCCATTCTTGCTTGAAGCTGGGCAAAATGCTCCATGTCGCTCCTGTGCAGTGTGACCTCTGCTTCCCAGGTTTCCTTGGCGATGTCCAGGAGCCCTCGTGGATGTTGACCATACAGGAGCTCAAATGGCGAGAAGCCAGTAGAGGCCTGGGGAACTTTCCTGATGGAAAAGAGCAAAAACGGAAGCAGGTAGTCCCAGTCTCGACCATCCTTCTCAATGACCTTTTTGAGCATGGCTATCAAGGTTTTATTGAAGTGTTCTACTAGGCTGTCGGTCTTTGGATGGTACACTGAGGTTTACAGCTGGGAAATCTGGAGGACCCTACACAGTTCTTTCATCACCTTGCTCACCTTGCTCACCTTGCCTTTGGCTGGCCTGTCCTAGCAAAAATATGAACAAGTTCCAGGGCAATACTCTTAGCAGAAGAGTTCCTTAGGGGTACTGCTTCTGGGTACTGGGTCGCATAGTACATGACCACTAGAATATATTGGTACCCTCGTGCAGACTTAACTAAAGGCCTTACCAGGTCCATTGAAATTTGCTCGAATGGGATCTCGATTACCGATAACGGGACTAGAGGACTTCAGAAGTGAGAAGAGGGAGCGGTTGTCTGGCAGGTGAGGCAGGATCTACAATAATTTTGGATCTCCCGTTAACATTCCGGCCAATAGAACCTCTGCAATATTCTGTCCGGTGTTTTCTCCACCCCAAATGTCCCTCCAAAACATGCGAATGTGCCATGTCTAAAACCCTCCGCCGATATGGCCCTGGAACCAACAGCTGCTTTACTATCTCACCTCCCCTCAGTGTAGTCACTCGATACAAAAATTCGCTATTGACTGCAAAGTGTGGGTATCTGGTGTCAGCCCCCAGCTCTTGAGCAACCTAATCGATCACAGACACATTTTCAAAGGCCCCTTTTAGGGTAAGATCCCGCATTTGAGCAGTCCCCAAATTTTCCCCAGACTCCCCCAGCTCAGGAACTTCAGCCTCACTGGTCACCGATTCATCTTCATCACCAGCTAGGACAAACAAGGGGAACTCTTCCAGCTCCGACTGCAATTGGGATTCATCAGGGTTGCTCTGGCTCCTGCCTGAGACACTGGGTATCCCTGCTTTTCCCCACACATTCCTCTCTCCCAGGACGAACGGTGGACACCGCGTCATACCTGATAAACACAGCACTTAAGCATCGTGAGATACTACACCCCCCTCATATGACCGGATGGTCATATTTTCTATGAAACCACCACAGAGGAGGTGGTCTTTACTAGACTTTGTATCAAGCGGCTGCACTTTTTGCTCCTATAAACTGCAGTACGCAACTGAGGAAGGTCATTCAGACCAAAACTTTTTTTGGTACTGCAATAAACATACGGAGTTGCTAACACTTAAGTTGAGTGCCAGGTTCTTTGTATTTATTACACATGGTGTGGGAACCTAGCTGTGCACCCTTGGAGTAGTGCTCATGTTTATTATCCTTGCTTTTCTCCACAAGTCCCAGAACAGGCTGAAGTCCCGCCCGATTATCACAGGGTATAGTAAGTCTCTGACTACCCCGACCCCATGGAACTCCGCACCATGGCTCGTTTTAATTAACACTCTGGCAACAGGGTAGTGTTTTGCATCCCCGTGGATATAGTGGACACCCACATGTTTCCCTGTGATCAACTGGTGGGGAAGCGTGGCCCTTATCAGGGTAACCATGCTCCCAGAGTCCAAGAGTCCTGACACCTGTACTCTGTTTATGGTCACGGGACATGACTGCAGCCCCTGTCTGGGCTGATAGTCCACATTCCAGGCTGGGTAGGCATAATATGAGCAGTTCCTTCCTAGGCTGCAATCCATCTGCATGGAAGACATAGGACAATGGGACGCTATGATTCCTGGACTGTGACACCACCAGTAGATCAGGTCTTTAGCAGCAGCCTTTGGTAGCCCCTCAGCGGCTCCTGGGGACCTCGAACTCACCCCAGTGGTGGCTCTGTTACCCCTCTTTTGGGAATTGGGCTCTTGCTGGGTACCCCAGTATGGAGATGTAGCACCCCATCTTCCTTAGGGACCTCTTGAACACTTGGTACCTTTCTACAAGGTCCACCAGGTCATCCGCATTCCAAGGGTCTCCCTGGGCAAACCATGTCTGTACTGGCCTTGGGAGGGAGTGAATTAACTGATCCATGACCACCTGTTCGACCATCTGGGCTGGAATGGAGGACTCTGGCTGGAAGCAGATCTGGACCAAATGCAACAAGTCAAACTTTTGTGAGCGGGGAAGTCTGTCACCACAATACGACCAGTGATGAACCCTTTTGGGCTCTGACAGACATAGTGACCCCTGAGCGTGCCAATATCTCTGTTTTCAACTTGGCATATTCCTGGGCATCCTGTAATGTCAAATCATAAAAGGCATCTGGGGCTCATCAGTCAAATAGGGGGCCAGCACCTCCGCCCACTGCCCTGGTGGTAGCTTCTCACGCTCTGCCACCCACTCGAACACAAAATGCCTCTATATCAGTCCCTGGGGTCATCTTTTGCATGGCTCATCTTACTGCTTGCTGGACACAGGAGTCATCACCTTGATGTGGGGAGGGGCAATTTCTCTGCTGTGGTATCTCCTGCCAGGATTTCCATCTGCCTTTGTTGTTGTTGTTGTTGTATCTATTGTATTTTTATTTGTTTCCTGCTGCTCCCGGTGCTGCTGCTGTTGGCTAAGGATCAAGTGCTTGAGTAGCTCCTCCATTTTGTGCCAACAGTGTTTCATCCCTGTAGACACCTTCTCCCAGGACATATGGTTTATCCTCAACTGCTACACGTGTTCCTGGAACGTTGCCGCATCAGAAACACCACATGTGAGGTGTTGACACGCTTAGCTGCTCCTTGAGGTAGACACCAGACCACGTTTGGTTAAATACTCATGGTGTGACAGCTGCACAGCAATGTCCACGATCAGTGCTAGCGCTGATCATGGACATTTAACCCCTCTGATGCCGCTGTCAGTAGAGACAGCGGCATAGAGAAAAATCACGCAGGGAGGGGGCTCCCTGCGCTCTCTTACCACAACAACGCGATGCGGTTGCGTTGTCTCAGTGATATCCATGGAGACCCCGGATCCAATATGGCCGCGGGGTCCTTCTGGATCCTTGAGTGAGGTGGCTTAAATCCAATTATCTATGTAAATAAAAATGAAAACAATAAATGTACACATATTTGGTATCACCGCGTCCGTAACAACCCGCTCTATAAAACTATCCCACTAGTTAACCCCTTCAGTGGACAACGTAAAATAAATAAAAAACGAAGCAAAAAACAATGCTTTATCATCATACTGCCAAACAAAAAGTGCAATATAACACAATCAAAAAGACAGATGTAAATAAAAATGGTACCGCTGAAAACGTCATCTTGTCCTACAAAAAACAAGCAACATACAGCTCCATCAGCTGAAAAATAAAAAAGTTATAGCTCTCAGAATAAAGCAATGGAAAAATAATTATTTTTTCCATAAAATAGTTTTTATTGTGTAAAAACGCCAAAATATTAAAAAAAGATATAAATGAGGTATCACTGTAATCGTATTGACCTGAAGAATAAAGCTGCCTTAACTTTACCACACGCAGAACGGTATAAAACAAATAATAAAAAAAATTTCCTGAATTGCTGGTTTTTGTTAATTCTGCCTCCCAAAAATCGGAATAAACAGCGATTAAAAAAAGTCTTGTGCCCAAAAATGGTACCAATAAAAACGTCAACTTGTCCCGCAAAAAGCAAGACCTCATATGACTCTGTGGGGCAAAATATGGAAAAATTATAGCTCTCAAAATGTGTTGATGCAATTTTTTGCAATAAAAAGCATCTTTTAGTGTGTAACAGCAGCCAAACATAAAAAAACGCTATAAATAGTAAATCAAACCGCCCTTTATCAATCCCCCTTAGTTAGGGAAAAATAATTTAAAAAAAGTATTTATTTCCATTTCCCCATTAGGGTTAAGATTAGGGTTAGTGCTAAAGTTAGGGTTAGGGTTGGGGCTAAAGTTAGGGTTGGGACTAAAGTTAGGGTTAGGGTTGGGGCTTCAGTAAGGGTTAGGGTTTGGATTACGTTTACATTTGGGGTTAGGGTTGGGATTAGGGTTAGGGGTGTTTCAGGGCTAGGGGTGTGGTTAGGGTGATGGTTATGGTTGTGGTTAGGGTTATGGGTGTGTTGGGGTTAGGGTTGGAGATAGAATTGGGGTGTTTCCACTGTTTAGGCACATCAAGGGCTCTCCAAACGCAACATGTCATCCAATCTCAATTCCAACCAATTCTGCGTTAAAAAAGTAAAACAGTGCTCCTTCCCTTCCGATCTCTGCCGTGCACCCAAACAGTGGTTTACCCTCCCATATGGGGTATCAGCTTACTCAGGACAAATTTGACAATAGCTGTTGCAGTCTAATTTCTCCTGTTACCCTTGTGAAAATAAAAATTTGAGGGCTAAAAAAATCATTTTTGTGGAAAAAAATGATTTTTTAATTTTCACGGCTCTGCATTATAAACTTTAGTGAAACACTTGGGGGTTCAAAGTTCTTACAACACATCTAGATAAATTGCTTGGGGGTATCTAGTTTCCAATATAGGGTCAATTTTGGGAGGTTTCTACTATTTAGGTACAGTACAGACCAAAAGTTTGGACACACCTTTTCATTTAAAGATTTTTCTGTCTTTTCATGACTATGAAAATTGTACATTCACACTGAAGGCATCAAAACTATGAATTAACACATGTTGAATTATATACTTATCAAAAAAGTGTGAAACAACTGAAATTATGTCTTATGTTCTACATTCTTCAAAGTAGCCACCTTTTGCTTTGATGACTGCTTTGCACACTCTTGGCATTCTCTTGATGAGCTTCAAGAGTGGGGTACCAGTGACCAGTGGGGTACCGCAGGGGTCAGTATTGGGACCTGTTCTCTTCAACATATTCATTAATGATCTGGTAGAAGGTTTACACAGTAAAATATCGATATTTGCAGATGATACAAAACTATGTAAAGCAGTTAATACAAGAGAAGATAGTATTCTGCTACAGATGGATCTGGATAAGTTGGAAACTTGGGCTGAAAGGTGGCAGATGAGGTTTAACAATGATAAATGTAAGGTTATACACATGGGAAGAGGGAATCAATATCACCATTACACACTGAACGGGAAACCACTGGGTAAATCTGACAGGGAGAAGGACTTGGGGATCCTAGTTAATGATAAACTTACCTGGAGCAGCCAGTGCCAGGCAGCAGCTGCCAAGGCAAACAGGATCATGGGGTGCATTAAAAGAGGGCTGGATACACATGATGAGAGCATTATACTGCCTCTGTACAAATCCCTAGTTAGACCGCACATGGAGTACTGTGTCCAGTTTTGGGCACCGGTGCTCAGGAAGGATATAATGGAACTAGAGAGAGTACAAAGGAGGGCAACAAAATTAATAAAGGGGATGGGAGAACTACAATACCCAGATAGATTAGCGAAATTAGGATTATTTAGTCTAGAAAAAAGACGACTGAGGGGCGATCTAATAACCATGTATAAGTATATAAGGGGACAATACAAATATCTCGCTGAGGATCTGTTTATACCAAGGAAGGTGACGGGCACAAGGGGGCATTCTTTGCGTCTGGAGGAGAGAAGGTTTTTCCACCAACATAGAAGAGGATTCTTTACTGTTAGGGCAGTGAGAATCTGGAATTGCTTGCCTGAGGAGGTGGTGATGGCGAACTCAGTCGAGGGGTTCAAGAGAGGCCTGGATGTCTTCCTGGAGCAGAACAATATTGTATCATACAATTATTAGGTTCTGTAGAAGGACGTAGATCTGGGTACTTATTATGATGGAATATAGGCTGAACTGGATGGACAAATGTCTTTTTTCGGCCTTACTAACTATGTTACTATGTTACTATGTAAGAGGTAGTCACCAGGAATGGTTTTCCAGCAATCTTGAAGGAGTTCCCAGTGATGCTTAGCACTTGTTGGCCCTTTTACCTTCACTCTGCGGTCCAGCTCACCCCAAACCATCTCGATAGGGTTCAGGTCTGATGACTGTGGAGGCCAGGTCATCTGGCGTAGAACCCCATCACTCTCTTTCTTGGTCAAATAGCCCTTACACAGCCTGGAGGTGTGTTTGGGGTCTTTGGGAACTCCAAGTTTTGTAAAGCAGGTCCTTCACCACCTGCCCCTGCCACCAGAGTCACCCAGTGTCCAGTCAGCGAGATGTAAAACCCCTGCCCATGCTTGCTCATCCAGGTGTCTGTGTTGAAATGCAGCCTGGCAAACATTGATTTTTTTCAAGGAATGGGTGATGTTTTCTGCAACATGCTGGTGTAGCACAGGCACAGATTTCTTAAATAAGCAATGGCGACTGGGCAACTGGTACTGGGGGACTGTGATGGCCTTAAAGGGAACCTGACAGCAGAATTGTGCTCAGTAACCTACAGACACTGTCAGTTCAGCGCTGTTATACTGATTAAAATGATACCTTGGTTAATGAAATACAATATGTCTTGAGGTTGTTGTTTTATCTTTATTTTCAGTTTTGAGTTAATGATATTCTCGTGATCCGGGGCGGGCCTGTGAGGGGTCTTCATGTGGTGCTCTGCTTACGTATTCATGTGTACGGCTTCTGACAGGTCGCTGATCCCTTAGTGACCTGCCCTCTAGTTTACATAATGAATATTATATAAATACTGTATACTGTATATATATCTTGGGGGGAAAAAAGAAAAAAATTCCTACTCCAAGATTGCGTCTCTGGTGCAGGTGCAGTAGCAGCTATTGGTGAGCACCACATGAAGAGCCCCCCCCCTACAGGCCCACCTCGAAGCATGAGCTTATCATTAACTTAAAACTGAAAATGAAGATTAAACAACATCCACAACATGGATTTCATCAACCAAGGTATCATTTTAATCAGTATAACGGCGCCGACCTGACAGTGTATGTACATAGGTTACTGAGCCTTACTTGTTGCCCTGAGAGTCACCCTCTTCCTCTTCCTGCCCTGATCAGTAACCTGATCATGGGCAGCACGGTGGCGCAGTGGTTAGCCTTGCAGCGCTGGAGTCCTGGGTTCAAATCCGACTAAGGACAACATCTGCAAGGAGTTTGTATGTTCTACCTGTGTCTGCGTGGGTTTCCTCCGGGTACTCCTGTTTCCTCCCACATTCCAAAAACATACTGATAGAGATTCTAGATTGTGAGCCCCATCGGGGACATCGATGATAATGTGTGCAAACTGTAAAGTGCTGAAGAATATGTTAGCGCTATATAAAAATAAAGATTATTATTATTATCTGTAACATGGCCTTGGTGGTCACCACCACATCCACGTCCCTTAACGTCATACTTTCTTACATTGAATGCATTATGCTTATGAAAAAAAATTTCCAGGCTTTATTTTTCACAAGTACCCTCACGGAGGTGTTAAGTACAAATTCACTGTATCTAGCAATGTGTGGCAATTTTTAATAAGATATCAGCACCTTTGTAACACACGGCAACGGCAGACTTACAAAAACTAGTGGTAAGTAGTCACGTTTGCGTATCTCATCAGGCTTTACGCCAGTCACACAAATGCTAAATAAAGATGCACTATTTATTAAACCAATAAAAAATTATTTTTTTTTAGTTTGTTTTCCTGACACACTGCAACAGCGGACTAATGAAAAGTATTGTCACTGCTAAATTGTGACGTTTGTTTACCTCTTCCCGGCTTGAACCAGTCACACATCTGCTAGATAAAGATACTCTGTTTATTGAATCAATAGAAAATTTTAATTTTTTTAGATCATCTTGCTGACACACTGCAACAGTGTACTAATGAGTACTATTTCCACTGCTAAATTGTGACATTTGTTTATTTCTGCCCAGATTGCGCCAGTCGCACAACTGATAGATAAAGATACGCTATTTATTAAACCAATAGAAAATTATTTTTATTTTTAGATCACCTTGCTGACACACTGCAACAGCATACTAATGAAAATTATTTCCACTGCTAAATTGTGACATTTGTTTATCTCTGCCCAGATTGCGCCAGTCATACAACTGCTACATAAAGATACACTATTTATTAGACCAATAAAATTTTGGGGGATTTTTGTCAGATTGCCTTTATGAGACATGTCAACAGTAGATTCAGAGAAATTTCTGGTTATTAGTGATGTTTCCATGGCTCAGCAGGTTTTGCGCCAGTTGCACGACTGCTAGATAAATATTAGCTATTTAAGCAATAGATGTGGAATATTATTTAGCCATTAGCTTTTAAAATGGATGATACTATATGCTGGCACTGCGGAGTATTATTTGGCTGAAAAAAAATATTTTTTTATAGGCTGCTATACAGGAATATTATGTAGCTCCAAAAAATTGCTTTTGTATATGCTGGTACTGCCTAATATTATTTGCCACTAACAGGAGCTGATCTGTATATTATTGTAGTGCATAAAACCCTCCCTATTTCCCCCTAATCCCATAGTCTGTTCCTAATACTAAAGAAAACCATAGAAAATAGCAGAGATTTGCAGCAAGTACTTGCAATGATGATAACTCCCAGGTGCTTGTCTTTTACTTTCTCTCCTATTAAAGCTCTCCCTATGGTATCTCCACCTAAGGCCGGCGTCACACTAGCGAGTTTTACGGACGTAAGAGCGCAGAAATTACGTCCGTAAAACTTGCCAAACAAACGGCACAATTATTCTCAATGGGTCTGCTCCTATCAGCCGTATATTACGGATCCGTATTATCCGGCTTTCTACGGCCGTAACAAATCGCAGCATGCTGCGTTTGTCAGCATATTGCGCAAATAATACGCCAATGAAAGTCTATGGTGGAGCGTAAAATACGGAATGCATACGGACCATGCGTGTGACATGCGAGAAATACGCTACTCACTGGCAGATGTCCGGAAATGTCCAAAGGCCTCAATCAGGCAGGTGAGACATGCTAATTAGCTGATAAAGCCAGACAGTGAACCCGGAAGTCTGCTGCACGCCTCCACGGAGTGAGATCTTCAAGATGGCACACATCATAAATGTTGATCTCCTCATCATATTGGTGCAAGAAAGGCCTGTTATCTGGGATCAGAGGGATCCAAACTATGCCAACAGGGCACAAAAAGAGGCAGCATGGAGGAGTGTGTGTGGGTCCCTCTTCCCAAATTATGAGCAGCAGCCACGTGAGGCACAGGGGCAAATAAGTAAGTACACTCATGTTTGAAATTTAATGTTCTTGTTAAACAGCAGGACCTTAGTACTTTGAATTTGTAAACATTAATTAATTGAAAGCACACCAGTACGTACATGGCGTAGTATATGAAAAACGGATTTCAATAATGTTTTTAACAGATGTCCCTTACTAACATTGTTTGTAATTGTTCTTTCTGGGATAGAGGGTAGTGGACTCTGTCCTTGTGGCCTTACTTTAGAATTGTCTTATGTTTTCAAATTAACTAATAAATGTCTTCTACAAATGCATATTCCTATGCTAAAATAAAATAAAATATGTGTAGTCAATTACACCTTGTGTGACCACTCTGCATAATGGCCTAATCAATGTGTGTAATATTTGTTGTTTCAGTGGGTGATGTTACAACCAGATGGCGGAGCATCCGTGACCAATATAGGAGGGAGAGGCAGCAGCGGGAGAGGAGTGGGGCAGGCGCACCTCCCAAGAAAAAAAAAATATTTATTTTGACAGGCTCATTTTTTTGAACCCCAGCATGGACCTCAGGCCGTAAGTACAAACATCACAACCCCTTTTTTTGAAAAAAAAAAACATAAACATTTGTACTCAAAAACATTTTTCTTTACAGAACACAGTCCAACCTCACTGACAGGGAGTCAGGGTCTGACTCCGAATTGGTCATAGACCCAGTGGGTGAAGGAGAAGAGGTGGCTGGTCCATCTTCTGCTCCCTCAGGCTCCATCCCTCAAGGATCCTCCTCATCTGGCCAGCCAGCTCCAGCAGAGCCAGAACAACAGGAAGAGGCCCCACAGTTGGCATCAGCAGCAGCAGCACCACCACCACCACCTAGCCAGGATGACCCTGGAAACAGCAGCAGCCCTACTGTTGCCCTGGAGCGCTCACCACAGGCTGCAGTCTTTTCACAGCATGCTCGCCGCAGGAGAGAGCTCCTCCAAAGCAGGAGAAACGTTGATGCTGGTGTGATGAACTATCTGGCAAGGGTTCGTGAGGATGATGGGGAGGAGGGCTTTACCAGGAGCCTTGCCCGGTATTTAAGGCCAATAGAACGTGAGTTGAGGCTTCGTGTGAGAGGGTGCTTTCAGATCCTGATTGATGCATGCACCCCCCCAAATAACCCATACCAACTTATGGAAATTATTGAACAGTGGCAGATGTCACCTCAAAATATCCTGCGGCCTCAGAGATTACAAGGCATGCATGCTCATGACTCATGAGGGATCTGAAGCACCCCCTCCACGTCAGCCAACACCTCAACCACAACCCACACCCAACCCACCATGGCAACCTCAGTACCATATGGCCGGATATCGTCAACCATCACAATATGGCCACTTGTCCACACCCAGTGCTGGAGGCTGGTCCCAACCTGGGTTTGGACAATATGGCCATTTTGGTTTGGGGTATGATTCCAGGCCATATGTTCAGCAACATCAGGGGTTACCTATAAATCCTTATCAAAATATGCCAACTGCCCAGCATCATACCAGGCATAATGTTCCTCCAGCCACTACCACATCCTCACAGGGTGCAGGACAATTGGGCCTACAAAGGCCACCTGATGAGGACCCTGAGCAATCCACATCTCCACCACCTACCTACCAAGACTTGTAATTTTTTTTATTTGTTTTTTTTAATTTGTTTTTACATTTTATTATTTTTTTTTATTTTTTTGTTTATACAATCTTGAGGTTGTTTGTGCTGACATAGCACTTTGTAATGCTGCTGATGTAGTATGTTTATATTGCCCCCCAAAAAAGGGTAATTAAAATATATTTACAAAAAAAGGTTATGACAAAACAATAACCACCACTAAAATTTAGAGTTAAGTAAAAAGTATTTTGCAAAAAAGCAACATCTGGTTGTGGACAATTCATTATTCCATCACACACACATGATAGGATCATAACCATATGAAAATTAAAGAAATACAACAGACATATTTTTGAAAATGGTAATCCAAATATTTTATATTGAAAAATAAACATACTAAATTGCATATTCTTTCCAGGGAGTAGCACCTTGAGGACTCAAAAAATAATTGGTGAAAACATCCCAAACTTTGAGGCCAGAAAGGGGACGACGCGGAGTAGGGACATATGGGGTAGGCAGAATAACATTGTTCATGAGGTGATCATCAATATTAGGTGAGGAACAATCATTTATGCGTGTAAAATTATGTAAAATAACACAGGCTTTGATAACTTCACTGATTGTAGCCTCACCTAGCTGAATGGCAGACTGAAGAACACGCCATTTGGCAACAAGAATCCCAAAGGCGCACTCCACCAGTCTCCGCGCCCTGGAAAGTCTCAGATTAAAGACCCTCTGCCGGTGGTCCAGGTTGCGCCTGGGATAAGGCCTCATGACATGCCTCGTAAGTTGGAAAGCCTCATCTCCAACCAAAACAAAAGGCACTGCTTCCGCATTGGATCCTTGGAGTTGTTGTGGTGGTGGGAGGTTTAGCTGGTTATCACGTTGCCGCTGACCCATTATGGATGAATTGAAGACCCTACAGTCTCCAGTTCGCCCATAGGCCCCAATGTCTACAATTATAAACCTGTAGTTACTGTCAGCAACAGCTAACAGAACTACAGAGAAAAACTGCTTATAATTTTAGAATTGGGAACCAGAGTTCGGCAGCTTACGCACCCTAATATGTTTCCCATCCACAGCTCCAATGCAGTTAGGGAAGTCACAAGTGTCCTTGAAACCACTGGCGATTTTTAGCCAATCCTCCTGTTTGGGCTCAGGCATAACCACATCATGAAGTTTCTCCCATATTTGGAAACAGGTTTTACGAACAATGCCTGAAATAGTTGAAGCCCAATAAGGAACTCCAAGTGTAGTCCCGCATAGGACAAGCCTGTGGACAGGATGCTGAAAGAAAAAAAAAATGTATTAAACATGAGTCCAAAGAAAACATGAAGAGGCACAAGTGTATAGTATATTTACAAAGACTTTATGTACAATCTAAAATTGTCAAGTTCCCATGGTTACTTTAATACAACATTAACCACAGTTTTTTTGATGTGCTTGGGCCATAATGTCAACCTAAACTTACAGAAACCTACTAGAAGACAACACATAAAAAAAATATCATCAACATACAGTATGTGAGAATGTTGAATACATACCGTAAGGTTAGGAGCAGATGCTCCTCAGCAGAGATGGCTTTTCTCATCCTTGTGTCCTGATAGGTGATCCCAGGACGTAAGATCTCCAGCAACATATCAAAAGTCCTGATGGTCATGCGACTATACAGGTAAATCTTGGCAGGATGTGACCTCAAAGCTGAATATAGCCTCTGAAAATGTCCTTTACTCTGGCGTTGGGTCAATAGAGGATGCACCCATAATCTTCGTCTCCTCCTTCGCGGATCAACATTGACCGGATATGGCTGTCCAAAGCGACGTGACAACACCCAGTGAAGTAGCACCCGCTGAGTTGTGCTTAAATACACATGGTCAGACATGTTTGTAAGGTGAAAGCAACACAGCCAAAAGAAGCTCAAGAACAAATAGGGCACATGGGAGGGTTCCACCTGTTGTAGAGGGCTTAAATAGTGTTGGTAATGATGATTTAAATGATTAGCAGGCCTGAAAACCGTTAAATGTCCATTTTGTGGTGCTGCGTGAAAAATACGCCATACGGATCACATACGGATTACACACGCAACAGCACATGCGCAAAATACGCGACCACACCTAGGCAACGCATTAACTACGGAACTAGATTTCTGGGACATTTTGGCGTATTACGCGCGTATTACGGACGTATAATACGTTCCGTATTGTCTTACGCCAAGTGTGACTCCAGCCTAACACCGAACTAACCTTCACACTCTTCAACTCTTAACCCCTTCATGACCCAGCCTATTTTGACCTTAATGACCTGGCCGTTTTTTGCACTTCTGACCAGTGTCCCTTTATGAGGTAATAACTCAGGAACGCTTCAACGGATCCTTGCGGTTCTGAGACTGTTTTTTCGAGACATATTGGGCTTCATGTTAGTGGTAAATTTAGGTCAATAAATTCTGCGTTTATTTGTGATAAAAATGGAAATTTGGCGAAAATTTTGAAAATTTCACAATTTTCACATTTTGAATTTTTATTCTGTTAAACCAGAGAGTTATGTGACACAAAATAGTTAATAAATAACATTTCCCACATGTCTACTTTACATCAGCACAATTTTGGAAACAAAATTTTTTTTTGCTAAGAAGTTATAAGGGTTAAAATTTGACCAGCGATTTCTCATTTTTACAACGAAATTTACAAAACCATTTTTTTTAGGGACCACCTCACATTTGAAGTCAGTTTGAGGGGTCTATATGGCTGAAAATACCCAAAAGTGACACCATTCTAAAAACTGCACCCCTAAAGGTGCACAAAACCATATCCAAGAAGTTTATTAACCCTTCAGGTGCTTCACAGCAGCAGAAGCAACATGGAAGGAAAAAATGAACATTTAACTTTTTAGTCACAAAAATGATGTTTTAGCAACAATTTTTTAATTTTCCCAATGGTAAAAGGAGAAACTGAACCACAAAAGTTGTTGTCAATTTGTCCTGAGTATGCTGATACCTCATATGTGGGGGTAAACCACTGTTTGGGCACACGGCACGGCTTGGAAGGGAAGGAGCGCCATTTGACTTTTTGAATGAAAAATTGGCTCCACTCTTTAGTGGACACCATGTCGCGTTTGGAGAGCCCCCGTGTGCCTAAAAATTGGGGCTCCCCCACAAGTGACCCCATTTTGAAAACTAGATGCCCCAAGGAACTTATCTAGATGCATAGTGAGCACTTTAAACCCTCGGGTGCTTCACAAATTGATCCATAAAAATGAAAAAGTACTTATTTTTTTCACAAAAAAATTTTTAGCTTCAATTTTTTCATTTTCACATGGGCAACAGGATAAAAGGAATCCTAAAATTTGTTGGGAAATTTCTCCTGAGTACACCGATACCTCACATGTGGGGATAAACCACTGTTTGGGCACATGGTAAGGCTCGGAAGGGAAGGAGCGCCATTTGACTTTTTGAATGAAAAATTATCTCCATCGTTAGCCGACACCATGTCGCGTTTGGAGAGCCCCTGTGTGCCTAAACATTGGAGCTCCCCCACAAGTGACCCCATTTTGGAAACTGGACCTCCCAAGCAACTTATCTAGATGCCTAGTGAGCACTTTAAACCCTCAGGTGCTTCACAAATTGATCCGTAAAAATGAAAAAGTACTTTTTTTCACAAAAAAATTCTTTTCGCCTCAATTTTTTCATTTTCACATGGGCAATAGGATTAAATGGATCCTAAAATTTGTTGGGCAATTTCTCTCGAGTATGCCGATACCTCATATGTGGGGATAAATCACTGTTTGGGTACACGGCAGGGCTCTGAAGGGAAGGCACGCCTTTTGACTTTTTGAATGGAAAATTAGCTCCAATTGTTAGCGGACACCATGTCGCGTTTGGAGAGCCCCTATGTGCCTAAAAATTGGAGCTTCCCCACAAGTGACCCCATTTTGGAAACTAGACCCCCCAAGGAACTTATCTAGATGCATATTGAGCACTTTAAACCCTCAGGTGCTTCACAGAAATTTATAACGCAGAGCCATGAAAATAAAAAATAATTTTTCTTTCCTCAAAAATTATTTTTTAGCCTGGAATTTCCTATTTTGCCAAGGGTAATAGGAGAAATTGGACCCCAAATGTTGTTGTTCAGTTTGTCCTGAGTACGCTGATACCCTACATGTGGGGGTAAACCACTGTTTCGGTGCACGGCAGGGCTCGGAAGGCAAGGCACGCCATTTGGCTTTTTAAATGGAAAATTATCTCCAAACATTAGCGGACACCATGTCGAGTTTGGAGAGCCCCTGTGTGCCTAAACATTGCAGATCCCACACAAATGACCCCATTTTGGAAACTAGACCCCCAATGGAACTAATCTAGATGTGTGGTGAGCACTTTGAACCCCCAACTGCTTCACAGAAGTTTATAACGCAATTTTTTATTTTCCCAAGGGTAACAGGAGAAATTTGACCCCAAAAATTGTTGTCCAGTTTATCCTGAGTACGCTGATACCCCATATGTGGGGGTAAACCACTGTTTAGGCACACGTCGGGGTTTGGAAGGGAAGTAGTGATGTTTTGAAATGCAGACTTTGATGGAATGCTCTGCGGGCGTCACGTTGCGTTTGCAGAGCCCCTGATGTGCCTAAACAGTAGAAACTCCCCACAAGTGACCCCATTTTGGAAACTAGACCCCCAAAGGAACTTATCTTGATGTGTGGTGAGCACTTTGAACCCCCAAGTGCTTCACAAAAGTTTATAACGCAGAGCAGTGAAAATAATAAATACGCTTTCTTTCCTCAAAAATAATTTTTTAGCCCAGAATTTTTGAATTTTTTCAAGGGTAACAGGAGAAATTTGACCCCAATAGTTGTTGTCCAGTTTCTCCTGAGTATGGTGATACCCCATATGTGGGGGTAAACCACTGTTTGGGCACATGCAGGGGCTCGGAAGTGAAGTAGTGATGCTTTGAAATGCAGACTTTGATGGAATGCTCTGCGGGCGTCACGTTGCGTTTGCAGAGCCCCTGATGTGGCTAAACAGTAGACAGTGACCCCATTTTGGAAACTAGACCCCGAAAGGAACTTATCTAGATGTGTGGTTAGCACTTTGAACCCCCAAGTGCTTCACGGAAGTTTATAATGCAGAGCCGTGAAAATAATAAATACGTTTTCTTTCCTCAAAAATTTTTTTTAGCCCAGAATTTTTTATTTTCCCAAGGGTTACAGGAGAAATTGGACCCCAAAAGTTGTTTTCCAGTTTCTCCTGAGTACGCTGATACCCCATGTGTGGGGGTAAACCACTGTTTGGGCACACGTCGGGGCTCAGAAGGGAAGTAGTGACTTTTGAAATGTAGACTTTGATGGAATGGTCTGCGGGCATCACGTTGCGTTTGCAGAGCCCCTGGTGTGCCTAAACAGTAGAAACCCCCCACAAGTGACTCCATTTTGGAAACTAGACCCCCCCAAGGAACTTATCTAGATATGTGGTGAGCACTTTGAACCCCCAAGTGCTTCACAGACGTTTACAACGCAGAGCCGTGAAAATAAAAAATCATTTTTCTCTCTTCAAAAATGATGTTTTAGCAAGCAATTTTTTATTTTCACAAGGGTAACAGGCAAAATTGGACCCCAATAATTGTTGCGCAGTTTATCCTGAGTATGCTGGTACCCCATATGTGGGGGTAAACCACTGTTTGGGCACACGTCGGGCTCGGAAGTGAGGGAGCACCATTTGACTTTTTGAATACAAGATTGGCTGGAATCAATGGTGGCGCCATGTTGCGTTTAGAGACCCCTAATGTGCCTAAACAGTGGAAACCCCTCAATTCTAACTCCAACACTAACCCCAACACACCCCCAACCCTTATCCCAACTGTAGCCACAACCCTAACCCCAACACACACCTAACCCTAACCACAACCCTAATTCCAACCCTAACCCTAAGGCTATGTGCCCACGTTGCGGATTCATGTGAGATTTTTCAGCACCATTTTTGAAAAATCTGTGGGTAAAATGCACTGCGTTTTACCTGTGGATTTACCGCGGATTTCCAGTGTTTTTTGTGCGGATTTCACCTGCGGATTCCTATTGAGGAACAGGTGTAAAACGTTGCGGAATCCGCACAAAGAATTGGCATGCTGCGGAAAATACAACGCAGCGTTTCTGCGCTGTATTTTCCACACCATGGGCACAGCGGATTTGGTTTTCCATAGGTTTACTTGGTACTGCAAACATGATGGAACACTGCTGTGAATCCGCAGCAGCCAATCCACTGCGGATCTGCAGCCAAATCCGCACCGTGTGCACATAGCCTAATTCTAAAGGTATGTGCACACACTGCGGAAAACACTGCGAATCCGCAGCAGTTTCCCATGAGTTTACAGTTCAATGTAAACCTATGGGAAACAAAAATCGCTGTACACATGCTGCGGAAAAACTGCACGGAAACGCAGGGGTTTACATTCCGCAGCATGCGCCCACCATTTTGGAAGATGGCGGTGCCCAGGAAAGAAGACGGACGGACCCCGGGAGGCTCGGTAAGTATGATGGGGTGGATCGGAGCATGGGGGGAGGGTGGATCGGAGCACGGGGGGGTGGATTGGAGCACCGGGGGGGTGGATCGGAGCACGGGGGGTTGGATTGGAGCACGGGGGGTGGATTGGAGCACAGGGGGGTGGATCGGAGTGCAGGGGGGTCGGATTGGAGCATGGGGGTGGGATTGGAGCACGGGGGAGTGGACAAGAGCACGGGGGGAGCGGACTGGAGGACGGAGGGGAGTGGAGCTGTGTACCGGACTGATCGGAGGACTGGGGGGGGGATCGGTGGCGGTGGGGGGGGCAGACCAGTGTTTCCAGCCATGGCCGATGATATTGCAGCATCGGCCATGGCTGGATTGTAATATTTCACCAGTTTTAATAGGTGAAATATTACAAATCGCTCTGATTGGCAGTTTCACTTTCAACAGCCAATCAGAGCGATCGTAGCCACGGGGGGGTGAAGCCACCCCCCTGGGCTGTACTACCACTCCCCCTGTCCCTGCAGATCGGGTGAAATTGGAGTTAACCCTTTCACCCGATCTGCAGGGACGCGATCTTTCTGTGACACAGCATATGCGTCACAGGTCAGATTGGCACCAACTTTTATGACGCATACGCTGTGTCACAGGTCGGGAAGGGGTTAAAAGAGCTTTATGGAATGAATAACTCTCCCTATAAGCTCCTATCACTCTCCCTATACTCACACTTCACTCTCCCTAAGCTGTTCCCGGCTGCAATGTGTGCAAGATGGGGCCAGCAGCCATTAAATATCCCCTATGACACTCTAAGACCAGCAACACTATGTTGGCTACCGAAGTCACATTTGGCTACCAAAGCCCCATTTAAAAAGCAGACATCTTATTTTGCTGGCACCATTTGCTCAGTGTCACAGTGCAGAGAGGCCATTCCTGATACTGCTGCAAGTGAACATCTTATTTAGCTATATAAGATCCTGTTTTGTCTGAAACCAATCTTCCAGCATCTTCCGAGATTGTGCAAAAACTGTGTGGCAGTCTCTGGAGGCCCCATTTTCTACTCAAAATCATTTGTGATAAAAACTGTGTCAGTGACAAATCAGAAGGCCAGATTTCAGCTTAAAAATCGTTATGCCTAAAATTGGTGTTTAGCCATGAGGCCAATTAGCTAATCCAAATCGTTTGTGATAAAACTACGTCAGTGACTAATCAGAAGGCCAGATTTCCACATAAAAATCATTAGGCCTAATATTGGGGTGCAGCCACGAGGCCTAATTAACAACTCCAATTCGTTTAAGATAAAACTGTTTCTGTGGCAAATCAAAAGGCCAGATTTCCACTTAAAAATTATTAGGCCTAACATTGGGGTGCAGCCACGAGGCCCAATTAGCTGATCCAATTGTTTGTAATAAAACTGTTTCAGTGACGAATCAGAAGGCCAGATTTTCACTTAAAAATTGTTAGGCCTAATATTGGGGTGTAGCCACAAAGTCCAAATAGCTACTCCAAATTGTTTGTGATAAAACTTTGTTTCAGTGTGAAATCAGAAGGCCAGATTTCCACTTAAAAATCTTTAGGTATAACAGTGTTGTTCAGATTCACTAGGCTAGGTTCACATTGCGTTATGTGAACCCGTTAAACGGACTACGTTACACCGCGGCATAACGCGGTGTAACGTAGTCCATTAACGCCGCCATTGCTTGTAATGGCGAACGCATCGCTAGCGCACGCTCACATTGGGCGTGCGCTAGCGATGTGCCATCATTTGAGTGACGGACCTCGAACGCTGCTTGCAGCGTTCGCAGACCGTTCCTCGCTAGCGCAGATCGGGCATCTACGCTAGCGGTATCGGCAAACGCGATCCCTTTTGGGACATTGCATTAGCGCAAATGCAATGTGAACCTAGCCTAAGAAAATATATAGTGATTGTTCATTTAGTGACAGGTGACTGACAGCTATGGACCTAAAGTTGTGAAACAGCAGGTTACAAGAGGGGAAGGCTACTTACAACATGAGTAGGAAAAAACAAGGTCATAGTGAAAGGGGGAATAGGCTTGGTGTTCAATGTAAGAGAATAATGGTAAAAAACAACATAATTGTCATTATCTGATTATCTCTATCAATTGTTGCTCATTATCGACACTGTACAACCTAGTCATCACAGAATACTCACACGGGGGTGTGGAAACCACAATAAATGACCAAAAAGGCATAAATTATCTACAAAAATATTTATTAATCCATAAAAAGACACAGTCTAAAAAGTACAAAAACAGAATATAAAAGTAGGAGACCTGTACAGGCAATGAACAAAATTGAAACCTTGCACAACCTTGGCATGCAGACAAGAAGAGACATCACATTAGAGTTTGTTTATTTAGTGTTAATAAATAGCTTGACAGTAAGGGAAAGCCTATATAAAAAAAATGACCATATCTCATAATACCGCTACCATGCGCTTGACTTATATGTAGGGATACTGCATATGAGACAAAAAATAACTCAAGGAAAAATCAATTTTGACTTGAAAACACCACAAGAGCTAGAAATATGTAGAGGCACTACAAATGTAAGGCAATATCTTGCGCTGGAAGTTCCAGCTGCAGAGAAAGGGGTTTACCCTAAAGTACGATTGTGCAATAGCCTAATTATGTGCCCATGTGGTTGTCACATATGACAGAAAATCCCCATGTAATGTCTCTAATAAAGGTTATCGGCATCCCTCACATGCCCCAGGCCAGATATAGTAATTACCGCTGAATATAATACCTGTGTAGACGGCACTGGCGCAAGTGTGACTCCTTGGTCTGCACGTCTGCCCGACGCACGTTTCGGAGACTGGTTCCTTCGTCAGGGGGCATGTCGGATGAGTGTAATTCCAGGTTTAAATACCGCCCTACTGGAAGTAGCGGTGACGCTTACCGGAAGTTACGCGAACGTTGCCACGGTTACCCGCGACTCATAGCGGCGTCGGCATCATGCACAGGCATTGCCAAAGGCATGGCAACCATCCTAGCATAAAGACGCTGAGAACTACCCAGAGTGTAGGGGCCAGGTGCGCACACGTGCACGGTATCACCACCGCTAGCTCCGTGAGGCAAGAACAATCTGCTACTCAGGCAAAACACAGGGAAGCGGAAAGGGTGTACCAAAAGACAAACAGTGAATAGCAACCATAAATACAAAATGTATATATCATAACCCACATAATAATACCCCTTAAATCACCCCCACCAAAATGGACACAAAAAGCTATAGCTGATGTTATAGAAAGTTACACCGCACTACATGGCGATTGAAAACATATTCAAAGATTGTATTTCATATATCATCACATATATATCCTTATATATACCACATCATTTATAATAGATAAGAGAAACGTCATGCCGAGGGTGGAGTTAATGGGAAGAGATGTATATTAGTTCAAATGCCACAATGAACTTGAATCTTCATAGCGGGGTAGAACACAGCAAGACTTTAGGTCCAATTTCCCATCATCCAACATAAGTACGGATCTAAAAGATTAAAAGAATATTAAAACCAAGCACGGTTACAAGATTGCATGCCACCGCACTGCATCCCAAACTGCACCATGATCACAGGAATGGCACATAACTGATAGTCTCGTTGAGCCCATGAGGATGAACAGTATTCAAGGTCCAGATCCAACGAGTTTCTAACTGTGCTAGACGTTGTGAGATCCTGCCGCCCCTAATCCTCGTTTCAATCATGTCGATACCCTTAATCCTCAAGACACTGCTGTTACAGTTATGATGTAATTTAAAATGTCTTGGTATCGTTTTAAGTATATGTATGTCTGTTTCCTTCGCAGCCGCCTCAATCCCTAATACGTGTTCCCTGACTCTAATTTTTAATTGTCGAGTGGTCAGACCAATATATATCAGAGAACATGGGCAATATGATTTCAGTATCTTAAAGTTTTTTTAATCCTGAGGAATCGACAAATGTGTCATCCCTGACAATGTTGGTGCATGCCACACAATGACCGCAGGCCTTGCAGCCTGCTCTCACTCTACCAGTGTGGTCATTTAAAAATGTCTTAGGTGGATCACACACATAATGACTGCCCACCAAATGGTCACTTAAAGGGACACTGTCATCTGAATTTGGAGGGAACAATCTTCAGCCATGGAGGCGGGGTTTTTGGGTGTTTGATTCACCCTTTCCTTACCTGCTGGCTGCATGCTGGCTGGAATATTGGATTGAAGTTCATACTCTGTCCTCCATAGTACACGCCTGCGCAAGGCAAGATTGCTTTGTGCAGGCATGTACTACGGAGGACAGAGAATGAACTTCAATCCAATATTGCAGCCAGCATGCAGCCAACGGGTAAGGAAAGGGTGAATCAAAAACCCCCAAACCCCGCCTCCATGGCTGAAGATTGTTCCCTCCAAATTCAGGTGACAGTGTCCCTTTAAATTTCTGGCCCTCCGGTTGGTAATTAGCGGCCTATTGGGTAAAAATTTTGCTAGGATCGGATCCATTCTTAAAATAGGCCAAGACTTCTCTAATACCTTCCGTATTGCACTTGCCCGGGAATTGAAGTTGGTCACAAATCTTACTTCATCTGATCTTTGTACCGCATTATCACTCCGATATAATAGTGAATCCCTATTACTATGTTTTGCCCGTAAATAGGCTTTCTTGATGATGCGGTTACTATAACCCCGCTCTCTAAAATGGGTCTTAAGATCCCTGGCTTGCGTCTCAAAATCTTCACTCATTGAGCAAATGCGACGCAAAAGTAAGAATTGACCTATTGGGACTGAATGGACCATATGAGCTGGATGGGAGGATGACGCGTGTAGCAGGATATTAGTTGATGTGGGCTTTCGAAAAATCATAGTCTAAATTACGCCTTCCCTGTCTCTACTCAGTGTCACATCCAGAAATTCAATTTTTGTTCTATCAGACGAAGGCCTCATGACTGCCCTGCCAGACAACAATAATATCGTCTATGTAGCGCATCCAAAGGAGGACGCGCTCCATAGACACCTGGGAGTCAGACCGAAGGAGGTCACTCTCCCACAGCCCCAGGAACAGATTAGCATAGGAGGGAGCGAAGGCCGCTCCCATGGCTGTATACCGTCATCATGCCTTATGCTAGTATATAATGCCTCTACATCCATTGCTTCCATGATAGAATCATCATCTAATGTAAGGTTATCGGTTCTACGTAATAACTGATTTGTGTCTTTAAGGAAGGAAGGTAGTTCAATTGTTGCTCATTATCGACACTGTACAACCTAGTCATCACAGAATACTCAAATGGGGGTGTGGAATCCACAATAAGCTCATGGTAGCGGTATTATGAGATATGGTCTTTTTTAATATAGGCTTTCCCTTACTGTCAAGCTGTGTATTAACACTATATAAATAAACTCTAATGTGATGTCTCTTCTGGTCTGCATGCCAAGGTTGTGCATGGTTGCAATTTTGTTCTTTGCCTGCACAGGTCTCCTACTTTTCCATTCTGTTTTTGTACTTTTTAGACTGTGTCTTTTTATGGATTAATAAATATTTTTGTAGATAATTTATGCCTTTTTGGTCGTTTATTGTGGTTTCCATACCCCTGTTTTGGTGTTCAATGTGTACGTTAGGTGTGTGGTTAGGTGTTAATGTTAATAAAAGCTCAACTGAACAAACACCGTCTCATCCTATACAAAGACCAATGACAATATCTGTTACTGGCCGGGCTACCCGACTCCCTTTCTTTGGCAGTCGCACAGTGGTACTTCATGTAGATGAGGGCCAGAAAGAGTATGTGCTCCAGTGGATGACAAGCTCTTCATCAAGTGGCCTCTCCTCCTCTTCCTCCACCACCTTAGTATCACACACAATATAATCATTAGACACGGCACCCCTATAACCCTTTTTTCCTCCACATCAAAAATTTCCAAATGCCGGGAACCACAGATGGACCATTCTGCAGAGCTGTTTACACATTCTATTTCATGGGCATCAGAGGTCTACTCCAAAGAATCACAGAAACCAGAGGAGGAAAGCTGTTATGATGCGGTGGTCTAGGAGCAACATGGAACGAGCTCTGAGGGAAGTGGTAACTGTACTGACCGCAGACCCTAAGCTCAACACAACACTAGAAGCAGCCGTGGAATGCTCCTAACTCTCCCTAGGCATCTCGTCACAGCCTAAGAGCAAACTACCCCTGAAGACAGAAGCAGGAAAACTATCTTGCCTCAGAGAAAATCCCTAAAGGATAGATTAGCCCCCCACAAATAATGACTGTGAGTGGAGAGGAAAAAGACATACACAGAATGAAACCAGGATGAGCACAGGAGGCCAGTCTAGCTTGATAGATAGGACAGGATGGAACACAGTGCGGTCAGTATAAAACACTACAAAAATCCACGCAGAGTAAACAAAAAATCTCCACACCTGACTAAAGCTGTGGAGGGTCACTCTGCTTCCCAGAGCTTCCAGCAAGACAGAAAACAATTCAAACTGAAAATGCTGGACAAACAAGGAAAGCACAGAATGGAAAAGTCCACAAACTATGGACAGAAAAAGTAAGCCAAAACTTAGCTTTGCTGAACTGGTCAGGATAACAGGGAACTCCAAAGAGATGTGAATCCAACCAGGAACCATTTACAAGTGGCACTAGCTGAAGGAACAGCTAGGCTTAAATAGGCGAGAGAGGAGACGATAAGTGGAGGCAGCTGAATACAGCTAACTCCAAGGAGCAGCCATACCACCTGAAACCACAAGAGGGAGCCCAAGAGCAGAACTCACAAAAGTGCCACTTACAACCACCGGAGGGAGCCCAGGATCAGAATTCACAACAGTACCCCCCCTTGAGGAGGGGTCACCGAACCCTCACCAGAGCCCCTAGGCCGATCAGGACGAGCCAAATGAAAAGCACGAACCAAATCAGTGGCATGGACATCGGAGGCAACAACCCAAGAATTATCCTCCTGGCCATACCCCTTCCACTTGACAAGATACTGAAGCCTCCACCTTGAAAAACGAGAATCCAAAATCTTCTCAACCTCATATTCCAACTCCCCCTCAACCAACACCGGGGCAGGAGGGTCAACCGAGGGAACAACGGGCACCACATATCTCCGTAACAAAGATCTATGGAAAACATTATAAATGGCAAAAGAGGCTGGAAGAGCCAAACGAAAAGACACCGGATTAATAATTTCAGAAATGTTATAAGGACCAATAAACCGAGGCTTAAACTTAGGGGAGGAAACCTTCATAGGAACATGACGAGAAGACAACCAAACCAAATCCCCCACACGAAGCCGGGGACCAACAAACCGGCGGGGGTTAGCAAAACGTTGAGCCTTTTCCTGAGACAACGTCAAATTGTCCAACACATGAGTCCAAATCTGCTGCAGCCTGTCCACCACAGAATCAACACCAGGACAATCAGAAGGCTCAACCTGGCCAGAAGAAAAACGAGGATGAAAACCAAAATTACAAAAGAAAGGTGAAACCAAAGTAGCCGAACTAGCCCGATTATTAAGGGCAAACTCGGCCAACGGCAAGAAAGCCACACAATCATCCTGATCAGCAGACGCAAAGCATCTCAAATAGGTCTCCAAGATCGGATCAGTTTGCTCAGTTTGGCCGTTAGTCTGAGGATGAAACGCCGAAGAAAAAGACAAATCAATGCCCATCCTAGCACAAAAGGCCCGCCAAAATCTAGAGACAAACTGAGAACCTCTGTCAGAGACAATATTCTCCGGAATGCCATGCAAACGAACCACATGCTGAAAAAATAATGGAACCAGATCTGAGGAGGAAGGCAACTTAGGCAAAGGTACCAGATGGACCATTTTAGAGAACCGGTCACAAACAACCCAGATAACAGACATCTTCTGGGAAACAGGAAGATCCAAAATAAAATCCATGGAAATATGCGTCCAGGGCCTCTCAGGGACCGGCAAAGGCAAAAGCAACCCACTAGCGCGGGAACAGCAAGGCTTGGCCCGGGCGCAAGTCCCACAGGACTGCACAAAAGCACACACATCGCGCGACAAGGAAGGCCACCAAAAGGACCTAGCAACCAAATCTCTGGTACCAAAAATCCCAGGATGACCAGCCAACACTGAACAATGAACCTCAGAAATAACCTTGCTTGTCCATCTATCAGGAACGAACAGCTTCCCCACTGGACAGCGGTCAGGCCTATCAGCCTGATATTCCTGAAGCACCCGCCGCAAATCAGGGGAGATAGCAGAAAGAATCACCCCCTCCTTAAGAATGCCAACCGGCTCAAGGACTCCAGGAGAATCAGGCGAAAAACTCCTAGAGAGGGCATCAGCCTTAACATTCTTAGATCCCGGAAGATACAAGACCACAAAATCAAAACGGGAGAAAAACAGGGACCATCGAGCCTGTCTAGGATTCAGCCGCTTGGCCGACTCGAGGTAAATCAGATTCTTATGATCGGTCAGGACCACAACGCGGTGTTTAGCACCCTCAAGCCAATGTCGCCACTCCTCAAACACCCACTTCATAGCCAACAACTCCCGATTGCCGACATCATAATTGCGTTCCGCAGGCGAAAACTTTCTGGAAAAAAACCCACACGGTTTCATCAAAGAACCATCAGATTCCCTCTGAGACAAAACAGCCCCTGCCCCAATCTGAGAAGTGTCGACCTCAACCTGAAAAGGAAGAGAAACATCCGGCTGACGCAACACAGGGGCAGAAGTAAATCGGCGTTTAAGCTCCTGAAAGGCCTCAACAGCCTCTGAGGACCAATTCGTTACATCAGCGCCTTTCTTCGTCAAATCAGTAAGGGGCTTAACCACACTGGAAAAGTTGGCAATGAAACGGCGATAAAAATTAGCAAAGCCCAAAAATTTTTGAAGGCCCTTCAGAGATGTGGGTTTGATCCAGTCATGAATAGCTTGGACCTTAACAGGATCCATTTCTATAGACGAGGGAGAGAAAATAAAACCCAAAAAAGAGACCTTCTGAACTCCGAATAGGCACTTAGACCTGCTTCACATGAGACTCCCAATCATCGGAAAAAATCAAAATATCATCCAAATATACGACCATGAATTTATCAAGATAATTGCGGAAAATATCATGCATGAAAGACTGGAACACAGATGGAGCATTAGAAAGCCCAAATGGCATCACAAGATATTCAAAATGGCCTTTGGGCGTATTAAATGCAGTTTTCCATTCGTCACCCTGTTTAATACGAACAAGATTATATGCCCCTCGGAGGTCAATCTTAGTAAACCACCTAGCCCCCTTAATCTGAGCAAACAAATCCGTAAGCAAGGGCAAGGGGTATTGGAATTTGACCGTGATTTTATTAAGAAGACGATAATCAATACAGGGTCTCAAGGAGCCATCCTTCTTAGCAACAAAAAAGAAACCAGCTCCCAAAGGTGACAAAGAGGGACGAATATGCCCCTTCTCCAAAGACTTCTTAACATAACTCCGCATGGCGGCATGCTCCGGCACAGACAGATTGAAAAGTCGGCCCTTAGGGAACTTGCAACCAGGAATCAAGTTAATAGCACAATCACAGTCCCTATGAGGAGGAAGGGAACTGGACTTGGGCTCATCAAATACATCCAGGAAATCTGACAAAAACTCAGGAACCTCAGGAGAGGGGGAAGAGGAAATTGACATCAAAGGAACGTCACTATGTACCCCTTGACAACCCCAACTAGTCACCGACATAGTTTTCCAATCCAGCACTGGATTATGTTCCTGTAACCATGGGAAACCTAGTACAACAACATCATGCAGGTTATGCAACACCAGAAAACGGCAATCTTCCTGATGTGCTGGAGCCATGTACATAGTCATCTGTGTCCAGTAGGGTTGAGCGAAATGGGTCGTTCATTTTCAAAAGTCGCCGACTTTTGGCAAAGTCGGGTTTCATGAAACCCGATCCGACCCCTGTGCGGGGTCGGCCATGCGGTACGCGACTTTCGCGCCAAAGTCGCGTTTCAATGACGCGAAAAGCGCCATTTCTCAGCCAATGAAGGTAAACGCAGAGTGTGGGCAGCGTGATGACATAGGTCCTGGTCCCCACCATCTTAGAGAAGGGCATTGCAGTGATTGGCTTGCTGTCTGCGGCGTCACAGGGGCTATAAAGGGGAGTTCCCGCCGACCGCCATGTTACTGCTGCTGGTCTGAGCTTAGGGAGAGGTTGCTGCCGCTTCGTCAGAAGCAGGGATAGCGTTAGGCAGGGTCCATTAACCACCAAACCGCTTGTGCTGTAGCGATTTCCACTGCCCAACACCACCTTCGGTGTGCAGGGACAGTGGAAGCTACATTTTTTTTTTTTTCCCCTCAGCGCTGTAGCTCATTGAGCTGCCCTAGAAGGCTCCCTGATAGCTGCATTGCTGTGTGTACGCCGCTGTGCAAACCAACTGCTTTTTTCAAAGCACAAATCCTCTTGTTCCTTCCTTTCTGCACAGCTATCTTTTTTGTTTGTCCACACTTTTTATTTAATTTGTGCATCAGTCCACTCCTTATTGCTGCCTGCCATACCTGGCTGAGATTACTGCATTAATGCTTGAGAAATTTTGTCGGAAAAGAAATCTACAAAAGATACACATGGCAAATTGGTAGACTCTAAACCCAAGAAATGACTTGTAAAATAAAAATACCTTTGTGTTTCTTTGTACTTTTTGAATTAATGAACTCTGTTTATCAAAGTAAAATGCCCATCAAAGTAATAAAAAGTCACCACAATGTTAAACTGTGTAAAAATCTTTCAGGTTTTATGCAAAAAAAAAAAAAAAGGTTTTGTTTTCAAATATAGGGGGTATAGCTCAGTGGTAGAGCATTTGTCTGCAGATCATAGAGGTCCTTAATTCAACTCCGACTGCCCCCTGTAGACACTTTTTTAACAGATTAAACATGCCTTTTTACCTATATGTTCATGGAAGTTTTAGAACCATATGAAGTTGAATTCATGTTTATGTACTTTCTTAATGTGGATTCTGATTAAGAAATGTAGCAAAAACATCATGTTTATGTGCCTTCTTAATATGAAAACAACTTAAGAAATGTAGGAAAATGCTTGAGAAATTTTGTCGGAAAAGAAATCTACAAAAGATACACATGGCAAATTGGTAGACTCTAAACCCAAGAAATGACTTGTAAAATAAAAATACCTTTGTGTTTCTTTGTACTTTTTGAATTAATGAACTCTGTTTATCAAAGTAAAATGCCCATCAAAGTAATAAAAAGTCACCACAATGTTAAACTGTGTAAAAATCTTTCAGGTTTTATGCAAAAAAAATAAAAAAAGTTTTTGTTTTCAAATATAGGGGGTATAGCTCAGTGGTAGAGCATTTGACTGCAGATCAAGAGGTCCTTGGTTCAACTCCGAGTGTCCCCTGTATGCACTTTTTCAACAGATTACACATGCCTTTTTACCTATATGTTCATGGAAGTTTTAGAACCATATGAAGTTGAATTCATGTTTATGTACTTTCTTAATTTGAATACTATTTAAGAAAAGTAGCAAAAAGATCATGTTGATGTGCCTTCTTAATATGAAAACAGCTTAAGAAATGAAGGAAAATGCTTGAGAAATTTTGTCTGAAAAGAAATCTGCAAAAGATACATATGGCACATTGGTAGTCTCTAAACCCAAGAAATGACTTGTAAAATAAAAATACCTTTGTGTTTCTTTGTACTTTTTGAATTAATGAACTCTGTTTATCAAAGTAAAATGCACATCAAAGTAATAACAAGTCACCATAGTGTAAAACTGTGTAAAAATCTTTCAGGTTTTATGCAAAAAAAAAAGTTTTTGTTTTCAAATATAAGGGGTATAGCTCAGTGGTAGAGCATTTGACTGCAGATCAAGAGGTCCTTGGTTCAACTCCGAGTGCCCCCTGTATGCACTTTTTCAACAGATTAATCATGCTTTTTTACCTATATGTTCATGAAAGTTTTAGAACCATATGAAGTTGAATTCATGTTTATGTACTTTCTTAATGTGGATTCTGATTAAGAAATGTAGCAAAAAGATAATGTTGATGTGCCTTCTTAATATGAAAACAACTTAAGAAATGTAGGAAAATGCTTGAGAAATTTTGTCGGAAAAGAAATCTACAAAAGATACATATGGCACATTGGTAGACTCTAAACCCAAGAAATGACTTGTAAAATAAAAATACCTTTGTGTTTCTTTGTACTTTTTGAATTAATGAATTCTGTTTATCAAAGTAAAATGCACATCAAAGTAATAAAAGACACCATAATGTAAAACTGTGTAAAAATCTATCAGGTTTTATGCAAAAAAAAAAATTTTTGCTTTCAAATATAGGGGGTATATATCAGTGGTAGAGCATTTGTCTGCAGATCAAGAGGTCCTTAATTCAACTCCGAGTGCCCCCTGTAGACACATTTTTAACAGATTAAACATGCCTTTTTACCTATATGTTCATGGAAGTTTTAGAACCATATGAAGTTGAATTCATGTTTATGTACTTTCTTAATGTGGATTCTGATTAAGAAATGTAGCAAAAACATCATGTTTATGTGCCTTCTTAATATGAAAACAATTTAAGAAATGTAGGAAAATGCTTGAGAAATTTTGTCGGAAAAGAAATCTACAAAAGATAGATATGGCACATTGGTAGACTCTAAACCCAAGAAATGACTTGTAAAATAAAAATACCTTTGTGTTTCTTTGAACTTTTTGAATTAATGAACTCTGTTTATCAAAGTAAAATGCCCATCAAAGTAATAAAAAGTCACCACAATGTAAAACTGTGTAAAAATCTTTCAGGTTTTATGCAAAAAAAAAAAGTTTTTGTTTTCAAATATAGGAGGGATAGCTCAGTGGTAGAGCATTTGACTGCAGATCAAGAGGTCCTTGGTTCAACTCCGAGTGCTCCCTGTATGCACTTTTTCAATAGATTAAACATGCTTTTTTACCTATATGTTCATGGAAGTTTTAGAACCATATGAAGTTGAATTCATGTTTATGTACTTTCTTAATGTGGATTCTGATTAAGAAATGTAGCAAAAAGATTATGTTGATGTGCCTTCTTAATATGAAAACAACTTAAGAAATGTAGGAAAATGCTTGAGAAATTTTGTCGGAAAAGAAATCTACAAAAGATACACATGGCAAATTGGTAGACTCTAAACCCAAGAAATGACTTGTAAAATAAAAATACCTTTGTGTTTCTTTGTACTTTTTGAATTAATGAACTCTGTTTATCAAAGTAAAATGCCCATCAAAGTAATAAAAATTCACCACAATGTTAAACTGTGTAAAAATCTTTCAGGTTTTATGCAAAAAAAAAAAAAAAGTTTTTGTTTTCAAATATAGGGGGTATAGCTCAGTGGTAGAGCATTTGACTGAAGATCAAGAGGTCCTTAGTTCAACTCCGAGTGTCCCCTGTATGCACTTTTTCAACAGATTAAACATGCCTTTTACCTATATGTTCATGGAAGTTTTAGAACCATATGAAGTTGAATTCATGTTTATGTACTTTCTTAATTTGAATACTATTTAAGAAAAGTAGCAAAAAGATCATGTTGATGTGCCTTCTTAATATGAAAACAGCTTAAGAAATGTAGGAAAATGCTTGAGAAATGTTGTCTGAAAAGAAATTTGCAAAAGATACATATGGCACATTGGTAGTCTCTAAACCCAAGAAATGACTTGTAAAATAAAAATACCTTTGTGTTTCTTTGTACTTTTTGAATTAATGAACTCTGTTTATCAAAGTAAAATGCACATCAAAGTAATAACAAGTCACCATAGTGTAAAACTGTGTAAAAATCTTTCAGGTTTTATGCAAAAAAAAAAGTTTTTGTTTTCAAATATAAGGGGTATAGCTCAGTGGTAGAGCATTTGACTGCAGATCAAGAGGTCCTTGGTTCAACTCCGAATGCCCCCTGTATGCACTTTTTCAATAGATTAAACATGCTTTTTTACCTATATGTTCATGAAAGTTTTAGAACCATATGAAGTTGAATTCATGTTTATGTACTTTCTTAATGTGGATTCTGATTAAGAAATGTAGCAAAAAGATCATGTTGATGTGCCTTCTTAATATGAAAACAACTTAAGAAATGTAGGAAAATGCTTGAGAAATTTTGTCGGAAAAGAAATCTACAAAAGATACATATGGCACATTGGTAGACTCTAAACCCAAGAAATGACTTGTAAAATAAAAATACCTTTGTGTTTCTTTGAACTTTTTGAATTAATGAACTCTGTTTATCAAAGTAAAATGCCCATCAAAGTAATAAAAAGTCACCACAATGTAAAACTGTATAAAAATCTTTCAGGTTTTATGCAAAAAAAAAAAGTTTTTGTTTTCAAATATAGGAGGGATAGCTCAGTGGTAGAGCATTTGACTGCAGATCAAGAGGTCCTTGGTTCAACTCCGAGTGCTCCCTGTATGCACTTTTTCAATAGATTAAACATGCTTTTTTACCTATATGTTCATGGAAGTTTTAGAACCATATGAAGTTGAATTCATGTTTATGTACTTTCTTAATGTGGATTCTGATTAAGTAATGTAGCAAAAAGATCATGTTGATGTGCCTTCTTAATATGAAAACAACTTAAGAAATGTAGGAAAATGCTTGAGAAATTTTGTCGGAAAAGAAATCTACAAAAGATACACATGGCAAATTGGTAGACTCTAAACCCAAGAAATGACTTGTAAAATAAAAATACCTTTGTGTTTCTTTGTACTTTTTGAATTAATGAACTCTGTTTATCAAAGTAAAATGCATATCAAAGTAATCAAAAGACACCATAATGTAAAACTGTGTAAAAATCTTTCAGGTTTTATGCAAAAAAAAAAAGTTTTTGCTTTCAAATATAGGGGGTATATATCAGTGGTAGAGCATTTGTCTGCAGATCAAGAGGTCCTTAATTCAACTCCGAGTGCCCCCTGTAGACACTTTTTTAACAGATTAAACATGCCTTTTTACCTATATGTTCATGGAAGTTTTAGAGCCATATGAAGTTGAATTCATGTTTATGTACTTTCTTAATTTGAATACTGTTTAAGAAAAGTAGCAAAAAGATCATGTTGATGTGCCTTCTTAATATGAAAACAGCTTAAGAAATGTAGGAAAATGCTTGAGAAATTTTGTCTGAAAAGAAATCTGCAAAAGATACATATGGCACATTGGTAGTCTCTAAACCCAAGAAATGACTTGTAAAATAAAAATACCTTTGTGTTTCTTTGTACTTTTTGAATTAATGAACTCTGTTTATCAAAGTAAAATGCACATCAAAGTAATAACAAGTCACCATAGTGTAAAACTGTGTAAAAATCTTTCAGGTTTATGCAAAAAAAAAAAAAGTTTTGTTTTCAAATATAGGGGGTATAGCTCAATGGTAGAGCGTTTAACTGCAGATCAAGAAGTCCTTGGTTCAACTTCGAGTGCCCCCTGTAGACACTTTTTCAACAGATTAATCATGCTTTTTTACCTATATGTTCATGAAAGTTTTAGAACCATATGAAGTTGAATTTATGTTTATGTACTTTCTTAATGTGGATTCTGATTAAGAAATGTAGCAAAAAGATCATGTTGATGTGCCTTCTTAATATGAAAACAACTTAAGAAATGTAGGAAAATGCTTGAGAAATTTTGTCGGAAAAGAAATCTACAAAAGATACATATGGCACATTGGTAGACTCTAAACCCAAGAAATGACTTGTAAAATAAAAATACCTTTGTGTTTCTTTGTACTTTTTGAATTAATGAACTCTGTTTATCAAAGTAAAATGCACATCAAAGTAATAAAAAGACACCATAATGTAAAACTGTGTAAAAATCTTTCAGGTTTTATGCAAAAAAAAAAAGTTTTTGCTTTCAAATATAGGGGGTATATATCAGTGGTAGAGCATTTGTCTGAAGATCAAGAGGTCCTTAATTCAACTCCGACTGCCCCCTGTAGACACTTTTTTAACAGATTAAACATGCCTTTTTACCTATATGTTCATGGAAGTTTTAGAACCATATGAAGTTGAATTCATGTTTATGTACTTTCTTAATGTGGATTCTGATTAAGAAATGTAGCAAAAACATCATGTTTATGTGCCTTCTTAATATGAAAACAACTTAAGAAATGTAGGAAAATGCTTGAGAAATTTTGTCGGAAAAGAAATCTACAAAAGATAGATATGGCACATTGGTAGACTCTAAACCCAAGAAATGACTTGTAAAATAAAAATACCTTTGTGTTTCTTTGAACTTTTTGAATTAATGAACTCTGTTTATCAAAGTAAAATGCCCATCAAAGTAATAAAAAGTCACCACAATGTAAAACTGTGTAAAAATCTTTCAGGTTTTATGCAAAAAAAAAAAGTTTTTGCTTTCAAATATAGGGGGTATATATCAGTGGTAGAGCATTTGTCTGCAGATAAAGAGGTCCTTAATTCAACTCCGACTGCCCCCTGTAGACACTTTTTTAACAGATTAAACATGCCTTTTTACCTATATGTTCATGGAAGTTTTAGAACCATATGAAGTTGAATTCATGTTTATGTACTTTCTTAATGTGGATTCTGATTAAGAAATGTAGCAAAAACATCATGTTTATGTGCCTTCTTAATATGAAAACAACTTAAGAAATGTAGGAAAATGCTTGAGAAATTTTGTCGGAAAAGAAATCTACAAAAGATAGATATGGCACATTGGTAGACTCTAAACCCAAGAAATGACTTGTAAAATAAAAATACCTTTGTGTTTCTTTGAACTTTTTGATTTAATGAACTCTGTTTAACAAAGTAAAATGCACATCAAAGTAATAAAAAGTCACCACAATGTAAAACTGTGTAAAAATCTTTCAGGTTTTATGCAAAAAAAAAAAAAAGTTTTTGTTTTCAAATATAGGGGGTATAGCTCTGTGGTAGAGCATTTGACTGCAGATCAAGAGGTCCTTGGTTCAACTCCAAGGGCACCCTGTATGCACTTTTTCAACAGATTAAACATTCCTTTTTACTTATATGTTCATGGAAGTTTTAGAACCATATGAAGTTGAATTCATGTTTATGTACTTTCTTAATTTGAATACTATTTAAGAAAAGTAGCGAAAAGATCATGTTGATGTGCCTTCTTAATATGAAAACAACTTAAGAAATGTAGGAAAATGCTTGAGAAATTTTGTCTTAAAAGAAAACTACAAAAGATACATATGGCACATTGGTAGACTCTAAACCCAAGAAATGACTTGTAAAATAAAAATACCTTTGTGTTTCTTTGTACTTTTTGAATTAATGAACTCTGTTTATCAAAGTAAAATGCCCATCAAAGTAATAAAAAGTCACCACAATGTTAAACTGTGTAAAAATCTTTCAGGTTTTATGCAAAAAAAAAAAAAAAGTTTTTGCTGTCAAATATAGGGGGTATAGCTCAGTGGTTGAGCATTTGACTGCAGATCAAGAAGTCCTTGGTTCAACTTCGAGTGCCCCCTGTAGACGCTTTTTCAACAGATTAATCATGCTTTTTTTACCTATATGTTCATGAAAGTTTTAGAACCATATGAAGTTGAATTTATGTTTATGTACTTTCTTACTGTGGATTCTGATTAAGAAATGTAGCAAAAAGATCATGTTGATGTGCCTTCTTAATATGAAAACAACTTAAGAAATGTAGGAAAATGCTTGAGAAATTTTGTCGGAAAAGAAATCTACAAAAGATACATATGGCACATTGGTAGACTCTAAACCCAAGAAATGACTTGTAAAATAAAAATACCTTTGTGTTTCTTTGTACTTTTTGAACTAATGAACTCTGTTTAACAAAGTAAAATGCACATCAAAGTAATAAAAAGTCACCACAATGTAAAACTTTTTAAAAATCTTTCAGGTTTTATGCAAAAAAAAATGTTTTTGTTTTCAAATATAGGGGGTATAGCTCAGTGATAGAGCATTTGACTGCAGATCAAGAGGTCCTTGGTTCAACTCCGAGTGCCCCCTGTATGCACTTTTTCAATAGATTAAACATGCTTTTTTACCTATATGTTCATGAAAGTTTTAGAACCATATGAAGTTGAATTCATGTTTATGTACTTTCTTAATGTGGATTCTGATTAAGAAATGTAGCAAAAAGATCATGTTGATGTGCCTTCTTAATATGAAAACAACTTATGAAATGTAGGAAAATGCTTGAGAAATTTTGTCGGAAAAGAAATCTACAAAAGATACATATGGCACATTGGTAGACTCTAAACCCAAGAAATGACTTGTAAAATAAAAATACCTTTGTGTTTCTTTGTACTTTTTGAATTAATGAACTCTGTTTAACAAAGTAAAATGCACATCAAAGTAATAAAAAGACACTATAATGTAAAACTGTGTAAAAATCTATCAGGTTTTATGCAAAAAAAAAAAGTTTTTGCTTTCAAATATAGGGGGTATATATCAGTGGTAGAGCATTTGTCTGCAGATCAAGAGGTCCTTAATTCAACTCCGAGTGCCCCCTGTAGACACTTTTTTAACAGATTAAACATGCCTTTTTACCTATATGTTCATGGAAGTTTTAGAACCATATGAAGTTGAATTCATGTTTATGTACTTTCTTAATGTGGATTCTGATTAAGAAATGTAGCAAAAACATCATGTTTATGTGCCTTCTTAATATGAAAACAACTTAAGAAATGTAGGAAAATGCTTGAGAAATTTTGTCGGAAAAGAAATCTACAAAAGATAGATATGGCACATTGGTAGACTCTAAACCCAAGAAATGACTTGTAAAATAAAAATACCTTTGTGTTTCTTTGAACTTTTTGAATTAATGAAATCTGTTTATCAAAGTAAAATGCCCATCAAAGTAATAAAAAGTCACCACAATGCAAAACTGTGTAAAAATCTTTCAGGTTTTATGCAAAAGAAAAAAAAAAAGCTTTTGTTTTCTAATATAGGGGGTATAGCTCAGTGGTAGAGCATTTGACTGCAGATCAAGAGGTCCTTAGTTCAACTCTGAGTGCCCCCTGTATGCACTTTTTCAACAGATTAAACATGCCATTTTACCTATATGTTCATGGAAGTTTTAGAACCATATGAAGTTGAATTCATGTTTATGTACTTTCTTAATTTGAATACTATTTAAGAAAAGTAGCAAAAAGATCATGTTGATGTGCCTTCTTAATATGAAAACAACTTAAGAAATGTAGGAAAATGCTTGAGAAATTTTGTCTGAAAAGAAATCTACAAAAAATACACATGGCACATTGGTAGATTCTAAACCCAAGAAATGACTTGTAAAATAAAAATACCTTTGTGTTTCTTTGTACTTTTTGAATTAATGAACTCTGTTTATCAAAGTATAATGCACATCAAAGTAATAAAAAGTCACCATTGATGTGCCTTCTTAATATGAAAACAACTTAAGAAATGTAGGAAAATGCTTGAGAAATTTTGTCTGAAAAGAAATCTACAAAAGATACAAAAGATACATATGGCACATTGGTAGACTCTGAACTCAAGAAATGACTTGTAAAATAAAAATACCTTTGTGTTTCTTTGTACTTTTTGAATTAATGAACTCTGTTTATCAAAGTATAATGCACATCAAAGTAATAAAAATTCACCACAATGTAAAACTGTGTCAAAATCTTTCAGGTTTTATGCAAAAAAAAAAAATGTTTTTGGTTTCAAATATAGGGGGTATAGCTCAGTGGTAGAGCATTTGACTGCAGATCAAGAGGTCCTTGGTTCAACTCCGAGGGCCCCCTGTAGACACCTTTTCAACAGATTTATCATGCTTTTTTACCTATATGTTCATGAAAGTTTTTGAACCATACGAAATTGAATTCATGTTTATGTACTTTCTTAATGTGGATTCTGATTAAGAAATGTAGCAAAAAGATAATGTTGATGTGCCTTCTTAATATGAAAACAACTTAAGAAATGTAGGAAAATGCTTGAGAAATTTTGTCTGAAAAGAAATCTACAAAAGATACATATGGCACATTGGTAGACTCTAAATCCAAGAAATGACTTGTAAAATAAAAATACCTTTGTGTTTCTTTGTACTTTTTGAATTAATGGACTCTGTTTATCAAAGTAAAATGCACATCAAAGTAATAAAAAGTCACCACAATGTAAAACTGTGTAAAAATCTTTCAGGTTTTATGCATAAAAAAAAAGTTTTTGTTTTCCAATATAGGGGGTATAACTCAGTGGTAGAGCATTTGACTGCAGATCAAGAGGTCCTTAGTTCATCTCCGAGTGCCCCCTGTAGACGCTTTTTCAACAGATTAATCATGCTTTTTTACCTATATGTTCATCAAAGTTTTTGAACCATGCGAAGTTGAATTCATGTTTATGTACTTTCTTAATGTGGATTCTGATTAAGAAATGTAGCAAAAAGATAATGTTGATGTGCCTTCTTAATATGAAGACAACTGAAGAAATGTAGGAAAATGCTTGAGAAATTTTGTCTGAAAAGAAATCTACAAAAGATACATATGGCACATTGGTAGACTCTAAACCCAAGAAATGACTTGTAAAATAAAAATACCTTTGTGTTTCTTTGTACTTTTTGAATTAATGAACTCTGTTTATCAAAGTAAAATGCATATCAAAGTAATAAAAAGTCACCACAATGTAAAACTGTGTAAAAATCTTTCAGGTTTTATGCAAAAAAAAAAAAAGTTTTTGTTTTCAAACATAGGGGGTAAAGCTCAGTGGTAGAGCATTTGACTGCAGATCAAGAGGTCCTTAATTCAACTCCGAGTGCCCCCTGTAGACACTTTTTTAACAGATTAAACATGCTTTTTTACCTAAATGTTCATGAAAGTTTTAGAACCATATGAAGTTGAATTCATGTTTATGTACTTTCTTAATTTGAATACTATTTAAGAAAAGTAGCAAAAAGATCATGTTGATGTGCCTTCTTAATATGAAAACAACTTAAGAAATGTAGGAAAATGCTTGAGAAATTTTGTCTGAAAAGAAATCTACAAAAAATACACATGGCACATTGGTAGATTCTAAACCCAAGAAATGACTTGTAAAATAAAAATACCTTTGTGTTTCTTTGTACTTTTTGAATTAATCAACTCTGTTTATCAAAGTATAATGCACATCAAAGTAATAAAAAGTCACCATTGATGTGCCTTCTTAATATGAAAACAACTTAAGAAATGTAGGAAAATGCTTGAGAAATTTTGTCTGAAAAGAAATCTACAAAAGATACAAAAGATACATATGGCACATTGGTAGACTCTGAACTCAAGAAATGACTTGTAAAATAAAAATACCTTTGTGTTTCTTTGTACTTTTTGAATTAATGAACTCTGTTTATCAAAGTATAATGCACATCAAAGTAATAAAAATTCACCACAATGTAAAACTGTGTAAAAATCTTTCAGGTTTTATGCAAAAAAAAAAAATGTTTTTGGTTTCAAATATAGGGGGTATAGCTCAGTGGTAGAGCATTTGACTGCAGATCAAGAGGTCCTTGGTTCAACTCCGAGTGCCCCCTGTAGACACCTTTTCAACAGATTAATCATGCTTTTTTACCTATATGTTCATGAAAGTTTTTGAACCATACGAAGTTGAATTCATGTTTATGTACTTTCTTAATGTGGATTCTGATTAAGAAATGTAGCAAAAAGATAATGTTGATGTGCCTTCTTGATATGAAAACAACTTAAGAAATGTAGGAAAATGCTTGAGAAATTTTGTCTGAAAAGAAATCTACAAAAGATACATATGGCACATTGGTAGACTCTAAATCCAAGAAACGACTTGTAAAATAAAAATACCTTTGTGTTTCTTTGTACTTTTTGAATTAATGAACTCTGTTTATCAAAGTACAATGCACATCAAAGTAATAAAAAGTCACCACAATGTAAAACTGTGTAAAAATCTTTCAGGTTTTATGCATAAAAAAAAAGTTTTTGTTCTCCAATATAGGGGGTATAGCTCAGTGGTAGAGCATTTGACTGCAGATCAAGAGGTCCTTAATTCAACTCCGAGTGCCCTCTGTAGACACTTTTTTAACAGATTAAACATACTTTTTTACCTATATGTTCATGAAAGTTTTTGAACCATACGAAGTTGAATTCATGTTTATGTACTTTCTTAATGTGGATTCTGATTAAGAAATGTAGCAAAAAGATAATGTTGATGTGCCTTCTTAATATGAAAACAACTTAAGAAATGTAGGAAAATGCTTGAGAAATTTTGTCTGAAAAGAAATCTACAAAAGATACATATGGCACATTGGAAGACTCTAAACCCAAGAAATGACTTGTAAAATAAAAATACCTTTGTGTTTCTTTGTACTTTTTGAATTAATGAACTCTGTTTATCAAAGTAAAATGCACATCAAAGTAATAAAAAGTCACCACAATGTAAAACTGTGTAAAAATCTTTCAGGTTTTATGCAAAAAAAAGAAAAAAGTTTTTGTTTTCAATTATAGGGCGTATTTCTCAGTGGTAGAGCATTTGACTGCAGATCAAGAGGTCCTTGGTTCAACTCCGAGTGCCCCCTGTATGCACTTTTTCAACAGATTAAACATGCTTTTTTACCTATATGTTCATGGAAGTTTTAGAACCATATGAAGTTGAATTCATGTTTATGTACTTTCTTAATTTGAATACTATTTAAGAAAAGTAGCAAAAAGATCATGTTGATGTGCCTTCTTAATATGAAAACAACTTAAGAAATGTAGGAAAATGCTTGAGAAATTTTGTCTGAAAAGAAATCTACAAAAGATACATATGGCACATTGGTAGACTCTAAACCCAAGAAATGACTTGTAAAATAAAAATACATTTGTGTTTCATTGTACTTTTTGAATTAATGAACTCAATTTAACAAAGTAAAATGCACATCAAAGTAATAAAAATTCACCACAATGTAAAAATCTTTCAGGTTTTATGCAAAAAAAAAAATGTTTTTGGTTTCAAATATAGGGGGTATAGCTCAGTGGTAGAGCATTTGGCTGCAGATCAAGAGGTCCTTGGTTCAACTCCAAGTGCCTCCTGTATGCACTTTTTCAACAGATTAATCATGCTTTTTTACCTATATGTTCATGAAAGTTTTAGAACCATATGAAGTTGAATTCATGTTTATGTATTTTCTTAATTTGAATACTATTTAAGAAAAGTAGCAAAAAGATCATGTTGATGTGCCTTCTTAATATGAAAACAACTTAAGAAATGTAGGAAAATGCTTGAGAAATTTTGTCTGAAAAGAAATCTACAAAAAATACACATGGCACATTGGTAGATTCTAAACCCAAGAAATGACTTGTAAAATAAAAATACCTTTGTGTTTCTTTGTACTTTTTGAATTAATGAACCCTGTTTATCAAAGTATAATGCACATCAAAGTAATAAAAAGTCACCATTGATGTGACTTCTTAATATGAAAACAACTTAAGAAATGTAGGAAAATGCTTGAGAAATTTTGTCTGAAAAGAAATCTACAAAAGATACAAAAGATACATATGGCACATTGGTAGACTCTGAACTCAAGAAATGACTTGTAAAATAAAAATACCTTTGTGTTTCTTTGTACTTTTTGAATTAATGAACTCTGTTTATCAAAGTAAAATGCACATCAAAGTAATAAAAAGTCACCACAATGTAAAACTGTGTAAAAATCTTTCAGGTTTTATGCAAAAAAAAGAAAAAAGTTTTTGTTTTCAATTATAGGGGGTATTTCTCAGTGGTAGAGCATTTGACTGCAGATCAAGAGGTCCTTGGTTCAACTCCGAGTGCCCCATGTATGCACTTTTTCAACAGATTAAACATGCTTTTTTACCTATATGTTCATGGAAGTTTTAGAACCATATGAAGTTGAATTCATGTTTATGTACTTTCTTAATTTGAATACTATTTAAGAAAAGTAGCAAAAAGATCATGTTGATGTGCCTTCTTAATATGAAAACAACTTAAGAAATGTAGGAAAATGCTTGAGAAATTTTGTCTGAAAAGAAATCTACAAAAGATACATATGGCACATTGGTAGACTCTAAACCCAAGAAATGACTTGTAAAATAAAAATACATTTGTGTTTCATTGTACTTTTTGAATTAATGAACTCAGTTTAACAAAGTAAAATGCACATCAAAGTAATAAAAATTCACCACAATGTAAAACTGTGTAAAAATCTTTCAGGTTTTATGCAAAAAAAAAAATGTTTTTGGTTTCAAATATAGGGGGTATAGCTCAGTGGTAGAGCATTTGGCTGCAGATCAAGAGGTCCTTGGTTCAACTCCAAGTGCCTCCTGTATGCACTTTTTCAACAGATTAATCATGCTTTTTTACCTATATGTTCATGAAAGTTTTAGAACCATATGAAGTTGAATTCATGTTTATGTATTTTCTTAATTTGAATACTATTTAAGAAAAGTAGCAAAAAGATCATGTTGATGTGCCTTCTTAATATGAAAACAACTTAAGAAATGTAGGAAAATGCTTGAGAAATTTTGTCTGAAAAGAAATCTACAAAAAATACACATGGCACATTGGTAGATTCTAAACCCAAGAAATGACTTGTAAAATAAAAATACCTTTGTGTTTCTTTGTACTTTTTGAATTAATGAACCCTGTTTATCAAAGTATAATGCACATCAAAGTAATAAAAAGTCACCATTGATGTGACTTCTTAATATGAAAACAACTTAAGAAATGTAGGAAAATGCTTGAGAAATTTTGTCTGAAAAGAAATCTACAAAAGATACAAAAGATACATATGGCACATTGGTAGACTCTGAACTCAAGAAATGACTTGTAAAATAAAAATACCTTTGTGTTTCTTTGTACTTTTTGAATTAATGAACTCTGTTTATCAAAGTAAAATGCACATCAAAGTAATAAAAAGTCACCACAATGTAAAACTGTGTAAAAATCTTTCAGGTTTTATGCAAAAAAAAGAAAAAAGTTTTTGTTTTCAATTATAGGGGGTATTTCTCAGTGGTAGAGCATTTGACTGCAGATCAAGAGGTCCTTGGTTCAACTCCGAGTGCCCCCTGTATGCACTTTTTCAACAGATTAAACATGCTTTTTTACCTATATGTTCATGGAAGTTTTAGAACCATATGAAGTTGAATTCATGTTTATGTACTTTCTTAATTTGAATACTATTTAAGAAAAGTAGCAAAAAGATCATGTTGATGTGCCTTCTTAATATGAAAACAACTTAAGAAATGTAGGAAAATGCTTGAGAAATTTTGTCTGAAAAGAAATCTACAAAAGATACATATGGCACATTGGTAGACTCTAAACCCAAGAAATGACTTGTAAAATAAAAATACATTTGTGTTTCATTGTACTTTTTGAATTAATGAACTCAGTTTAACAAAGTAAAATGCACATCAAAGTAATAAAAATTCACCACAATGTAAAACTGTGTAAAAATCTTTCAGGTTTTATGCAAAAAAAAAAATGTTTTTGGTTTCAAATATAGGGGGTATAGCTCAGTGGTAGAGCATTTGGCTGCAGATCAAGAGGTCCTTGGTTCAACTCCAAGTGCCTCCTGTATGCACTTTTTCAACAGATTAATCATGCTTTTTTACCTATATGTTCATGAAAGTTTTAGAACCATATGAAGTTGAATTCATGTTTATGTATTTTCTTAATTTGAATACTATTTAAGAAAAGTAGCAAAAAGATCATGTTGATGTGCCTTCTTAATATGAAAACAACTTAAGAAATGTAGGAAAATGCTTGAGAAATTTTGTCTGAAAAGAAATCTACAAAAAATACACATGGCACATTGGTAGATTCTAAACCCAAGAAATGACTTGTAAAATAAAAATACCTTTGTGTTTCTTTGTACTTTTTGAATTAATGAACCCTGTTTATCAAAGTATAATGCACATCAAAGTAATAAAAAGTCACCATTGATGTGACTTCTTAATATGAAAACAACTTAAGAAATGTAGGAAAATGCTTGAGAAATTTTGTCTGAAAAGAAATCTACAAAAGATACAAAAGATACATATGGCACATTGGTAGACTCTAAATCCAAGAAATGACTTGTAAAATAAAAATACCTTTGTGTTTCTTTGTACTTTTTGAATTAATGGACTCTGTTTATCAAAGTAAAATGCACATCAAAGTAATAAAAAGTCACCACAATGTAAAACTGTGTAAAAATCTTTCAGGTTTTATGCATAAAAAAAGTTTTTGTTTTCTAATATAGGGGGTATAACTCAGTGGTAGAGCATTTGACTGCAGATCAAGAGGTCCTTGGTTCAACTCCGAGTGCCCCCTGTAGACACTTTTTCAACAGATTAATCATGCTATTTTACCTATATGTTCATGGAAGTTTTAGAACCATATGAAGTTGAGTTCATGTTTATGTACTTTCTTCATGTGGATTCTGATTAAGAAATGTAGCAAAAAGATCATGTTGATGTGCCTTCTTAATATGAAAACAACTTAAGAAATGTAGGAAAATGCTCGAGAAATTTTGTCTGAAATGAAAGCTACAAAAGATACATGTGGCACATTGGTAGAATCTAAACCCAAGAAATGACTTGTAAAGTAAAAATACCTTTGTGTTTCCTTGTACTTTTTGAATTAATGAACTCTGTTTAACAAAGTAAAATGCACATCAAAGTAATAAAAAGTCACCACAATGTAAAACTGTGTAAAAATCTTTCTTTCAGGTTTTATGCAAAAAAAAAAAAGTTTTTGTTTTCAAATATAGGGGGTATAGCTCAGTGGTAGACCATTTGACTGCAGATCAAGAGGTCCTTGGTTCAACTCCGAGTGCCCTTTGTATGCACTTTTTCAACAGATTAAACATGCATTTTTACCTATATGTTCATGGAAGTTTTAGAACCATATGAAGTTGAATTCATGATTATGTACTTTCTTAATTTGAATACTATTTAAGAAAAGTAGCAAAAAGATCATGTTTGATGTGCCTTCTTAATATGAAAACAACATAAGAAATGTAGGAAAATGCTTGAGAAATTTTGTCTGAAAAGAAATCTGCAAAAAATTCACATGGCACATTGGTAGACTCTAAACCTAAGAAATGACTTGTAGAATAAAAATACCTTTGTGTTTCTTGGCAGACGCGGTACTGATTAAGGTACGCGTCTCTGACTGGGGAGCACTTATAGAGAGCTGCACGTAAAGGTGGTCTGTGCCATTTCCCCCCTAGCATCACTCCCCCCTTAGTGATGCACTAATTGGAAGACCCCCAGCCGGCCAGTGGGCACTAGAGGGGAGGGGTCCTACGGCCACTCCTACAGGGGTTAAATCCAGGTGTCCGGCCGGGAACTTTCTCTTTCACTCTCGGCAGGACACCTGGAAGCTTTTGTCCCTGCAGTCGTGATGTCGGACCCCCTGATTGAGGCCTTACAGAAGAGAGCAGCACAGAGAGGTGAGAACTGGCTTCGGTCCGTTTTTACCGACATCAGGGCTCAGCTCTCTGTGCCCTCTCCCGACCCCCTGCTCACACCCCCCTTATCTTGTCCGGCGTCATCCTCCCTCATGCCTGCGCCCCCGGGGCCCCTGATGGCAAGCTCACCTTCCACGCTGGCTTGCTCGCCAGCTGGGGGCCGTCCCATGCAGCGTTCATGCGGTCCGGAGGTAGAATCGGTTCTGCCCCTCTCTTCCACCCTACGGGCCAAGAGTATCCCAGCCGCAGACATTGTGAGGTCCTCCAGGAAGCGGCGGGGGAGGGCCAGGCGTGGCACACATCGTAAAACAAGGGTAGTCCCCCCGGGCGTCGTGGGCCGTGGCGTGCAGCTGGCAGTGTCGCCTCCTCCCCCTGTGCCTCTGGTGGCCGGTGGTGAGCTGGCTAGCGGCGCCGGGCGGTGTGAGGCTTCGCCTCCTTCCCTGGCCGCTCCGGCGGGTACCGCGGCTGTGCGGAGGGAAGGCGGTCTGCCCGCCTACCCCGCGCCCCGGAGCGGCTCCAGGTCGGAGAAGGGGCGGCCTCGCCGTCTCGCAGCGGCTGGCGTCCTCGGGCACGCTCGCTGCAGCGGTCCGACGCTCGGTGGAAGCTCCACCCACCGACTTCCTGTCTCCGCCTGCCCACTTCCGGTCCCCTCATTTCAGCAGCGCTGGTTACAGCGCCGGACAATCCTCCGTTACCTTCCCTGCGGGCACCTATATGCCGCCCGCAGGGGGTAACCTGGAGGCTACCAATAGCGCCCCATGGTCCCCAGAGCGCGCTGATCGGTCAGACCAGACCGATCAGCGCGCTGATTTCTCACCTGGTCTGACCTCCTGCCCACCCCCGGCAGACACCGCACTGGTGCCTGCACGGGGGTATCAGGGGTCAGGACGAAGTGGTTACAGCGCGGCTGAAGAGCGCATTGTTCGGTCCCATAGGACCGAGCAAGGCGCTCAACAGCTGCACAATGGGAATCACTGCGTAATATCAAGAAACGCACCAAGCACGGACATATTTACACCTCCCCCCATTGCCCAATTTTCTAATAAAAATTATCTGTCAACTGCTGCCCCATTAAATCCCAGCAACGAGGCTGAATACAGTTACCGCCTGACTCCACCCCTTCTAAGTAGCACTACAGGACCGTATACCTCCAATATTCACCCCCATAATACCGCTAGAACCCCCCATTACACCGCTGAGCAACGGCGGACGAAGGCGTAGACGCCGCACGTCCTCCCAATCCTCATCAGATAACTCCCATCACCGTTCCCGCTACCCCTCTAAACGCCCCTCCCGTCACCGTCGCAGATGCAGCTCCCATAGGAGCTGCCGCAGATCTCAGACAACATCTGAGGGGTCCAAATTATCGCAGAGTCCGGATAGAAGTCGCGCACGTGGCAAATCATCTAAATCGCGGACACCCTCTTGGGCTATCAGCCGGGGAGAACAATCCCCCGTGGCTTCCAGCCACAACAACCACCACGCAGTCGCGGAAGACGGAGCCAACAATCCGCCACTACGTGGTAGTAATAGGGCTCCATCGCAAGTTACTCAGCATCAATCCCCCGCTGTAGCGGGAGCCAGAGTTTCCCCGTCCTGCGACATCACCCCGTCAACATCTGCGGGGGTTCCTCCAGGATCGGTGTACACTCGTCCAGAGTCACACAGCGGTGAGTGTTCCAAGGATAGCGAGGAAACGTTACGCTACGGGGTTAATGTAAAGGAAATGGAGCTAACTTCAGCGTTAAATCCTACAATTATCTCATGCAAGGGGAAATGTGGTGAACAACACAACACCACAGTCCGCTAATCTACACAAAAACGCCTTCTTCTGCGGGATCAGCCCGCTAGGCGCTCATATAGATCTAGACACTAGACAGAAGATATGGAACAACGATTATATTGACATATGGTCGCTGTTATCAGCGGACCAACAAATGGTGGATAGAGCTAACGATAGGGGTTTCGATAGGGGGAGATCGAAAATCGGCTTAACAATGAATAATTGGCTCCAGGCCTTCGCAGTATTGGGCTGTATTATGGGCCAGAAGCATCCGGAACGCTGCTCCGAGTTGTTTATATATCAGGACATGATATATAGTTCGTACAAGTCGCACGGCGGTTCAGCCTGGCGTCGGTATGACGAGGAGTTCCGCAGGCGTCTGGCCCTACAGCCCGATCTAGGTTGGGGGGTGAAAGCGACAAATGTGTGGTTGCGTCTGATGCTGTCCCAAAAGCAGCCCTCCTTTTCAGCCACGACCACTAATTATTCCGCAGCCGCAGGTCAGAACTCGGTGGTCGTGCGAAAACCCGGGGCCTGCTGGCTATATAACGAGGGAAACTGCTGTTTCCACACATTATGCAAATTCAGACATGATTGCTCCGCTTGCGGGGGGGCACCCAGCATCAAGGTGCACCCGTCAGCTGCACAAAGGGCCTACAAGGCAGAACCCCAGTGAGCGTAACCGCGATGGCCCCCTGGCTAAAGCTCTACCCTAATAAGAAAGAGGCTCAGCAGCTGCAGGCAGGATTCTCCGACGGTTTCTTTATCCCCTTTAGGCTAACAAGAACGCCAACCCTATCAGATAACCTAAAATCGGCTCGTGAATTTCCCAAAATTCTCAGACTAAAAATCGAAAAGGAGGTAGAAATGGGTAGAATAGCAGGCCCCTTTAAATCGCTCCCCTTCAAAAACATGAGAATATCACCGTTAGGCATCATACCAAAAAAGGAATCCGGTAAATACGGCCTAATCCACCATTTATCTCACCCAAAGGGCGATTCGGTTGACGACGCAATTTCCACAGAAAAAGCTTCCGTCTCATGCGCGTCGTTCGATAAAGCGGTAGAACTAGTCCGGGCAGCCGGACCCGGCGCCCTGCTAGCCAAATCCGACATAGAATTGGCATTCCGGTTACTACCCGTGCACCCCGAATGTTTCCACCTTCTTGGCTGCAAAGTGGACCAATACTATTACTTCGACATGTGCCTCCCGATGGGATGTTCCATCTCATGTCACTATTTCGAGCTATTCAGCACCTTCCTAGATTGAGTAGTTCGGTACTAGACGGGCAGTAAATCCCTAATTCACTACCTCGATGATTTCCTGTTCGTCGGCCCCAGAAATTATAAACTCTGCTTCGATCTGCTAGAAAAATTCAAATCTATCTCACTCAAATTCGGCGTGCCCTTGTCACCGGAGAAAACGGAGGGACCATGTAATGTATTGCCCTTTCTGGGCATTGAAATAGATACCAACATGATGGTGTTCCGCTTACCAGAGGATAAAATACAAAAAACCCTGCAAATGTTGAAAGGCTTCCGCGAAGTTAACAAGTAACCCTACAGCAAATGCAGGCGTTATTGGGTCTACTGACATTCGCCTGCCGTGTAATGCCTGTCGGCAGAGAATTCTCGCGCAGACTATCGCTGGCGACAAAAGGCGCTTCTCAGCCCGGCCACAGAATTAGGCTCACTCGTTCGCTAAAAGCAGATCTGCTGGTATGGCAGACGTTCCTACAATCGTACAACGGTCACACGTGCGTCATGGCTAGAGAGATCACAAGCAAGGATTTAGGGCTGACATTAGGGTGGGACAAGAAAGAGGGTTTCGCAGCAATCTATAAAAACCAATGGTGCATATCTGGTTGGCCAGAGAAATGGACGACAACAAAGTGGGGGCAAGACCCAGCCCTATGGGAATTGTTTGCGGTAGTAGCAGCGTTGGAGATGTGGGCCGATCAGTTGAGGAACATGAACATTCGTTTCCAAACTAAAAATGTGAAAACAGCGAAGAGTTTAAATCACAAGTCTTCTTCATCCTTGCCCATACTCGCTCTCTTGCGACGGCTCGCACTGATATGCCTAGAAAACAATATTTGGTGTAGAGCCACAGTGGTGGCGGAAGTTGACGAGAATATCATTAACCCATTGTTATTTTCCAATTGGCAGGCTTTCAGAATCCAGCAGCCCAATGCGCAACCCCGGGGTATTCTGTGTCCACAGTCCCTGTGGGACACAGTGGCCAATCATTGATGCCCTTAATCCGGGCCTCCGTTTCGCCAGCTACCTGGCAGGTGTATGGTAAGGCTTGGGAGGAGTGGTGCTCACTAATTCAGGGTAGGCCAGTCGATAAATGCGACCGAGCACGAAGCGCGGTGACAACTGATTTCCTATTACGGATGAGGGAAGGTGGGGCTTCGGGCACCTCGGCACAACGGAAATTATCGGGGCTAGCATTTTTCTTTCAATTATTGGGTTGGGTAGACGTAACTAAGTCCTTCTGCATAAGACAAGCCATAAAAGGTTGGAAAAGGCTTCAGCCAAGCCAAGAATGTCGCCGCCCCATTTCTCTGAGACTATTGCAGGACCTGATTGCGATATCCCCGTCGGTCTGCTTATCGCAATATGAGGCGGCCCTCATATCAGCAGCTTTTGCGACCGTCTTTTTCGGAACACTGCGTATCAGCGAATTGCTACCGCGGTCAAAAAACACGTCTGAAGGAGGCATAATTAATGAAGACATAGTTATATGCAGCGACGCCCTGCGCATCAGGGTTAGAAAATCCAAATGCGATCCCACTGGTAGGGGCACATGGGTCCTGGTTAACTCCACAGATGGCCCAGCTTGCCTGCTAAAAATGGTTAGAAGATACGCCGGGATAAGACACGCTGGTAGATTTTTCTTCACTCATACAGACTGGTCCCCTCTGACCAAGTACCAATTTCAGGCGATGTTCAAGCTATGCTTGGAAAAAGCCGGGGCAAATCCAAAGGAGTACGGGACACATTCGTTCCGCATAGGGGCAGCCACAGAAGCAGCTAGGGCAGGAGTGTCAGAGGCCGAAGTGCAGATAATGGGTCGTTGGAAGTCCGCATGCTTCGCCAGATACATAAGACCCGACTTGCTTAATTAACATGTGTTGTCTCTTACAGGGGTTGAAGTTTGGGTGGTAGGAGATTCCTACGTTTACTGGGCCGAAAAGAGGGCCAAACTGCGGCCAGGAGGAACAAATCTTTACCTCCCGGGCATAAAAGTTAACTGTAGGGGTATCAGAGGCCTCCAGTGGAGACAGGTGTTCAAAGAGATGGTTGGCATAGCAAGAATGGCGAAACACCCAGGGACAATGGTGGTACATGCGGGTGGCAATGACCTGGGCAAACAAAAGGTGGCCAAATTGTACAAATGGGTGACAACGGATATGGAAAGGTTCAACTGTCTATTCAGGAACATAATACTGGTGTGGTCGGATATAACACCACGGGCCGTTTGGCAAGGAGTAAGAGATAAAAAAGCCATAGAGCGGACAAGAAGGAAATTCAACGCGCGGATTGGAAAATATGTGAGAGGAAGAGGCGGTATCGTGATTCGTCACCTCCCGCTACAAGGGGATAACACGCCACAATTGAGACCGGACAGAGTTCACCTAATGGACATTGGCCTCAATATTTTTCTGTCTGGTTTACAGGATGGGGTTGAACAGGCCCTAACATTGAGGGGTGGGGTCGGAGTCCCGCGTAGTTAACACAGGGGATCCTCTGTGGCGGAAAAAGCGGAGGAGGGCAAAGGTCGTAACCGCTCGTTAGGCCAATTCCCCTGTCGATCACGGACAGGAGCTCGGTGCGAGCCGCTCGTTACGATATGTAATTGCCCTTTCTCTGATTATTTAATTAATAAACTGTGACCGACCTGTTCAACCCACCTAGGACTGTGTGTGTTTCATTACGGGATTGATGGGAGGGGGGAAGGCACTGGCTACGACACCCAGGTCTCCACAGTCTGGCAGACGCGGTACTGATTAAGGTACGCGTCTCTGACTGGGGAGCACTTATAGAGAGCCATTTCCCCCCTAGCATCACTCCCCCCTTAGTGATGCACTAATTGGAAGACCCCCAGCTGGCCAGTGGGCACTAGAGGGGAGGGGTCCTACGGCCACTCCTACAGGGGTTAAATCCAGGTGTCCGGCCGGGAACTTTCTCTTTCACTCTCGGCAGGACACCTGGAAGCTTTTGTCCCACCCACCCTCCCTTTTAAAGGCTAATGATTAAACTAACCCGCAGGAGAATGTAAATGTGTGAATTATGTTGTAAGATTTAAAACAAAAAAAAAAAATTTTTTTTGCATGTTGATATAACTAACGCTGGTAACCTTTATTAAGTCACAGTGGAAAAAGCGGAGGAGGGCAAAGGTCGTAACCGCTCATTAGGCCAATTCCCCTGTCGATCACGGACAGGAGCTCGGCGCGAGCCGCTCGTTACGATATGTAATTGCCCTTTCTCTGATTATTTAATTATTAAACTGTGACCGACCTGTTCAACCCACCTAGGACTGTGTGTATTTCATTACGGGATTGATGGGAGGGGGGAAGGCACTGACTACGACACCCAGGTCTCCACAGTCTTGTACTTTTTGAATTAATGAACTCTGTTTATCAAAGTAAAATGCACATCAAAGTAACAAAAAGTCACCACAACGTAAAACTATAAAAATCTTTCAGGTTTTATGCAAAAAAAAAATTTTTTTGTTTTCTAATATAGGGGGTATAGCTCAGTGGTAGAGCATTTGACTGCAGATCAAGAGGTCCTTGGTTCAACTCCGAGTGCCCCCTGTATGCACTTTTTCAACAGATTAAACATGCCATTTTACCTATATGTTCATGGAAGTTTTAGAACCATATCAAGTTGAATTCATGTTTATGTACTTTCTTAATTTGAATACTATTTAAGAAAAGTAGCAAAAAGATCATGTTGATGTGCCTTCTTAATAGGAAAACAACTTAAGAAATGTAGGAAAATGCTTGAGAAATTTTGTCTGAAAAGAAATCTACAAAAGATACATATGGCACATTGGTAGACTCTAAACCCAAGAAATGACTTGTAAAATAAAAATACCTTTGTGTTTCTTTGTACTTTTTGAATTAATGAACTCTGTTTATCAAAGTAAAATGCACATCAAAGTAATAAAAAGTCACCACAATGTAAAACTGTGTAAAAATCTTTCAGGTTTTATGCAAAATAAAAAAAGTTTTTGTTTTCTAATGTAGGGGGTGTAGCTCAGTGGTAGAGCATTTGACTGCAGATCAAGAGGTCCTTGGTTCGACTCCGAGTGCCCCCTGTGGACACTTTTTCAACAGATTAATCATGCTTTTTTACCTTTATGTTCATGAAAGTTTTAGAACCATATGAAGTTGAATTCATTTTTATGTACTTTCCTATGGGGATTCTGATTAAGAAATGTAGCAAAAAGATCATGTTGATGTGCCTTCTTAATATGAAAACAACTTAAGTAATGTAAGAAAATGCTTGAGAAATTTTGTCTGAAATGAAAGCTACAAAAGATACATGTGGCACATTGGTAGAATCTAAACCCAAGAAATGACTTGTAAAATAAAAAAACTTTTGTGTTTCTTTGTACTTTTTGAATTAATGAACTCTGTTTATCAAAGTAAAATGCACATCAAAGCAATAAAAAGTCACCACAATGTAAAACTGTGTAAAAATCTTTCAGGTTTTATGCAAAAAAAAAAAAAAAAAAGTTTTTGTTTTCTAATATTTCTAACTTCTTAACTTTCTAATATTTTCTAACTAATTTCTAACCAGGGATTCAAGCTTCAGGAGGCTAATTTGCATATTCCAGATGCCTTCTGGGAGACCTTACGGCGCGCAAATTTTTGCCTGTAGGACATTATTGCAAGAGAGCTTGGCTGAGTAGATTACACAAGAAGGAAAACACACAGCAAGTCAGCAGGATCTAGGAGCAACATGGCAGATGTGACAACCTACATGGTGAGCTGCAGCATGTGCTACATGTTCACAGATCGACCAGAAGAAGAATCCAATTTCACCTGTCAGAAGTGTAGACTAGTGGCCCTTTTAGAAGAAAAGGTGCGGGGTCTGGAAGAAAGAATAGCAACTTTGAAACTCATCAAAGAGAATGAAGACTTTCTAGACAGAACAGAAGCATCTCTACTGGTCACAGAAGGTGCAAAAAGTGTCAGAGAACCTCCAAAAGCAGATGAGTGGAAGCATGTGACCAAAAGAAGCAAGAAGACCATGGAGAAATCACCAACCACACAACTGAAGAACCGATATCAAATCTTTGTAGAGGATGAAGATGGCACACCTAAGAATGAAGCAATACCAGCAAGCAAAAAAGAAAAGGGCACACAGCAACAAGTGACAGCAAAAAGTACAGCCAAGAAGCAACGAAGAGTGGTGGTGGTGGGAGACTCACTACTGAGAGGCACCGAAGCAGCCATCTGCAGACCGGACATAACTGCAAGAGAAGTATGCTGCCTTCCAGGTGCGATGATCAAGGATGTGACCGATAGGATACCAAAGCTCTTCAGCTCCAAGGACGTCCACCCATTTCTTCTGATACATGTTGGCACCAATGACACGGCAAGGAAGGACCTACCGACAATCTGCAAGGACTTTGAAGAGTTGGGGAAGAAAGTAAAGGAACTGGATGCACAGGTAGTTTTTTCTTCTATCCTTCCAGTAGACGGGCATGGCACCAGGAGATGGAACAGGATCCTTGATGCAAACAACTGGCTAAGACGATGGTGCAGACAACAAGGATTTGGATTCCTGGACCACGGTGTGAATTACTGGTATGATGGACTCCTCGCCAGAGACGGACTACACCTCAACAAACCTGGGAAACACACATTCGCCAGAAGACTCGCTACACTCATCAGGAGGGCGTTAAACTAGAAGAAGAGGGGACGGGAAGAAAAACATTAGACTCGAACAAAGACGACCCAGGAAAACATACTCAGAAGGGAGGTAAGAACATTTCTAAAACAATCCACAGTGAGGAGATTGGAACAAAACAAAATCCTCTAAACTGCATGCTCGCAAACGCCAGAAGCCTGACAAACAAGATGGAAGAACTAGAAGCAGAAATATCTACAGGTAACTTTGACATAGTGGGAATAACCGAGACATGGTTAGATGAAAGCTATGACTGGGCAGTTAACTTACAGGGTTACAGTCTGTTTAGAAAGGATCGTAAAAATCGGAGAGGAGGAGGGGTTTGTCTCTATGTAAAGTCTTGTCTAAAATCCACTTTAAGGGAGGATATTAGCGAAGGGAATGAGGATGTCGAGTCCATATGGGTTGAAATTCATGGAGGGAAAAATGGTAACAAAATTCTCATTGGGGTCTGTTACAAACCCCCAAATATAACAGAAAGCATGGAAAGTCTACTTCTAAAGCAGATAGATGAAGCTGCAACCCATAATGAGGTCCTGGTTATGGGGGACTTTAACTACCCGGATATTAACTGGGAAACAGAAACCTGTGAAACCCATAAAGGCAACAGGTTTCTGCTAATAACCAAGAAAAATTATCTTTCACAATTGGTGCAGAATCCAACCAGAGGAGCAGCACTTTTAGACCTAATACTATCTAATAGACCTGACAGAATAACAAATCTGCAGGTGGTTGGGCATTTAGGAAATAGCGACCACAATATTGTGCAGTTTCACCTGTCTTTCACTAGGGGGACTTGTCAGGGAGTCACAAAAACATTGAACTTTAGGAAGGCAAAGTTTGAACAGCTTAGAGATGCCCTTAATCTGGTAGACTGGGACAATATCCTCAGAAATGAGAATACAGATAATAAATGGGAAATGTTTAAGAACATCCTAAATAGGCAGTGTAAGCGGTTTATACCTTGTGGGAATAAAAGGACTAGAAATAGGAAAAACCCAATGTGGCTAAACAAAGAAGTAAGACAGGCAATTAACAGTAAAAAGAAAGCATTTGCACTACTAAAGCAGGATGGCACCATTGAAGCTCTAAAAAACTATAGGGAGAAAAATACTTTATCTAAAAAACTAATTAAAGCTGCCAAAAAGGAAACAGAGAAGCACATTGCTAAGGAGAGTAAAACTAATCCCAAACTGTTCTTCAACTATATCAATAGTAAAAGAATAAAAACTGAAAATGTAGGCCCCTTAAAAAATAGTGAGGAAAGAATGGTTGTAGATGACGAGGAAAAAGCTAACATATTAAACACCTTCTTCTCCACGGTATTCACGGTGGAAAATGAAATGCTAGGTGAAATCCCAAGAAACAATGAAAACCCTATATTAAGGGTCACCAATCTAACCCAAGAAGAGGTGCGAAACCGGCTAAATAAGATTAAAATAGATAAATCTCCGGGTCCGGATGGCATACACCCACGAGTACTAAGAGAACTAAGTAATGTAATAGATAAACCATTATTTCTTATTTTTAGTGACTCTATAGCGACAGGGTCTGTTCCGCAGGACTGGCGCATAGCAAATGTGGTGCCAATATTCAAAAAGGGCTCTAAAAGTGAACCTGGAAATTATAGGCCAGTAAGTCTAACCTCTATTGTTGGTAAAATATTTGAAGGGTTTCTGAGGGATGTTATTCTGGATTATCTCAATGAGAATAACTGTTTAACTCCATATCAGCATGGGTTTATGAGAAATCGCTCCTGTCAAACCAATCTAATCAGTTTTTATGAAGAGGTAAGCTATAGACTGGACCAAGGTGAGTCATTGGACGTGGTATATCTCGATTTTTGCAAAGCGTTTGATACCGTGCCGCACAAGAGGTTGGTACACAAAATGAGAATGCTTGGTCTGGGGGAAAATGTGTGTAAATGGGTTAGTAACTGGCTTAGTGATAGAAAGCAGAGGGTGGTTATAAATGGTATAGTCTCTAACTGGGTCGCTGTGACCAGTGGGGTACCGCAAGGGTCAGTATTGGGACCTGTTCTCTTCAACATATTCATTAATGATCTGGTAGAAGGTTTACACAGTAAAATATCGATATTTGCAGATGATACAAAACTATGTAAAGCAGTTAATACAAGAGAAGATAGTATTCTGCTACAGATGGATCTGGATAAGTTGGAAACTTGGGCTGAAAGGTGGCAGATGAGGTTTAACAATGATAAATGTAAGGTTATACACATGGGAAGAGGGAATCAATATCACCATTACACACTGAACGGGAAACCACTGGGTAAATCTGACAGGGAGAAGGACTTGGGGATCCTAGTTAATGATAAACTTACCTGGAGCAGCCAGTGCCAGGCAGCAGCTGCCAAGGCAAACAGGATCATGGGGTGCATTAAAAGAGGTCTGGATACACATGATGAGAGCATTATACTGCCTCTGTACAAATCCCTAGTTAGACCGCACATGGAGTACTGTGTCCAGTTTTGGGCACCGGTGCTCAGGAAGGATATAATGGAACTAGAGAGAGTACAAAGGAGGGCAACAAAATTAATAAAGGGGATGGGAGAACTACAATACCCAGATAGATTAGCGAAATTAGGATTATTTAGTCTAGAAAAAAGACGACTGAGGGGCGATCTAATAACCATGTATAAGTATATAAGGGGACAATACAAATATCTCGCTGAGGATCTGTTTATACCAAGGAAGGTGACGGGCACAAGGGGGCATTCTTTGCGTCTGGAGGAGAGAAGGTTTTTCCACCAACATAGAAGAGGATTCTTTACTGTTAGGGCAGTGAGAATCTGGAATTGCTTGCCTGAGGAGGTGGTGATGGCAAACTCAGTCGAGGGGTTCAAGAGAGGCCTGGATGTCTTCCTGGAGCAGAACAATATTGTATCATACAATTATTAGGTTCTGTAGAAGGACGTAGATCTGGGTATTTATTATGATGGAATATAGGCTGAACTGGATGGACAAATGTCTTTTTTCGGCCTTACTAACTATGTTACTATGTTACTATGTAATATAGGGGGTATAGCTCAGTGGTAGAGCATTTGACTGCAGATCAAGAGGTCCTTGGTTCAACTCCGAGTGCCCCCTGTATGCACTTTTTCAACAGATTAAACATGCCATTTTACCTATATGTTCATGGAAGTTTTAGAACCATATCAAGTTGAATTCATGTTTATGTACTTTCTTAATTTGAATACTATTTAAGAAAAGTAGCAAAAAGATCATGTTGATGTGCCTTCTTAATAGGAAAACAACTTAAGAAATGTAGGAAAATGCTTGAGAAATTTTGTCTGAAAAGAAATCTACAAAAGATACATATGGCACATTGGTAGACTCTAAACCCAAGAAATGACTTGTAAAATAAAAATACCTTTGTGTTTCTTTGTACTTTTTGGATTAATGAACTCTGTTTAACAAAGTAAAATGCACATCAAAGTAATAAAAAGTCACCACAATGTAAAACTGTAAAAATCTTTCAGCTTTTATGCAAAAAAAATAAATAAAAATTTTTGTTTTCAAATATAGGGGGTATAGCTCAGTGGTAGAGCATTTGACTGCAGATCAAGAGGTCCTTGGTTCAACTCCGAGTGCCCCCTGTATTCACTTTTTCAACAGATTAAACATGCTTTTTTACCTATATGTTCATGGAAGTTTTAGAACCATATGAAGTTGAATTCATGTTTATGTACTTTCTTAATGTGGATTCTGATTAAGAAATGTAGCAAAAAGATCATGTTGATGTGCCTTCTTAATATGATAAACAACATAAGAAATGTAGGAAAATGCTTGAGAAATTTTGTCTGAAATGAAAGCTACAAAAGATACATGTGGCACATTGGTAGAATCTAAACCCAAGAAACGACTTGTAAAATAAAAATACCTTTGTGTTTCTTTGTACTTTTTGGATTAATGAACTCTGTTTAACAAAGTAAAATGCACATCAAAGTAATAAAAAGTCACCACAATGTAAAACTGTGTAAAAATCTTTCAGTTTTTATGCCCAAAAAAAAGAAAATTTTTTTGTTTTCAAATATAGGGGGTATAGCTCAGTGGTAGAGCATTTGACTGCAGATCAAGAGGTCCTTGGTTCAACTTCGAGTGCCCCCTGTAGACACTTTTTCAACAGATTAATCATGCTTTTTTACCTTTATGTTCATGAAAGTTTAAAACCATATGAAGTTGAATTAATGTTTATGTACTTTCCTCTGGGGATTCTGATTAAGAAATGTAGCAAAAAGATCATGTTGATGTGCCTTCTTAATATGAAAACAACTTAAGAAATGTAGGAAAATGCTTGAGAAATTTTGTCAGAAATGAAAGCTACAAAAGATACATGTGGCACATTGGTAGAATCTAAACCCAAGAAATGACTTGTAAAATAAAAATACCTTTGTGTTTCTTTGTACTTTTTGAATTAATGAACTCTGTTTAACAAAGTAAAATGCACATCAAAGTAATAAAAAGTCACCACAATGTAAAACTGTGTAAAAATCTTTCAGGTTTTATGCAAAAAAAAAAAAAAAGTTTTTGTTTTCAAATGTAGGGGGTATAGCTCAGTGGTAGAGCATTTGACTGCAGATCAAGAGGTTCTTGATTCAACTCCGAGTGCCCCCTATATGCACTTTTTCAACAGATTAAACATGCCATTTTACCTATATGTTCATGGAAGTTTTAGAACCATATCAAGTTGATTTCATGTTTATGTACTTTCTTAATTTGAATACTATTTAAGAAAAGTAGCAAAAAGATCATGTTGATGTGCCTTCTTAATAGGAAAACAACTTAAGAAATGTAGGAAAATGCTTGAGAAATTTTGTCTGAAATGAAAGCTACAAAAGATACATGTGGCACATTGGTAGAATCTAAACCCAAGAAATGACTTGTAAAATAAAAATACCTTTGTGTTTCTTTGTACTTTTTGGATTAATGAACTCTGTTTCACAAAGTAAAATGCACATCAAAGTAATAAAAAGTCACCACAATGTAAAACTGTGTAAAAATCTTTCAGTTTTTATGCCAAAAAAAAAGAAAATTTTTTTGTTTTCAAATAAAGGGGGTATAGCTCAGTGGTAGAGCTTTTGACTGCAGATCAAGAGGTCCTTGGTTCAACTCCGAGTGCCCCCTGTATGCACTTTTTAAACATATTAAATATGCCATTTTACCAATATGTTCATGGAAGTTTTAGAACCATATCAAGTTGAATTCATGTTTATGTACTTTCTTAATTTGAATACTATTTAAGAAAAGTAGCAAAAAGATCATGTTGATTTGCCCTCTTAATAGGAAAACAACTTAAGAAATGTAGGAAAATGCTTGAGAAATTTGGTCTGAAAAGAAATCTACAAAAGATACATATGGCACATTGGTAGACTCTAAACCCAAGAAATGACTTGTAAAATAAAAATACCTTTGTGTTTCTTTGTACTTTTTCAATGAATGAACTCTGTTTATCAAAGTAAAATGCACATCAAAGTAATAAAAAGTCACCACTATGTAAAACTGTAAAAATCTTTCAGGTTTTATGCAAAAAAAAAAAAATTTTTGTTTTCCAATATAGGGGGTATAGCTCAGTGGTAGAGCATTTGACTGCAGATCAAGAGGTCCTTGGTTCGACTCCGAGTGCCCCCTGTGGACACTTTTTCAACAGATTAATCATGCTTTTTTACCTTTATGTTCATGAAAGTTTTAGAACCATATGAAGTTGAATTCATTTTTATGTACTTTCCTATGGGGATTCTGATTAAGAAATGTAGCAAAAAGATCATGTTGATGTGCCTTCTTAATATGAAAACAACTTAAGTAATGTAAGAAAATGCTTGAGAAATTTTGTCTGAAATGAAAGCTACAAAAGATACATGTGGCACATTGGTAGAATCTAAACCCAAGAAATGACTTGTAAAATAAAAAAACTTTTGTGTTTCTTTGTACTTTTTGAATTAATGAACTCTGTTTATCAAAGTAAAATGCACATCAAAGCAATAAAAAGTCACCACAATGTAAAACTGTGTAAAAATCTTTCAGGTTTTATGCAAAAAGAAAAAAAAAAGTTTTTGTTTTCTAATATTTCTAACTTCTTAACTTTCTAATATTTTCTAACTAATTTCTAACCAGGGATTCAAGCTTCAGGAGGCTAATTTGCATATTCCAGGTGCCTTCTGGGAGACCTTACGGCGCGCGAATTTTTGCCTGTAGGACATTATTGCAAGAGAGCTTGGCTGAGTAGATTACACAAGAAGGATAACACACAGCAAGTCAGCAGGATCTAGGAGCAACATGGCAGATGTGACAACCTACATGGTGAGCTGCAGCATGTGCTACATGTTCACAGATCGACCAGAAGAAGAATCCAATTTCACCTGTCAGAAGTGTAGACTAGTGGCCCTTTTTGGAAGAAAAGGTGCGGGGTCTGGAAGAAAGAATAGCAACTTTGAAACTCATCAAAGAGAATGAAGACTTTCTAGACAGAACAGAAGCATCTCTACTGGTCACAGAAGGTGCAAAAAGTGTCAGAGAACCTCCAAAAGCAGATGAGTGGAAGCATGTGACCAAAAGAAGCAAGAAGACCATGGAGAAATCACCAACCACACAACTGAAGAACCGATATCAAATCTTTGTAGAGGATGAAGATGGCACACCTAAGAATGAAGCAATACCAGCAAGCAAAAAAGAAAAGGGCACACAGCAACAAGTGACAGCAAAAAGTACAGCCAAGAAGCAACGAAGAGTGGTGGTGGTGGGAGACTCACTACTGAGAGGCACCGAAGCAGCCATCTGCAGACCGGACATAACTGCAAGAGAAGTATGCTGCCTTCCAGGTGCGATGATCAAGGATGTGACCGATAGGATACCAAAGCTCTTCAGCTCCAAGGACGTCCACCCATTTCTTCTGATACATGTTGGCACCAATGACACGGCAAGGAAGGACCTACCGACAATCTGCAAGGACTTTGAAGAGTTGGGGAAGAAAGTAAAGGAACTGGATGCACAGGTAGTTTTTTCTTCTATCCTTCCAGTAGACGGGCATGGCACCAGGAGATGGAACAGGATCCTTGATGCAAACAACTGGCTAAGACGATGGTGCAGACAACAAGGATTTGGATTCCTGGACCACGGTGTGAATTACTGGTATGATGGACTCCTCGCCAGAGACGGACTACACCTCAACAAACCTGGGAAACACACATTCGCCAGAAGACTCGCTACACTCATCAGGAGGGCGTTAAACTAGAAGAAGAGGGGACGGGAAGAAAAACATTAGACTCGAACAAAGACGACCCAGGAAAACATACTCAGAAGGGAGGTAAGAACATTTCTAAAACAATCCACAGTGAGGAGATTGGAACAAAACAAAATCCTCTAAACTGCATGCTCGCAAACGCCAGAAGCCTGACAAACAAGATGGAAGAACTAGAAGCAGAAATATCTACAGGTAACTTTGACATAGTGGGAATAACCGAGACATGGTTAGATGAAAGCTATGACTGGGCAGTTAACTTACAGGGTTACAGTCTGTTTAGAAAGGATCGTAAAAATCGGAGAGGAGGAGGGGTTTGTCTCTATGTAAAGTCTTGTCTAAAATCCACTTTAAGGGAGGATATTAGCGAAGGGAATGAGGATGTCGAGTCCATATGGGTTGAAATTCATGGAGGGAAAAATGGTAACAAAATTCTCATTGGGGTCTGTTACAAACCCCCAAATATAACAGAAAGCATGGAAAGTCTACTTCTAAAGCAGATAGATGAAGCTGCAACCCATAATGAGGTCCTGGTTATGGGGGACTTTAACTACCCGGATATTAACTGGGAAACAGAAACCTGTGAAATCCATAAAGGCAACAGGTTTCTGCTAATAACCAAGAAAAATTATCTTTCACAATTGGTGCAGAATCCAACCAGAGGAGCAGCACTTTTAGACCTAATACTATCTAATAGACCTGACAGAATAACAAATCTGCAGGTGGTTGGGCATTTAGGAAATAGCGACCACAATATTGTGCAGTTTCACCTGTCTTTCACTAGGGGGACTTGTCAGGGAGTCACAAAAACATTGAACTTTAGGAAGGCAAAGTTTGAACAGCTTAGAGATGCCCTTAATCTGGTAGACTGGGACAATATCCTCAGAAATGAGAATACAGATAATAAATGGGAAATGTTTAAGAACATCCTAAATAGGCAGTGTAAGCGGTTTAAACCTTGTGGGAATAAAAGGACTAGAAATAGGATAAACCCAATGTGGCTAAACAAAGAAGTAAGACAGGCAATTAACAGTAAAAAGAAAGCATTTGCACTACTAAAGCAGGATGGCACCATTGAAGCTCTAAAAAACTATAGGGAGAAAAATACTTTATCTAAAAAACTAATTAAAGCTGCCAAAAAGGAAACAGAGAAGCACATTGCTAAGGAGAGTAAAACTAATCCCAAACTGTTCTTCAACTATATCAATAGTAAAAGAATAAAAACTGAAAATGTAGGCCCCTTAAAAAATAGTGAGGAAAGAATGGTTGTAGATGATGAGGAAAAAGCTAACATATTAAACACCTTCTTCTCCACGGTATTCACGGTGGAAAATGAAATGCTAGGTGAAATTCCAAGAAACAATGAAAACCCTATATTAAGGGTCACCAATCTAACCCAAGAAGAGGTGCGAAACCGGCTAAATAAGATTAAAATAGATAAATCTCCGGGTCCGGATGGCATACACCCACGAGTACTAAGAGAACTAAGTAATGTAATAGATAAACCATTATTTCTTATTTTTAGTGACTCTATAGCGACAGGGTCTGTTCCGCAGGACTGGCGCATAGCAAATGTGGTGCCAATATTCAAAAAGGGCTCTAAAAGTGAACCTGGAAATTATAGGCCAGTAAGTCTAACCTCTATTGTTGGTAAAATATTTGAAGGGTTTCTGAGGGATGTTATTCTGGATTATCTCAATGAGAATAACTGTTTAACTCCATATCAGCATGGGTTTATGAGAAATCGCTCCTGTCAAACCAATCTAATCAGTTTTTATGAAGAGGTAAGCTATAGACTGGACCAAGGTGAGTCATTGGACGTGGTATATCTCGATTTTTCCAAAGCGTTTGATACCGTGCCGCACAAGAGGTTGGTACACAAAATGAGAATGCTTGGTCTGGGGGAAAATGTGTGTAAATGGGTTAGTAACTGGCTTAGTGATAGAAAGCAGAGGGTGGTTATAAATGGTATAGTCTCTAACTGGGTCGCTGTGACCAGTGGGGTACCGCAGGGGTCAGTATTGGGACCTGTTCTCTTCAACATATTCATTAATGATCTGGTAGAAGGTTTACACAGTAAAATATCGATATTTGCAGATGATACAAAACTATGTAAAGCAGTTAATACAAGAGAAGATAGTATTCTGCTACAGATGGATCTGGATAAGTTGGAAACTTGGGCTGAAAGGTGGCAGATGAGGTTTAACAATGATAAATGTAAGGTTATACACATGGGAAGAGGGAATCAATATCACCATTACACACTGAACGGGAAACCACTGGGTAAATCTGACAGGGAGAAGGACTTGGGGATCCTAGTTAATGATAAACTTACCTGGAGCAGCCAGTGCCAGGCAGCAGCTGCCAAGGCAAACAGGATCATGGGGTGCATTAAAAGAGGTCTGGATACACATGATGAGAGCATTATACTGCCTCTGTACAAATCCCTAGTTAGACCGCACATGGAGTACTGTGTCCAGTTTTGGGCACCGGTGCTCAGGAAGGATATAATGGAACTAGAGAGAGTACAAAGGAGGGCAACAAAATTAATAAAGGGGATGGGAGAACTACAATACCCAGATAGATTAGCGAAATTAGGATTATTTAGTCTAGAAAAAAGACGACTGAGGGGCGATCTAATAACCATGTATAAGTATATAAGGGGACAATACAAATATCTCGCTGAGGATCTGTTTATACCAAGGAAGGTGACGGGCACAAGGGGGCATTCTTTGCGTCTGGAGGAGAGAAGGTTTTTCCACCAACATAGAAGAGGATTCTTTACTGTTAGGGCAGTGAGAATCTGGAATTGCTTGCCTGAGGAGGTGGTGATGGCGAACTCAGTCGAGGGGTTCAAGAGAGGCCTGGATGTCTTCCTGGAGCAGAACAATATTGTATCATACAATTATTAGGTTCTGTAGAAGGACGTAGATCTGGGTATTTATTATGATGGAATATAGGCTGAACTGGATGGACAAATGTCTTTTTTCGGCCTTACTAACTATGTTACTATGTTACTATGTAATATAGGGGGTATAGCTCAGTGGTAGAGCATTTGACTGCAGATCAAGAGGTCCTTGGTTCAACTCCGAGTGCCCCCTGTATGCACTTTTTCAACAGATTAAACATGCCATTTTACCTATATGTTCATGGAAGTTTTAGAACCATATCAAGTTGAATTCATGTTTATGTACTTTCTTAATTTGAATACTATTTAAGAAAAGTAGCAAAAAGATCATGTTGATGTGCCTTCTTAATAGGAAAACAACTTAAGAAATGTAGGAAAATGCTTGAGAAATTTTGTCTGAAAAGAAATCTACAAAAGATACATATGGCACATTGGTAGACTCTAAACCCAAGAAATGACTTGTAAAATAAAAATACCTTTGTGTTTCTTTGTACTTTTTGGATTAATGAACTCTGTTTAACAAAGTAAAATGCACATCAAAGTAATAAAAAGTCACCACAATGTAAAACTGTAAAAATCTTTCAGCTTTTATGCAAAAAAAATAAATAAAAATTTTTGTTTTCAAATATAGGGGGTATAGCTCAGTGGTAGAGCATTTGACTGCAGATCAAGAGGTCCTTGGTTCAACTCCGAGTGCCCCCTGTATTCACTTTTTCAACAGATTAAACATGCTTTTTTACCTATATGTTCATGGAAGTTTTAGAACCATATGAAGTTGAATTCATGTTTATGTACTTTCTTAATGTGGATTCTGATTAAGAAATGTAGCAAAAAGATCATGTTGATGTGCCTTCTTAATATGATAAACAACATAAGAAATGTAGGAAAATGCTTGAGAAATTTTGTCTGAAATGAAAGCTACAAAAGATACATGTGGCACATTGGTAGAATCTAAACCCAAGAAACGACTTGTAAAATAAAAATACCTTTGTGTTTCTTTGTACTTTTTGGATTAATGAACTCTGTTTAACAAAGTAAAATGCACATCAAAGTAATAAAAAGTCACCACAATGTAAAACTGTGTAAAAATCTTTCAGTTTTTATGCCAAAAAAAAAGAAAATTTTTTTGTTTTCAAATATAGGGGGTATAGCTCAGTGGTAGAGCATTTGACTGCAGATCAAGAGGTCCTTGGTTCAACTTCGAGTGCCCCCTGTAGACACTTTTTCAACAGATTAATCATGCTTTTTTACCTTTATGTTCATGAAAGTTTAAAACCATATGAAGTTGAATTCATGTTTATGTACTTTCCTCTGGGGATTCTGATTAAGAAATGTAGCAAAAAGATCATGTTGATGTGCCTTCTTAATATGAAAACAACTTAAGAAATGTAGGAAAATGCTTGAGAAATTTTGTCAGAAATGAAAGCTACAAAAGATACATGTGGCACATTGGTAGAATCTAAACCAAAGAAATGACTTGTAAAATAAAAATACCTTTGTGTTTCTTTGTACTTTTTGAATTAATGAACTCTGTTTAACAAAGTAAAATGCACATCAAAGTAATAAAAAGTCACCACAATGTAAAACTGTGTAAAAATCTTTCAGGTTTTATGCAAAAAAAAAAAAAAAGTTTTTGTTTTCAAATGTAGGGGGTATAGCTCAGTGGTAGAGCATTTGACTGCAGATCAAGAGGTTCTTGATTCAACTCCGAGTGCCCCCTATATGCACTTTTTCAACAGATTAAACATGCCATTTTACCTATATGTTCATGGAAGTTTTAGAACCATATCAAGTTGATTTCATGTTTATGTACTTTCTTAATTTGAATACTATTTAAGAAAAGTAGCAAAAAGATCATGTTGATGTGCCTTCTTAATAGGAAAACAACTTAAGAAATGTAGGAAAATGCTTGAGAAATTTTGTCTGAAATGAAAGCTACAAAAGATACATGTGGCACATTGGTAGAATCTAAACCCAAGAAATGACTTGTAAAATAAAAATACCTTTGTGTTTCTTTGTACTTTTTGAATTAATGAACTCTGTTTATCAAAGTAAAATGCACATCAAAGCAATAAAAAGTCACCACAATGTAAAACTGTGTAAAAATCTTTCAGGTTTTATGCAAAAAAAAAAAAAAGTTTTTGCTTTCTATTATAGGGGGTATAGCTCAGTGGTAGAGCATTTGACTGCAGATCAAGAGGTCCTTGGTTCGACTCCGAGTGCCCCCTGTGGACACTTTTTCAACAGATTAATCATGCTTTTTTACCTTTATGTTCATGAAAGTTTTAGAACCATATGAAGTTGAATTCATATTTATGTACTTTCCTAATGTGGATTCTGATTAAGAAATGTAGCAAAAAGATCATGTTGATGTGCCTTCTTAATATGAAAACAACTTAAGAAATGTAGGAAAATGCTCCAGAAATTTTGTCTGAAATGAAAGCTACAAAAGATACATGTGGCACATTGGTAGACTCTAAACCCAAGAAATGACTTGTAAAATAAAAATACCTTTGTGTTTCTTTGTACTTTTTGGATTAATGAACTCTGTTTAACAAAGTAAAATGCACATCAAAGTAATAAAAAGTCACCACAATGTAAAACTGTGTAAAAATCTTTCAGTTTTTATGCCAAAAAAAAAGAAAATTTTTTTGTTTTCAAATAAAGGGGGTATAGCTCAGTGGTAGAGCATTTGACTGCAGATCAAGAGGTCCTTAGTTCAACTCCGAGTGCCCCCTGTATGCACTTTTTCAACATATTAAATATGCCATTTTACCAATATGTTCATGGAAGTTTTAGAACCATATCAAGTTGAATTCATGTTTATGTACTTTCTTAATTTGAATACTATTTAAGAAAAGTAGCAAAAAGATCATGTTGATGTGCCCTCTTAATAGGAAAACAACTTAAGAAATGTAGGAAAATGCTTGAGAAATTTGGTCTGAAAAGAAATCTACAAAAGATACATATGGCACATTGGTAGACTCTAAACCCAAGAAATGACTTGTAAAATAAAAATTCCTTTGTGTTTCTTTGTACTTTTTCAATGAATGAACTCTGTTTATCAAAGTAAAATGCACATCAAAGTAATAAAAAGTCACCACTATGTAAAACTGTAAAAATCTTTCAGGTTTTATGCAAAAAAAAAAAAGTTTTTGTTTTCCAATATAGGGGGTATAGCTCAGTGGTAGAGCATTTGACTGCAGATCAAGAGGTCCTTGGCTCGACTCCGAGTGCCCCCTGTGGACACTTTTTTAACAGATTAATCATGCTTTTTTACCTTTATGTTCATGAAAGTTTTAGAACCATATGAAGTTGAATTCATATTTATGTACTTTCCTAATGTGGATTCTGATTAAGAAATGTAGCAAAAAGATCATGTTGATGTGCCTTCTTAATATGAAAACAACTTAAGAAATGTAGGAAAATGCTCGAGAAATTTTGTCTGAAATGAAAGCTACAAAAGATACGTGGCCCATTGGTAGACTCTAAACCCAAGAAATGACTTGTAAAATAAAAATACCTTTGTGTTTCTTTGTACTTTTTGGATTAATGAACTCTGTTTCACAAAGTAAAATGCACATCAAAGTAATAAAAAGTCACCACAATGTAAAACTGTGTAAAAATCTTTCAGTTTTTATGCCAAAAAAAAAGAAAATTTTTTTGTTTTCAAATAAAGGGGGTATAGCTCAGTGGTAGAGCATTTGACTGCAGATCAAGAGGTCCTTGGTTCAACTCCGAGTGCCCCCTGTATGCACTTTTTAAACATATTAAATATGCCATTTTACCAATATGTTCATGGAAGTTTTAGAACCATATCAAGTTGAATTCATGTTTATGTACTTTCTTAATTTGAATACTATTTAAGAAAAGTAGCAAAAAGATCATGTTGATTTGCCCTCTTAATAGGAAAACAACTTAAGAAATGTAGGAAAATGCTTGAGAAATTTGGTCTGAAAAGAAATCTACAAAAGATACATATGGCACATTGGTAGACTCTAAACCCAAGAAATGACTTGTAAAATAAAAATACCTTTGTGTTTCTTTGTACTTTTTCAATGAATGAACTCTGTTTATCAAAGTAAAATGCACATCAAAGTAATAAAAAGTCACCACTATGTAAAACTGTAAAAATCTTTCAGGTTTTATGCAAAAAAAAAAAAAAATTTGTTTTCCAATATAGGGGGTATAGCTCAGTGGTAGAGCATTTGACTGCAGATCAAGAGGTCCTTGGTTCGACTCCGAGTGCCCCCTGTGGACACTTTTTCAACAGATTAATCATGCTTTTTTACCTTTATGTTCATGAAAGTTTTAGAACCATATGAAGTTGAATTCATATTTATGTACTTTCCTAATGTGGATTCTGATTAAGAAATGTAGCAAAAAGATCATGTTGATGTGCCTTCTTAATATGAAAACAACTTAAGAAATGTAGGAAAATGCTCGAGAAATTTTGTCTGAAATGAAAGCTACAAAAGATACATGTGGCACATTGGTAGAATCTAAACCCAAGAAATGACTTGTAAAATAAAAATACCTTTGTGTTTCTTTGTACTTTTTGGATTAATGAACTCTGTTTAACAAAGTAAAATGCACATCAAAGTAATAAAAAGTCACCACAATGCAAATCTGTAAAAATCTTTCAGCTTTTATGCAAAAAAAAAAATAAAAACATTTTTGTTTTCAAATATAGGGGGTATAGCTCAGTGGTAGAGCATTTGACTGCAGATCAAGAGGTCCTTGGTTCAACTCCGAGTGCCCCCTGTATCCACTTTTTCAACAGATTAAACATGCCATTTTACCTATATGTTCATGGAAGTTTTAGAACCATATGAAGTTGAATTCATGTTTATGTACTTTCTTAATGTGGATTCTGATTAAGAAATGTAGCAAAAAGATCATGTTGATGTGCCTTCTTAATATGAAAACAACTTAAGAAATGTAGGAAAATGCTTGAGAAATTTTGTCTGAAAAGAAATCTACAAAAGATACGTATGGCACATTGGTAGACTCTAAACCCAAGAAATGACTTGTAAAATAAAAATACCTTTGTGTTTCTTTGTACTTTTTGAATTAATGAACTCTGTTTATAATAGTAAAATGCACATCAAAGTAATAAAAAGTCACCACAATGTAAAACTGCGTAGAAATCTTTCATGTTTTATGCAAAAAAAAAAAAAAGTTTTTGATTTCAAATATTGGGGGTATAGCTCAGTGGTAGAGCATTTGACTGCAGATCAAGAGGTCCTTGGTTCAACTCCGAGTGCCCCCTGTATTCACTTTTTCAACAGATTAAACATGCTTTTTTACCTATATGTTCATGAAAGTTTTAGAACCATATCAAGTTGAATTCATGTTTATGTACTTTCTTAATTTGAATACTATTTAAGAAATGTAGCAAAAAGATCATGTTGATGTGCCTTCTTAATAGGAAAACAACTTAAGAAATGTAGGGAAATGCTTGAGAAATTTTGTCTGAAAAGAAATCTACAAGAGATACATATGGCACATTGGTAGACTCTAAACCCAAGAAATGACTTGTAAAATAAAAATACTTTTGTGTTTCTTTGTACTTTTTGAATAATTGAACTCTGTTTATCAAAGTAAAATGCACATCAAAGTAACAAAAAGTCACCACAACGTAAAACTATAAAAATCTTTCAGGTTTTATGCAAAAAAAAAAAATTTTTGTTTTCTAATATAGGGGGTATAGCTCAGTGGTAGAGCATTTGACTGCAGATCAAGAGGTCCTTGGTTCGACTCCGAGTGCCCCCTGTGGACACTTTTTCAACAGATTAATCATGCTTTTTTATGATCATGAAAGGTTTAGAACCATATGAAGTTGAATTCATGTTTATGTACTTTCCTAATGTGGATTCTGATTAAGAAATGTAGCAAAAAGATCATGTTGATGTGCCTTCTTAATATGAAAACAACTTAAGAAATGTATCAAAATGCTCGAGAAATTTTGTCTGAAATGAAAGCTACAAAAGATACATGTGGCACATTGGTAGAATCTAAACCCAAGAAATGACTTGTAAAATAAAAATACCTTTGTGTTTCTTTGTACTTTTTGGATTAATGAACTCTGTTTAACAAAGTAAAATGCACATCAAAGTAATAAAAAGTCACCACAATGTAAAACTGTGTAAAAATCTTTCAGGTTTTATGCAAAAAAAAAAAAGTTTTTGTTTTATGATACAGGGGGTATAACTCAGTGGTAGAGCATTTGACTGCAGATTGAGAGGTCCTTGGTTCGACTCCGAGTGCCCCCTGTGGACACTTTTTCAACAGATTAATCATGCTTTTTTACCTATATGTTCATGAAAGGTTTAGAACCATATGAAGTTGAATTCATGTTTATGTACTTTCCTAATGTGGATTCTGATTTAGAAATGTAGCAAAAAGATCATGTTGATGTGCCTTCTTAATATGAAAACAACTTAAGAAATGTATCGAAATGCTCGAGAAATTTTGTCTGAATTGAAAGCTACAAAAGATACATGTGGCACATTGGTAGAATCTAAACCCAAGAAATGACTTGTAAAATAAAAATACCTCTGTGTTTCTTTGTACTTTTTGGATTAATGAACTCTGTTTTTACAAAGTAAAATGCACATCAAAGTAATAAAAAGTCACCACAATGTAAAACTGTGTAAAAATCTTTCAGTTTTTATGCAAAAAAAAAAAGAAAAAAATTTTGTTTTCAAATATAGGGGGTATAGCTCAGTGGTAGAGCATTTGACTGCAGATCAAGAGGTCCTTGGTTCGACTCTGAGTGCCCCCTGTATACACTTTTTCAACAGATTAATCATGCTTTTTTACCTTTATGTTCATGAAAGTTTTAGAACCATATGAAGTTGAATTCATTTTTATGTACTTTCCTATGGGGATTCTGATTAAGAAATGTAGCAAAAAGATCATGTTGATGTGCCTTCTTAATATGAAAACAACTTAAGAAATGTAAGAAAATGCTTGAGAAATTTTGTCTGAAATGAAAGCTACAAAAGATACATGTGGCACATTGGTAGAATCTAAACCCAAGAAATGACTTGTAAAATAAAAATACCTTTGTGTTTCTTTGTACTTTTTGAATTAATGAACTCTGTTTATCAAAGTAAAATGCACATCAAAGCAATAAAAAGTCACCACAATGTAAAACTGTGTAAAAATCTTTCAGGTTTTATGCAAAAAAAAAAAAAAAAAAGTTTTTGTTTTCAAATGTAGGGGGTATAGCTCAGTGGTAGAGCATTTGACTGCAGATCAAGAGGTTCTTGATTCAACTCCGAGTGCCCCCTGTATGCACTTTTTCAACAGATTAAACATGCCATTTTACCTATATGTTCATGGAAGTTTTAGAACCATATCAAGTTGAATTCATGTTTATGTACTTTCTTAATTTGAATACTATTTAAGAAAAGTAGCAAAAAGATCATGTTGATGTGCCTTCTTAATAGGAAAACAACTTAAGAAATGTAGGAAAATGCTTGAGAAATTTTGTCTGAAAAGAAATCTACAAAAGATACATATGGCACATTGGTAGACTCTAAACCCAAGAAATGACTTGTAAAATAAAAATACCTTTGTGTTTCTTTGTACTTTTTGAATTAATGAACTCTGTTTATCAAAGTAAAATGCACATCAAAGTAATAAAAAGTCACCACAATGTAAAACTGTGTAAAAATCTTTCAGGTTTTATGCAAAATAAAAAAAGTTTTTGTTTTCTAACATAGGGGGTATAGCTCAGTGGTAGAGCATTTGACTGCAGATCAAGAGGTCCTTGGTTCAACTCTGAGTGCCCCCTGTATTCACTTTTTCAACAGATTAATCATGCTTTTTTACCTTTATGTTCATGAAAGTTTTAGAATCATATGAAGTTGAATTCATATTTATGTACTTTCCTAATGTGGATTCTGATTAAGAAATGTAGCAAAAAGATCATGTTGATGTGCCTTCTTAATATGAAAACAACTTAAGAAATGTAGGAAAATGCTCGAGAAATTTTGTCTGAAATGAAAGCTACAAAAGATACATGTGGCACATTGGTAGAATCTAAACCCAAGAAATGACTTGTAAAATAAAAATACCTCTGTGTTTCTTTGTACTTTTTGGATTAATGAACTCTGTTTTTACAAAGTAAAATGCACATCAAAGTAATAAAAAGTCACCACAATGTAAAACTGTGTAAAAATCTTTCAGCTTTTATGCAAAAAAATAAAATAAAAAAAATTTTGTTTTCAAATATAGGGGGTATAGCTCAGTGGTAGAGCATTTGACTGCAGATCAAGAGGTCCTTGGTTCATCTCTGAGTGCCCCCTGTATTCACTTTTTCAACAGATTAAACATGCTTTTTTACCTATATGTTCATGGAAGTTTTAGAACCATATGAAGTTGAATTCATGTTTATGTACTTTCTTAATGTGGATTCTGATTAAGAAATGTAGCAAAAAGATCATGTTGATGTGCATTCTTAATATGAAAACAACTTAAGAAATGTAGGAAAATGCTCGAGAAATTTTGTCTGTAATCAAAGCTACAAAAGATACATGTGGCACATTGGTAGAATCTAAACCCAAGAAATGACTTGTAAAATAAAAATACCTTTGTGTTTCTTTGTACTTTTTGGATTAATGAACTCTGTTTAACAAAGTAAAATGCACATCAAAGTAATAAAAAGTCACCACAATGTAAAACTGTGTAAAAATCTTTCAGTTTTTATGCAAAAAAAATAAAAAAAATTTTGTTTTCAAATATAGGGGGTAAAGCTCGGTGGTAGAGCATTTGACTGCAGATCAAGAGGTCCTTGGTTCAACTCCGAGTGCCCCCTGTATGCACTTTTTCAATAGATTAAACATGCTTTTTTACCTATATGTTCATGGAAGTTTTAGAACCATATGAAGTTGAATTCATGTTTATGTACTTTCTTAATTTGAATACTATTTAAGAAAAGTAGCAAAAAGATCATGTTGATGTGCCTTCTTAATATGAAAACAACTCAAGAAATGTAGGAAAATGCTTGAGAAATTTTGTCTGAAATGAAAGCTACAAAAGATACATGTGGCACATTGGTAGAATCTAAACCCAAGAAATGACTTGTAAAATAAAAATACCTTTGTGTTTCTTTGTACTTTTTGAATTAATGAACTCTGTTTAACAAAGTAAAATGCACATCAAAGCAATAAAAAGTCACCACAATGTAAAACTGTGTAAAAATCTTTCAGGTTTTTTGCAAAAAAAAAAAGTTTTTGTTTTCAAATGTAGGGGGTATAGCTCAGTGGTAGAGCATTTGACTGCAGATCAAGAGGTCCTTGGTTCGACTCCGAGTGCCCCCTGTGGACACTTTTTCTACAGATTAATCATGCTTTTTTACCTTTATGTTCATGAAAGGTTTAGAACCATATGAAGTTGAATTCATGTTTATGTACTTTCCTAATGTGGATTCTGATTAAGAAATGTAGCAAAAAGATCATGTTGATGTGCCTTCTTAATATGAAAACAACTTAAGAAATGTATCAAAATGCTCCAGAAATTTTGTCTGAAATGAAAGCTACAAAAGATACATGTGGCACATTGGTAGAATCTAAACCCAAGAAATGACTTGTAAAATAAAAATACCTTTGTGTTTCTTTGTACTTTTTGGATTAATGAACTCTGTTTAACAAAGTAAAATGCACATCAAAGTAATAAAAAGTCACCACAATGTAAAACTGTGTAAAAATCTTTCAGGTTTTATGCAAAAAAAAAAAGTTTTTGTTTTCAAATATAGGGGGTGTAGCTCAGTGGTAGAGCATTTGACTGTAGATCAAGAGGTCCTTGGTTCAACTCCGAGTGTCCCTTGCAGAACCATATAAAGTTGAATTCATGTTTATGTACTTTCTTAATTTGAATACTATTTAAGAAAAGTAGCAAAAAGATCATGTTGATGTGCCTTCTTAATATGAAAACAACTTAAGAAATGTAGGAAAATGCTTGAGAAATTGTGTCTGAAATGAAAGCTACAAAAGATACATGTGGCACATTGGTAGAATCTAAACCCAAGAAATGACTTGTAAAATAAAAATACCTTTGTGTTTCTTTGTACTTTTTGAATTAATGAACTCTGTTTAACAAAGTAAAATGCACATCAAAGCAATAAAAAGTCACCACAATATAAAACTGTGTAAAAATCTTTCAGGTTTTATGCAAAAAAAAAAAGTTTTTGTTTTCAAATATAGGGGGTATAGCTCAGTGGTAGAGCATTTGACTGCAGATCAAGAGGTCATTGGCTCGACTCCGAGTGCCCCCTGTGGACACTTTTTCAACAGATTAATCATGCCTTTTTACCTTTATGTTCATGAAAGTTTTAGAACCATATGAAGTTGAATTCATGTTTATGTACTTTCTTAATGTGGATTCTGATTAAGAAATGTAGCAAAAAGATCATGTTGATGTGCCTTCTTAATATGAAAACAACTTAAGAAATGTAGGAAAATGCTCGATAAATTTTGTCTGTAATCAAAGCTACAAAAGATACATGTGGCACATTGGTAGAATCTAAACCCAAGAAATGACTTGTAAAATAAAAATGCCTTTGTGTTTCTTTGTACTTTTTGGATTAATGAACTCTGTTTAACAAAGTAAAATGCACATCAAAGTAATAAAAAGTCACCACAATGTAAAACTGTGTAAAAATCTTTCAGGTTTTATGCAAAAAAAAAAAAAAGTTTATGTTTTCAAATATAGGGGGTATAGCTCAGTGGTAGAGCATTTGACTGCAGATCAAGAGGTCCTTGGTTCAACTCCGAGTGCCCCCTGTATGCACTTTTTCAACAGATTAAACATGCCATTTTACCTATATGTTCATGGAAGTTTTAGAACCATATCAAGTTGAATTCATGTTTATGTACTTTCTTAATTTGAATACTGTTTAAGAAAAGTAGAAAAAAGATCATGTTGATGTGCCTTCTTAATATGAAAACAACTTAAGAAATGTAGGAAAATGCTCGATAAATTTTGTCTGTAATCAAAGCTACAAAAGATACATGTGGCACATTGGTAGAATCTAAACCCAAGAAATGACTTGTAAAATAAAAATGCCTTTGTGTTTCTTTGTACTTTTTGGATTAATGAACTCTGTTTAACAAAGTAAAATGCACATCAAAGTAATAAAAAGTCACCACAATGTAAAACTGTGTAAAAATCTTTCAGCTTTTATGCAAAAAAAAAAAAAAGTTCATGTTTTCAAATATAGGGGGTGTAGCTCAGTGGTAGAGCATTTGACTGCAGATCAAGAGGTCCTTGGTTCGACTCTGAGTGCCCCCTGTATACACTTTTTCAACAGATTAATCATGCTTTTTTACCTTTATGTTCATGAAAGTTTTAGAACCATATGAAGTTGAATTCATTTTTATGTACTTTCCTATGGGGATTCTGATTAAGAAATGTAGCAAAAAGATCATGTTGATGTGCCTTCTTAATATGAAAACAACTTAAGAAATGTAAGAAAATGCTTGAGAAATTTTGTCTGAAATGAAAGCTACAAAAGATACATGTGGCACATTGGTAGAATCTAAACCCAAGAAATGACTTGTAAAATAAAAATACCTTTGTGTTTCTTTGTACTTTTTGAATTAATGAACTCTGTTTATCAAAGTAAAATGCACATCAAAGCAATAAAAAGTCACCACAATGTAAAACTGTGTAAAAATCTTTCAGGTTTTATGCAAAAAAAAAAAAAAAAAGTTTTTGTTTTCAAATGTAGGGGGTATAGCTCAGTGGTAGAGCATTTGACTGCAGATCAAGAGGTTCTTGATTCAACTCCGAGTGCCCCCTGTATGCACTTTTTCAACAGATTAAACATGCCATTTTACCTATATGTTCATGGAAGTTTTAGAACCATATCAAGTTGAATTCATGTTTATGTACTTTCTTAATTTGAATACTATTTAAGAAAAGTAGCAAAAAGATCATGTTGATGTGCCTTCTTAATAGGAAAACAACTTAAGAAATGTAGGAAAATGCTTGAGAAATTTTGTCTGAAAAGAAATCTACAAAAGATACATATGGCACATTGGTAGACTCTAAACCCAAGAAATGACTTGTAAAATAAAAATACCTTTGTGTTTCTTTGTACTTTTTGAATTAATGAACTCTGTTTATCAAAGTAAAATGCACATCAAAGTAATAAAAAGTCACCACAATGTAAAACTGTGTAAAAATCTTTCAGGTTTTATGCAAAATAAAAAAAGTTTTTGTTTTCTAACATAGGGGGTATAGCTCAGTGGTAGAGCATTTGACTGCAGATCAAGAGGTCCTTGGTTCAACTCTGAGTGCCCCCTGTATTCACTTTTTCAACAGATTAATCATGCTTTTTTACCTTTATGTTCATGAAAGTTTTAGAATCATATGAAGTTGAATTCATATTTATGTACTTTCCTAATGTGGATTCTGATTAAGAAATGTAGCAAAAAGATCATGTTGATGTGCCTTCTTAATATGAAAACAACTTAAGAAATGTAGGAAAATGCTCGAGAAATTTTGTCTGAAATGAAAGCTACAAAAGATACATGTGGCACATTGGTAGAATCTAAACCCAAGAAATGACTTGTAAAATAAAAATACCTCTGTGTTTCTTTGTACTTTTTGGATTAATGAACTCTGTTTTTACAAAGTAAAATGCACATCAAAGTAATAAAAAGTCACCACAATGTAAAACTGTGTAAAAATCTTTCAGCTTTTATGCAAAAAAATAAAATAAAAAAAATTTTGTTTTCAAATATAGGGGGTATAGCTCAGTGGTAGAGCATTTGACTGCAGATCAAGAGGTCCTTGGTTCATCTCTGAGTGCCCCCTGTATTCACTTTTTCAACAGATTAAACATGCTTTTTTACCTATATGTTCATGGAAGTTTTAGAACCATATGAAGTTGAATTCATGTTTATGTACTTTCTTAATGTGGATTCTGATTAAGAAATGTAGCAAAAAGATCATGTTGATGTGCATTCTTAATATGAAAACAACTTAAGAAATGTAGGAAAATGCTCGAGAAATTTTGTCTGTAATCAAAGCTACAAAAGATACATGTGGCACATTGGTAGAATCTAAACCCAAGAAATGACTTGTAAAATAAAAATACCTTTGTGTTTCTTTGTACTTTTTGGATTAATGAACTCTGTTTAACAAAGTAAAATGCACATCAAAGTAATAAAAAGTCACCACAATGTAAAACTGTGTAAAAATCTTTCAGTTTTTATGCAAAAAAAATAAAAAAAATTTTGTTTTCAAATATAGGGGGTAAAGCTCGGTGGTAGAGCATTTGACTGCAGATCAAGAGGTCCTTGGTTCAACTCCGAGTGCCCCCTGTATGCACTTTTTCAATAGATTAAACATGCTTTTTTACCTATATGTTCATGGAAGTTTTAGAACCATATGAAGTTGAATTCATGTTTATGTACTTTCTTAATTTGAATACTATTTAAGAAAAGTAGCAAAAAGATCATGTTGATGTGCCTTCTTAATATGAAAACAACTCAAGAAATGTAGGAAAATGCTTGAGAAATTTTGTCTGAAATGAAAGCTACAAAAGATACATGTGGCACATTGGTAGAATCTAAACCCAAGAAATGACTTGTAAAATAAAAATACCTTTGTGTTTCTTTGTACTTTTTGAATTAATGAACTCTGTTTAACAAAGTAAAATGCACATCAAAGCAATAAAAAGTCACCACAATGTAAAACTGTGTAAAAATCTTTCAGGTTTTTTGCAAAAAAAAAAAGTTTTTGTTTTCAAATGTAGGGGGTATAGCTCAGTGGTAGAGCATTTGACTGCAGATCAAGAGGTCCTTGGTTCGACTCCGAGTGCCCCCTGTGGACACTTTTTCTACAGATTAATCATGCTTTTTTACCTTTATGTTCATGAAAGGTTTAGAACCATATGAAGTTGAATTCATGTTTATGTACTTTCCTAATGTGGATTCTGATTAAGAAATGTAGCAAAAAGATCATGTTGATGTGCCTTCTTAATATGAAAACAACTTAAGAAATGTATCAAAATGCTCCAGAAATTTTGTCTGAAATGAAAGCTACAAAAGATACATGTGGCACATTGGTAGAATCTAAACCCAAGAAATGACTTGTAAAATAAAAATACCTTTGTGTTTCTTTGTACTTTTTGGATTAATGAACTCTGTTTAACAAAGTAAAATGCACATCAAAGTAATAAAAAGTCACCACAATGTAAAACTGTGTAAAAATCTTTCAGGTTTTATGCAAAAAAAAAAAGTTTTTGTTTTCAAATATAGGGGGTGTAGCTCAGTGGTAGAGCATTTGACTGTAGATCAAGAGGTCCTTGGTTCAACTCCGAGTGTCCCTTGCAGAACCATATAAAGTTGAATTCATGTTTATGTACTTTCTTAATTTGAATACTATTTAAGAAAAGTAGCAAAAAGATCATGTTGATGTGCCTTCTTAATATGAAAACAACTTAAGAAATGTAGGAAAATGCTTGAGAAATTGTGTCTGAAATGAAAGCTACAAAAGATACATGTGGCACATTGGTAGAATCTAAACCCAAGAAATGACTTGTAAAATAAAAATACCTTTGTGTTTCTTTGTACTTTTTGAATTAATGAACTCTGTTTAACAAAGTAAAATGCACATCAAAGCAATAAAAAGTCACCACAATATAAAACTGTGTAAAAATCTTTCAGGTTTTATGCAAAAAAAAAAAGTTTTTGTTTTCAAATATAGGGGGTATAGCTCAGTGGTAGAGCATTTGACTGCAGATCAAGAGGTCATTGGCTCGACTCCGAGTGCCCCCTGTGGACACTTTTTCAACAGATTAATCATGCCTTTTTACCTTTATGTTCATGAAAGTTTTAGAACCATATGAAGTTGAATTCATGTTTATGTACTTTCTTAATGTGGATTCTGATTAAGAAATGTAGCAAAAAGATCATGTTGATGTGCCTTCTTAATATGAAAACAACTTAAGAAATGTAGGAAAATGCTCGATAAATTTTGTCTGTAATCAAAGCTACAAAAGATACATGTGGCACATTGGTAGAATCTAAACCCAAGAAATGACTTGTAAAATAAAAATGCCTTTGTGTTTCTTTGTACTTTTTGGATTAATGAACTCTGTTTAACAAAGTAAAATGCACATCAAAGTAATAAAAAGTCACCACAATGTAAAACTGTGTAAAAATCTTTCAGGTTTTATGCAAAAAAAAAAAAAAGTTTATGTTTTCAAATATAGGGGGTATAGCTCAGTGGTAGAGCATTTGACTGCAGATCAAGAGGTCCTTGGTTCAACTCCGAGTGCCCCCTGTATGCACTTTTTCAACAGATTAAACATGCCATTTTACCTATATGTTCATGGAAGTTTTAGAACCATATCAAGTTGAATTCATGTTTATGTACTTTCTTAATTTGAATACTGTTTAAGAAAAGTAGAAAAAAGATCATGTTGATGTGCCTTCTTAATATGAAAACAACTTAAGAAATGTAGGAAAATGCTCGATAAATTTTGTCTGTAATCAAAGCTACAAAAGATACATGTGGCACATTGGTAGAATCTAAACCCAAGAAATGACTTGTAAAATAAAAATGCCTTTGTGTTTCTTTGTACTTTTTGGATTAATGAACTCTGTTTAACAAAGTAAAATGCACATCAAAGTAATAAAAAGTCACCACAATGTAAAACTGTGTAAAAATCTTTCAGCTTTTATGCAAAAAAAAAAAAAAGTTCATGTTTTCAAATATAGGGGGTGTAGCTCAGTGGTAGAGCATTTGACTGCAGATCAAGAGGTCCTTGGTTCGACTCTGAGTGCCCCCTGTATACACTTTTTCAACAGATTAATCATGCTTTTTTACCTTTATGTTCATGAAAGTTTTAGAACCATATGAAGTTGAATTCATTTTTATGTACTTTCCTATGGGGATTCTGATTAAGAAATGTAGCAAAAAGATCATGTTGATGTGCCTTCTTAATATGAAAACAACTTAAGAAATGTAAGAAAATGCTTGAGAAATTTTGTCTGAAATGAAAGCTACAAAAGATACATGTGGCACATTGGTAGAATCTAAACCCAAGAAATGACTTGTAAAATAAAAATACCTTTGTGTTTCTTTGTACTTTTTGAATTAATGAACTCTGTTTATCAAAGTAAAATGCACATCAAAGCAATAAAAAGTCACCACAATGTAAAACTGTGTAAAAATCTTTCAGGTTTTATGCAAAAAAAAAAAAAAAAAGTTTTTGTTTTCAAATGTAGGGGGTATAGCTCAGTGGTAGAGCATTTGACTGCAGATCAAGAGGTTCTTGATTCAACTCCGAGTGCCCCCTGTATGCACTTTTTCAACAGATTAAACATGCCATTTTACCTATATGTTCATGGAAGTTTTAGAACCATATCAAGTTGAATTCATGTTTATGTACTTTCTTAATTTGAATACTATTTAAGAAAAGTAGCAAAAAGATCATGTTGATGTGCCTTCTTAATAGGAAAACAACTTAAGAAATGTAGGAAAATGCTTGAGAAATTTTGTCTGAAAAGAAATCTACAAAAGATACATATGGCACATTGGTAGACTCTAAACCCAAGAAATGACTTGTAAAATAAAAATACCTTTGTGTTTCTTTGTACTTTTTGAATTAATGAACTCTGTTTATCAAAGTAAAATGCACATCAAAGTAATAAAAAGTCACCACAATGTAAAACTGTGTAAAAATCTTTCAGGTTTTATGCAAAATAAAAAAAGTTTTTGTTTTCTAACATAGGGGGTATAGCTCAGTGGTAGAGCATTTGACTGCAGATCAAGAGGTCCTTGGTTCAACTCTGAGTGCCCCCTGTATTCACTTTTTCAACAGATTAATCATGCTTTTTTACCTTTATGTTCATGAAAGTTTTAGAATCATATGAAGTTGAATTCATATTTATGTACTTTCCTAATGTGGATTCTGATTAAGAAATGTAGCAAAAAGATCATGTTGATGTGCCTTCTTAATATGAAAACAACTTAAGAAATGTAGGAAAATGCTCGAGAAATTTTGTCTGAAATGAAAGCTACAAAAGATACATGTGGCACATTGGTAGAATCTAAACCCAAGAAATGACTTGTAAAATAAAAATACCTCTGTGTTTCTTTGTACTTTTTGGATTAATGAACTCTGTTTTTACAAAGTAAAATGCACATCAAAGTAATAAAAAGTCACCACAATGTAAAACTGTGTAAAAATCTTTCAGCTTTTATGCAAAAAAATAAAATAAAAAAAATTTTGTTTTCAAATATAGGGGGTATAGCTCAGTGGTAGAGCATTTGACTGCAGATCAAGAGGTCCTTGGTTCATCTCTGAGTGCCCCCTGTATTCACTTTTTCAACAGATTAAACATGCTTTTTTACCTATATGTTCATGGAAGTTTTAGAACCATATGAAGTTGAATTCATGTTTATGTACTTTCTTAATGTGGATTCTGATTAAGAAATGTAGCAAAAAGATCATGTTGATGTGCATTCTTAATATGAAAACAACTTAAGAAATGTAGGAAAATGCTCGAGAAATTTTGTCTGTAATCAAAGCTACAAAAGATACATGTGGCACATTGGTAGAATCTAAACCCAAGAAATGACTTGTAAAATAAAAATACCTTTGTGTTTCTTTGTACTTTTTGGATTAATGAACTCTGTTTAACAAAGTAAAATGCACATCAAAGTAATAAAAAGTCACCACAATGTAAAACTGTGTAAAAATCTTTCAGTTTTTATGCAAAAAAAATAAAAAAAATTTTGTTTTCAAATATAGGGGGTAAAGCTCGGTGGTAGAGCATTTGACTGCAGATCAAGAGGTCCTTGGTTCAACTCCGAGTGCCCCCTGTATGCACTTTTTCAATAGATTAAACATGCTTTTTTACCTATATGTTCATGGAAGTTTTAGAACCATATGAAGTTGAATTCATGTTTATGTACTTTCTTAATTTGAATACTATTTAAGAAAAGTAGCAAAAAGATCATGTTGATGTGCCTTCTTAATATGAAAACAACTCAAGAAATGTAGGAAAATGCTTGAGAAATTTTGTCTGAAATGAAAGCTACAAAAGATACATGTGGCACATTGGTAGAATCTAAACCCAAGAAATGACTTGTAAAATAAAAATACCTTTGTGTTTCTTTGTACTTTTTGAATTAATGAACTCTGTTTAACAAAGTAAAATGCACATCAAAGCAATAAAAAGTCACCACAATGTAAAACTGTGTAAAAATCTTTCAGGTTTTTTGCAAAAAAAAAAAGTTTTTGTTTTCAAATGTAGGGGGTATAGCTCAGTGGTAGAGCATTTGACTGCAGATCAAGAGGTCCTTGGTTCGACTCCGAGTGCCCCCTGTGGACACTTTTTCTACAGATTAATCATGCTTTTTTACCTTTATGTTCATGAAAGGTTTAGAACCATATGAAGTTGAATTCATGTTTATGTACTTTCCTAATGTGGATTCTGATTAAGAAATGTAGCAAAAAGATCATGTTGATGTGCCTTCTTAATATGAAAACAACTTAAGAAATGTATCAAAATGCTCCAGAAATTTTGTCTGAAATGAAAGCTACAAAAGATACATGTGGCACATTGGTAGAATCTAAACCCAAGAAATGACTTGTAAAATAAAAATACCTTTGTGTTTCTTTGTACTTTTTGGATTAATGAACTCTGTTTAACAAAGTAAAATGCACATCAAAGTAATAAAAAGTCACCACAATGTAAAACTGTGTAAAAATCTTTCAGGTTTTATGCAAAAAAAAAAAGTTTTTGTTTTCAAATATAGGGGGTGTAGCTCAGTGGTAGAGCATTTGACTGTAGATCAAGAGGTCCTTGGTTCAACTCCGAGTGTCCCTTGCAGAACCATATAAAGTTGAATTCATGTTTATGTACTTTCTTAATTTGAATACTATTTAAGAAAAGTAGCAAAAAGATCATGTTGATGTGCCTTCTTAATATGAAAACAACTTAAGAAATGTAGGAAAATGCTTGAGAAATTGTGTCTGAAATGAAAGCTACAAAAGATACATGTGGCACATTGGTAGAATCTAAACCCAAGAAATGACTTGTAAAATAAAAATTCCTTTGTGTTTCTTTGTACTTTTTGAATTAATGAACTCTGTTTAACAAAGTAAAATGCACATCAAAGCAATAAAAAGTCACCACAATATAAAACTGTGTAAAAATCTTTCAGGTTTTATGCAAAAAAAAAAAGTTTTTGTTTTCAAATATAGGGGGTATAGCTCAGTGGTAGAGCATTTGACTGCAGATCAAGAGGTCATTGGCTCGACTCCGAGTGCCCCCTGTGGACACTTTTTCAACAGATTAATCATGCCTTTTTACCTTTATGTTCATGAAAGTTTTAGAACCATATGAAGTTGAATTCATGTTTATGTACTTTCTTAATGTGGATTCTGATTAAGAAATGTAGCAAAAAGATCATGTTGATGTGCCTTCTTAATATGAAAACAACTTAAGAAATGTAGGAAAATGCTCGATAAATTTTGTCTGTAATCAAAGCTACAAAAGATACATGTGGCACATTGGTAGAATCTAAACCCAAGAAATGACTTGTAAAATAAAAATGCCTTTGTGTTTCTTTGTACTTTTTGGATTAATGAACTCTGTTTAACAAAGTAAAATGCACATCAAAGTAATAAAAAGTCACCACAATGTAAAACTGTGTAAAAATCTTTCAGGTTTTATGCAAAAAAAAAAAAAAGTTTATGTTTTCAAATATAGGGGGTATAGCTCAGTGGTAGAGCATTTGACTGCAGATCAAGAGGTCCTTGGTTCAACTCCGAGTGCCCCCTGTATGCACTTTTTCAACAGATTAAACATGCCATTTTACCTATATGTTCATGGAAGTTTTAGAACCATATCAAGTTGAATTCATGTTTATGTACTTTCTTAATTTGAATACTGTTTAAGAAAAGTAGAAAAAAGATCATGTTGATGTGCCTTCTTAATATGAAAACAACTTAAGAAATGTAGGAAAATGCTCGATAAATTTTGTCTGTAATCAAAGCTACAAAAGATACATGTGGCACATTGGTAGAATCTAAACCCAAGAAATGACTTGTAAAATAAAAATGCCTTTGTGTTTCTTTGTACTTTTTGGATTAATGAACTCTGTTTAACAAAGTAAAATGCACATCAAAGTAATAAAAAGTCACCACAATGTAAAACTGTGTAAAAATCTTTCAGCTTTTATGCAAAAAAAAAAAAAAGTTCATGTTTTCAAATATAGGGGGTGTAGCTCAGTGGTAGAGCATTTGACTGCAGATCAAGAGGTCCTTGGTTCAACTCTGAGTGCCCCCTGTATTCACTTTTTCAACAGATTAAACATGCTTTTTTACCTATATGTTCATGGAAGTTTTAGAACCATATGAAGTTGAATTCATGTTTATGTACTTTCTTAATGTGGATTCTGACTAAGAAATGTAGCAAAAAGATCATGTTGATGTGCATTCTTAATATGAAAACAATTTAAGAAATGTAGGAAAATGCTCGAGAAATTTTGTCTGTAATCAAAGCTACAAAAGATACATGTGGCACATTGGTAGAATCTAAACCCAAGAAATGACTTGTAAAATAAAAATACCTTTGTGTTTCTTTGTACTTTTTGGATTAATGAACTCTGTTTAACAAAGTAAAATGCACATCAAAGTAATAAAAAGTCACCACAATGCAAATCTGTAAAAATCTTTCAGCTTTTATGCAAAAAAAAAAAAATAAAAAAATTTTTGTTTTCAAATATAGGGGGTATAGCTCAGTGGTAGAGCATTTGACTGCAGATCAAGAGGTCCTTGGTTCAACTCTGAGTGCCCCCTGTATTCACTTTTTCAACAGATTAAACATGCTTTTTTACCTATATGTTCATGGAAGTTTTAGAACCATATGAAGTTGAATTCATGTTTATGTACTTTCTTAATGTGGATTCTGATTAAGAAATGTAGCAAAAAGATCATGTTGATGTGCATTCTTTATATGAAAACAACTTAAGAAATGTAGGAAAATGCTCGAGAAATTTTGTCTGTAATCAAAGCTACAAAAGATACATGTGGCACATTGGTAGAATCTAAACCCAAGAAATGACTTGTAAAATAAAAATACCTTTGTGTTTCTTTGTACTTTTTGGATTAATGAACTCTGTTTAACAAAGTAAAATGCACATCAAAGTAATAAAAAGTCACCACAATGTAAAACTGTGTAAAAACCTTTCATTTTTTATGCAAAAAAAAAGAAAAAAATTTTGTTTTCAAATGTAGGGGGTAAAGCTCAGTGGTAGAGCATTTGACTGCAGATCAAGAGGTCCTTGGTTCAACTCCGAGTGCCCCCTGTATGCACTTTTTCAACAGATTAAACATGCTTTTTACCTATATGTTCATGGAAGTTTTAGAACCATATAAAGTTGAATTCATGTTTATGTACTTTCTTAATTTGAATACTATTTAAGAAAAGTAGCAAAAAGATCATGTTGATGTGCCTTCTTAATATGAAAACAAATTAGGAAATGTAGGAAAATGCTTGAGAAATTTTGTCTGAAATGAAAGCTACAAAAGATACATGTGGCACATTGGTAGAATCTAAACCCAAGAAATGACTTGTAAAATAAAAATACCTTTGTGTTTCTTTGTACTTTTTGGATTAATGAACTCTGTTTAACAAAGTAAAATGCACATCAAAGTAATAAAAAGTCACCACAATGTAAAACTGTGTAAAAATCTTTCAGCTTTTATGCAAAAAAAAAAAAAAGTTTATGTTTTTAAATATAGGGGGTATAGCTCAGTGGTAGAGCATTTGACTGCAGATCAAGAGGTCCTTGGTTCAACTCTGAGTGCCCCCTGTATTCACTTTTTCAACAGATTAAACATGCTTTTTTACCTATATGTTCATGGAAGTTTTAGAACCATATGAAGTTGAAATCATGTTTATGTATTTTCTTAATGTGGATTCTGATTAAGAAATGTAGCAAAAAGATCATGTTGATGTGAATTCTTAATATGAAAACAATTTAAGAAATGTAGGAAAATGCTCGAGAAATTTTGTCTGTAATCAAAGCTACAAAAGATACATGTGGCACATTGGTAGAATCTAAACCCAAGAAATGACTTGTAAAATAAAAATACCTTTGTGTTTCTTTGTACTTTTTGGATTAATGAACTCTGTTTAACAAAGTAAAATGCACATCAAAGTAATAAAAAGTCACCACAATGTAAAACTGTGTAAAAATCTTTCAGTTTTTATGCAAAAAAAAAGAAAAAAAATTTTGTTTTCAAATATAGGGGGTAAAGCTCACGGGTAGAGCATTTGACTGGAGATCAAGAGGTCCTTGGTTCAACTCTGAGTGCCCCCTGTATGCACTTTTTCAACAGATTAAACATGCTTTTTACCTATATGTTCATGGAAGTTTTAGAACCATATAAAGTTGAATTCATATTTATGTACTTTCTTAATTTGAATACTATTTAAGAAAAGTAGCAAAAAGATCATGTTGATGTGCCTTCTTAATATGAAAACAAATTAAGAAATGTAGGAAAATGCTTGAGAAATTTTGTCTGAAATGAAAGCTACAAAAGATACATGTGGCACATTGGTAGAATCTAAACCCAAGAAATGACTTGTAAAATAAAAATACCTTTGTGTTTCTTTGTACTTTTTGAATTAATGAACTCTGTTTAACAAAGTAAAATGCATATCAAAGCAATAAAAAGTCACCACAATATAAAACTGTGTAAAAATCTTTCAGGTTTTATGCAAAAAAAAAAAGTTTTTGTTTTCAAATATTGGGGGTATAGCTCAGTGGTAGAGCATTTGACTGCAGATCAAGAGGTCCTTGGTTTGACTCCGAGTGCCCCCTGTGGACACTTTTTCAACAGATTAAACATGCCTTTTTACCTTTATGTTAATGAAAGTTTTAGAACCATATGAAGTTGAATTCATATTTATGTACTTTCCTAATGTGGATTCTGATTAAGAAATGTAGCAAAAAGATCATGTTGATGTGCCTTCTTAATATGAAAACAACTTAAGAAATGTATCAAAATGCTTGAGAAATTTTGTCTGAAATGAAAGCTACAAAAGATACATGTGGCACATTGGTAGAATCTAAACCCAAGAAATGACTTGTAAAATAAAAATACCTTTGTGTTTCTTTGTACTTTTTGGATTAATGAACTCTGTTTAACAAAGTAAAATGCACATCAAAGTAATAAAAAGTCACCACAATGTAAAACTGTGTAAAAATCTTTCAGTTTTTATGCAAAAAAAAAAAAAATTTGTTTTCAAATATAGGGGGTAAAGCTCAGTGGTAGAGCATTTGACTGCAGATCAAGAGGTCCTTGGTTCAACTCTGAGTGCCCCCTGTATGCACTTTTTCAACAGATTAAACATGCTTTTTACCTATATGTTCATGGAAGTTTTAGAACCATATAAAGTTGAATTCATGTTTATGTACTTTCTTAATTTGAATACTATTTAAGAAAAGTAGCAAAAAGTTCAAGTTGATGTGCCTTCTTAATATGAAAACAACTTAAGAAATGTAGGAAAATGCTTGAGAAATTTTGTCTGAAATGAAAGCTACAAAAGATACATGTGGCACATTGGTAGAATCTAAACCCAAGAAATGACTTGTAAAATAAAAATACCTTTGTGTTTCTTTGTACTTTTTGAATTAATGAACTCTGTTTAACAAAGTAAAATGCACATCAAAGAAATAAAAAGTCACCACAATATAAAACTGTAAAAATCTTTCAGGTTTTATGCAAAAAAAAAAAGTTTTTGTTTTCAAATATAGGGGGTATAGCTCAGTGGTAGAGCATTTGACTGCAGATCAAGAGGTCCTTGGTTCAACTCCGAGTGCCCCCTGTATGCACTTTTTCAACAGATTAAACATGCCATTTTACCTATATGTTCATGGAAGTTTTAGAACCATATCAAGCTGAATTCATGTTTATGCACTTTCTTAATTTGAATACTATTTAAGAAAAGTAGAAAAAAGATCATGTTGATGTGCCTTCTTAATATGAAAACAGATTAAGAAATGTAGGAAAATGCTTGAGAAATTTTGTCTGAAATGAAAGCTACAAAAGATACATGTGGCACATTGGTAGAATCTAAACCCAAGAAATGACTAGTAAAATAAAAATACCTTTGTGTTTCTTTGTACTTTTTGAATTAATGAACTCTGTTTAACAAAGTAAAATGCACATCAAAGTAATAAAAAGTCACCACAATGTAAAACTGTGTAAAAATCTTTCAGGTTTTATGCAAAAAAAAAAGTTTTTGTTTTCAAATATAGGGGGTATATCTCAGTGGTAGAACATTTGACTACAGATCAAGAGGACCTTGGTTCAACTCTGAGTGCCCCCTGCATGTACTTTTTCAACAGATTAAACATGCTATTTTACCTATATGTTCATGGAAGTTTTAGAACCATATCAAGTTGAATTCATGTTTATGTACTTTCTTAATTTGAATACTATTTAAGAAAAGTAGCAAAAAGATCATGTTGATGTGCCTTCTTAATAGGAAAACAACTTAAGAAATGTAGGAAAATGCTTGAGAAATTTTGTCTGAAAAGAAATCTACAAAAGATACATATAGCACATTGGTAGACTCTAAACCCAAGAAATGACTTGTAAAATAAAAATACTTTTGTGTTTCTTTGTACTTTTTGAATTATTGAACTCTGTTTAACAAAGTAAAATGCACATCAAAGTAATAAAAAGTCACCACAATGTAAAACTGTGTAAAAATCTTTCAGTTTTTATGCAAAAAAAAAGAAAAAAAATTTTGTTTTCAAATATAGGGGGTAAAGCTCAGTGGTAGAGCATTTGACTGGAGATCAAGAGGTCCTTGGTTCAACTCTGAGTGCCCCCTGTATGCACTTTTTCAACAGATTAAACATGCTTTTTACCTATATGTTCATGGAAGTTTTAGAACCATATAAAGTTGAATTCATGTTTATGTACTTTCTTAATTTGAATACTATTTAAGAAAAGTAGCAAAAAGATCATGTTGATGTGCCTTCTTAATATGAAAACAAATTAAGAAATGTAGGAAAATGCTTGAGAAATTTTGTCTGAAATGAAAGCTACAAAAGATACATGTGGCACATTGGTAGAATCTGAACCCAAGAAATGACTTGTAAAATAAAAATACCTTTGTGTTTCTTTGTACTTTTTGAATTAATGAACTCTGTTTAACAAAGTAAAATGCATATCAAAGCAATAAAAAGTCACCACAATATAAAACTGTGTAAAAATCTTTCAGGTTTTATGCAAAAAAAAAAAGTTTTTGTTTTCAAATATTGGGGGTATAGCTCAGTGGTAGAGCATTTGACTGCAGATCAAGAGGTCCTTGGTTCGACTCCGAGTGCCCCCTGTGTACACTTTTTCAACAGATTAAACATGCCTTTTTACCTTTATGTTAATGAAAGTTTTAGAACCATATGAAGTTGAATTCATATTTATGTACTTTCCTAATGTGGATTCTGATTAAGAAATGTAGCAAAAAGATCATGTTGATGTGCCTTCTTAATATGAAAACAACTTAAGAAATGTATCAAAATGCTTGAGAAATTTTGTCTGAAATGAAAGCTACAAAAGATACATGTGGCACATTGGTAGAATCTAAACCCAAGAAATGACTTGTAAAATAAAAATACCTTTGTGTTTCTTTGTACTTTTTGGATTAATGAACTCTGTTTAACAAAGTAAAATGCACATCAAAGTAATAAAAAGTCACCACAATGTAAAACTGTGTAAAAATCTTTCAGTTTTTATGCAAAAAAAAAAAAAATTTGTTTTCAAATATAGGGGGTAAAGCTCAGTGGTAGAGCATTTGACTGCAGATCAAGAGGTCCTTGGTTCAACTCTGAGTGCCCCCTGTATGCACTTTTTCAACAGATTAAACATGCTTTTTACCTATATGTTCATGGAAGTTTTAGAACCATATAAAGTTGAATTCATGTTTATGTACTTTCTTAATTTGAATACTATTTAAGAAAAGTAGCAAAAAGTTCAAGTTGATGTGCCTTCTTAATATGAAAACAACTTAAGAAATGTAGGAAAATGCTTGAGAAATTTTGTCTGAAATGAAAGCTACAAAAGATACATGTGGCACATTGGTAGAATCTAAACCCAAGAAATGACTTGTAAAATAAAAATACCTTTGTGTTTCTTTGTACTTTTTGAATTAATGAACTCTGTTTAACAAAGTAAAATGCACATCAAAGAAATAAAAAGTCACCACAATATAAAACTGTAAAAATCTTTCAGGTTTTATGCAAAAAAAAAAAAGTTTTTGTTTTCAAATATAGGGGGTATAGCTCAGTGGTAGAGCATTTGACTGCAGATCAAGAGGTCCTTGGTTCAACTCCGAGTGCCCCCTGTATGCACTTTTTCAACAGATTAAACATGCCATTTTACCTATATGTTCATGGAAGTTTTAGAACCATATCAAGCTGAATTCATGTTTATGTACTTTCTTAATTTGAATACTATTTAAGAAAAGTAGAAAAAAGATCATGTTGATGTGCCTTCTTAATATGAAAACAGATTAAGAAATGTAGGAAAATGCTTGAGAAATTTTGTTTGAAATGAAAGCTACAAAAGATACATGTGGCACATTGGTAGAATCTAAACCCAAGAAATGACTAGTAAAATAAAAATACCTTTGTGTTTCTTTGTACTTTTTGAATTAATGAACTCTGTTTAACAAAGTAAAATGCACATCAAAGTAATAAAAAGTCACCACAATGTAAAACTGTGTAAAAATCTTTCAGGTTTTATGCAAAAAAAAAAAGTTTTTGTTTTCAAATATAGGGGGTATATCTCAGTGGTAGAACATTTGACTACAGATCAAGAGGACCTTGGTTCAACTCTGAGTGCCCCCTGCATGTACTTTTTCAACAGATTAAACATGCCATTTTACCTATATGTTCATGGAAGTTTTAGAACCATATCAAGTTGAATTCATGTTTATGTACTTTCTTAATTTGAATACTATTTAAGAAAAGTAGCAAAAAGATCATGTTGATGTGCCTTCTTAATAGGAAAACAACTTAAGAAATGTAGGAAAATGCTTGAGAAATTTTGTCTGAAAAGAAATCTACAAAAGATACATATCGCACATTGGTAGACTCTAAACCCAAGAAATGACTTGTAAAATAAAAATACCTTTGTGTTTCTTTGTACTTTTTGAATTAATGAACTCTGTTTATCAAAGTAAAATGCACATCAAAGTAATAAAAAGTCACCACAATGTAAAACTGTGTAAAAATCTTTCAGGTTTTATGCAAAAAAAAAAAAGTTTTTGTTATCTAATATAGGGGGTATAGCTCAGTGGTAGAGCATTTGACAGCTTACAAATAATATATAGCAAAAGGGAAAAAATCCAGCTTACAAAAAAGAAAAAAACCCCCATAAAAATAGATACTTTATTAAATAACACATATAGAAAAACCCCACAAACAAAAGACAGCCCCAAATAATAGGGCAATCCACTGAGGGAGACAGCTATTCCCTCTAGAGATAACCGATTGGTGGACTAGACAAAGTATAATCTATAGAAGGTATACACAGATAGTATTCAAAGATACAGCATAAAGATAGTGATACATACGTGTATAACCCTATACTAGGTATAAAGAGTGTCAGGATATACGTGAAGTGTCCCTACACTAAATACAAAAACACCTATGGATGTACACCTACCTAGATGCGGAGGTTGGCACCCTAGAAGATAAAACGAGAATGGCGCCCCCGCTCGTACGATGGCTGTCCCTAACCTCCTACCATCCCCCTACAAGGAAAAGTAGGAAAGAGAGGCCAGATGGCTGATAATATCATGTGAAGCTATGTGTTATTTTACTTAATAGCGTAACTGGCCCTCCCCTCCAATATGATGTAAGATAGGGATAGCAATAATACATAAACAGCACACCTATAATACATCAACACATAGAGTTTACTATGATACAAAAATACCTAAGTATACACATAACCTAACTAGTCCACCCAAAAAGGTGAAAAATACCATATAAAAGAAATACAGATATGCCACGCCGGATGTCCAAGTATGTCACCAAATGTAACCACTATACACAGCAGCCCGACTAATGTGTAATATGCAAAGAGCAATACTTATCTGCTGTGATCATGATAGACAAACAGTGGTCAACCCGATATTGTGACTCCTAGGCAGCTACAGGCACACAAACGACTCTCGACGCGTTTCCCCCAACACGGGTTCATCAGGAGAGACAAGATGTTATAATGGCAGTAAAAAGATATCCACAACAAATGGGGCTGCACCGGCTTACCTGCGGGTCCGGCTGAAATAGCCACGCCAAACACACTGATTTCCTGTTTGGAGGATATACACATAAACACATCCGGTTAGCAGACACACATAAGTGCAGTATAGAAAGGCGCCATTGTATTGAAGCCGGCAAACCGGCCAACCAGGTACACACGATCATACACTAGAGGCCGCCGAGACAAAGCTGTAGACTCCAGCGCCTGCGTAGAAGATATAGAAAACACCGGCCACTACAGCGCAGGCGCCCACAGATAGAAACGAACGCCAAAACAAAGCGATAGACTACGGCGCCTGCGTAGAAGATATGAAGGACACCGGCCACTAAGGCGCAGGCGCACACAGGCAGAGACGGACACCACACACTGTGGCAAAATAGCAGCGCAACAAAGTATGCACCTACATAGCGCCAAACCAAGATAGGCAATGTGTCAAACATAAAACAGTGGACCCTGAACAGGAGCACGTACACATCTATAATAAATACAGCAAAAGATACACACAATAAACAATAAAAGAAGAACCCCGGAAAAAATAATACCGGGAAAACTGGCTAGTGATAATGAACAAATGATTCATATAAAGCAGCAATAATTTTGCTGCTCATTCAGACCGTCCGGAACTAGAGTACGTAGTCTGAATATCCATTGACATTCTTTTTGAAGAAGCAATTTGTCAAGATCCCCACCACGTGGGTTGCGTCGCACCACCTCCAGAACACAGAAGGAGATAGCCCTATTATCATTCATATGAGCTATCCTGACATGTTTGGCCACAGGTGTGTCCCGATTATGTTTTATATCACCAAGATGTTCACCAATGCGTCTCCGCAACTCTCTCTTAGTTTTACCAATATAATTAAGTGGACATAAACAAGTGGCCATATAGATCACCCCTTCTGTTTTACAATTCGCAAAGTCCCTCATACAATAGACCCTAGCAGAGGCAGTACCCTTGAAAACTTTTTCTTTCCTGACCCATGCACAAAATTTACAATCTCCACACCTAAAGGTACCACACGGTTTACGATCTAGCCAGGTACCGGATGGTTTGGGTCTATCATAGAAACTATGCACCAAGCGGTCCTTAATAGATCTACCTTTTCTGTACGTGATCTTAGGAGTGGGTGGAATAAAATCTTTCAAATCGGGGTCCGCTCTAAGAATCCCCCAATGTCTGTTAAGAATATTACGTACCATACTCGACTGGTTGTCAAACATACCAATAATCCTAGGAACATCGGGCTCACCCGATTCAAGCAATGGATACAACAGATCATGGCGACTACAACCTGCCGCATGTTTCCACGCTCTATCAAGGACCACTCCCGGGTAACCCCTCTGCCCAAATCTAGTTTTAAGGTCATGGGCCTGTGCCGTGAACTCATGATTCTCGGAACAATTCCTCCTAATTCGCAGGAATTGACCTTTAGGGATACCTCTACGTAAGGCACCCGGATGGAAGCTATCCCATCTAAGGAGACCATTAGTGGACGTTGGTTTCCTAAAAGTCCTGGTGGAGATACCCCCCCTATCATTTTTGCTGATACTAAGGTCAAGAAAATTGATGGATTTATCTTGTATCTCAGACGTGAACCTCATATTGATCTCATTCTCATTAATACATACGATAAACCGGTCAAACTCATCTACTGTCCCAGTCCACAATATGAACACGTCGTCGATAAATCTTGACCAAAATAATATTTTGGAAGACCACCAGGCTCCGTCAACAAATACAATGGTCTCCTCCCACCAGCCCAGGAAGAGATTAGCGTACGATGGGGCACAGGGGCTCCCCATCGCCGTTCCCCTGAGCTGGTGGTAGGTCCTCCCATAAAATAGAAAGCTATTATGATTAAGAACAAATAACATGAGTTCACTGACAAATTTGTTATGAGGGACACACTGGGTGGCTCTAGTATTGAGAAAGAATTCCATCCCCTTGATGCCTGCCTCATGCGGGATGTTGCTGTATAATGCCTCAACATCAATAGATGCTAAATAGGTGTCAGTGCCAATGTCCATGTCCTCAAGCTTGGTCAATAGATCCATAGTATCCCTCAAATATGAGGGTAGAGAGGTAACAAAAGGACGAAGGATTTTATCGATATAAATCCCAATATTTTGGCTCAAGGAATCAACACCTGATACAATGGGGCGTCCTTTTAAAGGAGTACACCCCTTATGTATCTTAGGGAGGCAATAAAAGGCAGGCATCAAGGGGAAGCCGGGGGAGAGAAACTTGAACTCCTCTATAGAGAGCAGTCCAAGATCTCGTCCTCTCACCAAAATATCCATGAGGACATCAATATACCGAGGTATAGGGTCTCTGATCAAAATTTCATACGTCTCCTTATCGTCCAAGATGAGTTGACACATAGACATATATTGATCATGATTCATAATAACCAGGTTGCCCCCCTTGTCGGAGGGCTTAATAACTATTTCATTATTATTCTCAAGTCCCGCAAGAGCAGTCATTTCGGGCCCAGTAAGGTTGGATGGCAGACCATCCAAACCACCTTTTGGGTTAATTTTCAATAGATCCTCCTCCACCACTTTAAGAAAGATATCAACCGCATCCAGCCCCCCCGTCGGGGGCAATCTGGTATTCTTGCGTTTCAGGGACGTATAGGGACCCAATCCTTCATTACGTACATTCTCTCCCAACAAATCAGTCAATACTTGAACAGTATCCAAATCTTCAACAGAAATCCCTAAACTATCACATTTGTCTCTGTCTTTCTGTAAATGAAATTTATGCCACTTTAATTTGCGTGCAAACAGATTTACATCCTTTACCCAGTGAAATGGGTTATAGACCGTTGTGGGAACAAAATTAAGGCCCTTGAGCAACACATTATGTTCATCATATGACAATCTAAAATTGCTCAAGTTAATAATTTGATTCGACCCCACGCGGCTTACACCATTCTGTTTCTCAGTGGATAGCCGAGTGGGGCCCTTTGCTCCAAAAAAGATACAGATGATGAAGAAGAGGCAGGCACCATAGCTGTACCCGGTAGGGATGAGACATTGAGCATGGTGGCCATGTTGTTGCCCTGGGTGTCTCCTTGCATGTGCACACCCCCAGAAGCCCCCATAGGGGCACTCATATGTGCACTTCGGTCTTGCCATCTGCGTTTCTGTCCCCTGCCCCGTGCTCTTCCTCTCTGTCTCCATCTCCCTCTAGAGTTAGACCTGTCTCTATCAGAGTTGTCTGTTTCTGATGAGGAAATATCAGTCCGATTACCCTGCTGTGGATACAGGAAATTATATGCCCTGTTCTCTTTGAATTCCTTGTAATCTCTTGTAAATTGATAGTGTTTCCTATCTTTAATATTAGTCTGGAATTTTTCAATGGAGGTTTGTAACAACGACTCCCTCCTCGTGAATTCAGGGTCAGATTTGAAAGCCAAAGTTTTCTCCACAAGTTCTCCCAGTATCTTACTGGTTCGTTCAAAATTGATTTTTTCCTCCTCAATCAAAATTTTCATGAAACGGCACGAGGATGCAATAGATTCTCTCTGCCAGACCTGCATAAACTGAGGATTACTCAGTCTTGGCGAAGGAGAGATATTGATCCTTAAACCACTTGGAACTATATTATGTTTCAGATAATTTTCAAGGGCCTTAATTTCCCAAAACGACTTAATATTGTTTTTATAACCCACAAAAAGATCATTAAACAGATTTTTAATGGATACCGAACCACCAACCCCCGCCGGACTATGGTCTGTGGAGAAAGCTAAATTAGCATCTTCAATCCATTGATCAGTGTTAATAGGTCCAGATAAAAAGCCAGCCATTTAGAAATCAAGATCAGCTTACAAATAATATATAGCAAAAGGGAAAAAATCCAGCTTACAAAAAAGAAAAAAACCCCCATAAAAATAGATACTTTATTAAATAACACATATAGAAAAACCCCACAAACAAAAGACAGCCCCAAATAATAGGGCAATCCACTGAGGGAGACAGCTATTCCCTCTAGAGATAACCGATTGGTGGACTAGACAAAGTATAATCTATAGAAGGTATACACAGATAGTATTCAAAGATACAGCATAAAGATAGTGATACATACGTGTATAACCCTATACTAGGTATAAAGAGTGTCAGGATATACGTGAAGTGTCCCTACACTAAATACAAAAACACCTATGGATGTACACCTACCTAGATGCGGAGGTTGGCACCCTAGAAGATAAAACGAGAATGGCGCCCCCGCTCGTACGATGGCTGTCCCTAACCTCCTACCATCCCCCTACAAGGAAAAGTAGGAAAGAGAGGCCAGATGGCTGATAATATCATGTGAAGCTATGTGTTATTTTACTTAATAGCGTAACTGGCCCTCCCCTCCAATATGATGTAAGATAGGGATAGCAATAATACATAAACAGCACACCTATAATACATCAACACATAGAGTTTACTATGATACAAAAATACCTAAGTATACACATAACCTAACTAGTCCACCCAAAAAGGTGAAAAATACCATATAAAAGAAATACAGATATGCCACGCCGGATGTCCAAGTATGTCACCAAATGTAACCACTATACACAGCAGCCCGACTAATGTGTAATATGCAAAGAGCAATACTTATCTGCTGTGATCATGATAGACAAACAGTGGTCAACCCGATATTGTGACTCCTAGGCAGCTACAGGCACACAAACGACTCTCGACGCGTTTCCCCCAACATGGGTTCATCAGGAGAGACAAGATGTTATAATGGCAGTAAAAAGATATCCACAACAAATGGGGCTGCACCGGCTTACCAGCGGGTCCGGCTGAAATAGCCACGCCAAACACACTGATTTCCTGTTTGGAGGATATACACATAAACACATCCGGTTAGCAGACACACATAAGTGCAGTATAGAAAGGCGCCATTGTATTGAAGCCGGCAAACCGGCCAACCAGGTACACACGATCATACACTAGAGGCCGCCGAGACAAAGCTGTAGACTCCAGCGCCTGCGTAGAAGATATAGAAAACACCGGCCACTACAGCGCAGGCGCCCACAGATAGAAACGAACGCCAAAACAAAGCGATAGACTACGGCGCCTGCGTAGAAGATATGAAGGACACCGGCCACTAAGGCGCAGGCGCACACAGGCAGAGACGGACACCACACACTGTGGCAAAATAGCAGCGCAACAAAGTATGCACCTACATAGCGCCAAACCAAGATAGGCAATGTGTCAAACATAAAACAGTGGACCCTGAACAGGAGCATGTACACATCTATAATAAATACAGCAAAAGATACACACAATAAACAATAAAAGAAGAACCCCGGAAAAAACAATACCGGGAAAACTGGCTAGTGATAATGAACAAATGATTCATATAAAGCAGCAATAATTTTGCTGCTCATTCAGACCGTCCGGAACTAGAGTACGTAGTCTGAATATCCATTGACATTCTTTTTGAAGAAGCAATTTGTCAAGATCCCCACCACGTGGGTTGCGTTGCACCACCTCCAGAACACAGAAGGAGATAGCCCTATTATCATTCATATGAGCTATCCTGACATGTTTGGCCACAGGTGTGTCCCGATTATGCTTTATATCACCAAGATGTTCACCAATGCGTCTCCGCAACTCTCTCTTAGTTTTACCAATATAATTAAGTGGACATAAACAAGTGGCCATATAGATCACCCCTTCTGTTTTACAATTCGCAAAGTCCCTCATACAATAGACCCTAGCAGAGGCAGTACCCTTGAAAACTTTTTCTTTCCTGACCCATGCACAAAATTTACAATCTCCACACCTAAAGGTACCACACGGTTTACGATCTAGCCAGGTACCGGGTGGTTTGGGTCTATCATAGAAACTATGCACCAAGCGGTCCTTAATAGATCTACCTTTTCTGTACGTGATCTTAGGAGTGGGTGGAATAAAATCTTTCAAATCGGGGTCCGCTCTAAGAATCCCCCAATGTCTGTTAAGAATATTATGTACCATACTCGACTGGTTGTCAAACATACCAATAATCCTAGGAACATCGGGCTCACCCGATTCAAGCAATGGATACAACAGATCATGGCGACTACAACCTGCCGCATGTTTCCACGCTCTATCAAGGACCACTCCCGGGTAACCCCTCTGCCCAAATCTAGTTTTAAGGTCATGGGCCTGTGCCGTGAACTCATGATTCTCGGAACAATTCCTCCTAATTCGCAGGAATTGACCTTTAGGGATACCTCTACGTAAGGCACCCGGATGGAAGCTATCCCATCTAAGGAGACCATTAGTGGACGTTGGTTTCCTAAAAGTCCTGGTGGAGATACCCCCCCTATCATTTTTGCTGATACTAAGGTCAAGAAAATTGATGGATTTATCTTGTATCTCAGACGTGAACCTCATATTGATCTCATTCTCATTAATACATACGATAAACCGATCAAACTCATCTACTGTCCCAGTCCACAATATGAACACGTCGTCGATAAATCTTGACCAAAATAATATTTTGGAAGACCACCAGGCTCCGTCAACAAATACAATGGTCTCCTCCCACCAGCCCAGGAAGAGATTAGCGTACGATGGGGCACAGGGGCTCCCCATCGCCGTCCCCCTGAGCTGGTGGTAGGTCCTCCCATAAAATAGAAAGCTATTATGATTAAGAACAAATAACATGAGTTCACTGACAAATTTGTTATGAGGGACACACTGGGTGGCTCTAGTATTGAGAAAGAATTCCATCCCCTTGATGCCTGCCTCATGCGGGATGTTGCTGTATAATGCCTCAACATCAATAGATGCTAAATAGGTGTCAGTGCCAATGTCCATGTCCTCAAGCTTGGTCAATAGATCCATAGTATCCCTCAAATATGAGGGTAGAGAGGTAACAAAAGGACGAAGGATTTTATCGATATAAATCCCAATATTTTGGCTCAAGGAATCAACACCTGATACAATGGGGCGTCCTTTTAAAGGAGTACACCCCTTATGTATCTTAGGGAGGCAATAAAAGGCAGGCATCAAGGGGAAGCCGGGGGAGAGAAACTTGAACTCCTCTATAGAGAGCAGTCCAAGATCTCGTCCTCTCACCAAAATATCCATGAGGACATCAATATACCGAGGTATAGGGTCTCTGATCAAAATTTCATACGTCTCCTTATCGTCCAAGATGAGTTGACACATAGACATATATTGATCATGATTCATAATAACCAGGTTGCCCCCCTTGTCGGAGGGCTTAATAACTATTTCATTATTATTCTCAATTCCCGCAAGAGCAGTCATTTCGGGCCCAGTAAGGTTGGATGGCAGACCATCCAAACCACCTTTTGGGTTAATTTTCAATAGATCCTCCTCCACCACTTTAAGAAAGATATCAACCGCATCCAGCCCCCCCGTCGGGGGCAATCTGGTATTCTTGCGTTTCAGGGACGTATAGGGACCCAATCCTTCATTACGTACATTCTCTCCCAACAAATCAGTCAATACTTGAACAGTATCCAAATCTTCAACAGAAATCCCTAAACTATCACATTTGTCTCTGTCTTTCTGTAAATGAAATTTATGCCACTTTAATTTGCGTGCAAACAGATTTACATCCTTTACCCAGTGAAATGGGTTATAGACCGTTGTGGGAACAAAATTAAGGCCCTTGAGCAACACATTATGTTCATCATATGACAATCTAAAATTGCTCAAGTTAATAATTTGATTCGACCCCACGCGGCTTACACCATTCTGTTTCTCAGTGGATAGCCGAGTGGGACCCTTTGCTCCAAAAAAGATACAGATGATGAAGAAGAGGCAGGCACCATAGCTGTACCCGGTAGGGATGAGACATTGAGCATGGTGGCCATGTTGTTGCCCTGGGTGTCTCCTTGCATGTGCACACCCCCAGAAGCCCCCATAGGGGCACTCATATGTGCACTTCGGTCTTGCCATCTGCGTTTCTGTCCCCTGCCCCGTGCTCTTCCTCTCTGTCTCCATCTCCCTCTAGAGTTAGACCTGTCTCTATCAGAGTTGTCTGTTTCTGATGAGGAAATATCAGTCCGATTACCCTGCTGTGGATACAGGAAATTATATGCCCTGTTCTCTTTGAATTCCTTGTAATCTCTTGTAAATTGATAGTGTTTCCTATCTTTAATATTAGTCTGGAATTTTTCAATGGAGGTTTGTAACAACGACTCCCTCCTCGTGAATTCAGGGTCAGATTTGAAAGCCAAAGTTTTCTCCACAAGTTCTCCCAGTATCTTACTGGTTCGTTCAAAATTGATTTTTTCCTCCTCAATCAAAATTTTCATGAAACGGCACGAGGATGCAATAGATTCTCTCTGCCAGACCTGCATAAACTGAGGATTACTCAGTCTTGGCGAAGGAGAGATATTGACCCTTAAACCACTTGGAACTATATTATGTTTCAGATAATTTTCAAGGGCCTTAATTTCCCAAAACGACTTAATATTGTTTTTATAACCCACAAAAAGATCATTAAACAGATTTTTAATGGATACCGAACCACCAACCCCCGCCGGACTATGGTCTGTGGAGAAAGCTAAATTAGCATCTTCAATCCATTGATCAGTGTTAATAGGTCCAGATAAAAAGCCAGCCATTTAGAAATCAAGATCAGCTTACAAATAATATATAGCAAAAGGGAAAAAATCCAGCTTACAAAAAAGAAAAAAAACCCCATAAAAATAGATACTTTATTAAATAACACATATAGAAAAACCCCACAAACAAAAGACAGCCCCAAATAATAGGGCAATCCACTGAGGGAGACAGCTATTCCCTCTAGAGATAACCGATTGGTGGACTAGACAAAGTATAATCTATAGAAGGTATACACAGATAGTATTCAAAGATACAGCATAAAGATAGTGATACATACGTGTATAACCCTATACTAGGTATAAAGAGTGTCAGGATATACGTGAAGTGTCCCTACACTAAATACAAAAACACCTATGGATGTACACCTACCTAGATGCGGAGGTTGGCACCCTAGAAGATAAAACGAGAATGGCGCCCCCGCTCGTACGATGGCTGTCCCTAACCTCCTACCATCCCCCTACAAGGAAAAGTAGGAAAGAGAGTCCAGATGGCTGATAATATCATGTGAAGCTATGTGTTATTTTACTTAATAGCGTAACTGGCCCTCCCCTCCAATATGATGTAAGATAGGGATAGCAATAATACATAAACAGCACACCTATAATACATCAACACATAGAGTTTACTATGATACAAAAATACCTAAGTATACACATAACCTAACTAGTCCACCCAAAAAGGTGAAAAATACCATATAAAAGAAATACAGATATGACACGCCGGATGTCCAAGTATGTCACCAAATGTAACCACTATACACAGCAGCCCGACTAATGTGTAATATGCAAAGAGCAATACTTATCTGCTGTGATCATGATAGACAAACAGTGGTCAACCCGATATTGTGACTCCTAGGCAGCTACAGGCACACAAACGACTCTCGACGCGTTTCCCCCAACACGTGTTCATCAGGAGAGACAAGATGTTATAATGGCAGTAAAAAGATATCCACAACAAATGGGGCTGCACCGGCTTACCTGCGGGTCCGGCTGAAATAGCCACGCCAAACACACTGATTTCCTGTTTGGAGGATATACACATAAACACATCCGGTTAGCAGACACACATAAGTGCAGTATAGAAAGGCGCCATTGTATTGAAGCCGGCAAACCGGCCAACCAGGTACACACGATCATACACTAGAGGCCGCCGAGACAAAGCTGTAGACTCCAGCGCCTGCGTAGAAGATATAGAAAACACCGGCCACTACAGCGCAGGCGCCCACAGATAGAAACGAACGCCAAAACAAAGCGATAGACTACGGCGCCTGCGTAGAAGATATGAAGGACACCGGCCACTAAGGCGCAGGCGCACACAGGCAGAGACGGACACCACACACTGTGGCAAAATAGCAGCGCAACAAAGTATGCACCTACATAGCGCCAAACCAAGATAGGCAATGTGTCAAACATAGTAACATAGTAACATAGTTAGTAAGGCCGAAAAAAGACATTTGTCCATCCAGTTCAGCCTATATTCCATCATAATAAATACCCAGATCTACGTCCTTCTACAGAACCTAATAATTGTATGATACAATATTGTTCTGCTCCAGGAAGACATCCAGGCCTCTCTTGAACCCCTCGACTGAGTTCGCCATCACCACCTCCTCAGGCAAGCAATTCCAGATTCTCACTGCCCTAACAGTAAAGAATCCTCTTCTATGTTGGTGGAAAAACCTTCTCTCCTCCAGACGCAAAGAATGCCCCCTTGTGCCCGTCACCTTCCTTGGTATAAACAGATCCTCAGCGAGAAATTTGTATTGTCCCCTTATATACTTATACATGGTTATTAGATCGCCCCTCAGTCGTCTTTTTTCTAGACTAAATAATCCTAATTTCGCTAATCTATCTGGGTATTGTAGTTCTCCCATCCCCTTTATTAATTTTGTTGCCCTCCTTTGTACTCTCTCTAGTTCCATTATATCCTTCCTGAGCACCGGTGCCCAAAACTGGACACAGTACTCCATGTGCGGTCTAACTAGGGATTTGTACAGAGGCAGTATAATGCTCTCATCATGTGTATCCAGACCTCTTTTAATGCACCCCATGATCCTGTTTGCCTTGGCAGCTGCTGCCTGGCACTGGCTGCTCCAGGTAAGTTTATCATTAACTAGGATCCCCAAGTCCTTCTCCCTGTCAGATTTACCCAGTGGTTTCCCGTTCAGTGTGTAATGGTGATATTGATTCCCTCTTCCCATGTGTATAACCTTACATTTATCATTGTTAAACCTCATCTGCCACCTTTCAGCCCAAGTTTCCAACTTATCCAGATCCATCTGTAGCAGAATACTATCTTCTCTTGTATTAACTGCTTTACATAGTTTTGTATCATCTGCAAATATCGATATTTTACTGTGTAAACCTTCTACCAGATCATTAATGAATATGTTGAAGAGAACAGGTCCCAATACTGACCCCTGCGGTACCCCACTGGTCACAGCGACCCAGTTAGAGACTATACCATTTATAACCACCCTCTGCTTTCTATCACTAAGCCAGTTACTAACCCATTTACACACATTTTCCCCCAGACCAAGCATTCTCATTTTGTGTACCAACCTCTTGTGCGGCACGGTATCAAACGCTTTGGAAAAATCGAGATATACCACGTCCAATGACTCACCGTGGTCCAGTCCATAGCTTACCTCTTCATAAAAACTGATTAGATTGGTTTGACAGGAGCGATTTCTCATAAACCCATGCTGATATGGAGTTAAACAGTTATTCTCATTGAGATGATCCAGAATAACATCCCTCAGAAACCCTTCAAATATTTTACCAACAATAGAGGTTAGACTTACTGGCCTATAATTTCCAGGTTCACTTTTAGAGCCCTTTTTGAATATTGGCACCACATTTGCTATGCGCCAGTCCTGCGGAACAGACCCTGTCGCTATAGAGTCACTAAAAATAAGAAATAATGGTTTATCTATTACATTACTTAGTTCTCTTAGTACTCGTGGGTGTATGCCATCCGGACCCGGAGATTTATCTATTTTAATCTTATTTAGCCGGTTTCGCACCTCTTCTTGGGTTAGATTGGTGACCCTTAATATAGGGTTTTCATTGTTTCTTGGGATTTCACCTAGCATTTCATTTTCCACCGTGAATACCGTGGAGAAGAAGGTGTTTAATATGTTAGCTTTTTCCTCGTCATCTACAACCATTCTTTCCTCACTATTTTTTAAGGGGCCTACATTTTCAGTTTTTATTCTTTTACTATTGATATAGTTGAAGAACAGTTTGGGATTAGTTTTACTCTCCTTAGCAATGTGCTTCTCTGTTTCCTTTTTGGCAGCTTTAATTAGTTTTTTAGATAAAGTATTTTTCTCCCTATAGTTTTTTAGAGCTTCAATGGTGCCATCCTGCTTTAGTAGTGCAAATGCTTTCTTTTTACTGTTAATTGCCTGTCTTACTTCTTTGTTTAGCCACATTGGGTTTTTCCTATTTCTAGTCCTTTTATTCCCACAAGGTATAAACCGCTTACACTGCCTATTTAGGATGTTCTTAAACATTTCCCATTTATTATCTGTATTCTCATTTCTGAGGATATTGTCCCAGTCTACCAGATTAAGGGCATCTCTAAGCTGTTCAAACTTTGCCTTCCTAAAGTTCAATGTTTTTGTGACTCCCTGACAAGTCCCCCTAGTGAAAGACAGGTGAAACTGCACAATATTGTGGTCGCTATTTCCTAAATGCCCAACCACCTGCAGATTTGTTATTCTGTCAGGTCTATTAGATAGTATTAGGTCTAAAAGTGCTGCTCCTCTGGTTGGATTCTGCACCAATTGTGAAAGATAATTTTTCTTGGTTATTAGCAGAAACCTGTTGCCTTTATGGGTTTCACAGGTTTCTGTTTCCCAGTTAATATCCGGGTAGTTAAAGTCCCCCATAACCAGGACCTCATTATGGGTTGCAGCTTCATCTATCTGCTTTAGAAGTAGACTTTCCATGCTTTCTATTATTTTTGGGGGTTTGTAACAGACCCCAATGAGAATTTTGTTACCATTTTTCCCTCCATGAATTTCAACCCATATGGACTCGACATCCTCATTCCCTTCGCTAATATCCTCCCTTAAAGTGGACTTTAGACAAGACTTTACATAGAGACAAACCCCTCCTCCTCTCCGATTTTTACGATCCTTTCTAAACAGACTGTAACCCTGTAAGTTAACTGCCCAGTCATAGCTTTCATCTAACCATGTCTCGGTTATTCCCACTATGTCAAAGTTACCTGTAGATATTTCTGCTTCTAGTTCTTCCATCTTGTTTGTCAGGCTTCTGGCGTTTGCGAGCATGCAGTTTAGAGGATTTTGTTTTGTTCCAATCTCCTCACTGTGGATTGTTTTAGAAATGTTCTTACCTCCCTTCTGAGTATGTTTTCCTGGGTCGTCTTTGTTCGAGTCTAATGTTTTTCTTCCCGTCCCCTCTTCTTCTAGTTTAACGCCCTCCTGATGAGTGTAGCGAGTCTTCTGGCGAATGTGTGTTTCCCAGGTTTGTTGAGGTGTAGTCCGTCTCTGGCGAGGAGTCCATCATACCAGTAATTCACACCGTGGTCCAGGAATCCAAATCCTTGTTGTCTGCACCATCGTCTTAGCCAGTTGTTTGCATCAAGGATCCTGTTCCATCTCCTGGTGCCATGCCCGTCTACTGGAAGGATAGAAGAAAAAACTACCTGTGCATCCAGTTCCTTTACTTTCTTCCCCAACTCTTCAAAGTCCTTGCAGATTGTCGGTAGGTCCTTCCTTGCCGTGTCATTGGTGCCAACATGTATCAGAAGAAATGGGTGGACGTCCTTGGAGCTGAAGAGCTTTGGTATCCTATCGGTCACATCCTTGATCATCGCACCTGGAAGGCAGCATACTTCTCTTGCAGTTATGTCCGGTCTGCAGATGGCTGCTTCGGTGCCTCTCAGTAGTGAGTCTCCCACCACCACCACTCTTCGTTGCTTCTTGGCTGTACTTTTTGCTGTCACTTGTTGCTGTGTGCCCTTTTCTTTTTTGCTTGCTGGTATTGCTTCATTCTTAGGTGTGCCATCTTCATCCTCTACAAAGATTTGATATCGGTTCTTCAGTTGTGTGGTTGGTGATTTCTCCATTGTCTTCTTGCTTCTTTTGGTCACATGCTTCCACTCATCTGCTTTTGGAGGTTCTCTGACACTTTTTGCACCTTCTGTGACCAGTAGAGATGCTTCTGTTCTGTCTAGAAAGTCTTCATTCTCTTTGATGAGTTTCAAAGTTGCTATTCTTTCTTCCAGACCCCGCACCTTTTCTTCTAAAAGGGCCACTAGTCTACACTTCTGACAGGTGAAATTGGATTCTTCTTCTGGTCGATCTGTGAACATGTAGCACATGCTGCAGCTCACCATGTAGGTTGTCACATCTGCCATGTTGCTCCTAGATCCTGCTGACTTGCTGTGTGTTTTCCTTCTTGTGTAATCTACTCAGCCAAGCTCTCTTGCAATAATGTCCTACAGGCAAAAATTACGGCGCGCGGTTTGGTGATGCTTTCGAAGCAGCTGGTCCCGGCTGTACCCAACGATCTTCTAGCTTAGGGAGACTTCGCTTCTCCCAGAAGGCACCTGGAATATGCAAATTAGCCTCCTGAAGCTTGAATCCCTGGTTTGGTGATGCTTTCGAAGCAGCTGGTCCCGGCTGTACCCAACGATCTTCTAGCTTAGGGAGACTTCGCTTCTCCCAGAAGGCACCTGGAATATGCAAATTAGCCTCCTGAAGCTTGAATCCCTGGTTTCAAACATAAAACAGTGGACCCTGAACAGGAGCACGTACACATCTATAATAAATACAGCAAAAGATACACACAATAAACAATAAAAGAAGGACCCCGGAAAAAACAATACCGGGAAAACTGGCTAGTGATAATGAACAAATGATTCATATAAAGCAGCAATAATTTTGCTGCTCATTCAGACCGTCCGGAACTAGAGTACGTAGTCTGAATATCCATTGACATTCTTTTTGAAGAAGCAATTTGTCAAGATCCCCACCACGTGGGTTGCGTCGCACCACCTCCAGAACACAGAAGGAGATAGCCCTATTATCATTCATATGAGCTATCCTGACATGTTTGGCCACAGGTGTGTCCCGATTATGTTTTATATCACCAAGATGTTCACCAATGCGTCTCCGCAACTCTCTCTTAGTTTTACCAATATAATTAAGTGGACATAAACAAGTGGCCATATAGATCACCCCTTCTGTTTTACAATTCGCAACGTCCCTCATACAATAGACCCAAGCAGAGGCAGTACCCTTGAAAACTTTTTCTTTCCTGACCCATGCACAAAATTTACAATCTCCACACCTAAAGGTACCACACGGTTTACGATCTAGCCAGGTACCGGGTGGTTTGGGTCTATCATAGAAACTATGCACCAAGCGGTCCTTAATAGATCTACCTTTTCTGTACGTGATCTTAGGAGTGGGTGGAATAAAATCTTTCAAATCGGGGTCCGCTCTAAGAATCCCCCAATGTCTGTTAAGAATATTACGTACCATACTCGACTGGTTGTCAAACATACCAATAATCCTAGGAACATCGGGCTCACCCGATTCAAGCAATGGATACAACAGATCATGGCGACTACAACCTGCCGCATGTTTCCACGCTCTATCAAGGACCACTCCCGGGTAACCCCTCTGCCCAAATCTAGTTTTAAGGTCATGGGCCTGTGCCGTGAACTCATGATTCTCGGAACAATTCCTCCTAATTCGCAGGAATTGACCTTTAGGGATACCTCTACGTAAGGCACCCGGATGGAAGCTATCCCATCTAAGGAGATCATTAGTGGACGTTGGTTTCCTAAAAGTCCTGGTGGAGATACCCCCCCTATCATTTTTGCTGATACTAAGGTCAAGAAAATTGATGGATTTATCTTGTATCTCAGACGTGAACCTCATATTGATCTCATTCTCATTAATGCATACGATAAACCGGTCAAACTCATTTAGAGCATTTGACTGCAGATCAAGAGGTCCTTGGTTCGATTCCGAGTGCCCCCTGTGGACACTTTTTCAACAGATTAATCATGCTTTTTTACCTTTATGTTCATGAAAGTTTTAGAACCATATGAAGTTGAATTCATATTTATGTACTTTCCTAATGTGGATTCTGATTAAGAAATGTAGCAAAAAGATCATGTTGATGTGCCTTCTTAATATGAAAACAACTTAAGAAATGTAGGAAAATGCTCGAGAAATTTTGTCTGAAATGAAAGCTACAAAAGATACATGTGGCACATTGGTAGAATCTAAACCCAAGAAATGACTTGTAAAATAAAAATGCCTTTGTGTTTCTTTGTACTTTTTGGATTAATGAACTCTGTTTAACAAAGTAAAATGCACATCAAAGTAATAAAAAGTCACCACAATGTAAAACTGTGTAAAAATCTTTCAGCTTTTATGCAAAAAAAAAAAAAAAGTTTATGTTTTCAAATATAGCGGGTATAGCTCAGTGGTAGAGCATTTGACAGCAGATCAAGAGGTCCTTGGTTCAACTCCGAGTGCCCCCTGTATGCACTTTTTCAACAGATTAAACATGCCATTTTACCTATATGTTCATGGAAGTTTTAGAACCATATCAAGTTGAATTCATGTTTATGTACTTTCTTAATTTGAATACTGTTTAAGAAAAGTAGAAAAAAGATCATGTTGATGTGCCTTCTTAATATGAAATCAACTTAAGAAATGTAGGAAAATGCTCGATAAATTTTGTCTGTAATCAAAGCTACAAAAGATACATGTGGCACATTGGTAGAATCTAAACCCAAGAAATGACTTGTAAAATAAAAATGCCTTTGTGTTTCTTTGTACTTTTTGGATTAATGAACTCTGTTTAACAAAGTAAAATGCACATCAAAGTAATAAAAAGTCACCACAATGTAAAACTGTGTAAAAATCTTTCAGCTTTTATGCAAAAAAAAAAAAAAAAGTTTATGTTTTCAAATATAGGGGGTATAGCTCAGTGGTAGAGCATTTGACTGCAGATCAAGAGGTCCTTGGTTCAACTCTGAGTGCCCCCTGTATTCACTTTTTCAACAGATTAAACATGCTTTTCTACCTATATGTTCATGGAAGTTTTAGAACCATATGAAGTTGAATTCATGTTTATGTACTTTCTTAATGTGGATTCTGATTAAAAAATGTAGCAAAAAGATCATGTTGATGTGCATTCTTAATATGAAAACAATTTAAGAAATGTAGGAAAATGCTCGAGAAATTTTGTCTGTAATCAAAGCTACAAAAGATACATGTGGCACATTGGTAGAATCTAAACCCAAGAAATGACTTGTAAAATAAAAATACCTTTGTGTTTCTTTGTACTTTTTGGATTAATGAACTCTGTTTAACAAAGTAAAATGCACATCAAAGTAATAAAAAGTCACCACAATGCAAATCTGTAAAAATCTTTCAGTTTTTATGCAAAAAAAAAAAATAAAAAAAATTTTGTTTTCTAATATAGGGGGTATTGCTCAGTGGTAGAGCATTTGACTGCAGATCAAGAGGTCCATGGTTCAACTCCGAGTGCCCACTGTATGCACTTTTTCAACAGATTAAACATGCCATTTTACCTATATGTTCATGGAAGTTTTAGAACCATATCAAGTTGAATTCATGTTTATGTACTTTCTTAATTTGAATACTGTTTAAGAAAAGTAGAAAAAAGATCATGTTGATGTGCCTTCTTAATATGAAAACAACTTAAGAAATGTATCAAAATGCTTGAGAAATTTTGTCTGAAATGAAAGCTACAAAAGTTACATGTGGCACATTGGTAGAATCTAAACCCAAGAAATGACTTGTAAAATAAAAATACCTTTGTGTTTCTTTGTACTTTTTGGATTAATGAACTCTGTTTAACAAAGTAAAATGCACATCAAAGTAATAAAAAGTCACCACAATGTAAAACTGTGTAAAAATCTTTCAGTTTTTATGCAAAAAAAAAGAAAAAAATTTTGTTTTCAAATATAGGGGGTAAAGCTCAGTGGTAGAGCATTTGACTGCAGATCAAGAGGTCCTTGGTTCAACTCTGAGTGCCCCCTGTATGCACTTTTTCAACAGATTAAACATGCTTTTTACCTATATGTTCATGGAAGTTTTAGAACCATATAAAGTTGAATTCATGTTTATGTATTTTCTTAATTTGAATACTATTTAAGAAAAGTAGCAAAAAGATCATGTTGATGTGCCTTCTTAATATGAAAACAAATTAAGAAATGTAGGAAAATGCTTGAGAAATTTTGTCTGAAATGAAAGCTACAAAAGATACATGTGGCACATTGGTAGAATCTAAACCCAAGAAATGACTTGTAAAATAAAAATACCTTTGTGTTTCTTTGTACTTTTTGAATTAATGAACTCTGTTTAACAAAGTAAAATGCATATCAAAGCAATAAAAAGTCACCACAATATAAAACTGTGTAAAAATCTTTCAGTTTTTATGCAAAAAAAAGAAAAAAAAAATTTGTTTTCAAATATAGGGGGTATATCTCAGTGGTAGAGCATTTGACTGCAGATCAAGAGGTCCTTGGTTCGACTCCGAGTGCCCCCTGTGGACACTTTTTCAACAGATTAAACATGCCTTTTTACCTTTATGTTCATGAAAGTTTTAGAACCATATGAAGTTGAATTCATATTTATGTACTTTCCTAATGTGGATTCTGATTAAGAAATGTAGCAAAAAGATCATGTTGATGTGCCTTCTTAATATGAAAACAACTTAAGAAATGTAGGAAAATGCTCGAGAAATTTTGTCTGAAATGAAAGCTACAAAAGATACATGTGGCACATTGGTAGAATCTAAACCCAAGAAATGACTTGTAAAATAAAAATACCTTTGTGTTTCTTTGTACTTTTTGGATTAATGAACTCTGTTTAACAAAGTAAAATGCACATCAAAGTAATAAAAAGTCACCACAATGTAAAACTGTGTAAAAATCTTTCAGCTTTTATGCAAAAAAAAAAAAAAAGTTTATGTTTTCAAATATAGGGGGTATAGCTCAGTGGTAGAGCATTTGACTGCAGATCAAGAGGTCCTTGGTTCAACTCCGAGTGCCCCCTGTATGCACTTTTTCAACAGATTAAACATGCCATTTTACCTATATGTTCATGGAAGTTTTAGAACCATATCAAGCTGAATTCATGTTTATGTACTTTCTTAATTTGAATACTATTTAAGAAAAGTAGAAAAAAGATCATGTTGATGTGCCTTCTTAATATGAAAACAGATTAAGAAATGTAGGAAAATGCTTGAGAAATTTTGTCTGAAATGAAAGCTACAAAAGATACATGTGGCACATTGGTAGAATCTAAACCCAAGAAATGACTTGTAAAATAAAAATACCTTTGTGTTTCTTTGTACTTTTTGAATTAATGAACTCTGTAAGGATGGGGACGCAGGATGCAGCAGCACATAAGAATGGGGACGCAGGATGCAGCAGCACATAAGGATGGGGACGCAGGATGCAGCAGCACATAAGGATGGGGACGCAGGATGCAGCAGCACATAAGGATGGGGACGCAGGATGCAGCAGCGCATGACAGGATGGGGACGCATGATGGAGCAGCGCATGACAGGATGGGGACGCAGGATGGAGCAGCGCATCACAGGATGGGGACGCAGGATGGGAGCAGCGCATCACAGGATGGGAGCAGCGCATCACAGGATGGGGACGCAGAATGGGAGCAGCGCATGACAGGATGGGGACGCAGGATGGGAGCAGCGCATGACAGGAAAGGGAACGCAGGATGGAGCAGCGCATGATAGGATGGGGACGCAGGATGGAGCAGCACATGACAGGATGGGGACGCAGGATGGAGCATCACATGACAGGATGGGGACGCAGGATGGAGCAGCACATACCATGATGGAGACAATATACCAATATAAATGCTCGCCACCCGGGCGTAGAACGGGTTCAATAGCTAGTTATAATATACATTTATAATTCAAACATTTTTCGGATTTCCATGTCTGTAGAACCACAACGACAATAACTCATTCTTCAAATCTCAATATTTTAGGATCCCAATTCCTCAAAGGGCATTCAAAAAGTGATAGAAAGATCTGGGATATGTAGGTCAGATGTGATTCATCATACCGCAGGAGATGAATTAAAATTAAAAACTATGTGAAAGAGAAGAAAACAATAATTAAAATAAAAAATAGAGACACACACTAACACCAGTTAAAAACATACAACAGGAGGGAATATGAACAAGAAATCTATACCTCCTATATTTTCATATCTTTACAGAAAGGGTGCAAAATTGAGGGAGTCATTAAGCCCGAATAGTTTCATTGTCCCCAGTGTAACGATCCATTTGGTGTCCTTTGTTTTTCCACCAACATAGAAGAGGATTCTTTACTGTTAGGGCAGTGAGAATCTGGAATTGCTTGCCTGAGGAGGTGGTGATGGCGAACTCAGTCGAGGGGTTCAAGAGAGGCCTGGATGTCTTCCTGGAGCTGAACAATATTGTATCATACAATTATTAGGTTCTGTAGAAGGACGTAGATCTGGGGATTTATTATGATGGAATATAGGCTGAACTGGATGGACAAATGTCTTTTTTCGGCCTTACTAACTATGTTACTATGTTACTATGTTACTATGTTTAACAAAGTAAAATGCACATCAAAGCAATAAAAAGTCACCACAATGTAAAACTGTGTAAAAATCTTTCAGGTTTTATGCAAAAAAAAAAAAGTTTTTGTTTTCTAATATAGGGGGTATAGCTCAGTGGTAGAGCATTTGACTGCAGATCAAGAGGTCCTTGGTTCAACTCTGAGAATGCACTTTTTCAATAGATTAAACATGCTTTTTACCTATATGTTCATGGAAGTTTTAGAACCATATCAAGTTGAATTCATGTTTATGTACTTTCTTAATTTGAATACTATTTAAGAAAAGTAGCAAAAAGATCATGTTGATGTGCCTTCTTAATAGGAAACAACTTAAGAAATGTAGGAAAATGCTTGAGAAATTTTGTCTGAAAAGAAATCTACAAAAGATACATATAGCACATTGGTAGACTCTAAACCCAAGAAATGACTTGTAAAATAAAAATACTTTTGTGTTTCTTTGTACTTTTTGAATTATTGAACTCTGTTTAACAAAGTAAAATGCACATCAAAGTAATAAAAAGTCACCACAATGTAAAACTGTGTAAAAATCTTTCAGGTTTTATGCAAAAAAAAAAAAGTTTTTGTTTTCTAATATAGGGGGTATAGCTCAGTGGTAGAGCATTTGACTGCAGATCAAGAGGTCCTTGGTTCAACTCTGAGTATGCACTTTTTCAACAGATTACACATGCTTTTTACCTATATGTTCATGGAAGTTTTAGAACCATATAAAGTTGAATTCATGTTTATGTACTTTCTTAATTTGAATACTATTCAAGAAAAGTAGCAAAAAGATCATGTTGATGTGCCTTCTTAATATGAAAACAACTTAAGAAATGTAGGAACATGCTTGAGAAATTTTGTCTGAAATGAAAGCTACAAAAGATACATGTGGCACATTGGTAGAATCTAAACCCAAGAAATGACTTGTAAAATAAAAATACCTTTGTGTTTCTTTGTACTTTTTGAATTAATGAACTCTGTTTAACAAAGTAAAATGCATATCAAAGCAATAAAAAGTCACCACAATATAAAACTGTGTAACAATCTTTCAGGTTTTATGCAAAAAAAAAAAGTTTTTGTTTTCAAATATTGGGGGTATAGCTCAGTGGTAGAGCATTTGACTGCAGATCAAGAGGTCCTTGGTTCGACTCCGAGTGCCCCCTGTGGACACTTTTTCAACAGATTAAACATGCCTTTTTACCTTTATGTTAATGAAAGTTTTAGAACCATATGAAGTTGAATTCATATTTATGTACTTTCCTAATGTGGATTCTGATTAAGAAATGTAGCAAAAAGATCATGTTGATGTGCCTTCTTAATATGAAAACAATTTAAGAAATGTATCAAAATGCTTGAGAAATTTTGTCTGAAATGAAAGCTACAAAAGATACATGTGGCACATTGGTAGAATCTAAACCCAAGAAACGACTTGTAAAATAAAAATACCTTTGTGTTTCTTTGTACTTTTTGGATTAATGAACTCTGTTTAACAAAGTAAAATGCACATCAAAGTAATACAAAGTCACCACAATGTAAAACTGTGTAAAAATCTTTCAGTTTTTATGCAAAAAAAAAGAAAAAAAAATTTGTTTTCAAATATAGGGGGTAAAGCTCAGTGGTAGAGCATTTGACTGCAGATCAAGAGGTCCTTGGTTCAACTCTGAGTGCCCCCTGTATGCACTTTTTCAACAGATTAAACATGCTTTTTACCTATATGTTCATGGAAGTTTTAGAACCATATAAAGTTGAATTCATGTTTATGTACTTTCTTAATTTGAATACTATTTAAGAAAAGTAGCAAAAAGATCATGTTGATGTGCCTTCTTAATATGAAAACAACTTAAGAAATGTAGGAAAATGCTTGAGAAATTTTGTCTGAAATGAAAGCTACAAAAGATACATGTGGCACATTGGTAGAATCTAAACCCAAGAAATGACTTGTAAAATAAAAATACCTTTGTGTTTCTTTGTACTTTTTGAATTAATGAACTCTGTTTAACAAAGTAAAATGCACATCAAAGAAATAAAAAGTCACCACAATATAAAACTGTAAAAATCTTTCAGGTTTAGTTTAGTTAGACCGCACATGGAGTACTGTGTCCAGTTTTGGGCACCGGTGCTCAGGAAGGATATAATGGAACTAGAGAGAGTACAAAGGAGGGCAACAAAATTAATAAAGGGGATGGGAGAACTACAATACCCAGATAGATTAGCGAAATTAGGATTATTTAGTCTAGAAAAAAGACGACTGAGGGGCGATCTAATAACCATGTATAAGTATATAAGGGGACAATACAAATATCTCGCTGAGGATCTGTTTATACCAAGGAAGGTGACGGGCACAAGGGGGCATTCTTTGCGTCTGGAGGAGGGAAGGTTTTTCCACCAACATAGAAGAGGATTCTTTACTGTTAGGACAGTGAGAATCTGGAATTGCTTGCCTGAGGAGGTGGTGATGGCGAACTCAGTCGAGGGGTTCAAGAGAGGCCTGGATGTCTTCCTGGAGCAGAACAATATTGTATCATACAATTATTAGGTTCTGTAGAAGGACGTAGATCTGGGTATTTATTATGATGGAATATAGGCTGAACTGGATGGACAAATGTCTTTTTTCGGCCTTACTAACTATGTTACTATGTTACTATGTTACTATGTTTTATGCAAAAAAAAAAAGTTTTTGTTTTCAAATATAGGGGGTATAGCTCAGTGGTAGAGCATTTGACTGCAGATCAAGAGGTCCTTGGTTCAACTCCGAGTGCCCCCTGTATGCACTTTTTCAACAGATTAAACATGCCATTTTACCTATATGTTCATGGAAGTTTTAGAACCATATCAAGCTGAATTCATGTTTATGTACTTTCTTAATTTGAATACTATTTAGGAAAAGTAGAAAAAAGATCATGTTGATGTGCCTTCTTAATATGAAAACAGATTAAGAAATGTAGGAAAATGCTTGAGAAATTTTGTCTGAAATGAAAGCTACAAAAGATACATGTGGCACATTGGTAGAATCTAAACCCAAGAAATGACTTGTAAAATAAAAATACTTTTGTGTTTCTTTGTACTTTTTGAATTAATGAACTCTGTTTAACAAAGTAAAATGCACATCAAAGCAATAAAAAGTCACCACAATGTAAAACTGTGTAAAAATCTTTCAGGTTTTATGCAAAAAAAAAAGTTTTTGTTTTCAAGTATAGGGGGTATATCTCAGTGGTAGAACATTTGACTACAGATCAAGAGGACCTTGGTTCAACTCTGAGTGCCCCCTGCATGCACTTTTTCAACAGATTAAACATGCCATTTTACCTATATGTTCATGGAAGTTTTAGAACCATATCAAGTTGAATTCATGTTTATGTACTTTCTTAATTTGAATACTATTTAAGAAAAGTAGCAAAAAGATCATGTTGATGTGCCTTCTTAATAGGAGAACAACGTAAGAAATGTAGGAAAATGCTTGAGAAATTTTGTCTGAAAAGAAATCTACAAAAGATACATATAGCACATTGGTAGACTCTAAACCCAAGAAATGACTTGTAAAATAAAAATACTTTTGTGTTTCTTTGTACTTTTTGAATTATTGAACTCTGTTTAACAAAGTAAAATGCACATCAAAGTAATAAAAAGTCACCACAATGTAAAACTGTGTAAAAATCTTTCAGGTTTTATGCAAAAAAAAAAAAAAGTTTTTGTTTTCTAAAATAGGGGGTATAGCTCAGTGGTAGAGCATTTGACTGCAGATCAAGAGGTCCTTGGTTCGACTCCGAGTGCCCCCTGTGGACACTTTTTCAACAGATTAATCATGCTTTTTTACCTTTATGTTCATGAAAGGTTTAGAACCATATGAAGTTGAATTCATGTTAATATACTTTCTTAATTTGAATACTATTTAAGAAAAGTAGCAAAAAGATCATGTTGATGTGCCTTCTTAATAGGAAAACAACTTAAGAAATGTAGGAAAATGCTCGAGAAATTTTGTCTGAAATGAAAGCTACAAAAGATACATGTGGCACATTGGTAGAATCTAAACCCAAGAAATGACTTGTAAAATAAAAATACCTTTGTGTTTCTTTGTACTTTTTGGATTAATGAACTCTGTTTAACAAAGTAAAATGCACATCAAAGTAATAAAAAGTCACAACAATGTAAAACTGTGTAAAAATCTTTCAGTTTTTATGCAAAAAAAAAGAAAAAGAAAATTGTTTTCAAATATAGGGGGTAAAGCTCAGTGGTAGAGCATTTGACTGCAGATCAAGAGGTCCTTGGTTCAACTCTGAGTGCCCCCTGTATGCACTTTTTCAACAGATTAAACATGCTTTTTACCTATATGTTCATGGAAGTTTTAGAACCATATGAAGTTGAATTCATGTTTATGTACTTTCTTAATTTGAATACTATTTAAGAAAAGTAGCAAAAAGATCATGTTGATGTGCCTTCTTAATATGAAAACAACTTAAGAAATGTAGGAACATGCTTGAGAAATTTTGTCTGAAATGAAAGCTACAAAAGATACATGTGGCACATTGGTAGAATCTAAACCCAAGAAATGACTTGTAAAATAAAAATACCTTTGTGTTTCTTTGTACTTTTTGAATTAATGAACTCTGTTTAACAAAGTAAAATGCACATCAAAGCAATAAAAAGTCACCACAATATAAAACTGTGTAAAAATCTTTCAGGTTTTATGCAAAAAAAAAAAGTTTTTGTTTTCTAATATAGGGGGTATAGCTCAGTGGTAGAGCATTTGACTGCAAATCAAGAGGTCCTTGGTTCGACTCCGAGTGCCCCCTGTGGACACTTATTCAACAGATTAAACATGCCTTTTTACCTTTATGTTCATGAAAGTTTTAGAACCATATGAAGTTGAATTCATATTTATGTACTTTCCTAATGTCGATTCTGATTAAGAAATGTAGCAAAAAGATCATGTTGATGTGCCTTCTTAATATGAAAACAACTTAAGAAATGTATCAAAATGCTTGAGAAATTTTGCCTGAAATGAAAGCTACAAAAGATACATGTGGCACATTGGTAGAATCTAAACCCAAGAAATGACTTGTAAAATAAAAATACATTTGTGTTTCTTTGTACTTTTTGGATTAATGAACTCTGTTTAACAAAGTAAAATACACATCAAAGTAATAAAAAGTCACCACAATGTAAAACTGTAAAAATCTTTCAGTTTTTATGCAAAAAAAAAGAAAAAAAATTTTGTTTTCAAATATAGGGGGTAAAGCTCAGTGGTAGAGCATTTGACTGCAGATCAAGAGGTCCTTGGTTCAACTCTGAGTGCCCTCTGTATGCACTTTTTCAACAGATTAAATATGCTTTTTACCTATATGTTCATGGAAGTTTTAGAACCATATAAAGTTGAATTCATGTTTATGTACTTTCTTAATTTGAATACTATTTAAGAAAAGTAGCAAAAAGATCATGTTGATGTGCCTTCTTAATATGAAAACAACTTAAGAAATGTAGGAACATGCTTGAGAAATTTTGTCTGAAATGAAAGCTACAAAAGATACATGTGGCACATTGGTAAAATCTAAACCCAAGAAATGACTTGTAAAATAAAAATACCTTTGTGTTTCTTTGTACTTTTTGAATTAATGAACTCTGTTTAACAAAGTAAAATGCACATCAAAGCAATAAAAAGTCACCACAATATAAAACTGTGTAAAAATCTTTCAGGTTTTATGCAAAAAAAAAAAGTTTTTGTTTTCAAATATAGGGGGTATATCTCAGTGGTAGAGCATTTGACTGCAGATCAGGAGGTCCTTGGTTCGTCTCCGAGTGCCCCCTGTGGACACTTTTTCAACAGATTAAACATGCCTTTTTAACTTTATGTTCATGAAAGTTTTAGAACCATATGAAGTTGAATTCATATTTATGTACTTTCCTAATGTGGATTCTGATTAAGAAATGTAGCAAAAAGATCATGTTGACGTGCCTTCTTAATATGAAAACAACTTAAGAAATGTAGGAAAATGCTCGAGAAATTTTGTCTGAAATGAAAGCTACAAAAGATACATGTGGCACATTGGTAGAATCTAAACCCAAGAAATGACTTGTAAAATAAAAATACCTTTGTGTTTCTTTGTACTTTTTGGATTAATGAACTCTGTTTAACAAAGTAAAATGCACATCAAAGTAATAAAAAGTCACCACAATGTAAAACTGTGTAAAAATCTTTCAGTTTTTATGCAAAAAAAAAGAAAAAAATTTTGTTTTCAAATATAGGGGGTAAAGCTCAGTGGTAGAGCATTTGACTGCAGATCAAGAGGTCCTTGGTTCAACTCCGAGTGCCACCTGTATGCACTTTTTCAACAGATTAAACATGCCATTTTACCTATATGTTCATGGAAGATTTAGAACCATATCAAGTTGATTTCATGTTTATGTACTTTCTTAATTTGAATACTATTTAAGAAAAGTAGCAAAAAGATCATGTTGATGTGCCTTCTTAATAGGAAAACAACTTAAGAAATGTAGGAAAATGCTTGAGAAATTTTGTCTGAAAAGAAATCTACAAAAGATACATATCGCACATTGGTAGACTCTAAACCCAAGAAATGACTTGTAAAATAAAAATACATTTGTGTTTCTTTGTACTTTTTGAATTAATGAACTCTGTTTATCAAAGTAAAATGCACATCAAAGTAATAAAAAGTCACCACAATGTAAAACTGTGTAAAAATCTTTCAGGTTTTATGCAAAAAAAAAAAAAGTTTTTGTTATCTAATATAGGGGGTATAGCTCAGTGGTAGAGCATTTGACTGCAGATCAAGAGGTCCTTGGTTCGATTCCGAGTGCCCCCTGTGGACACTTTTTCAACAGATTAATCATGCTTTTTTACCTTTATGTTCATGAAATTTTTAGAACCATATGAAGTTGAATTCATATTTATGTACTTTCCTAATGTGGATTCTGATTAAGAAATGTAGCAAAAAGATCATGTTGATGTGCCTTCTTAATATGAAAACAACTTAAGAAATGTAGGAAAATGCTCGAGAAATTTTGTCTGAAATGAAAGCTACAAAAGATACATGTGGCACATTGGTAGAATCTAAACCCAAGAAATGACTTGTAAAATAAAAATACCTTTGTGTTTCTTTGTACTTTTTGGATTAATGAACTCTGTTTAACAAAGTAAAATGCACATCAAAGTAATAAAAAGTCACAACAATGTAAAACTGTGTAAAAATCTTTCAGTTTTTATGCAAAAAAAAGAAAAAAAAATTTGTTTTCAAATATAGGGGGTAAAGCTCAGTGGTAGAGCATTTGACTGCAGATCAAGAGGTCCTTGGTTCAACTCTGAGTGCCCCCTGTATGCACTTTTTCAACAGATTAAACATGCTTTTTACCTATATGTTCATGGAAGTTTTAGAACCATATAAAGTTGAATTCATGTTTATGTACTTTCTTAATTTGAATACTATTTAAGAAAATTAGCAAAAAGATCATGTTGATGTGCCTTCTTAATATGAAAACAACTTAAGAAATGTAGGAACATGCTTGAGAAATTTTGTCTGAAATTAAAGCTACAAAAGATACATGTGGCACATTGGTAGAATCTAAACCCAAGAACTGACTTGTAAAATAAAAATACCTTTGTGTTTCTTTGTACTTTTTGAATTAATGAACTCTGTTTAACAAAGTAAAATGCACATCAAAGTAATAAAAAGTCACCACAATATAAAACTGTGTAAAAATCTTTCAGTTTTTATGCAAAAAAAAGAAAAAAAAATTTGTTTTCAAATATAGGGGGTAAAGCTCAGTGGTAGAGCATTTGACTGCAGATTAAGAGGTCCCTGGTTCGACTCCGAGTTCCCCCTGTGGACACTTTTTCAACAGATTAAACATGCCTTTTTACCTTTATGTTCATGAAAGTTTTAGAACCATATGAAGTTGAATTCATATTTATGTACTTTCCTAATGTGGATTCTGATTAAGAAATGTAGCAAAAAGATCATGTTGATGTGCCTTCTTAATATGAAAACAACTTAAGAAATGTATCAAAATGCTTGAGAAATTTTGTCTGAAATGAAAGCTACAAAAGATACATGTGGCACATTGGTAGAATCTAAACCCAAGAAATGACTTGTAAAATAAAAATACCTTTGTGTTTCTTTGTACTTTTTGGATTAATGAACTCTGTTTAACAAAGTAAAATACACATCAAAGTAATAAAAAGTCACCACAATGTAAAACTGTGTAAAAATCTTTCAGTTTTTATGCAAAAAAAAAGAAAAAAAATTTTGTTTTCAAATATAGGGGGTAAAGCTCAGTGGTAGAGCATTTGACTGCAGATCAAGAGGTCCTTGGTTCAACTCTGAGTGCCCCCTGTATGCACTTTTTCAACAGATTAAACATGCTTTTTACCTATATGTTCATGGAAGTTTTAGAACCATATAAAGTTGAATTCATGTTTATGTACTTTCTTAATTTGAATACTATTTAAGAAAAGTAGCAAAAAGATCATGTTGATGTGCCTTCTTAATATGAAAACAACTTAAGAAATGTAGGAACATGCTTGAGAAATTTTGTCTGAAATGAAAGCTACAAAAGATACATGTGGCACATTGGTAGAATCTAAACCCAAGAAATGACTTGTAAAATAAAAATACCTTTGTGTTTCTTTGTACTTTTTGAATTAATGAACTCTGTTTAACAAAGTAAAATGCCCATCAAAGTAATAAAAAGTCACCACAATGTAAAACTGTGTAAAAATCTTTCAGGTTTTATGCAAAAAAAAAAAGTTTTTGTTTTCAAATATAGGGGGTATATCTCAGTGGTAGAGCATTTGACTGCAGATCAAGAGGTCCTTGGTTCGTCTCCGAGTGCCCCCTGTGGACACTTTTTCAACAGATTAAACATGCCTTTTTAACTTTATGTTCATGAAAGTTTTAGAACCATATGAAGTTGAATTCATATTTATGTACTTTCCTAATGTGGATTCTGATTAAGAAATGTAGCAAAAAGATCATGTTGACGTGCCTTCTTAATATGAAAACAACTTAAGAAATGTAGGAAAATGCTCGAGAAATTTTGTCTGAAATGAAAGCTACAAAAGATACATGTGGCACATTGGTAGAATCTAAACCCAAGAAATGACTTGTAAAATAAAAATACCTTTGTGTTTCTTTGTACTTTTTGGATTAATGAACTCTGTTTAACAAAGTAAAATGCACATCAAAGTAATAAAAAGTCACCACAATGTAAAACTGTGTAAAAATCTTTCAGTTTTTATGCAAAAAAAATGAAAAAAATTTTGTTTTCAAATATAGGGGGTATATCTCAGTGGTAGAGCATTTGACTGCAGATCAAGAGGTCCTTGGTTCGTCTCCGAGTGCCCCCTGTGGACACTTTTTCAACAGATTAAACATGCCTTTTTAACTTTATGTTCATGAAATTTTTAGAACCATATGAAGTTGAATTCATATTTATGTACTTTCCTAATGTGGATTCTGATTAAGAAATGTAGCAAAAAGATCATGTTGATGTGCCTTCTTAATATGAAAACAACTTAAGAAATGTAGGAAAATGCTCGAGAAATTTTGTCTGAAATGAAAGCTACAAAAGATACATGTGGCACATTGGTAGAATCTAAACCCAAGAAATGACTTGTAAAATAAAAATACCTTTGTGTTTCTTTGTACTTTTTGGATTAATGAACTCTGTTTAACAAAGTAAAATGCACATCAAAGTAATAAAAAGTCACAACAATGTAAAACTGTGTAAAAATCTTTCAGTTTTTATGCAAAAAAAAGAAAAAAAATTTGTTTTCAAATATAGGGGGTAAAGCTCAGTGGTAGAGCATTTGACTGCAGATCAAGAGGTCCTTGGTTCAACTCTGAGTGCCCCCTGTATGCACTTTTTCAACAGATTAAATATGCTTTTTACCTATATGTTCATGGAAGTTTTAGAACCATATAAAGTTGAATTCATGTTTATGTACTTTCTTAATTTGAATACTATTTAAGAAAAGTAGCAAAAAGATCATGTTGATGTGCCTTCTTAATATGAAAACAACTTAAGAAATGTAGGAACATGCTTGAGAAATTTTGTCTGAAATGAAAGCTACAAAAGATACATGTGGCACATTGGTAAAATCTAAACCCAAGAAATGACTTGTAAAATAAAAATACCTTTGTGTTTCTTTGTACTTTTTGAATTAATGAACTCTGTTTAACAAAGTAAAATGCACATCAAAGCAATAAAAAGTCACCACAATATAAAACTGTGTAAAAATCTTTCAGGTTTTATGCAAAAAAAAAAGTTTTTGTTTTCAAATATAGGGGGTATATCTCAGTGGTAGAGCATTTGACTGCAGATCAAGAGGTCCTTGGTTCGTCTCCGAGTGCCCCCTGTGGACACTTTTTCAACAGATTAAACATGCCTTTTTAACTTTATGTTCATGAAAGTTTTAGAACCATATGAAGTTGAATTCATATTTATGTACTTTCCTAATGTGGATTCTGATTAAGAAATGTAGCAAAAAGATCATGTTGACGTGCCTTCTTAATATGAAAACAACTTAAGAAATGTAGGAAAATGCTCGAGAAATTTTGTCTGAAATGAAAGCTACAAAAGATACATGTGGCACATTGGTAGAATCTAAACCCAAGAAATGACTTGTAAAATAAAAATACCTTTGTGTTTCTTTGTACTTTTTGGATTAATGAACTCTGTTTAACAAAGTAAAATGCACATCAAAGTAATAAAAAGTCACCACAATGTAAAACTGTGTAAAAATCTTTCAGTTTTTATGCAAAAAAAAAGAAAAAAATTTTGTTTTCAAATATAGGGGGTAAAGCTCAGTGGTAGAGCATTTGACTGCAGATCAAGAGGTCCTTGGTTCAACTCCGAGTGCCACCTGTATGCACTTTTTCAACAGATTAAACATGCCATTTTACCTATATGTTCATGGAAGATTTAGAACCATATCAAGTTGATTTCATGTTTATGTACTTTCTTAATTTGAATACTATTTAAGAAAAGTAGCAAAAAGATCATGTTGATGTGCCTTCTTAATAGGAAAACAACTTAAGAAATGTAGGAAAATGCTTGAGAAATTTTGTCTGAAAAGAAATCTACAAAAGATACATATCGCACATTGGTAGACTCTAAACCCAAGAAATGACTTGTAAAATAAAAATACATTTGTGTTTCTTTGTACTTTTTGAATTAATGAACTCTGTTTATCAAAGTAAAATGCACATCAAAGTAATAAAAAGTCACCACAATGTAAAACTGTGTAAAAATCTTTCAGGTTTTATGCAAAAAAAAAAAAGTTTTTGTTATCTAATATAGGGGGTATAGCTCAGTGGTAGAGCATTTGACTGCAGATCAAGAGGTCCTTGGTTCGATTCCGAGTGCCCCCTGTGGACACTTTTTCAACAGATTAATCATGCTTTTTTACCTTTATGTTCATGAAATTTTTAGAACCATATGAAGTTGAATTCATATTTATGTACTTTCCTAATGTGGATTCTGATTAAGAAATGTAGCAAAAAGATCATGTTGATGTGCCTTCTTAATATGAAAACAACTTAAGAAATGTAGGAAAATGCTCGAGAAATTTTGTCTGAAATGAAAGCTACAAAAGATACATGTGGCACATTGGTAGAATCTAAACCCAAGAAATGACTTGTAAAATAAAAATACCTTTGTGTTTCTTTGTACTTTTTGGATTAATGAACTCTGTTTAACAAAGTAAAATGCACATCAAAGTAATAAAAAGTCACAACAATGTAAAACTGTGTAAAAATCTTTCAGTTTTTATGCAAAAAAAAGAAAAAAAAATTTGTTTTCAAATATAGGGGGTAAAGCTCAGTGGTAGAGCATTTGACTGCAGATCAAGAGGTCCTTGGTTCAACTCTGAGTGCCCCCTGTATGCACTTTTTCAACAGATTAAACATGCTTTTTACCTATATGTTCATGGAAGTTTTAGAACCATATAAAGTTGAATTCATGTTTATGTACTTTCTTAATTTGAATACTATTTAAGAAAAGTAGCAAAAAGATCATGTTGATGTGCCTTCTTAATATGAAAACAACTTAAGAAATGTAGGAACATGCTTGAGAAATTTTGTCTGAAATGAAAGCTACAAAAGATACATGTGGCACATTGGTAGAATCTAAACCCAAGAACTGACTTGTAAAATAAAAATACCTTTGTGTTTCTTTGTACTTTTTGAATTAATGAACTCTGTTTAACAAAGTAAAATGCATATCAAAGCAATAAAAAGTCACCACAATATAAAACTGTGTAAAAATCTTTCAGGTTTTATGCAAAAAAAAAAAAGTTTTTGTTTTCAAATATAGGGGGTATAGCTCAGTGGTAGAGCATTTGACTGCAGATTAAGAGGTCCCTGGTTCGACTCCGAGTTCCCCCTGTGGACACTTTTTCAACAGATTAAACATGCCTTTTTACCTTTATGTTCATGAAAGTTTTAGAACCATATGAAGTTGAATTCATATTTATGTACTTTCCTAATGTGGATTCTGATTAAGAAATGTAGCAAAAAGATCATGTTGATGTGCCTTCTTAATATGAAAACAACTTAAGAAATGTATCAAAATGCTTGAGAAATTTTGTCTGAAATGAAAGCTACAAAAGATACATGTGGCACATTGGTAGAATCTAAACCCAAGAAATGACTTGTAAAATAAAAATACCTTTGTGTTTCTTTGTACTTTTTGGATTAATGAACTCTGTTTAACAAAGTAAAATACACATCAAAGTAATAAAAAGTCACCACAATGTAAAACTGTGTAAAAATCTTTCAGTTTTTATGCAAAAAAAAAAGAAAAAAAATTTTGTTTTCAAATATAGGGGGTAAAGCTCAGTGGTAGAGCATTTGACTGCAGATCAAGAGGTCCTTGGTTCAACTCTGAGTGCCCCCTGTATGCACTTTTTCAACAGATTAAACATGCTTTTTACCTATATGTTCATGGAAGTTTTAGAACCATATAAAGTTGAATTCATGTTTATGTACTTTCTTAATTTGAATACTATTTAAGAAAAGTAGCAAAAAGATCATGTTGATGTGCCTTCTTAATATGAAAACAACTTAAGAAATGTAGGAACATGCTTGAGAAATTTTGTCTGAAATGAAAGCTACAAAAGATACATGTGGCACATTGGTAGAATCTAAACCCAAGAAATGACTTGTAAAATAAAAATACCTTTGTGTTTCTTTGTACTTTTTGAATTAATGAACTCTGTTTAACAAAGTAAAATGCCCATCAAAGTAATAAAAAGTCACCACAATGTAAAACTGTGTAAAAATCTTTCAGGTTTTATGCAAAAAAAAAAAGTTTTTGTTTTCAAATATAGGGGGTATATCTCAGTGGTAGAGCATTTGACTGCAGATCAAGAGGTCCTTGGTTCGTCTCCGAGTGCCCCCTGTGGACACTTTTTCAACAGATTAAACATGCCTTTTTAAACTTTATGTTCATGAAAGTTTTAGAACCATATGAAGTTGAATTCATATTTATGTACTTTCCTAATGTGGATTCTGATTAAGAAATGTAGCAAAAAGATCATGTTGACGTGCCTTCTTAATATGAAAACAACTTAAGAAATGTAGGAAAATGCTCGAGAAATTTTGTCTGAAATGTAAGCTACAAAAGATACATGTGGCACATTGGTAGAATCTAAACCCAAGAAATGACTTGTAAAATAAAAATACCTTTGTGTTTCTTTGTACTTTTTGGATTAATGAACTCTGTTTAACAAAGTAAAATGCACATCAAAGTAATAAAAAGTCACCACAATGTAAAACTGTGTAAAAATCTTTCAGTTTTTATGCAAAAAAAAAGAAAAAAATTTTGTTTTCAAATATAGGGGGTATATCTCAGTGGTAGAGCATTTGACTGCAGATCAAGAGGTCCTTGGTTCGTCTCCGAGTGCCCCCTGTGGACACTTTTTCAACAGATTAAACATGCCTTTTTAACTTTATGTTCATGAAATTTTTAGAACCATATGAAGTTGAATTCATATTTATGTACTTTCCTAATGTGGATTCTGATTAAGAAATGTAGCAAAAAGATCATGTTGATGTGCCTTCTTAATATGAAAACAACTTAAGAAATGTAGGAAAATGCTCGAGAAATTTTGTCTGAAATGAAAGCTACAAAAGATACATGTGGCACATTGGTAGAATCTAAACCCAAGAAATGACTTGTAAAATAAAAATACCTTTGTGTTTCTTTGTACTTTTTGGATTAATGAACTCTGTTTAACAAAGTAAAATGCACATCAAAGTAATAAAAAGTCACAACAATGTAAAACTGTGTAAAAATCTTTCAGTTTTTATGCAAAAAAAAGAAAAAAAAATTTGTTTTCAAATATAGGGGGTAAAGCTCAGTGGTAGAGCATTTGACTGCAGATCAAGAGGTCCTTGGTTCAACTCTGAGTGCCCCCTGTATGCACTTTTTCAACAGATTAAACATGCTTTTTACCTATATGTTCATGGAAGTTTTAGAACCATATAAAGTTGAATTCATGTTTATGTACTTTCTTAATTTGAATACTATTTAAGAAAAGTAGCAAAAAGATCATGTTGATGTGCCTTCTTAATATGAAAACAACTTAAGAAATGTAGGAACATGCTTGAGAAATTTTGTCTGAAATGAAAGCTACAAAAGATACATGTGGCACATTGGTAGAATCTAAACCCAAGAACTGACTTGTAAAATAAAAATACCTTTGTGTTTCTTTGCACTTTTTGAATTTATGAACTCTGTTTAACAAAGTAAAATGCATATCAAAGCAATAAAAAGTCACCACAATATAAAACTGTGTAAAAATCTTTCAGGTTTTATGCAAAAAAAAAAAAAGTTTTTGTTTTCAAATATAGGGGGTATAGCTCAGTGGTAGAGCATTTGACTGCAGATTAAGAGGTCCCTGGTTCGACTCCGAGTTCCCCCTGTGGACACTTTTTCAACAGATTAAACATGCCTTTTTACCTTTATGTTCATGAAAGTTTTAGAACCATATGAAGTTGAATTCATATTTATGTACTTTCCTAATGTGGATTCTGATTAAGAAATGTAGCAAAAAGATCATGTTGATGTGCCTTCTTAATATGAAAACAACTTAAGAAATGTATCAAAATGCTTGAGAAATTTTGTCTGAAATGAAAGCTACAAAAGATACATGTGGCACATTGGTAGAATCTAAACCCAAGAAATGACTTGTAAAATAAAAATACCTTTGTGTTTCTTTGTACTTTTTGGATTAATGAACTCTGTTTAACAAAGTAAAATACACATCAAAGTAATAAAAAGTCACCACAATGTAAAACTGTGTAAAAATCTTTCAGTTTTTATGCAAAAAAAAAGAAAAAAAAATTTGTTTTCAAATATAGGGGGTAAAGCTCAGTGGTAGAGCATTTGACTGCAGATCAAGAGGTCCTTGGTTCAACTCTGAGTGCCCCCTGTATGCACTTTTTCAACAGATTAAACATGCTTTTTACCTATATGTTCATGGAAGTTTTAGAACCATATAAAGTTGAATTCATGTTTATGTACTTTCTTAATTTGAATACTATTTAAGAAAAGTAGCAAAAAGATCATGTTGATGTGCCTTCTTAATATGAAAACAACTTAAGAAATGTAGGAACATGCTTGAGAAATTTTGTCTGAAATGAAAGCTACAAAAGATACATGTGGCACATTGGTAGAATCTAAACCCAAGAAATGACTTGTAAAATAAAAATACCTTTGTGTTTCTTTGTACTTTTTGAATTAATGAACTCTGTTTAACAAAGTAAAATGCCCATCAAAGTAATAAAAAGTCACCACAATGTAAAACTGTGTAAAAATCTTTCAGGTTTTATGCAAAAAAAAAAAGTTTTTGTTTTCAAATATAGGGGGTATATCTCAGTGGTAGAGCATTTGACTGCAGATCAAGAGGTCCTTGGTTCGTCTCCGAGTGCCCCCTGTGGACACTTTTTCAACAGATTAAACATGCCTTTTTAACTTTATGTTCATGAAAGTTTTAGAACCATATGAAGTTGAATTCATATTTATGTACTTTCCTAATGTGGATTCTGATTAAGAAATGTAGCAAAAAGATCATGTTGATGTGCCTTCTTAATATGAAAACAACTTAAGAAATGTATCAAAATGCTTGAGAAATTTTGTCTGAAATGAAAGCTACAAAAGATACATGTGGCACATTGGTAGAATCTAAACCCAAGAAATGACTTGTAAAATAAAAATACCTTTGTGTTTCTTTGTACTTTTTGGATTAATGAACTCTGTTTAACAAAGTAAAATACACATCAAAGTAATAAAAAGTCACCACAATGTAAAACTGTGTAAAAATCTTTCAGTTTTTATGCAAAAAAAAAGAAAAAAAATTTTGTTTTCAAATATAGGGGGTAAAGCTCAGTGGTAGAGCATTTGACTGCAGATCAAGAGGTCCTTGGTTCAACTCTGAGTGCCCCCTGTATGCACTTTTTCAACAGATTAAACATGCTTTTTACCTATATGTTCATGGAAGTTTTAGAACCATATAAAGTTGAATTCATGTTTATGTACTTTCTTAATTTGAATACTATTTAAGAAAAGTAGCAAAAAGATCATGTTGATGTGCCTTCTTAATATGAAAACAACTTAAGAAATGTAGGAACATGCTTGAGAAATTTTGTCTGAAATGAAAGCTACAAAAGATACATGTGGCACATTGGTAGAATCTAAACCCAAGAAATGACTTGTAAAATAAAAATACCTTTGTGTTTCTTTGTACTTTTTGAATTAATGAACTCTGTTTAACAAAGTAAAATGCCCATCAAAGTAATAAAAAGTCACCACAATGTAAAACTGTGTAAAAATCTTTCAGGTTTTATGCAAAAAAAAAAAGTTTTTGTTTTCAAATATAGGGGGTATATCTCAGTGGTAGAGCATTTGACTGCAGATCAAGAGGTCCTTGGTTCGTCTCCGAGTGCCCCCTGTGGACACTTTTTCAACAGATTAAACATGCCTTTTTAACTTTATGTTCATGAAAGTTTTAGAACCATATGAAGTTGAATTCATATTTATGTACTTTCCTAATGTGGATTCTGATTAAGAAATGTAGCAAAAAGATCATGTTGACGTGCCTTCTTAATATGAAAACAACTTAAGAAATGTAGGAAAATGCTCGAGAAATTTTGTCTGAAATGAAAGCTACAAAAGATACATGTGGCACATTGGTAGAATCTAAACCCAAGAAATGACTTGTAAAATAAAAATACCTTTGTGTTTCTTTGTACTTTTTGGATTAATGAACTCTGTTTAACAAAGTAAAATGCACATCAAAGTAATAAAAAGTCACCACAATGTAAAACTGTGTAAAAATCTTTCAGTTTTTATGCAAAAAAAAAGAAAAAAATTTTGATTTCAAATATAGGGGGTAAAGCTCAGTGGTAGAGCATTTGACTGCAGATCAAGAGGTCCTTGGTTCAACTCTGAGTGCCCCCTGTATGCACTTTTTCAACAGATTAAACATGCTTTTTACCTATATGTTCATGGAAGTTTTAGAACCATATAAAGTTGAATTCATGTTTATGTACTTTCTTAATTTGAATACTATTTAAGAAAAGTAGCAAAAAGATCATGTTGATGTGCCTTCTTAATATGAAAACAACTTAAGAAATGTAGGAAAATGCTTGAGAAATTTTGTCTGAAATGAAAGCTACAAAAGATACATGTGGCACATTGGTAGAATCTAAACCCAAGAAATGACTTGTAAAATAAAAATACTTTTGTGTTTCTTTGTACTTTTTGAATTAATGAACTCTGTTTAACAAAGTAAAATGCACATCAAAGCAATAAAAAGTCACCACAATGTAAAACTGTGTAAAAATCTTTCAGGTTTTATGCAAAAAAAAAAGTTTTTGTTTTCAAGTATAGGGGGTATATCTCAGTGGTAGAACATTTGACTACAGATCAAGAGGACCTTGGTTCAACTCTGAGTGCCGCCTGCATGCACTTTTTCAACAGATTAAACATGCCATTTTACCTATATGTTCATGGAAGTTTTAGAACCATATCAAGTTGAATTCATGTTTATGTACTTTCTTAATTTGAATACTATTTAAGAAAAGTAGCAAAAAGATCATGTTGATGTGCCTTCTTAATAGGAGAACAACGTAAGAAATGTAGGAAAATGCTTGAGAAATTTTGTCTGAAAAGAAATCTACAAAAGATACATATAGCACATTGGTAGACTCTAAACCCAAGAAATGACTTGTAAAATAAAAATACTTTTGTGTTTCTTTGTACTTTTTGAATTATTGAACTCTGTTTAACAAAGTAAAATGCACATCAAAGTAATAAAAAGTCACCACAATGTAAAACTGTGTAAAAATCTTTCAGGTTTTATGCAAAAAAAAAAAAGTTTTTGTTTTCTAATATAGGGGGTATAGCTCAGTGGTAGAGCATTTGACTGCAGATCAAGAGGTCCTTGGTTCGACTCCGAGTGCCCCCTGTGGACACTTTTTCAACAGATTAATCATGCTTTTTTACCTTTATGTTCATGAAAGGTTTAGAACCATATAAAGTTGAATTCATGTTTATATACTTTCTTAATTTGAATACTATTTAAGAAAAGTAGCAAAAAGATCATGTTGATGTGCCTTCTTAATAGGAAAACAACTTAAGAAATGTAGGAAAATGCTCGAGAAATTTTGTCTGAAATGAAAGCTACAAAAGATACATGTGGCACATTGGTAGAATCTAAACCCAAGAAATGACTTGTAAAATAAAAATACCTTTGTGTTTCTTTGTACTTTTTGGATTAATGAACTCTGTTTAACAAAGTAAAATGCACATCAAAGTAATAAAAAGTCACAACAATGTAAAACTGTGTAAAAATCTTTCAGTTTTTATGCAAAAAAAAAGAAAAAAAAAATTGTTTTCAAATATAGGGGGTAAAGCTCAGTGGTAGAGCATTTGACTGCAGATCAAGAGGTCCTTGGTTCAACTCTGAGTGCCCCCTGTATGCACTTTTTCAACAGATTAAACATGCTTTTTACCTATATGTTCATGGAAGTTTTAGAACCATACGAAGTTGAATTCATGTTTATGTACTTTCTTAATTTGAATACTATTTAAGAAAAGTAGCAAAAAGATCATGTTGATGTGCCTTCTTAATATGAAAACAACTTAAGAAATGTAGGAACATGCTTGAGAAATTTTGTCTGAAATGAAAGCTACAAAAGATACATGTGGCACATTGGTAGAATCTAAACCCAAGAAATGACTTGTAAAATAAAAATACCTTTGTGTTTCTTTGTACTTTTTGAATTAATGAACTCTGTTTAACAAAGTAAAATGCACATCAAAGCAATAAAAAGTCACCACAATATAAAACTGTGTAAAAATCTTTCAGGTTTTATGCAAAAAAAAAAAGTTTTTGTTTTCTAATATAGGGGGTATAGCTCAGTGGTAGAGCATTTGACTGCAGATCAAGAGGTCCTTGGTTCGACTCCGAGTGCCCCCTGTGGACACTTTTTCAACAGATTAAACATGCCTTTTTACCTTTATGTTCATGAAAGTTTTAGAACCATATGAAGTTGAATTCATATTTATGTACTTTCCTAATGTGGATTCTGATTAAGAAATGTAGCAAAAAGATCATGTTGATGTGCCTTCTTAATATGAAAACAACTTAAGAAATGTATCAAAATGCTTGAGAAATTTTGCCTGAAATGAAAGCTACAAAAGATACATGTGGCACATTGGTAGAATCTAAACCCAAGAAATGACTTGGAAAATAAAAATACCTTTGTGTTTCTTTGTACTTTTTGGATTAATGAACTCTGTTTAACAAAGTAAAATACACATCAAAGTAATAAAAAGTCACCACAATGTAAAACTGTGTAAAAATCTTTCAGTTTTTATGCAAAAAAAAAGAAAAAAAATTTTGTTTTCAAATATAGGGGGTAAAGCTCAGTGGTAGAGCATTTGACTGCAGATCAAGAGGTCCTTGGTTCAACTCTGAGTGCCTCCCTGTATGCACTTTTTCAACAGATTAAACATGCTTTTTACCTATATGTTCATGGAAGTTTTAGAACCATATAAAGTTGAATTCATGTTTATGTACTTTCTTAATTTGAATACTATTTAAGAAAAGTAGCAAAAAGATCATGTTGATGTGCCTTCTTAATATGAAAACAACTTAAGAAATGTAGGAACATGCTTGAGAAATTTTGTCTGAAATGAAAGCTACAAAAGATACATGTGGCACATTGGTAAAATCTAAACCCAAGAAATGACTTGTAAAATAAAAATACCTTTGTGTTTCTTTGTACTTTTTGAATTAATGAACTCTGTTTAACAAAGTAAAATGCACATCAAAGCAATAAAAAGTCACCACAATATAAAACTGTGTAAAAATCTTTCAGGTTTTATGCAAAAAAAAAAAGTTTTTGTTTTCAAATATAGGGGGTATATCTCAGTGGTAGAGCATTTGACTGCAGATCAAGAGGTCCTTGGTTCGTCTCCGAGTGCCCCCTGTGGACACTTTTTCAACAGATTAAACATGCCTTTTTAACTTTATGTTCATGAAAGTTTTAGAACCATATGAAGTTGAATTCATATTTATGTACTTTCCTAATGTGGATTCTGATTAAGAAATGTAGCAAAAAGATCATGTTGACGTGCCTTCTTAATATGAAAACAACTTAAGAAATGTAGGAAAATGCTCGAGAAATTTTGTCTGAAATGAAAGCTACAAAAGATACATGTGGCACATTGGTAGAATCTAAACCCAAGAAATGACTTGTAAAATAAAAATACCTTTGTGTTTCTTTGTACTTTTTGGATTAATGAACTCTGTTTAACAAAGTAAAATGCACATCAAAGTAATAAAAAGTCACCACAATGTAAAACTGTGTAAAAATCTTTCAGGTTTTATGCAAAAAAAAAGAAAAAAAAAATTGTTTTCAAATATAGGGGGTAAAGCTCAGTGGTAGAGCATTTGACTGCAGATCAAGAGGTACTTGGTTCGACTCCGAGTGCCCCCTGTGGACACTTTTTCAACAGATTAATCATGCTTTTTTACCTTTATGTTCATGAAAGGTTTAGAACCATATGAAGTTGAATTCATGTTTATATACTTTCTTAATTTGAATACTATTTAAGAAAAGTAGCAAAAAGATCATGTTGATGTGCCTTCTTAATAGGAAAACAACTTAAGAAATGTAGGAAAATGCTCGAGAAATTTTGTCTGAAATGAAAGCTACAAAAGATACATGTGGCACATTGGTAGAATCTAAACCCAAGAAATGACTTGTAAAATAAAAATACCTTTGTGTTTCTTTGTACTTTTTGGATTAATGAACTCTGTTTAACAAAACTTTTTGTAAAACAGTGCAAAAAAAAAAAGTTTTTGTTTTCTAATATAGGGGGTATAGCTCAGTGGTAGAGCATTTGACTGCAGATCAAGAGGTCCTTGGTTCGACTCCGAGTGCCCCCTGTGGACACTTTTTCAACAGATTAAACATGCCTTTTTACATAGTAACATAGTAACATAGTAACATAGTTAGTAAGGCCGAAAAAAGACATTTGTCCATCCAGTTCAGCCTATATTCCATCATAATAAATCCCCAGATCTACGTCCTTCTACAGAACCTAATAATTGTATGATACAATATTGTTCTGCTCCAGGAAGACATCCAGGCCTCTCTTGAACCCCTCGACTGAGTTCGCCATTTTTACCTTTATGTTCATGAAAGTTTTAGAACCATATGAAGTTGAATTCATATTTATGTACTTTCCTAATGTGGATTCTGATTAAGAAATGTAGCAAAAAGATCATGTTGATGTGCCTTCTTAATATGAAAACAACTTAAGAAATGTATCAAAATGCTTGAGAAATTTTGCCTGAAATGAAAGCTACAAAAGATACATGTGGCACATTGGTAGAATCTAAACCCAAGAAATGACTTTGAAAATAAAAATACCTTTGTGTTTCTTTGTACTTTTTGGATTAATGAACTCTGTTTAACAAAGTAAAATACACATCAAAGTAATAAAAAGTCACCACAATGTAAAACTGTGTAAAAATCTTTCAGTTTTTATGCAAAAAAAAAGAAAAAAAATTTTGTTTTCAAATATAGGGGGTAAAGCTCAGTGGTAGAGCATTTGACTGCAGATCAAGAGGTCCTTGGTTCAACTCTGAGTGCCCCCTGTATGCACTTTTTCAACAGATTAAACATGCTTTTTACCTATATGTTCATGGAAGGTTTAGAACCATATAAAGTTGAATTCATGTTTATGTACTTTCTTAATTTGAATACTATTTAAGAAAAGTAGCAAAAAGATCATGTTGATGTGCCTTCTTAATATGAAAACAACTTAAGAAATGTAGGAACATGCTTGAGAAATTTTGTCTGAAATGAAAGCTACAAAAGATACATGTGGCACATTGGTAAAATCTAAACCCAAGAAATGACTTGTAAAATAAAAATACCTTTGTGTTTCTTTGTACTTTTTGAATTAATGAACTCTGTTTAACAAAGTAAAATGCACATCAAAGCAATAAAAAGTCACCACAATATAAAACTGTGTAAAAATCTTTCAGGTTTTATGCAAAAAAAAAAAGTTTTTGTTTTCAAATATAGGGGGTATATCTCAGTGGTAGAGCATTTGACTGCAGATCAAGAGGTCCTTGGTTCGTCTCCGAGTGCCCCCTGTGGACACTTTTTCAACAGATTAAACATGCCTTTTTAACTTTATGTTCATGAAAGTTTTAGAACCATATGAAGTTGAATTCATATTTATGTACTTTCCTAATGTGGATTCTGATTAAGAAATGTAGCAAAAAGATCATGTTGACGTGCCTTCTTAATATGAAAACAACTTAAGAAATGTAGGAAAATGCTCGAGAAATTTTGTCTGAAATGAAAGCTACAAAAGATACATGTGGCACATTGGTAGAATCTAAACCCAAGAAATGACTTGTAAAATAAAAATACCTTTGTGTTTCTTTGTACTTTTTGGATTAATGAACTCTGTTTAACAAAGTAAAATGCACATCAAAGTAATAAAAAGTCACCACAATGTAAAACTGTGTAAAAATCTTTCAGTTTTTATGCAAAAAAAAAGAAAAAAATTTTGTTTTCAAATATAGGGGGTAAAGCTCAGTGGTAGAGCATTTGACTGCAGATCAAGAGGTCCTTGGTTCAACTCCGAGTGCCCCCTGTATGCACTTTTTCAACAGATTAAACATGCCATTTTACCTATATGTTCATGGAAGTTTTAGAACCATATCAAGTTGTTTTCATGTTTATGTACTTTCTTAATTTGAATACTATTTAAGAAAAGTAGCAAAAAGATCATGTTGATGTGCCTTCTTAATAGGAAAACAACTTAAGAAATGTAGGAAAATGCTTGAGAAATTTTGTCTGAAAAGAAATCTACAAAAGATACATATCGCACATTGGTAGACTCTAAACCCAAGAAATGACTTGTAAAATAAAAATACATTTGTGTTTCTTTGTACTTTTTGAATTAATGAACTCTGTTTATCAAAGTAAAATGCACATCAAAGTAATAAAAAGTCACCACAATGTAAAACTGTGTAAAAATCTTTCAGGTTTTATGCAAAAAAAAAAAAGTTTTTGTTGTCTACTATAGGGGGTATAGCTCAGTGGTAGAGCATTTGACTGCAGATCAAGAGGTCCTTGGTTCGATTCCGAGTGCCCCCTGTGGACATTTTTTCAACAGATTAATCATGCTTTTTTACCTTTATGTTCATGAAAGTTTTAGAACCATATGAAGTTGAATTCATATTTATGTACTTTCCTAATGTGGATTCTGATTAAGAAATGTAGCAAAAAGATCATGTTGATGTGCCTTCTTAATATGAAAACAACTTAAGAAATGTAGGAAAATGCTCGAGAAATTTTGTCTGAAATGAAAGCTACAAAAGATACATGTGGCACATTGGTAGAATCTAAACCCAAGAAATGACTTGTAAAATAAAAATACCTTTGTGTTTCTTTGTACTTTTTGGATTAATGAACTCTGTTTAACAAAGTAAAATGCACATCAAAGTAATAAAAAGTCACAACAATGTAAAACTGTGTAAAAATCTTTCAGTTTTTATGCAAAAAAAAGAAAAAAAAATTTGTTTTCAAATATAGGGGGTAAAGCTCAGTGGTAGAGCATTTGACTGCAGATCAAGAGGTCCTTGGTTCAACTCTGAGTGCCCCCTGTATGCACTTTTTCAACAGATTAAACATGCTTTTTACCTATATGTTCATGGAAGTTTTAGAACCATATAAAGTTGAATTCATGTTTATGTACTTTCTTAATTTGAATACTATTTAAGAAAAGTAGCAAAAAGATCATGTTGATGTGCCTTCTTAATATGAAAACAACTTAAGAAATGTAGGAACATGCTTGAGAAATTTTGTCTGAAATGAAAGCTACAAAAGATACATGTGGCACATTGGTAGAATCTAAACCCAAGAACTGACTTGTAAAATAAAAATACCTTTGTGTTTCTTTGTACTTTTTGAATTAATGAACTCTGTTTAACAAAGTAAAATGCACATCAAAGCAATAAAAAGTCACCACAATATAAAACTGTGTAAAAATCTTTCAGGTTTTATGCAAAAAAAAAAAAGTTTTTGTTTTCAAATATAGGGGGTATAGCTCAGTGGTAGAGCTTTTGACTGCAGATTAAGAGGTCCTTGGTTCGACTCCGAGTTCCCCCTGTGGACACTTTTTCAACAGATTAAACATGCCTTTTTACCTTTATGTTCATGAAAGTTTTAGAACCATATGAAGTTGAATTCATATTTATGTACTTTCCTAATGTGGATTCTGATTAAGAAATGTAGCAAAAAGATCATGTTGATGTGCCTTCTTAATATGAAAACAACTTAAGAAATGTATCAAAATGCTTGAGAAATTTTGTCTGAAATGAAAGCTACAAAAGATACATGTGGCACATTGGTAGAATCTAAACCCAAGAAATGACTTGTAAAATAAAAATACCTTTGTGTTTCTTTGTACTTTTTGGATTAATGAACTCTGTTTAACAAAGTAAAATACACATCAAAGTAATAAAAAGTCACCACAATGTAAAACTGTGTAAAAATCTTTCAGTTTTTATGCAAAAAAAAAGAAAAAAAATTTTGTTTTCAAATATAGGGGGTAAAGCTCAGTGGTAGAGCATTTGACTGCAGATCAAGAGGTCCTTGGTTCAACTCTGAGTGCCCCCTGTATGCACTTTTTCAACAGATTAAACATGCTTTTTACCTATATGTTCATGGAAGTTTTAGAACCATATAAAGTTGAATTCATGTTTATGTACTTTCTTAATTTGAATACTATTTAAGAAAAGTAGCAAAAAGATCATGTTGATGTGCCTTCTTAATATGAAAACAACTTAAGAAATGTAGGAACATGCTTGAGAAATTTTGTCTGAAATGAAAGCTACAAAAGATAAATGTGGCACATTGGTAAAATCTAAACCCAAGAAATGACTTGTAAAATAAAAATACCTTTGTGTTTCTTTGTACTTTTTGAATTAATGAACTCTGTTTAACAAAGTAAAATGCACATCAAAGCAATAAAAAGTCACCACAATATAAAACTGTGTAAAAATCTTTCAGGTTTTATGCAAAAAAAAAAATTTTTTGTTTTCAAATATAGGGGGTATATCTCAGTGGTAGAGCATTTGACTGCAGATCAAGAGGTCCTTGGTTCGTCTCCGAGTGCCCCCTGTGGACATTTTTTCAACAGATTAAACATGCCTTTTTAACTTTATGTTCATGAAAGTTTTAGAACCATATGAAGTTGAATTCATATTTATGTACTTTCCTAATGTGGATTCTGATTAAGAAATGTAGCAAAAAGATCATGTTGACGTGCCTTCTTAATATGAAAACAACTTAAGAAATGTAGGAAAATGCTCGAGAAATTTTGTCTGAAATGAAAGCTACAAAAGATACATGTGGCACATTGGTAGAATCTAAACCCAAGAAATGACTTGTAAAATAAAAATACCTTTGTGTTTCTTTGTACTTTTTGGATTAATGAACTCTGTTTAACAAAGTAAAATGCACATCAAAGTAATAAAAAGTCACCACAATGTAAAACTGTGTAAAAATCTTTCAGTTTTTATGCAAAAAAAAAGAAAAAAATTTTGTTTTCAAATATAGGGGGTAAAGCTCAGTGGTAGAGCATTTGACTGCAGATCAAGAGGTCCTTGGTTCAACTCCGAGTGCCCCCTGTATGCACTTTTTCAACAGATTAAACATGCCATTTTACCTATATGTTCATGGAAGTTTTAGAACCATATCAAGTTGATTTCATGTTTATGTACTTTCTTAATTTGAATACTATTTAAGAAAAGTAGCAAAAAGATCATGTTGATGTGCCTTCTTAATAGGAAAACAACTTAAGAAATGTAGGAAAATGCTTGAGAAATTTTGTCTGAAAAGAAATCTACAAAAGATACATATCGCACATTGGTAGACTCTAAACCCAAGAAATGACTTGTAAAATAAAAATACATTTGTGTTTCTTTGTACTTTTTGAATTAATGAACTCTGTTTATCAAAGTAAAATGCACATCAAAGTAATAAAAAGTCACCACAATGTAAAACTGTGTAACAATCTTTCAGGTTTTATGCAAAAAAAAAAAAGTTTTTGTTATCTACTATAGGGGGTATAGCTCAGTGGTAGAGCATTTGACTGCAGATCAAGAGGTCCTTGGTTCGATTCCGAGTGCCCCCTGTGGACACTTTTTCAACAGATTAATCATGCTTTTTTACCTTTATGTTCATGAAAGTTTTAGAACCATATGAAGTTGAATTCATATTTATGTACTTTCCTAATGTGGATTCTGATTAAGAAATGTAGCAAAAAGATCATGTTGATGTGCCTTCTTAATATGAAAACAACTTAAGAAATGTAGGAAAATGCTCGAGAAATTTTGTCTGAAATGAAAGCTACAAAAGATACATGTGGCACATTGGTAGAATCTAAACCCAAGAAATGACTTGTAAAATAAAAATACCTTTGTGTTTCTTTGTACTTTTTGGATTAATGAACTCTGTTTAACAAAGTAAAATGCACATCAAAGTAATAAAAAGTCACAACAATGTAAAACTGTGTAAAAATCTTTCAGTTTTTATGCAAAAAAAAGAAAAAAAAAATTGTTTTCAAATATAGGGGGTAAAGCTCAGTGGTAGAGCATTTGACTGCAGATCAAGAGGTCCTTGGTTCAACTCTGAGTGCCCCCTGTATGCACTTTTTCAACAGATTAAACATGCTTTTTACCTATATGTTCATGGAAGTTTTAGAACCATATAAAGTTGAATTCATGTTTATGTACTTTCTTAATTTGAATACTATTTAAGAAAAGTAGCAAAAAGATCATGTTGATGTGCCTTCTTAATATGAAAACAACTTAAGAAATGTAGGAACATGCTTGAGAAATTTTGTCTGAAATGAAAGCTACAAAAGATACATGTGGCACATTGGTAGAATCTAAACCCAAGAACTGACTTGTAAAATAAAAATACCTTTGTGTTTCTTTGTACTTTTTGAATTAATGAACTCTGTTTAACAAAGTAAAATGCACATCAAAGCAATAAAAAGTCACCACAATATAAAACTGTGTAAAAATCTTTCAGGTTTTATGCAAAAAAAAAAAAGTTTTTGTTTTCAAATATAGGGGGTATAGCTCAGTGGTAGAGCATTTGACTGCAGATTAAGAGGTCCTTGGTTCGACTCCGAGTTCCCCCTGTGGACACTTTTTTACCTTTATGTTCATGAAAGTTTTAGAACCATATGAAGTTGAATTCATATTTATGTACTTTCCTAATGTGGATTCTGATTAAGAAATGTAGCAAAAAGATCATGTTGATGTGCCTTCTTAATATGAAAACAACTTAAGAAATGTATCAAAATGCTTGAGAAATTTTGTCTGAAATGAAAGCTACAAAAGATACATGTGGCACATTGGTAGAATCTAAACCCAAGAAATGACTTGTAAAATAAAAATACCTTTGTGTTTCTTTGTACTTTTTGGATTAATGAACTCTGTTTAACAAAGTAAAATACACATCAAAGTAATAAAAAGTCACCACAATGTAAAACTGTGTAAAAATCTTTCAGTTTTTATGCAAAAAAAAAGAAAAAAAATTTTGTTTTCAAATATAGGGGGTAAAGCTCAGTGGTAGAGCATTTGACTGCAGATCAAGAGGTCCTTGGTTCAACTCTGAGTGCCCCCTGTATGCACTTTTTCAACAGATTAAACATGCTTTTTACCTATATGTTCATGGAAGTTTTAGAACCATATAAAGTTGAATTCATGTTTATGTACTTTCTTAATTTGAATACTATTTAAGAAAAGTAGCAAAAAGATCATGTTGATGTGCCTTCTTAATATGAAAACAACTTAAGAAATGTAGGAACATGCTTGAGAAATTTTGTCTGAAATGAAAGCTACAAAAGATTCATGTGGCACATTGGTAGAATCTAAACCCAAGAAATGACTTGTAAAATAAAAATACCTTTGTGTTTCTTTGTACTTTTTGAATTAATGAACTCTGTTTAACAAAGTAAAATGCCCATCAAAGTAATAAAAAGTCACCACAATGTAAAACTGTGTAAAAATCTTTCAGGTTTTATGCAAAAAAAAAAAGTTTTTGTTTTCAAATATAGGGGGTATATCTCAGTGGTAGAGCATTTGACTGCAGATCAAGAGGTCCTTGGTTCGTCTCCGAGTGCCCCCTGTGGACACTTTTTCAACAGATTAAACATGCCTTTTTAACTTTATGTTCATGAAAGTTTTAGAACCATATGAAGTTGAATTCATATTTATGTACTTTCCTAATGTGGATTCTGATTAAGAAATGTAGCAAAAAGATCATGTTGACGTGCCTTCTTAATATGAAAACAACTTAAGAAATGTAGGAAAATGCTCGAGAAATTTTGTCTGAAATGAAAGCTACAAAAGATACATGTGGCACATTGGTAGAATCTAAACCCAAGAAATGACTTGTAAAATAAAAATACCTTTGTTTCTTTGTACTTTTTGGATTAATGAACTCTGTTTAACAAAGTAAAATGCACATCAAAGTAATAAAAAGTCACCGCAATGTAAAACTGTGTAAAAATCTTTCAGTTTTTATGCAAAAAAAAAGAAAAAAAATTTTGTTTTCAAATATAGGGGGTAAAGCTCAGTGGTAGAGCATTTGACTGCAGATCAAGAGGTCCTTGGTTCAACTCCGAGTGCCCCCTGTATGCACTTTTTCAACAGATTAAACATGCTTTTTTACCTATATGTTCATGGAAGTTTTAGAACCATATGAAGTTGAATTCATGTTTATGTACTTTCTTAATTTGAATACTATTTAAGAAAAGTAGCAAAAAGATCATGTTGATGTGCCATCTTAATATGAAAACAACTTAAGAAATGTAGGAAAATGCTTGAGAAATTTTGTCTGAAAAGAAATCTACAAAAGATACATATAGCACATTGGTAGACTCTAAACCCAAGAAATGACTTGTAAAATAAAAATACTTTTGTGTTTCTTTGTACTTTTTGAATTATTGAACTCTGTTTATCAAAGTAAAATGCACATCAAGGTAATAAAAAGTCACCACAATGTAAAACTGTGTAAAAATCTTTCAGGTTTTATGCAAAAAAAAAAAAGTTTTTGTTTTCAAATATAGGGGGTATAGCTCATTGGTAGAGCATTTGACTGCAGATCAAGAGGTCTTTGGTTCAACTCCGAGTTCCCCTTGTAAGCACGTTTTTCACAGATTAAACATGCTTTTTTACCTATATGTTCATGGAAGTTTTAGAACCATATGAAGTTGATTTCATGTTTATGTACTTTCTTAATTTGAATACTATTTAAGAAAAGTAGCAAAAAGATCATGTTTATGTGCCTTCTTAAAATGAAAACAAGTTAAGAAATGTAGGAAAATGCTTGAGAAATTTTGTCTAAAAATAAATCTACAAAAGATACATATGGCACATTGGTAGACTCTAAACCCAAGAAATGACTTGTAAAATAAAAATACCTTTGTGTTTCTTTGTACTTTTTGAACTAATGAACTCTGTTTATCAAAGTAAAATGCACATCAAAGTAATAAATAGTCACCACAATGTAAAACTGTGTAAAAATCTTTCAGGTTTTATGCAAAAAAAAAAAAGTTTTTGTTTTCAAATATAGGGGGTAAAGCTCAGTGGTAGAGCATTTGACTGCAGATCAAGAGGTCCTTGGTTCAACTCTGAGTGCCCCCTGTATGCACTTTTTCAACAGATTAAACATGCTTTTTACCTATATGTTCATGGAAGTTTTAGAACCATATAAAGTTGAATTCATGTTTATGTACTTTCTTAATTTGAATACTATTTAAGAAAAGTAGCAAAAAGATCATGTTGATGTGCCTTCTTAATATGAAAACAACTTAAGAAATGTAGGAACATGCTTGAGAAATTTTGTCTGAAATGAAAGCTACAAAAGATACATGTGGCACATTGGTAGAATCTAAACCCAAGAAATGACTTGTAAAATAAAAATACCTTTGTGTTTCTTTGTACTTTTTGAATTAATGAACTCTGTTTAACAAAGTAAAATGCACATCAAAGCAATAAAAAGTCACCACAATATAAAACTGTGTAAAAATCTTTCAGGTTTTATGCAAAAAAAAAAAGTTTTTGTTTTCAAATATAGGGGGTATAGCTCAGTGGTAGAGCATTTGACTGCAGATCAAGAGGTCCTTGGTTCGACTCCGAGTGCCCCCTGTGGACACTTTTTCAACAGATTAAACATGCCTTTTTACCTTTATGTTCATGAAAGTTTTAGAACCATATGAAGTTGAATTCATATTTATGTACTTTCCTAATGTGGATTCTGATTAAGAAATGTAGCAAAAAGATCATGTTGACGTGCCTTCTTAATATGAAAACAACTTAAGAAATGTAGGAAAATGCTCGAGAAATTTTGTCTGAAATGAAAGCTACAAAAGATACATGTGGCACATTGGTAGAATCTAAACCCAAGAAATGACTTGTAAAATAAAAATACCTTTGTGTTTCTTTGTACTTTTTGGATTAATGAACTCTGTTTAACAAAGTAAAATGCACATCAAAGTAATAAAAAGTCACCACAATGTAAAACTGTGTAAAAATCTTTCAGGTTTTATGCCAAAAAAAAAAAAAGTTTTTGTTTTCAAATATAGGGGGTATAGCTCAATGGTAGAGCATTCGACAGCAGATCAAGAGGTCCTTGGTTCAACTTCGAGTGCCCCCTGTAGACACTTTTTCAACAGATTAATCATGCTTTTTTACCTAAATGTTCATGAAAGTTTTAGAACCATATGAAGTTGAATTTATGTTTATTTACTTTCTTAATGTGGATTCTGATTAAGAAATGTAGCAAAAAGATCATGTTGATGTGCCTTCTTAATATGAAAACAACTTAAGAAATGTAGGAAAATGCTTGAGAAATTTTGTCGGAAAAGAAATCTACAAAAGATAGATATGGCACATTGGTAGACTCTAAACCCAAGAAATGACTTGTAAAATAAAAATACCTTTGTGTTTCTTTGAACTTTTTGAATTAATGAACTCTGTTTAACAAATTAAAATGCACATCAAAGTAATAAAAAGTCACCACAATGTAAAACTGTGTGAAAATCTTTCAGGTTTTATGCAAAAAAAAAAGTTTTTGCTTTCAAATATAGGGGTTGTAGCTCAGTGGTAGAGCATTTGACTACAGATCAAGAGGTCCTTGGTTCAACTACGAATGCCCCCTGTATGCACTTTTTTAACAGATTAAACATGCTTTTTTACCTATATGTTCATGGAACTTTTAGAACCATATGAAGTTGAATTCATGTTTATGTACTTTCTTAATTTGAATACTATTTAAGAAAAGTAGCAAAAAGATCATGTTGATGTGCCTTCTTAAAATGAAAACAACTTAAGAAATGTAGGAAAATGCTTGAGAAATTTTGTCTAAAAATAAATCTACAAATGATACATATGGCACATTGGTAGACTCTAAACCCAAGAAATGACTTGTAAAATAAAAATACCTTTGTGTTTCTTTGTACTTTTTGAATTAATGAACTCTGTTTATCAAAGTAAAATGCACATCAAGGTAATAAAAAGTCACCATAATGTAAAACTGTGTAAAAATCTTTCAGGTTTTATGCAAAAAAAAAAAAAGGTTTTGCTTTCAAATATAGGGGGTATAGCTCAATGGTAGAGCATTTGACTGCAGATCAAGAGGTCTTTGGTTCAACTTCGAGTGCCCCCTGTTGACACTTTTTCAACAGATTAATCATGCTTTTTTACCTATATGTTCATGAAAGTTTTAGAACCATATGAAGTTGAATTTATGTTTATGTACTTTCTTAATGTGGATTCTGTTTAAGAAATGCAGTTAAAAGATCCTGTTGATGTGCCGTCTTAATATGAAAACAACTTAAGAAATGTAGGAAAATGCTTGAGAAATTTTGTCGGAAAAGAAATCTACAAAAGATACATATGGCACATTGGTAGACTCTAAACCCAAGAAATGACTTGTAAAATAAAAATACCTTTGTGTTTCTTTGTACTTTTTGAAATATTGAACTCTGTTTATCAAAGTAAAATGCACATCAAAGTAATAAAAAGTCACCACAATGTAAAACTGTGTAAAAATCGTTCAGGTTTTATGCAAAAAAAAAAAAGAAAAGTTTTTTTTTTCAAATATAGGGGGAATAGCTCAGTGGTAGAGCATTTGACTGCAGATCAAGAGGTCCTTGGTTCCACTCAGAGTGCCCCCTGTATGCACTTTTTCAACAGATTAAACATGCTTTTTTACCTGTGTTCATGGAAGTTTAAGAACCATATGAAGTAGAATTCATGTTTATGTACTTTCTTGATTTTAATACTATTTAAGTAATGTAGCAAAAAGATCATGTTGATGTGCCATCTTAATATGAAAACAACTTATGAAATGTAGGAAAATGCTTGAGAAATTTTGTCTGCAAAGAAATCTACAAAAGATACATATGGCACATTGGTAGACTCTAAACCCAAAAAATGACTTGTAAAATAAAAATATCTTTGTGTTTCTTTGTACTTTTTGAATTAATGAACTCTGTTTAACAAAGTAAAATGCACATTAAAGTAATAAAAAGTCACCACAATGTAAAACTGTGTAAAAATATTTCAGGTTTTATGCAAAAAAAAAAAAAAGATTTTGTTTTCAAATATAGGGGGTATTGTGACGGGGTGTACGGCAGAGCAAGAAGGGACAACAGGCCAAGGGATGATTCAACAGATTTATTATCAAGAACGCTGGAACAACACATGCAGGTAGATCTACAGAGTCAACAATTTGTCCAACGGAACAGATTCAGGGGCACCTCCCGATAATCCTTGTGCCAGCTAACAAAGAAATAGTCCACACGAATCCAAGGGATCCCAAAACAACGAGATATGTCCTCAGCTCAAGTCTCGCCCCGTTCGCTTCCGCAGTCACAGATGGACATGGGGTCTTGCCTCAGCTAAGAATCCCCACTCCTTCTCCTTTTAGGATCAACTCACATCTGATCTCAAAATAAGAATGGATTGTCTGAGCTCCTGGGATCCGCCCATGAAGGGGGTTAGGGGTCACACCTTCTATTCAATGGTTGGGTCCAGAAGAAGATTCTAGACTGGTGGGCTCCATGTAGTCTATGTAGTATGTACATTTGACTAGCCACGTGCTGTGAGGAAGAATGGCTATTCTTTCACTAGTGGTGTTGACAAAGCTTAATTACATTATAGCTTAGGGCTGCAAGTATTGGGGGAAGGAGACATATTGTTACAGGTGAACTCCCAGCACAAGAAAATACATAAATTACAGCTAACAGAAACCAGAGAACAGTTACATAAATGAATTAGCATATTATTCAAATACAGGACAGGGCAAAAGTACATATCATGACAGGTATAGCTCAGTGGTAGAGCATTTGACTGCAGATCAAGAGGTCTTTGGTTCAACTTCGAGTGCCCCCTGTTGACACTTTTTCAACAGATTAATCATGCTTTTTTACCTATATGTTCATGAAAGTTTTAGAACCATATGAAGTTGAATTTATGTTTATGTACTTTCTTAATGTGGATTCTGATTAAGAAATGCAGTTAAAAGATCCTGTTGATGTGCCGTCTTAATATGAAAACAACTTAAGAAATGTAGGAAAATGCTTGAGAAATTTTGTCGGAAAAGAAATCTACAAAAGATACATATGGCACATTGGTAGACTCTAAACCCAAGAAATGACTTGTAAAATAAAAATACCTTTGTGTTTCTTTGTACTTTTTGAATTAATGAAATCTGTTTATCAAAGTAAAATGCACATCAAAGTAATAAAAAGACACCATAATGTAAGACTGTGTAAAAATCTTTCAGGTTTTATGCAAAAAAAAAAAAAAGCTTTTGTTTTCAAATATAGAGGGTATAGCTCAGTGGTAGAGCATTTGACTGCAGATCAAGAGGTCTTTGGTTCAACTCCGAGTGCCCCCTGTAGACACTTTTTTAACAGATTAAACATGCCTTTTTACCTATATGTTCATGGAAGTTTTAGAACCATATGAAGTTGAATTCATGTTTATGTACTTTCTTAATGTGGATTCTGATTAAGAAATGTAGCAAAAAGATCATGTTGATGTGCCTTCTTAATATGAAAACAACCTAAGAAATGTAGGAAAATGCTTGAGAAATTTTGTCTGAAAAGAAATCTACAAAATATACATATGGCACATTGGTAGACTCTAAACCCAGGAAATGACTTGTAAAATAAGAATACCTTTGTGTTTCTTTGTACTTTTTGAAATATTGAACTCTGTTTATCAAAGTAAAATGCACATCAAAGTAATAAAAAGTCACCACAATGTAAAACTGTGTAAAAATCGTTCAGGTTTTATGCAAAAAAAAAAAGAAAAGTTTTTTTTTTCAAATATAGGGGGAATAGCTCAGTGGTAGAGCATTTGACTGCAGATCAAGAGGTCCTTGGTTCCACTCAGAGTGCCCCCTGTATGCACTTTTTCAACAGATTAAACATGCTTTTTTACCTGTGTTCATGGAAGTTTAAGAACCATATGAAGTAGAATTCATGTTTATGTACTTTCTTGATTTTAATACTATTTAAGTAATGTAGCAAAAAGATCATGTTGATGTGCCATCTTAATATGAAAACAACTTATGAAATGTAGGAAAATGCTTGAGAAATTTTGTCTGCAAATAAATCTACAAAAGATACATATGGCACATTGGTAGACTCTAAACCCAAAAAATGACTTGTAAAATAAAAATATCTTTGTGTTTCTTTGTACTTTTTGAATTAATGAACTCTGTTTAACAAAGTAAAATGCACATTAAAGTAATAAAAAGTCACCACAATGTAAAACTGTGTAAAAATATTTCAGGTTTTATGCAAAAAAAAAAAAAGATTTTGTTTTCAAATATAGGGGGTATTGTGACGGGGTGTACGGCAGAGCAAGAAGGGACAACAGGCCAAGGGATGATTCAACAGATTTATTATCAAGAACGCTGGAACAACACATGCAGGTAGATCTACAGAGTCAACAATTTGTCCAACGGAACAGATTCAGGGGCACCTCCCGATAATCCTTGTGCCAGCTAACAAAGAAATAGTCCACACGAATCCAAGGGATCCCAAAACAACGAGATATGTCCTCAGCTCAAGTCTCGCCCCGTTCGCTTCCGCAGTCACAGATGGACATGGGGTCTTGCCTCAGCTAAGAATCCCCACTCCTTCTCCTTTTAGGATCAACTCACATCTGATCTCAAAATAAGAATGGATTGTCTGAGCTCCTGGGATCCGCCCATGAAGGGGGTTAGGGGTCACACCTTCTATTCAATGGTTGGGTCCAGAAGAAGATTCTAGACTGGTGGGCTCCATGTAGTCTATGTAGTATGTACATTTGACTAGCCACCTGCTGTGAGGAAGAATGGCTATTCTTTCACTAGTGGTGTTGACAAAGCTTAATTACATTATAGCTTAGGGCTGCAAGTATTGGGGGAAGGAGACATATTGTTACAGGTGAACTCCCAGCACAAGAAAATACATAAATTACAGCTAACAGAAACCAGAGAACAGTTACATAAATGAATTAGCATATTATTCAAATACAGGACAGGGCAAAAGTACATATCATGACAGGTATAGCTCAGTGGTAGAGCATTTGACTGCAGATCAAGAGGTCTTTGGTTCAACTCCGAGTGCCCTCTGTAGACACTTTTTCAACAGATTAATCATGCTTTTTTACCTATATGTTCATGAAAGTTTTCGAACCATATGAAGTTGAATTCATGTTTATGTACTAATGTGGATTCTGATTAAGAAATGTAGCAAAAAGATCATGTTGATGTGCCTTCTTAATATGAAAACAACCTAAGAAATGTAGGAAAATGCTTGAGAAATTTTGTCTGAAAAGAAATCTACAAAATATACATATGGCACATTGGTAGACTCTAAACCCAGGAAATGACTTGTAAAATAAGAATACCTTTGTGTTTCTTTGTACTTTTTGAAATATTGAACTCTGTTTATCAAAGTAAAATGCACATCAAAGTAATAAAAAGTCACCACAATGTAAAACTGTGTAAAAATCGTTCAGGTTTTATGCAAAAAAAAAAAGAAAAGTTTTTTTTTTCAAATATAGGGGGAATAGCTCAGTGGTAGAGCATTTGACTGCAGATCAAGAGGTCCTTGGTTCCACTCAGAGTGCCCCCTGTATGCACTTTTTCAACAGATTAAACATGCTTTTTTACCTGTGTTCATGGAAGTTTAAGAACCATATGAAGTAGAATTCATGTTTATGTACTTTCTTGATTTTAATACTATTTAAGTAATGTAGCAAAAAGATCATGTTGATGTGCCATCTTAATATGAAAACAACTTATGAAATGTAGGAAAATGCTTGAGAAATTTTGTCTGCAAATAAATCTACAAAAGATACATATGGCACATTGGTAGACTCTAAACCCAAAAAATGACTTGTAAAATAAAAATATCTTTGTGTTTCTTTGTACTTTTTGAATTAATGAACTCTGTTTAACAAAGCAAAATGAACATTAAAGTAATAAAAAGTCACCACAATGTAAAACGGTTGAAAAATATTTCAGGTTTTATGCAAAAAAAAAAAAAGATTTTGTTTTCAAATATAGGGGGTATTGTGACGGGGTGTACGGCAGAGCAAGAAGGGACAACAGGCCAAGGGATGATTCAACAGATTTATTATCAAGAACGCTGGAACAACACATGCAGGTAGATCTACAGAGTCAACAATTTGTCCAACCGAACAGATTCAGGGGCACCTCCCGATAATCCTTGTGCCAGCTAACAAAGAAATAGTCCACACGAATCCAAGGGATCCCAAAACAACGAGATATGTCCTCAGCTCAAGTCTCGCCCCGTTCGCTTCCGCAGTCACAGATGGACATGGGGTCTTGCCTCAGCTAAGAATCCCCACTCCTTCTCCTTTTAGGATCAACTCACATCTGATCTCAAAATAAGAATGGATTGTCTGAGCTCCTGGGATCCGCCCATGAAGGGGGTTAGGGGTCACACCTTCTATTCAATGGTTGGGTCCAGAAGAAGATTCTAGACTGGTGGGCTCCATGTAGTCTATGTAGTATGTACATTTGACTAGCCACCTGCTGTGAGGAAGAATGGCTATTCTTTCACTAGTGGTGTTGACAAAGCTTAATTACATTATAGCTTAGGGCTGCAAGTATTGGGGGAAGGAGACATATTGTTACAGGTGAACTCCCAGCACAAGAAAATACATAAATTACAGCTAACAGAAACCAGAGAACAGTTACATAAATAAATTAGCATATTATTCAAATACAGGACAGGGCAAAAGTACATATCATGACAGGTATAGCTCAGTGGTAGAGCATTTGACTGCAGATCAAGAGGTCCTTGGTTCAACTCCGAGTGCCCTCTGTAGACACTTTTTCAACAGATTAATCATGCTTTTTTACCTATATGTTCATGAAAGTTTTCGAACCATATGAAGTTGAATTCATGTTTATGTACTTTCCTAATGTGGATTCTGATTAAGAAATGTAGCAAAAAGATCATGTTGATGTGCCTTCTTAATATGAAAACAACCTAAGAAATGTAGGAAAATGCTTGAGAAATTTTGTCTGAAAAGAAATCTACAAAAGATACATATGGCACATTGGTAGACTCTAAACCCAGGAAATGACTTGTAAAATAAAAATACCTTTGTGTTTCTTTGTACTTTTTGAATTATTGAACTCTGTTTATCAAAGTAAAATGCACATCAAAGTAATAAAAAGTCACCACAATGTAAAACTGTGTAAAAATATTTCAGGTTTTATGCAAAAAAAAAAAAAGATTTTGTTTTCAAATATAGGGGGTATTGTGACGGGGTGTACGGCAGAGCAAGAAGGGACAACAGGCCAAGGGATGATTCAACAGATTTATTATCAAGATCGCTGGAACAACACATGCAGGTAGATCTACAGAGTCAACAATTTGTCCAACGGAACAGATTCAGGGGCACCTCCCGATAATCCTTGTGCCAGCTAACAAAGAAATAGTCCACACGAATCCAAGGGATCCCAAAACAACGAGATATGTCCTCAGCTCAAGTCTCGCCCCGTTCGCTTCCGCAGTCACAGATGGACATGGGGTCTTGCCTCAGCTAAGAATCCCCACTCCTTCTCCTTTTAGGATCAACTCACATCTGATCTCAAAATAAGAATGGATTGTCTGAGCTCCTGGGATCCGCCCATGAAGGGGGTTAGGGGTCACACCTTCTATTCAATGGTTGGGTCCAGAAGAAGATTCTAGACTGGTGGGCTCCATGTAGTCTATGTAGTATGTACATTTGACTAGCCACCTGCTGTGAGGAAGAATGGCTATTCTTTCACTAGTGGTGTTGACAAAGCTTAATTACATTATAGCTTAGGGCTGCAAGTATTGGGGGAAGGAGACATATTGTTACAGGTGAACTCCCAGCACAAGAAAATACATAAATTACAGCTAACAGAAACCAGAGAACAGTTACATAAATGAATTAGCATATTATTCAAATACAGGACAGGGCAAAAGTACATATCATGACAGGTATAGCTCAGTGGTAGAGCATTTGACTGCAGATCAAGAGGTCCTTGGTTCAACTCCGAGTGCCCTCTGTAGACACTTTTTCAACAGATTAATCATGCTTTTTTACCTATATGTTCATGAAAGTTTTCGAACCATATGAAGTTGAATTCATGTTTATGTACTTTCCTAATGTGGATTCTGATTAAGAAATGTAGCAAAAAGATCATGTTGATGTGCCTTCTTAATATGAAAACAACCTAAGAAATGTAGGAAAATGCTTGAGAAATTTTGTCTGAAAAGAAATCTACAAAAGATACATATGGCACATTGGTAGACTCTAAACCCAGGAAATGACTTGTAAAATAAAAATACCTTTGTGTTTCTTTGTACTTTTTGAATTATTGAACTCTGTTTATCAAAGTAAAATGCACATCAAAGTAATAAAAAGTCACCACAATGTAAAACTGTGTAAAAATCGTTCAGGTTTTATGCAAAAAAAAAAAAGAAAAGTTTTTTTTTCAAATATAGGGGGAATAGCTCAGTGGTAGAGCATTTGACTGCAGATCAAGAGGTCCTTGGTTCCACTCAGAGTGCCCCCTGTATGCACTTTTTCAACAGATTAAACATGCTTTTTTACCTGTGTTCATGGAAGTTTAAGAACCATATGAAGTAGAATTCATGTTTATGTACTTTCTTGATTTTAATACTATTTAAGTAATGTAGCAAAAAGATCATGTTGATGTGCCATCTTAATATGAAAACAACTTATGAAATGTAGGAAAATGCTTGAGAAATTTTGTCTGCAAAGAAATCTACAAAAGATACATATGGCACATTGGTAGACTCTAAACCCAAGAAATGACTTGTAAAATAAAAATATCTTTGTGTTTCTTTGTACTTTTTGAATTAATGAACTCTGTTTAACAAAGTAAAATGCACATTAAAGTAATAAAAAGTCACCACAATGTAAAACTGTGTAAAAATATTTCAGGTTTTATGCAAAAAAAAAAAAGATTTTGTTTTCAAATATAGGGGGTATTGTGACGGGGTGTACGGCAGAGCAAGAAGGGACAACAGGCCAAGGGATGATTCAACAGATTTATTATCAAGAACGCTGGAACAACACATGCAGGTAGATCTACAGAGTCCACAATTTGTCCAACGGAACAGATTCAGGGGCACCTCCCGATAATCCTTGTGCCAGCTAACAAAGAAATAGTCCACACGAATCCAAGGGATCCCAAAACAACGAGATATGTCCTCAGCTCAAGTCTCGCCCCGTTCGCTTCCGCAGTCACAGATGGACATGGGGTCTTGCCTCAGCTAAGAATCCCCACTCATTCTCCTTTTAGGATCAACTCACATCTGATCTCAAAATAAGAATGGATTGTCTGAGCTCCTGGGATCCGCCCATGAAGGGGGTTAGGGGTCACACCTTCTATTCAATGGTTGGGTCCAGAAGAAGATTCTAGACTGGTGGGCTCCATGTAGTCTATGTAGTATGTACATTTGACTAGCCACCTGCTGTGAGGAAGAATGGCTATTCTTTCACTAGTGGTGTTGACAAAGCTTAATTACATTATAGCTTAGGGCTGCAAGTATTGGGGGAAGGAGACATATTGTTACAGGTGAACTCCCAGCACAAGAAAATACATGAATTACAGCTAACAGAAACCAGAGAACAGTTACATAAATGAATTAGCATATTATTCAAATACAGGACAGGGCAAAAGTACATATCATGACAGGTATAGCTCAGTGGTAGAGCATTTGACTGCAGATCAAGAGGTCTTTGGTTCAACTTCGAGTGCCCCCTGTTGACACTTTTTCAACAGATTAATCATGCTTTTTTACCTATATGTTCATGAAAGTTTTAGAACCATATGAAGTTGAATTTATGTTTATGTACTTTCTTAATGTGGATTCTGATTAAGAAATGCTGTTAAAAGATCCTGTTGATGTGCCGTCTTAATATGAAAACAACTTAAGAAATGTAGGAAAATGCTTGAGAAATTTTGTCGGAAAAGAAATCTACAAAAGATACATATGGCACATTGGTAGACTCTAAACCCAAGAAATGACTTGTAAAATAAAAATACCTTTGTGTTTCTTTGTACTTTTTGAATTAATGAAATCTGTTTATCAAAGTAAAATGCACATCAAAGTAATAAAAAGACACCATAATGTAAGACTGTGTAAAAATCTTTCAGGTTTTATGCAAAAAAAAAAGCTTTTGTTTTCAAATATAGGGGGTATAGCTCAGTGGTAGAGCATTTGACTGCAGATCAAGAGGTCCTTGGTTCAACTCCGAATGCCCCCTGTAGACACTTTTTTAACAGATTAAACATGCCTTTTTACCTATATGTTCATGGAAGTTTTAGAACCATATGAAGTTGAATTCATGTTTATGTACTTTCTTAATGTGGATTCTGATTAAGAAATGTAGCAAAAAGATCATGTTGATGTGCCTTCTTAATATGAAAACAACCTAAGAAATGTAGGAAAATGCTTGAGAAATTTTGTCTGAAAAGAAATCTACAAAATATACATATGGCACATTGGTAGACTCTAAACCCAGGAAATGACTTGTAAAATAAGAATACCTTTGTGTTTCTTTGTACTTTTTGAAATATTGAACTCTGTTTATCAAAGTAAAATGCACATCAAAGTAATAAAAAGTCACCACAATGTAAAACTGTGTAAAAATCGTTCAGGTTTTATGCAAAAAAAAAAAGAAAAGTTTTTTCTTTCAAATATAGGGGGAATAGCTCAGTGGTAGAGCATTTGACTGCAGATCAAGAGGTCCTTGGTTCCACTCAGAGTGCCCCCTGTATGCACTTTTTCAACAGATTAAACATGCTTTTTTACCTGTGTTCATGGAAGTTTAAGAACCATATGAAGTAGAATTCATGTTTATGTACTTTCTTGATTTTAATACTATTTAAGTAATGTAGCAAAAAGATCATGTTGATGTGCCATCTTAATATGAAAACAACTTATGAAATGTAGGAAAATGCTTGAGAAATTTTGTCTGCAAATAAATCTACAAAAGATACATATGGCACATTGGTAGACTCTAAACCCAAAAAATGACTTGTAAAATAAAAATATCTTTGTGTTTATTTGTACTTTTTGAATTAATGAACTCTGTTTAACAAAGTAAAATGCACATTAAAGTAATAAAAAGTCACCACAATGTAAAACTGTGTAAAAATATTTCAGGTTTTATGCAAAAAAAAAAAAGATTTTGTTTTCAAATATAGGGGGTATTGTGACGGGGTGTACGGCAGAGCAAGAAGGGACAACAGGCCAAGGGATGATTCAACAGATTTATTATCAAGAACGCTGGAACAACACATGCAGGTAGATCTACAGAGTCAACAATTTGTCCAACGGAACAGATTCAGGGGCACCTCCCGATAATCCTTGTGCCAGCTAACAAAGAAATAGTCCACACGAATCCAAGGGATCCCAAAACAACGAGATATGTCCTCAGCTCAAGTCTCGCCCCGTTCGCTTCCGCAGTCACAGATGGACATGGGGTCTTGCCTCAGCTAAGAATCCCCACTCCTTCTCCTTTTAGGATCAACTCACATCTGATCTCAAAATAAGAATGGATTGTCTGAGCTCCTGGGATCCGCCCATGAAGGGGGTTAGGGGTCACACCTTCTATTCAATGGTTGGGTCCAGAAGAAGATTCTAGACTGGTGGGCTCCATGTAGTCTATGTAGTATGTACATTTGACTAGCCACCTGCTGTGAGGAAGAATGGCTATTCTTTCACTAGTGGTGTTGACAAAGCTTAATTACATTATAGCTTAGGGCTGCAAGTATTGGGGGAAGGAGACATATTGTTACAGGTGAACTCCCAGCACAAGAAAATACATAAATTACAGCTAACAGAAACCAGAGAACAGTTACATAAATGAATTAGCATATTATTCAAATACAGGACAGGGCAAAAGTACATATCATGACAGGTATAGCTCAGTGGTAGAGCATTTGACTGCAGATCAAGAGGTCCTTGGTTCAACTCCGAGTGCCCTCTGTAGACACTTTTTCAACAGATTAATCATGCTTTTTTACCTATATGTTCATGGAAGTTTTCGAACCATATGAAGTTGAATTCATGTTTATGTACTTTCCTAATGTGGATTCTGATTAAGAAATGTAGCAAAAAGATCATGTTGATGTGCCTTCTTAATATGAAAACAACCTAAGAAATGTAGGAAAATGCTTGAGAAATTTTGTCTGAAAAGAAATCTACAAAAGATACATATGGCACATTGGTAGACTCTAAACCCAGGAAATGACTTGTAAAATAAAAATACCTTTGTGTTTCTATGTACTTTTTGAATTATTGAACTCTGTTTATCAAAGTAAAATGCACATCAAAGTAATAAAAAGTCACCACAATGTAAAACTGTGTAAAAATCGTTCAGGTTTTATGCAAAAAAAAAAAAGAAAAGTTTTTTTTTTCAAATATAGGGGGAATAGCTCAGTGGTAGAGCATTTGACTGCAGATCAAGAGGTCCTTGGTTCCACTCAGAGTGCCCCCTGTATGCACTTTTTCAACAGATTAAACATGCTTTTTTACCTGTGTTCATGGAAGTTTAAGAACCATATGAAGTAGAATTCATGTTTATGTACTTTCTTGATTTTAATACTATTTAAGTAATGTAGCAAAAAGATCATGTTGATGTGCCATCTTAATATGAAAACAACTTATGAAATGTAGGAAAATGCTTGAGAAATTTTGTCTGCAAAGAAATCTACAAAAGATACATATGGCACATTGGTAGACTCTAAACCCAAAAAATGACTTGTAAAATAAAAATATCTTTGTGTTTCTTTGTACTTTTTGAATTAATGAACTCTGTTTAACAAAGTAAAATGCACATTAAAGTAATAAAAAGTCACCACAATGTAAAACTGTGTAAAAATATTTCAGGTTTTATGCAAAAAAAAAAAAAGATTTTGTTTTCAAATATAGGGGGTATTGTGACGGGGTGTACGGCAGAGCAAGAAGGGACAACAGGCCAAGGGATGATTCAACAGATTTATTATCAAGAACGCTGGAACAACACATGCAGGTAGATCTACAGAGTCAACAATTTGTCCAACGGAACAGATTCAGGGGCACCTCCCGATAATCCTTGTGCCAGCTAACAAAGAAATAGTCCACACGAATCCAAGGGATCCCAAAACAACGAGATATGTCCTCAGCTCAAGTCTCGCCCCGTTCGCTTCCGCAGTCACAGATGGACATGGGGTCTTGCCTCAGCTAAGAATCCCCACTCCTTCTCCTTTTAGGATCAACTCACATCTGATCTCAAAATAAGAATGGATTGTCTGGGATCCGCCCATGAAGGGGGTTAGGGGTCACACCTTCTATTCAATGGTTGGGTCCAGAAGAAGATTCTAGACTGGTGGGCTCCATGTAGTCTATGTAGTATGTACATTTGACTAGCCACCTGCTGTGAGGAAGAATGGCTATTCTTTCACTAGTGGTGTTGACAAAGCTTAATTACATTATAGCTTAGGGCTGCAAGTATTGGGGGAAGGAGACATATTGTTACAGGTGAACTCCCAGCACAAGAAAATACATAAATTACAGCTAACAGAAACCAGAGAACAGTTACATAAATTAATTAGCATATTATTCAAATACAGGACAGGGCAAAAGTACATATCATGACAGGTATAGCTCAGTGGTAGAGCATTTGACTGCAGATCAAGAGGTCCTTGGTTCAACTCCGAGTGCCCTCTGTAGACACTTTTTCAACAGATTAATCATGCTTTTTTACCTATATGTTCATGGAAGTTTTCGAACCATATGAACTTGAATTCATGTTTATGTACTTTCCTAATGTGGATTCTGATTAAGAAATGTAGCAAAAAGATCATGTTGATGTGCCTTCTTAATATGAAAACAACCTAAGAAATGTAGGAAAATGCTTGAGAAATTTTGTCTGAAAAGAAATCTACAAAAGATACATATGGCACATTGGTAGACTCTAAACCCAGGAAATGACTTGTAAAATAAAAATACCTTTGTGTTTCTTTGTACTTTTTGAATTATTGAACTCTGTTTATCAAAGTAAAATGCACATCAAAGTAATAAAAAGTCACCACAATGTAAAACTGTGTAAAAATCGTTCAGGTTTTATGCAAAAAAAAAAAAGAAAAGTTTTTTTTTTTCAAATATAGGGGGAATAGCTCAGTGGTAGAGCATTTGACTGCAGATCAAGAGGTCCTTGGTTCCACTCAGAGTGCCCCCTGTATGCACTTTTTCAACAGATTAAACATGCTTTTTTACCTGTGTTCATGGAAGTTTAAGAACCATATGAAGTAGAATTCATGTTTATGTACTTTCTTGATTTTAATACTATTTAAGTAATGTAGCAAAAAGATCATGTTGATGTGCCATCTTAATATGAAAACAACTTATGAAATGTAGGAAAATGCTTGAGAAATTTTGTCTGCAAAGAAATCTACAAAAGATACATATGGCACATTGGTAGACTCTAAACCCAAAAAATGACTTGTAAAATAAAAATATCTTTGTGTTTCTTTGTACTTTTTGAATTAATGAACTCTGTTTAACAAAGTAAAATGCACATTAAAGTAATAAAAAGTCACCACAATGTAAAACTGTGTAAAAATATTTCAGGTTTTATGCAAAAAAAAAAATGATTTTGTTTTCAAATATAGGGGGTATTGTGACGGGGTGTACGGCAGAGCAAGAAGGGACAACAGGCCAAGGGATGATTCAACAGATTTATTATCAAGAACGCTGGAACAACACATGCAGGTAGATCTACAGAGTCCACAATTTGTCCAACGGAACAGATTCAGGGGCACCTCCCGATAATCCTTGTGCCAGCTAACAAAGAAATAGTCCACACGAATCCAAGGGATCCCAAAACAACGAGATATGTCCTCAGCTCAAGTCTCGCCCCGTTCGCTTCCGCAGTCACAGATGGACATGGGGTCTTGCCTCAGCTAAGAATCCCCACTCCTTCTCCTTTTAGGATCAACTCACATCTGATCTCAAAATAAGAATGGATTGTCTGAGCTCCTGGGATCCGCCCATGAAGGGGGTTAGGGGTCACACCTTCTATTCAATGGTTGGGTCCAGAAGAAGATTCTAGACTGGTGGGCTCCATGTAGTCTATGTAGTATGTACATTTGACTAGCCACCTGCTGTGAGGAAGAATGGCTATTCTTTCACTAGTGGTGTTGACAAAGCTTAATTACATTATAGCTTAGGGCTGCAAGTATTGGGGGAAGGAGACATATTGTTACAGGTGAACTCCCAGCACAAGAAAATACATAAATTACAGCTAACAGAAACCAGAGAACAGTTACATAAATGAATTAGCAAATTATTCAAATACAGGACAAGGCAAAAGTACATATCATGACAGGTATAGCTCAGTGGTAGAGCATTTGACTGCAGATCAAGAGGTCCTTGGTTCAACTCCGAGTGCCCTCTGTAGACACTTTTTCAACAGATTAATCATGCTTTTTTACCTATATGTTCATGAAAGTTTTCGAACCATATGAAGTTGAATTCATGTTTATGTACTTTCCTAATGTGGATTCTGATTAAGAAATGTAGCAAAAAGATCATGTTGATGTGCCTTCTTAATATGAAAACAACCTAAGAAATGTAGGAAAATGCTTGAGAAATTTTGTCTGAAAAGAAATCTACAAAAGATACATATGGCACATTGGTAGACTCTAAACCCAGGAAATGACTTGTAAAATAAAAATACCTTTGTGTTTCTTTGTACTTTTTGAATTATTGAACTCTGTTTATCAAAGTAAAATGCACATCAAAGTAATAAAAAGTCACCACAATGTAAAACTGTGTAAAAATCGTTCAGGTTTTATGCAAAAAAAAAAAAGAAAAGTTTTTTTTTTTCAAATATAGGGGGAATAGCTCAGTGGTAGAGCATTTGACTGCAGATCAAGAGGTCATTGGTTCCACTCAGAGTGCCCCCTGTATGCACTTTTTCAACAGATTAAACATGCTTTTTTACCTGTGTTCATGGAAGTTTAACCCCTTAATGACCGCCAATACGTCTTTTAACTGACCTGAGATATAAGAGAATAGCCTCCCCATACAGATGACAATCCAGCATCTGTCGGCTGTACACTATAGCTGACAACTTGCTCTACCAGCCACAATCAGTATTTGCACCATCTAAATCTGTTTAACCCCTTAGATGATGCTGTAAATAGTGACTACATCATTATAAATGGTTAACAGAGTGTGGGGGCTTCTTCTTTGTCACAATTGGTGCCCTCAGATCATGATTTTGTGGTCCTGATGTTTGTCATGGCAATTCATGACCAAATAGCGGCCTTAGAGTCTGACGGCTGTAGTAATCTGTTTAGAAGTTAGCAACATTTAGGTGGTAAAAATACACATTTTTATTTCTGTCATACCACTTTGCATTAATTCCTGTAAAGCACCTGAAGGGTTAATAAACTACCTGACAGCAGTTTTCAATATGTTTTGGGGTGCTGTTTTTAAAATGGTATCACGTTTGTGGGTTTCCCAATATATAGGACCCCTAAAGTCACTTCAAACATGGATAAGTCCCTAAATAAATAAATTTTGTAAATTTCTTTGAAAAAAATGAAAAATTGCTGCTACATTTTTAAACCTCCTAAAATGCTACCAAAATAAAATAACATTTTACAAATGGTGCTGATGTAAAGCAGACATGTGGGAAATGTTATTTATTAATGGTTTGCTGTTGTATGACTATCTAGATTAAAGGGATAATCATTCAAATTTAGAAAATTGCTAATTTTTTAACATTTTTCTCAAATTTTTGATATTTTTTATAAATAAACACAAAAAATGTTGAACAAAATTTACCATTATCATAAAGTATAATGTGTCACGAAAAAACAATCTCAAAATCACTGGGATTTGTTGAAGTGTTGCAGAGTTATTACCACATAAAGTGACACTGGTCAGATTTCAAAAATTTGGCTCGGTCACTAAGGGGTTAAGAACCATATGAAGTAGAATTCATGTTTATGTACTTTCTTGATTTTAATACTATTTAAGTAATGTAGCAAAAAGATCATGTTGATGTGCCATCTTAATATGAAAACAACTTATGAAATGTAGGAAAATGCTTGAGAAATTTTGTCTGCAAAGAAATCTACAAAAGATACATATGGCACATTGGTAGACTCTAAACCCAAAAAATGACTTGTAAAATAAAAATATCTTTGTGTTTCTTTGTACTTTTTGAATTAATGAACTCTGTTTAACAAAGTAAAATGCACAATAAAGTAATAAAAAGTCACCACAATGTAAAACTGTGTAAAAATATTTCAGGTTTTATGCAAAAAAAAAAAAAGATTTTGTTTTCAAATATAGGGGGTATTGTGACGGGGTGTACGGCAGAGCAAGAAGGGACAACAGGCCAAGGGATGATTCAACAGATTTATTATCAAGAACGCTGGAACAACACATGCAGGTAGATCTACAGAGTCCACAATTTGTCCAACGGAACAGATTCAGGGGCACCTCCCGATAATCCTTGTGCCAGCTAACAAAGAAATAGTCCACACGAATCCAAGGGATCCCAAAACAACGAGATATGTCCTCAGCTCAAGTCTCGCCCCGTTCGCTTCCGCAGTCACAGATGGACATGGGGTCTTGCCTCAGCTAAGAATCCCCACTCCTTCTCCTTTTAGGATCAACTCACATCTGATCTCAAAATAAGAATGGATTGTCTGAGCTCCTGGGATCCGCCCATGAAGGGGGGTAGGGGTCACACCTTCTATTCAATGGTTGGGTCCACAAGAAGATTCTAGACTGGTGGGCTCCAAGTAGTCTATGTAGTATGTACATTTGACTAGCCACCTGCTGTGAGGAAGAATGGCTATTCTTTCACTAGTGGTGTTGACAAAGCTTAATTACATTATAGCTTAGGGCTGCAAGTATTGGGGGAAGGAGACATATTGTTACAGGTGAACTCCCAGCACTAGAAAATACATAAATTACAGCTAATAGAAACCAGAGAACAGTTACATACATCAAATAGCATATTATTCAAATACAGGACAAAAGTACATATCATGACAATCCCTTCCCCTCCCAATTTGTGTACGTACTAGGGACCTCTACAGGTCGCTGGTTAAGTACACACAGGCAGAGCGTAACTTTCATGTGGCTTCATGCAGCCTCGAATTGGCATCATAGCTCTCCCACATCATTGCTCAGGAGAACATCTGCAGGCAGACCACCCATCAACCCAACCACACATCGCCTGACCCCAAAACCAAAGTTCAGATCCACAGTGGCTGTGGGAATAGTCCTCCATTGTCCACCAGCCAGTTCAATGACAATCCCAGGTCCTCGATGGATTGCCTCAGGCCAAACCACTCGGGGATCAGCCAGTGTGAGGAAAGCCCCTGAGTCACAAAATCCAATAAGTCTCTGTCCATCCAGCATGACCTCCTGCAAGTGCTTACCTCGATGAGCAGAAGTCGTCATAGCTGCAGGTCGCACACCATAAACTCCTAGTGGTGCAACATGGGTGGGTGAGGCACAAGGCCAGTCCTCACGTAGTGGTGACACGTCATCCTCCATGGCACTTGGCTGTACATAATTAATAATACGACAGGCTACAGGATCAATCCTCATTTGAACAGCTGGGCAGGAGGCTTGCAGATGCCCCGGCTGTCCACATCGATAGCATCTGTGCTGGGTCTCACTCCATCCAAGGTGTCCTCTTGGGCGAGGGGTAAGGGAACCTGGAGGCCGGCCCCCACCTGAAGGTGCTGTAGGGTTTTGAGGACGACTCCTCCATGGGCTGGCTGGGCATGAGGCCTGCAGATGCCCCAGATGCCCACAACCATAACACCTGCGCTCTGCTACTTCCTCTCCTCGTCGTATTCCAGAAAACGCAGTAGAAGCAACTGGAGGCACATTTACACTGGTATCAGCATTTGGTGGTGGCTTAGAGGAACGGGGAACAATGGGGACAGAAGAACAGGGGGCCACCGGTGTTGTGGAGCTGGTAGGCCTCTCTCCATCCTCCAACAGAACCCTCCACTGAGGCTTGATGGTGAGAGCCTCATCAGCTAGAGCTGCAGCTTCCTCCACAGTGGCTGGTCTTCTCTTACGCACCCATTCCAGGATCTCAGCAGGGCACTTGAAGTAAAACTGCTCTTTTAGGATAACCTAGAGCAAGGTCTCCCAGGTTAAGGCCCCCTCTGCTTCCAGCCAGCGATGACATATTTGTTTGAGTCTGTGGGCATACATCTTGAAAGACACTTCCTCATCACAGGCTAAAGTACGGAACTGAGTCCTGTAAGTGTCTGGGGTAACAGCATAATGTTCTAGAATAGTCCGTTTAATCTCCGCATACTCACAGTTCCCCTGAGGGTCCATAGCTCTATAGACTGTGGCAGCTCCACCCTCTAAGAGCCCCACCAGATGTCGGACTCGGTCCCTTTCCGGGACTTCCATTAATCAACAGTGATGCTCAAAGTCCTGGAAGAAGCCCTCAATGTCATAACCAGGGAAACCAGGGATTCAAGCTTCAGGAGGCTAATTTGCATATTCCAGGTGCCTTCTGGGAGAAGCGAAGTCTCCCTAAGCTAGAAGATCGTTGGATACAGCCGGGACCAGCTGCTTCGAAAGCATCACCAAACCGCGCGCCTTACGGCGCGCGAATTTTTGCCTGTAGGACATTATTGCAAGAGAGCTTGGCTGAGTAGATTACACAAGAAGGAAAACACACAGCAAGTCAGCAGGATCTAGGAGCAACATGGCAGATGTGACAACCTACATGGTGAGCTGCAGCATGTGCTACATGTTCACAGATCGACCAGAAGAAGAATCCAATTTCACCTGTCAGAAGTGTAGACTAGTGGCCCTTTTAGAAGAAAAGGTGCGGGGTCTGGAAGAAAGAATAGCAACTTTGAAACTCATCAAAGAGAATGAAGACTTTCTAGACAGAACAGAAGCATCTCTACTGGTCACAGAAGGTGCAAAAAGTGTCAGAGAACCTCCAAAAGCAGATGAGTGGAAGCATGTGACCAAAAGAAGCAAGAAGACCATGGAGAAATCACCAACCACACAACTGAAGAACCGATATCAAATCTTTGTAGAGGATGAAGATGGCACACCTAAGAATGAAGCAATACCAGCAAGCAAAAAAGAAAAGGGCACACAGCAACAAGTGACAGCAAAAAGTACAGCCAAGAAGCAACGAAGAGTGGTGGTGGTGGGAGACTCACTACTGAGAGGCACCGAAGCAGCCATCTGCAGACCGGACATAACTGCAAGAGAAGTATGCTGCCTTCCAGGTGCGATGATCAAGGATGTGACCGATAGGATACCAAAGCTCTTCAGCTCCAAGGACGTCCACCCATTTCTTCTGATACATGTTGGCACCAATGACACGGCAAGGAAGGACCTACCGACAATCTGCAAGGACTTTGAAGAGTTGGGGAAGAAAGTAAAGGAACTGGATGCACAGGTAGTTTTTTCTTCTATCCTTCCAGTAGACGGGCATGGCACCAGGAGATGGAACAGGATCCTTGATGCAAACAACTGGCTAAGACGATGGTGCAGACAACAAGGATTTGGATTCCTGGACCACGGTGTGAATTACTGGTATGATGGACTCCTCGCCAGAGACGGACTACACCTCAACAAACCTGGGAAACACACATTCGCCAGAAGACTCGCTACACTCATCAGGAGGGCGTTAAACTAGAAGAAGAGGGGACGGGAAGAAAAACATTAGACTCGAACAAAGACGACCCAGGAAAACATACTCAGAAGGGAGGTAAGAACATTTCTAAAACAATCCACAGTGAGGAGATTGGAACAAAACAAAATCCTCTAAACTGCATGCTCGCAAACGCCAGAAGCCTGACAAACAAGATGGAAGAACTAGAAGCAGAAATATCTACAGGTAACTTTGACATAGTGGGAATAACCGAGACATGGTTAGATGAAAGCTATGACTGGGCAGTTAACTTACAGGGTTACAGTCTGTTTAGAAAGGATCGTAAAAATCGGAGAGGAGGAGGGGTTTGTCTCTATGTAAAGTCTTGTCTAAAGTCCACTTTAAGGGAGGATATTAGCGAAGGGAATGAGGATGTCGAGTCCATATGGGTTGAAATTCATGGAGGGAAAAATGGTAACAAAATTCTCATTGGGGTCTGTTACAAACCCCCAAATATAACAGAAAGCATGGAAAGTCTACTTCTAAAGCAGATAGATGAAGCTGCAACCCATAATGAGGTCCTGGTTATGGGGGACTTTAACTACCCGGATATTAACTGGGAAACAGAAACCTGTGAAACCCATAAAGGCAACAGGTTTCTGCTAATAACCAAGAAAAATTATCTTTCACAATTGGTGCAGAATCCAACCAGAGGAGCAGCACTTTTAGACCTAATACTATCTAATAGACCTGACAGAATAACAAATCTGCAGGTGGTTGGGCATTTAGGAAATAGCGACCACAATATTGTGCAGTTTCACCTGTCTTTCACTAGGGGGACTTGTCAGGGAGTCACAAAAACATTGAACTTTAGGAAGGCAAAGTTTGAACAGCTTAGAGATGCCCTTAATCTGGTAGACTGGGACAATATCCTCAGAAATGAGAATACAGATAATAAATGGGAAATGTTTAAGAACATCCTAAATAGGCAGTGTAAGCGGTTTATACCTTGTGGGAATAAAAGGACTAGAAATAGGAAAAACCCAATGTGGCTAAACAAAGAAGTAAGACAGGCAATTAACAGTAAAAAGAAAGCATTTGCACTACTAAAGCAGGATGGCACCATTGAAGCTCTAAAAAACTATAGGGAGAAAAATACTTTATCTAAAAAACTAATTAAAGCTGCCAAAAAGGAAACAGAGAAGCACATTGCTAAGGAGAGTAAAACTAATCCCAAACTGTTCTTCAACTATATCAATAGTAAAAGAATAAAAACTGAAAATGTAGGCCCCTTAAAAAATAGTGAGGAAAGAATGGTTGTAGATGACGAGGAAAAAGCTAACATATTAAACACCTTCTTCTCCACGGTATTCACGGTGGAAAATGAAATGCTAGGTGAAATCCCAAGAAACAATGAAAACCCTATATTAAGGGTCACCAATCTAACCCAAGAAGAGGTGCGAAACCGGCTAAATAAGATTAAAATAGATAAATCTCCGGGTCCGGATGGCATACACCCACGAGTACTAAGAGAACTAAGTAATGTAATAGATAAACCATTATTTCTTATTTTTAGTGACTCTATAGCGACAGGGTCTGTTCCGCAGGACTGGCGCATAGCAAATGTGGTGCCAATATTCAAAAAGGGCTCTAAAAGTGAACCTGGAAATTATAGGCCAGTAAGTCTAACCTCTATTGTTGGTAAAATATTTGAAGGGTTTCTGAGGGATGTTATTCTGGATTATCTCAATGAGAATAACTGTTTAACTCCATATCAGCATGGGTTTATGAGAAATCGCTCCTGTCAAACCAATCTAATCAGTTTTTATGAAGAGGTAAGCTATAGACTGGACCACGGTGAGTCATTGGACGTGGTATATCTCGATTTTTCCAAAGCGTTTGATACCGTGCCGCACAAGAGGTTGGTACACAAAATGAGAATGCTTGGTCTGGGGGAAAATGTGTGTAAATGGGTTAGTAACTGGCTTAGTGATAGAAAGCAGAGGGTGGTTATAAATGGTATAGTCTCTAACTGGGTCGCTGTGACCAGTGGGGTACCGCAGGGGTCAGTATTGGGACCTGTTCTCTTCAACATATTCATTAATGATCTGGTAGAAGGTTTACACAGTAAAATATCGATATTTGCAGATGATACAAAACTATGTAAAGCAGTTAATACAAGAGAAGATAGTATTCTGCTACAGATGGATCTAGATAAGTTGGAAACTTGGGCTGAAAGGTGGCAGATGAGGTTTAACAATGATAAATGTAAGGTTATACACATGGGAAGAGGGAATCAATATCACCATTACACACTGAACGGGAAACCACTGGGTAAATCTGACAGGGAGAAGGACTTGGGGATCCTAGTTAATGATAAACTTACCTGGAGCAGCCAGTGCCAGGCAGCAGCTGCCAAGGCAAACAGGATCATGGGGTGCATTAAAAGAGGTCTGGATACACATGATGAGAGCATTATACTGCCTCTGTACAAATCCCTAGTTAGACCGCACATGGAGTACTGTGTCCAGTTTTGGGCACCGGTGCTCAGGAAGGATATAATGGAACTAGAGAGAGTACAAAGGAGGGCAACAAAATTAATAAAGGGGATGGGAGAACTACAATACCCAGATAGATTAGCGAAATTAGGATTATTTAGTCTAGAAAAAACACGACTGAGGGGCGATCTAATAACCATGTATAAGTATATAAGGGGACAATACAAATATCTCGCTGAGGATCTGTTTATACCAAGGAAGGTGACGGGCACAAGGGGGCATTCTTTGCGTCTGGAGGAGAGAAGGTTTTTCCACCAACATAGAAGAGGATTCTTTACTGTTAGGGCAGTGAGAATCTGGAATTGCTTGCCTGAGGAGGTGGTGATGGCGAACTCAGTCGAGGGGTTCAAGAGAGGCCTGGATGTCTTCCTGGAGCAGAACAATATTGTATCATACAATTATTAGGTTCTGTAGAAGGACGTAGATCTGGGGATTTATTATGATGGAATATAGGCTGAACTGGATGGACAAATGTCTTTTTTCGGCCTTACTAACTATGTTACTATGTTACTATGTTACTAAATATAAGGGGTATAGCTCAGTGGTAGAGCATTTGACTGCAGATCAAGAGGTCCTTGGTTCAACTCAGAGTACCCCCTGTATGCACTTTTTCAACAGATTAAACATTGTTTTTTACCTATATGTTCATGAAAGTTTTAGAACCATACGAAGTTGAATTCATGTTTATGTAATTTCTTAATGTGGATACTATTTAAGAAATGTAGCAAAAAGATCATGTTGATGTGCCTTCTTAATTTGAAAACAACTTAAGAAATGTAGAAAAATGCTTGAGAAATTTTGTCTGAAAAGAAATGTACAAAAGATATATTTGGCACATTGGTAGACTCTAAACCCAAGAAATGACTTGTAAAATAAAAATACCTTTGTGTTTCTTTGTACTTTTTGAATTAATGAGCTCTGTTTACCAAGTAAAATGCACATCAAAGTAACAAAAAGTCACCACAATGTAAAACTGTGTAAAAATCTTTCAGGTTTTATGCAAAAAAAAAAAAAAGTTTTTGTTTTCAAATATAGGAGGTATAGCTCAGTGGTAGAGCATTTGACTGCAGATCAAGAGGTCCTTGGTTCAACTCCGAGTGCCCCCTGTAGACACTTTCTCAACTGATTAATCATGCTTTTTTACCTATATGTTCATGAAAGTATTAGAAACATATGAAGTTGAATTCATGTTTATGTATGTTCTTAATGTGGACACTATTTAAGAAATGTAGCAAAAAAATCATGTTGATGTGCTTTCTTAATATGAAAACAACGTAAGAAATGTAGAAAAATGCTTGAGAAATTTTGTCTGAAAAGAAATCTACAAAAGATATATTTGACACATTGGTACACTCTAAACCCAAGAAATGACTTGTAAAATAAAAATACCTTTGTGTTTCTTTGTACTTTTTGAATTAGTGAACTCTGTTTAACAAAGGAAAATGCACATCAAAGTAATAAAAAGTCACCACAATGTAAAACTGTGTAAAAATCTTTCAGGTTTTATGCAAAAAAAAAAAAAAAGTGTTGGTTTTCAAATATAGGGGGTATAGCTCAGTGGTAGAGCATTTGACTGCAGATCAAGAGTTTCTTGGTTCAACTCCGCGTTCCCCCTGTATGCGATTTTTCAATAGATTAAAAATGCTTTTTTACCTATATGATCATGGAAGTTTTAGAACCATATGAAGTTGAATTCATGTTTATGTACTTTCTTAATGTGGATACTATTTAAGAAATGTGGCAAAAAGATCATGTTGATGTGCCTTCTTAATATGAAAACAACTTAAGAAATGTAGAAAAATGCTTGAGAAATTTTGTCTGAAAAGAAATCCACAAAAGATACATTTGGCACATTGGTAGACTCTAAACCAAAGAAATGACTTGTAAAATAAAAATACCTTTGTGTTTCTTTGTACTTTTTGAATTAATGAACTCTGTTTAACAAATTAGAATGCACATCAAAGTAATAAAAAGTCACCACAATGTAAAACTGTGTAAAAATCTTTCAGGTTTTATGCAAAAAAAAAAAAAAAGTTTTTGTTTTCAAATATAAGGGGAATAGCTCAGTGGTAGAGCATTTGACTGCAGATCAAGAGGTCCTTGGTTCAACTCCGAGTGCCCCCTGTAGATACTTTTTCAACAGATTAAACATGGTTTTTTACCTATATGTTCATGAAAGTTTTAGAACCATATGAAGTTGAATTCATGTTTATGTACTTTCTTAATGTGGATACCATTTAAGAAATGTAGCAAAAAGATCATGTTGATGTGCCTTCTTAATGTGAAAACAATTTAAGAAATGTAGGAAAATGCTTGAGAAATTTTGTCTGAAAAGAAATCTACAAAAGATACATATGGCACATTGGTATTCTCTAAACCCAAGAAATGACTTGTAAAATAAAAATACCTTTGTGTTTTTTTGTACTTTTTGAATTAGTGAACTCTGTTTAACCCCTTCATGACCCAGCCTATTTTGACCTTAAAGACCTTGCCGTTTTTTGCAATTCTGACCAGTGTCCCTTCATGAGGTAATAACTCAGGAACGCTTCAATGGATCCTAGCGGTTCTGAGATTGTTTTTTAGTGACATATTGGGCTTCATGTTAGTGGTAAATTTATGTCAATAAATTCTGTGTTTATTTGTGATAAAAACGGAAATTTGGCGAAAATTTTGAAAATTTCGCAATTTTCACATTTTGAATTTTTATTCTGTTAAACCAGAGAGTTATGTGACACAAAATAGTTAATAAATAACATTTCCCACACGTCTACTTTACATCAGCACAATTTTGGAAACAAAATTTTTTTTTGCTAGGAAGTTATAAGGGTTAAAATTTGACCAGCGATTTCTCATTTTTACAACGAAATTTACAAAACCATTTTTTTAGGGACCACCTCACATTTGAAGTCAGTTTGAGGGGTCTATATGGCTGAAAATACCCAAAAGTGACACCATTCTAAAAACTGCACCCCTCAAGGTGCACAAAACCACATTCAAGAAGTTTATTAACCCTTCAGGTGCTTCACAGCAGCAGAAGCAACATGGAAGGAAAAAATGAACATTTAACTTTTTAGTCACAAAAATGATTTTTCAGCAACAATTTTTTTATTTTCCCAATGGTAAAAGGAGAAACTGAACCACGAAAGTTGTTGTCCAATTTGTCCTGAGTACGCTGATACCTCATATGTGGGGGTAAACCACTGTTTGGGCGCACGGCAGGGCTTGGAAAGGAAGGAGCGCCATTTGACTTTTTGAATGAAAAATTGGCTGCACTCTTTAGCGGACACCATGTCACATTTGGAGAACTCCCGTGTGCCTAAAAATTGGAGCTCCCCCACAAGTGACCCCATTTTGGAAACTACACGCCCCAAGGAACTTATCTAGATGCATAGTGAGCCCTTTAAACCCCCAGGTGCTTCACAAATTGATCCGTAAAAATGAAAAAGTACTTTTTTTTCACAAAAAAATTCTTTTAGCCTCAATTTTTTCATTTTCACATGGACAACAGGATAAAATGGATCCTAAAATTTGTTTGGCAATTTCTCCTGAGTACACCGATACTTCACATGTGGGGGTAAACCACTGTTTGGGCACATGGTAAGGCTCGGAAGGGAAGGAGCGCCATTTGACTTTTTGAATGAAAAATTATCTCCATCGTTAGCGGACACCATGTCGCGTTTGGAGAGACCCTGTGTGCTTAAACATTGGAGCTCCCCCACAAGTGACCCCATTTTGGAAACTGGACCCCCCAAGGAACTTATCTAGATGCCTAGTGAGCACTTTAAACCCTCAGGTGCTTCACAAATTGATCCGTAAAAATGAAAAAGTACTTTTTTTTCACAAAAAATTTATTTTCGCCTCAATTTTTTCATTTTCACATGGGCAATAGGATAAAATGGATCCTAAAATTTGTTGAGCAATTTCTCCCGAGTATGCCGATACCTCATATGTGGGGGTAAACCACTGTTTGGGCACACGGCAGGGCTCGGAAGGGAAGGCGCGCCTTTTAACTTTTTGAATGGAAAATTAGCTCCAATTGTTAGCGGACACCATGTCGCATTTGGAGAGCCCCTGTGTGCCTATGCAATGGAGCTCCCCCACAAGTGACCCCATTTTGGAAACTAGACCCCCCAAGGAACTTATCTAGATGCATACTGAGCACTTTAAACCCCCAGGTGCTTCACAGAAGTTTATAATGCAGAGCCATGAAAATAAAAAATAATTTTTCTTTTCTCAAAAATGATTTTTTAGCCTGGAATTTCCTATTTTGCCAATGGTAATAGGAGAAATTGGACCACAAATGTTGTTGTCCAGTTTGTCCTGAGTATGCAGATACCCCATATGTGGGGGTAAACCACTGTTTGGGCGCACGGCAGGGCTCAGAAGGGAAGGCACGCCATTTGGCTTTTTAAATGGAAAATTATCTCCAATCATTAGCGGACACCATGTCGCGTTTGGAGAGCCCCTGTGTGCCTAAACATTGGAGATCCCCCACAAATTACCCCATTTTGGAAACTAGACCCCCAAAGGAACTAATCTAGATGTGTAGTGAGCAGTTTGAACCCTCAAGTGCTTCACAGAAGTTTATAACGCAGAGCCATGAAAAAAAAAAAATTATTTTCTCAAAAATGAATTTTAGCCCGCAGTTTTTTATTTTCCCAAGGGTAACAGGAGAAATTTGACCCCAAAAGTTGTTGTCCAGTTTCTCCTGAGTACGCTGATACCCCATATGTGGGGGTAAACCACTGTTTAGGCACATGCTGGGGCTCGGAAGTGAAGTAGTGACGTTTTGAAATGCAGACTTTGATGGAATGCTCTGTGGGCGTCACGTTGCGTTTGCAGAGCCCCTGATGTGGCTAAACAGTAGAAACCCCCCACAAGTGTCCCCATTTTGGAAACTAGACCCCGTTTCTAGACCTCTTATCTAGATGTGAGGTGAGCACTTTGAACCCCCAAGTGCTTCACAGAAGTTCATAACACAGAGCAGTGAAAATAATAAATACGTTTTCTTTCCTCAAAAATAATTTTTTAGCCCAGAATTTTTTATTTTCCCAAGGGTTACAGGAGAAATTGGACCACAAAAGTTGTTGTCCAGTTTCTCCTGAGTACGCTGATACCCCATGTGTGGGGGTAAACCACTGTTTGGGCACACGTGGGGGCTCAGAAGGGAAGTAGTGACTTTTGAAATGCAGTCTTTGATGGAATGGTCTGCGGGCGTCACATTGCGTTTGCAGAGTCCCTGGTGTGCCTAAACAGTAGAAACCCCCCACAAGTGACCCCATTTTGGAAACTAGACCCCCAAAGGAACTTATCTAGATGTGTGGTGAGCACTTTCAACCCCCAAGTGCTTTACAGAAGTTTATAACGCAGAGCCGTGAAAATAATAAATACGTTTTCTTTCCTCAAAAATAATTTTTTAGCCCAGAATTTTTTATTTTCCCAAGGGTTACAGGAGAAATTGGACCACAAAAGTTGTTGTCCAGTTTCTCCTGAGTACGCTGATGCCCCATGTGTGGGGGTAAACCACTGTTTGGGCACACGTGGGGGCTCAGAAGGGAAGTAGTGACTTTTGAAATGCAGACTTTGATGGAATGGTCTGCGGGCGTCACGTTGCGTTTGCAGAGCCCCTGGTGTGCCTAAACAGTAGAAACCCCCCACAAGTGACCCCATTTTGGAAACTAGACCCCCCAAGGAACTTATCTAGATATGTGGTGAGCACTTTGAACCCCCAAGTGCTTCACAGACGTTTACAACGCAGAGCCGTGAAAATAAAAAATCATTTTTCTTTCCTCAAAAATGATGTTTTAGCAAGCAATTTTTTATTTTCTCAAGGGTAACAGGAGAAATTGGACCCCAGCAATTGTTGCGCAGTTTGTCCTGAGTATGCTGGTACCCCATATGTGGGCGTAAACCACTGTTTGGGCACACGTCGGGGTTCGGAAGTGAGAGAGCACCATTTGAATTTTTGAATACAAGATTGGCTGGAATCAATGGTGGCGCCATGTTGCGTTTGGAGACCCCCTGAAGTGCCTAAACAGTGGAAACCCCTCAATTCTACCTCCAACACACCCCTAACCCTTATCCCAACTGTAGCCGTAACCCTAATCACAACCCTAACCCCAACACACCCCTAACCACAACCCTAACCCTAACCACAACCCTAATTCCAACCCAACCCTAAGGCTATGTGCCAACGTTGCGGATTCGTATGAGATTTTTCAGCACCATTTTTGAAAAATCCGCGGGTAAAAGGCATTCCGTTTTACCTGTGGATTTACCGTGGATTTCCAGTGTTTTTTGTGCGGATTTCACCTGTGGATTCCTATTGAGGAACAGGTGTAAAACGCTGCAGAATCCGCACAAAGAATTGGCATGCTGCGGAAAATACAACGCAGCGTTCCCGCGCGGTATTTTCTGCACCATGGGCACAGCGGATTTGGTTTTCCATATGTTTACATGGTACTGTAAACCTGATGGAACACTGCTGCGGATCCTCAGCCAAATCCGCACCATGTGCACATAGCCTAATTCTAAAGGTATGTGCACACGCTGCAGAAAATGCTGCGGATCCGCAGCAGTTTCCCATGAGTTTACAGTTCAATGTGAACCTATGGGAACCAAAAATCGCTGTACACATGCTGCGGAAAAACTGCACGGAAACGCAGCGGTTTACATTCCGCAGCATGTCACTTCTTTCTGCGGATTCCGCAGCGGTTTTACAACTGCTCCAATAGAAAATCGCAGTTGTAAAACTGCAGTGAAATGCGCAGAAAAACCGCGGTAAATCCACGATAAATCGGCAGCGGTTTAGCACTGTGGATTTTTCAAATCCGCTGCGGAAAAATCCGCATAGGACCAGAATACGTGTGCACATACCGAAACCCTAACCCTAGCTCTAACCCTACCCCTAACCCTACCCCTAACCCTACCCCTAACCCTACCCCTAACCCTAACCCTAGCCCTAACCCTACCCCTAACCCTACCCCTAACCCTACCCCTAACCCTACCCCTAACCCTACCCCTAACCCTAACCCTAGTTCTTACCCCAACCTTAGTGAAAAAAAAAATTCTTTATTTTTTTTATTGTCCCTATCTATGGGGGTGACAAAGGGGGGGGTCATTTACTATTTTTTTTATTTTGATCACTGAGATAGGTTATATCTCAGTGATCAAAATTCACTCTGGAACGAATCTGCCGGCCGGCAGATTCGGCGGGCGCACTGCACATGCGCCCACCATTTTGGAAGATGGCGGCGCCCAGGAAAGAAGACGGACGGACCTCGGGCGGCTAGGTAAGTATAAGGGGGGGGAGATCAGGGCACGGGGGGGCGTCGGAGCACGGGGGGGTGGATCGGAGCATGGGGGGGGTGGATCGGAACACGGGAGGGAGGATTGGAGCACGGGGGAGGATTGGAGCACGGGGTGAGGGATCGCTGTGCGGGGGAGGGGTGGATCGGAGCACGGGGGGGGTCGCTGTGTGCGGGGGGGGGGATCGGAGTGCGGGGGGTTTGATTGGAGCGCGGGGGGTGTGATTGGTGCACGGGGGAAGCGGACAGGAGGACGGGGGAGCGGAGCACAGGACGGAGGGGAGCAGACCACAGATCGGGGGGCTGGGGGGGCGATCGGAGGGGTGGGGTGGGTGCACATAAGTGTTTCCAGCCATGGCCGATGATATTGCAGCATCGGCCATGGCTGGATTGTAATATTTCACCAGTTTTTTAGGTGAAATATTACAAATCGCTCTGATTGGCAGTTTCACTTTCAACAGCCAATCAGAGCGATCGTAGCCACGAGGGGGTGAAGCCACCCCCCCTGGGCTAAACTACCACTCCCCCTGTCCCTGCAGATCGGGTGAAATGGGAGTTAACCCTTTCACCCGGCCTGCAGGGACGCGATCTTTCCATGACGCATATGCTGCGTCATGGGTCGGAATGGCACCGACTTTCATGACGCAGCGTATGCGTCAAAGGTCGGGAAGGGGTTAACAAAGTAAAATGCACATCAAGGTAATAAAAAGTCACCACAATGTAAAACTGTGTAAAAATCTTTCAGGTTTTATGCAAAAAAAAAAAAAGTGTTTGTTTTCAAATATAGGGGGTATAGTTCAGTGGTAGAGCATTTGACTGCAGATCAAGAGTTTCTTGGTTCAACTCCGCGTTCCCCCTGTATGCGATTTTTCAATAGATTAAAAATGCTTTTTTACCTATATGATCATGGAAGTTTTAGAACCATATGAAGTTGAATTCATGTTTATGTACTTTCTTAATGTGGATACTATTTATGAAATGTGGCAAAAAGATCATGTTCATGTGCCTTCTTAATATGAAAACAACTTAAGAAATGTAGAAAAATGCTTGAGAAATTTTGTCTGAAAAGAAATCCACAAAAGATACATTTGGCACATTGGTAGACTCTAAACCAAAGAAATGACTTGTAAAATAAAAATACCTTTGTGTTTCTTTGTACTTTTTGAATTAATGAACTCTGTTTAACAAATTAGAATGCACATCAAAGTAATAAAAAGTCACCACAATGTAAAACTGTGTAAAAATCTTTCAGGTTTTGTACAAAAAAAAAAAAAGTTTTTGTTTTCAAATATAAGGGGTATAGCACAGTGGTAGAGTATTTTACTGCAGATCAAGAGGTCCTTGGTTCAACTCCAAGTGCCTCCTGTAGACACTTTTTCAACAGATTAATCATGCTTTTTTACATATATGTTCATGAAAGTTTTAGAACCATATGAAGTTGAATTCATGTTTATGTACTTTCTTAATGTGGTACTATTTAAGAAATGTAGCAAAAAGATCATGTTGATGTGCCTTCTTAATATGAAAACAACTTAAGAAATGTAGGAAAATGCTTGAGAAATTTTGTCCGAAAAGAAATCTACAAAAGATACATTTGAAACATTGGTAGACTCTAAACCCAAGAAATGACTTGTAAAATTAAAATACCTTTGTGTTTCTTTGTACTTTTTGAATTAATGAACTCTGTTTATCAAAGTAAAATGCATATCAAAGTAATAAAAAGTCACCACAATGTAAAACTGTGTAAAAATCTTTCAGGTTTTATGCAAAAAAAAAAAAAGTTTTTGTTTTCAAACATAGGGGGTAAAGCTCAGTGGTAGAGCATTTGACTGCAGATCAAGAGATCCTTGGTTCAACTCTGAGTGCCCCCTGTAGACACTTTCTCAATAGATTAATCGTGCTTTTTTACCTATATGTTCATGAAAGTATTAGAACCATGTGAAGTTGAATTCATGTTTATGCATGTTCTTAATGTGGATACTATTTAAGAAATGTAGCAAAAAGATCATGTTGATGTGCCTTCATAATATGAAAACAACTTAAGAAATGTAGGAAAATGCTTGAGAAATTTTGTCTGAAAAGAAATCTACAAAAGATACATTTGAAACATTGGTAGACTCTAAACCCAAGAAATGACTTGTAAAATAAAAATACCTTGGTGTTTCTTTGTACTTTTTGAATTAATGAACTCTGTTTAACAAAGTAAAATGCACATCAAAGTAATGAAACGTCACCACAATGTAAAACTGTGTTAAAATCTTTCAGGTTTTATGCAAAAAAAAAAACGTTTTTGTTATCAAATATAGGGGGTATAGTTCAGTGGTAGAACATTTGACTGCAGATCAAGAGGTCCTTGGTTCAACTCCGAGTGCCCCCTGTATGCACTTTTTCAATAGATTAAACATGCTTTTTTACCTATATGTTCATGAAAGTTTTAGAACCATATTAAGTTGAATTCATGTTTATGTACTTTCCTAATGTGGATACTATTTAAGAAAAGTAGCAAAAAGATCATGTTGATGTGCCTTCTTAATATGAGAACAACGTAAGAAATGTAGGAAAATGCTTGAGAAATTTTGTCTGAAAAGAAATCTACAAAAGATACATTTGACAAATTGGTAGACTCTAAACCCAAGAAATGACTTGTAAAATAAAAATACCTTTGTGTTTCTTTGCACTTTTTGAATTAATGAACTCTGTTTAACAAAGTAAAATGCACATCAAAGTAATAAAAAGTCACCACAATGTAAAACTGTGTAAAAAATCTGTCAGGTTTTATGCAAAAAAAAAAAAAAAAGTTTTTGTTTTCAAGTGTAAGAGTTATAGCTCAGTGGTAGAGCATTTGACTGCAGATCAAGAGGTCCTTGGTTCAACTCCGAGTGCCACCTGTATGCACTTTTTCAACAGATTAAACATGCTTTTTTACCTATATGTTCATAAAAGTTTAAGAAACATATGAAGTTGAATTCATGTTTATGTAATTTCTTAATGTGGATACCATTTAAGAAATGGAGCAAAAAGATCATGTTGATGTGCCTTCTTAATTTGAAAACAACTTAAGAAATGTAGAAAAATGCTTGAGAAATTTTGTCTGAAAAGAAATCTACAAAAGATACATTTGGCACATTGGTAGACTCTAAACCCAGGAAATGACTTGTAAAATAAAAATACCTTTGTGTTTCTTTGTACTTTTTGAATTATTGAGCTCTGTTTATGAAGTAAAATGCACATCAAAGTAATAAAAAGTCACCACAATGTAAAACTGTGTAAAAATCTTTCTGGTTTTATGCAAAAAAAAAAAAAGTTTTTGCTTTCAAATACAGGGGGTATAGCTCAGTGTAGAGCATTTGACTGCAGATCAAGATGTCCTTGGTTCAACTCCAAGTGTGCCCTGTATGCACTTTTTCAACAGATTAAACATTGTTTTTTACCTATATGTTCATGAAAGTTTTAGAATCATATGAAGTTGAATTCATGTTTATGTACTTTCCTAATATGGATACCATTTAAGAAATGTAGCAAAAAGATCATGTTGATTTGCCTTCTTAATATGAAAACAATTTAAGAAATGTAGGAAAATGCTTGAGAAATTTTGTCTGAAAAGAAATCTACAAAAGATACATATGGCACATTGGTAGACTCTAAACCCAAGAAATGACTTGTAAAATAAAAATACCTTTGTGTTTCTTTGTACTTTTTGAATTAATGAACTCTGTTTATCAATGTAAAATGCATATCAAAGTAATAAAAGTCACCACAATGTAAAACTGTGTAAAAATCTTTCAGGTTTTATGTAAAAAAAAAAAAAAATTTTTGTTTTCAAAGATAGGGGGTATATCTCAGTGATAGAGCATTTGAATGCACATCAAGGGTTCCTTGGTTCAACTCCGCGTTCCCCCTGTATGTGCTTTTTCAACAGATTAAAAATGCTTTTTTACTTATATGATCATGGAAGTTTTAGAACCATATGAAGTTGAATTCATGTTTATGTACTTTCTTAATGTGGATACTATTTAAGAAATGTAGCAAAAAGATCATGTTGATGTGCCTTCTTAATATGAAAACAACTTAAGAAATGTAGGAAAATGCTTGAGAAATTTTGTCTGAAAAGAAATCTACAAAAAATACACATGGCACATTGGTAGACTAAACCCAAGAAATGACTTGTAAAATAAAAATACCTTTGTGTTTCTTTGTACTTTTTGAATTAATGAACTCTGTTTAACAAAGTAAAATGCACATCAAAGTAATAAAAAGTCACCACAATGTAAAACTGTGTAAAAATCTTTCAGGTTTTATGCAAAAAAAAAAAAAAGTTTTTGTTTTCAAATATAGGGGGTATTGCTCAGTGGTAGAGCATTTGACTGCAGATCAAGAGGTCCTTGGTTCAACTCCGAGTGCCCCCTGTAGATATTTTTTCAACAGAATAATCATGCTTTTTTACATATATGTTCATGAAAGTTTTAGAACCGTATGAAGTTGAATTCATGTTTATGTACTTTCTTAATGTGGATACTATTTAAGAAATGTTTCTAAAAGATCATGTGGATGTGCCTTCTTAATATGAAAACAACTTAAGAAATTTAGAAAAATGCTTGAGAAATTTTGTCTGAAATGAAAGCTACAAAAGATACATATTGCACATTCGTAGTCTCTAAACCCAAGAAATGACTTGTAAAATAAAAATTCCTTTGTGTTTCTTTGTACTTTTTGAATTCATGAATTCTGTTTAACAAAGTAAAATGCACATCAAAGTATAAAAAAGTCACCACATTGTAAAACTGTGTAAAAATCTTTCAGGTTTTATGCAAAAAAAAAAAAAGTTTTTGTTTTCAAATATAGGGGGTATAGCTCAGTGGTAGAGCATTTGACTGCAGATCAAGAGGTCCTTGGTTCAACTCCGAGTGCCCCCTGTAGATACTTTTTCAACAGATTAAACATAGTTTTTTACCTATATGTTCATGAAAGTTTTAGAACCATATGAAATTGAATTCATGTTTATGTACTTTCATAATGTGGATACCATTTTAGAAATGTAGCAAAAAGATCATGTTGATGTGCCTTCTTAATATGAAAACAACTTAAGAAATGTAGGAACATGCTTGAGAAATTTTGTCTGAAAAGAAATCAACAAAAGATACATATGGCACATTGGTAGACTCTAAACACAAGAAATGACTTGTAAAATAAAAATACTTTTGTGTTTCTTTGTACTTTTTGAATTAATGAACTCTGTTTATCAAAGTAAAATGCCTATCAAAGTAATAAAAAGTCACTACAATGTAAAACTGTGTAAAAATCTTTCAGGTTTTATGCAAAAAAAAAAAAGTTTTTGTTTTCAAATATAGGGGGCATAGCTCAGTGGTAGAGCATTTGACTGCAGTTCAAAAGGTCCTTGATTCAACTCCGAGTGCCCCCTGTAGATACTTTTTCAACAGATTAAACATGGTTTTTTACCTATATGTTCATGAAAGTTTTAGAACCATCAGAAGTTGAATTCATGTTTATGTACATTCTTAATGTGGATAACATTTAAGAAATGTGGCAAAAAGATCACGTTGCTGTGCCTTTCTAATATGAAAACAACTTAAGAAATGTAGGAAAATGCTTGAGAAATTTTGTCTGAAAAGAATTCTACAAAAGATACATATGGCACATTGGTAGACTCTAAACCCAAGAAATGACTTGTAAAATAAAAATACTTTTGTGTTTCTTTGTACTTTTTGAATTAATGAACAATGATTAACAAAGTAAAATGCACATCAAAGTAATAAAAAGTCACCACAATGTAAAACTGTGTAAAAATTTTTCAGGTTTTATGCAAAAAAAAAAAAGTTTTTGTTTTCAAATATAGGGGGTGCATCTTTGTGGTAGAACATTTGACTGCAGATCAAGAGGTCTTTGGTTCAACTCCGAGTGCCCCCTGTAGATATTTTTTCAACAGAATAATCATGCTTTTTTACCTATATGTTCATGAAAGTTTTAGAACCATATGAAGTTGAATTCATGTTTATGTACTTTCTTAATGTGGATACTATTTAAGAAATATTTTAAAAAGATCATGTTGACGTGCCTTCTTAATATGAAAACAACTTAAGAAATTTAGAAAAATGCTTGAGAAATTTTGTCTGAAAAGAATTCTACAAAAGATACATATGGCACATTGGTAGTCTCTAAACCCAAGAAATGACTTGTAAAATAAAATACCTTTTGTGTTTCTTTGTACTTTTTCAATTAATGAACTCTGTTTACCAAAGTAAAATGAACATCAAAGTATTAAAAAGTCACCACAATGTAAATCTGTGTAAAAATCTTTCAGGTTTTATTCAAAAAAAAAAAGTTTTTGTTTTCAAATATAGGGGGTATAGCTCAGTGGTAGAGCATTTGACTGCAGATCAAGAGGTCCTTGGTTCAACTCCGAGTGTCCTCTGTATGCACTTTTTCAACAGATTAAGCATGCTTTTTTAGCTATATGTTCATGAAAGTTTTAGAACCATATGAAGTTGAATTAATGTTTATGTACTTTCTTAATGTAGATACTATTTAAGAAATGTTTCAAAAAGATCATGTTGATGTGCCTTCTTAATATGAAAACAACTTAAGAAATGTAGGAAAATGATTGAGAAATTTTGTCTGAAAAGAAATCTACAAAGGATACATATGGCACATTGGTAGTCTCTAAACCCAAGAAATGACTTGTAAAATAAAAATACCTTTGTGTTTCTTTGTACTTTTTGAATTAATGAACTCTGTTTAACAAAGTAAAATGCACATCAAATTAATAAAATGTCACCACAATGTAAAACTGTGTAAAAATCTTTCAGGTTTTATGCAAAAAAAAAAAAAAGTTTTGCTTTCAAATATAGGGGGTATAGCTCAGTGGTAGAGCATTTGACTGCAAATCAAGAGGTCCTTGGTTCGACTCTGAGTGCCCCCTGTATGCACTTTTTCAACAGATTAAACATGCTTTTTTTACCTATATGGTCATGAAAGTTTTAGAACCATATGAAGTTGAATTCATGTTTATGTAGTTTCTTAATGTGGAAACTTTAAGAAATGTAGCAAAAAGATCATGTTGATGTGCCTTCTTAATATGAAAACAACTTAAGAAATGAATGAAAATGCTTGAGAAATGTTGTCTGAAAACAAATCTACAAAAGATACATATGGCACATTGGTAGACTCTAAGGCTATGTGCACACTTTGCAGATTCCACTGCGGATTTTTCTGCAGCGGAATTGCAAAATCCGCAGTGAAAACCCATCGCGGTTTTTACTGCGGATTTATCGCGGTTTTTACTGCGTTTTCTTCTGCGGATTTTCAACTGCAGTTTTCTATTGGAGCAGCTGAAAATCCGCAGAAAAGAAGTGACATGCTGCGTAATGTAATCCGCAGCGTTTCCGCGCGGATTTTTCTGCAGCATGTGCACAGCGTTTTTTGTTTCCCATAGGTTTACATTGAAATGTAAACTCATGGGAAACTGCTGCGGATCCGCAGCGGTCAAATCTGCTGCGGATCCGCAGCAAAATCCGCAAAGTGTGAATATAGCCTAAACCCAAGTAATGACTTGTAAAATAAAAAAACTTTTGTGTTTCTTTGTACTTTTTGAATTAATGAACTCTGTTTACCAAAGTAAAATGAACATCAAAGTATTAAAAAGTCACCAGAATGTAAAACTGTGTAAAAATATTTCAGGTTTTATGCAAAAAAAAAAAAAAGTTTTTGTTTTCAAATATAGGGGGTACATCTCTGTGGTAGAGCATTTGACTGCAGATCAAGAGGTCCTTGGTTCAACTCTGAGTGCCCCCTGTATATACTTTTTCAACAGATTAAACATGGTTTTTTACCTATGTGTTCATGAAAGTTTTAGAACCATATGAAGTTGAATTCATGTTTATGTACTTTCTTAATGTGGATACTATTTAAGAAATGTTTCAAAAAGATCATGTTGATGTGCCTTCTTAATGTGAAAACATAGTAACATAGTAACATAGTTAGTAAGGCCGAAAAAAGACATTTGTCCATCCAGTTCAGCCTATATTCCATCATAATAAATACCCAGATCTACGTCCTTCTACAGAACCTAATAATTGTATGATACAATATTGTTCTGCTCCAGGAAGACATCCAGGCCTCTCTTGAACCCCTCGACTGAGTTCGCCATCACCACCTCCTCAGGCAAGCAATTCCAGATTCTCACTGCCCTAACAGTAAAGAATCCTCTTCTATGTTGGTGGAAAAACCTTCTCTCCTCCAGACGCAAAGAATGCCCCCTTGTGCCCGTCACCTTCCTTGGTATAAACAGATCCTCGCGAGATATTTGTATTGTCCCCTTATATACTTATACATGGTTATTAGATCGCCCCTCAGTCGTCTTTTTTCTAGACTAAATAATCCTAATTTCGCTAATCTATCTGGGTATTGTAGTTCTCCCATCCCCTTTATTAATTTTGTTGCCCTCCTTTGTACTCTCTCTAGTTCCATTATATCCTTCCTGAGCACCGGTGCCCAAAACTGGACACAGTACTCCATGTGCGGTCTAACTAGGGATTTGTACAGAGGCAGTAGAATGCTCTCATCATGTGTATCCAGACCTCTTTTAATGCACCCCATGATCCTGTTTGCCTTGGCAGCTGCTGCCTGGCACTGGCTGCTCCAGGTAAGTTTATCATTAACTAGGATCCCCAAGTCCTTCTCCCTGTCAGATTTACCCAGTGGTTTCCCGTTCAGTGTGTAATGGTGATATTGATTCCCTCTTCCCATGTGTATAACCTTACATTTATCATTGTTAAACCTCATCTGCCACCTTTCAGCCCAAGTTTCCAACTTATCCAGATCCATCTGTAGCAGAATACTATCTTCTCTTGTATTAACTGCTTTACATAGTTTTGTATCATCTGCAAATATCGATATTTTACTGTGTAAACCTTCTACCAGATCATTAATGAATATGTTGAAGAGAACAGGTCCCAATACTGACCCCTGCGGTACCCCACTGGTCACAGCGACCCAGTTAGAGACTATACCATTTATAACCACCCTCTGCTTTCTATCACTAAGCCAGTTACTAACCCATTTACACACATTTTCCCCCAGACCAAGCATTCTCATTTTGTGTACCAACCTCTTGTGCGGCACGGTATCAAACGCTTTGGAAAAATCGAGATATACCACGTCCAATGACTCACCGTGGTCCAGTCTATAGCTTACCTCTTCATAAAAACTGATTAGATTGGTTTGACAGGAACTGGATGGACAAATGTCTTTTTTCGGCCTTACTAACTATGTTACTATGTTACTATGTTGATGTGCCTTCTTAATATGAAAACAACTTAAGAAATGTAGGAAAATGCTTGAGAAATTTTGTCTGAAAAGAAATCTACAAAAGATACATATGGCACATTGGTAGACTCTAAACCCAAGAAATGACTTGTAAAATAAAAATACCTTTGTGTTTCTTTGTACTTTTTGAATTAATGAACTCTGTTTATAATAGTAAAATGCACATCAAAGTAATAAAAAGTCACCACAATGTAAAACTGTGGAGAAATCTTTCATGTTTTATGCAAAAAAAAAAAAAAGTTTTTGCTTTCAAATATTGGGGGTATAGCTCAGTGGTAGAGCATTTGACTGCAGATCAAGAGGTCCTTGGTTCAACTCCGAGTGCCCCCTGTGGACACTTTTTCAACAGATTAAACATGCCATTTTACCTGTATGTTCATGGAGGTTTTAGAACCATATCAAGTTGAATTCATGTTTATGTACTTTCTTAATTTGAATACTATTTAAGAAAAGTAGCAAAAAGATCATGTTGATGTGCCTTCTTAATAGGAAAACAACTTAAGAAATGTAGGGAAATGCTTGAGAAATTTTGTCTGAAAAGAAATCTACAAAAGATACATATGGCACATTGGTAGACTCTAAACCCAAGAAATGACTTGTAAAATAAAAATACTTTTCTGTTTCTTTGTACTTTTTGAATTATTGAACTCTGTTTATCAAAGTAAAATGCACATCAAAGTAACACAAAGTCACCACAACGTAAAACTATAAAAATCTTTCAGGTTTTATGCAAAAAAAATAATTTTTAGTTTTCTAATATAGGGGGTATAGCTCAGTGGTAGAGCATTTGACTGCAGATCACGAGGTCCTTGGTTCGACTCCGAGTGCCCCCTGTGGACACTTTTTCAACAGATTAATCATGCTTTTTTATGTTCATGAAAGGTTTAGAACCATATGAAGTTGAATTCATGTTTATGTACTTTCCTAATGTGGATTCTGATTAAGAAATGTAGCAAAAAGATCATGTTGATGTGCCTTCTTAATAGGAAAACAACTTAAGAAATGTAGGAAAATGCTTGAGAAATTTTGTTTGAAAAGAAATCTACAAAAGATACATATGGCACATTGGTAGACTCTAAACCCAAGAAAAGACTTGTAAAATAAAAATACCTTTGTGTTTCTTTGTACTTTTTGAATTAATGAACTCTGTTTATCAAAATAAAATGCACATCAAAGTAATAAAAAGTCACCACAATGTAAAACTGTAAAAATCTTTCAGGTTTTATGCAAAAAAAAAAAAGTTTTTGTTTTCTAATATAGGGGGTGTAGCTCAGTGGTAGAGCATTTGACTGCAGATCAAGAGGTCCTTGGTTCGACTCCGAGTGCTCCCTGTGGACACTTTTTCAACAGATTAATCATGCTTTTTTACCTTTATGTTCATGAAAGTTTTAGAACCACATGAAGTTGAATTCATTTTTATGTACTTTCCTATGGGGATTCTGATTAAGAAATGTAGCAAAAAGATCATGTTGATGTGCCTTCTTAATATGAAAACAACTTAAGAAATGTAGGAAAATGCTTGAGAAATTTTGTCTGAAATGAAAGCTACAAAAGATACATGTGGCACATTGGTAGAATCTAAACCCAAGAAATGACTTGTAAAATAAAAATACCTTTGTGTTTCTTTGTACTTTTTGAATTAATGAACTCTGTTTATCAAAGTAAAATGCACATCAAAGTAATAAAAAGTCACCACAATGTAAAACTGTGTAAAAATCTTTCAGTTTTTATGCCAAAAAAAAAAGAAAACTTTTTTGGTTTCCAATATAGGGGGTATAGCTCAGTGGTAGAGCATTTGACTGCAGATCAAGAGGTCCTTGGTTCAACTCCGAGTGCCCCCTGTATGCACTTTTTCAACAGATTAAACATGCCATTTTACCTATATGTTCATGGAAGTTTTAGAACCATATCAAGTTGAATTCATGTTTATGTATTTTCTTAATTTGAATACTATTTAAGAAAAGTAGCAGAAAGATCATGTTGATGTGCCTTCTTAACAGGAAAACAACTTAAGAAATGTAGGAAAATGCTTGAGAAATTTTGTCTGAAAAGAAATCTACAAAAGATACATATGGCACATTGGTAGACTCTAAACCCAAGAAATGACTTGTAAAATAAAAATACCTTTGTGTGTCTTTGTACTTTTTGAATGAATTAACTCTGTTTATCAAAGTAAAATGCACATCAAAGTAATAAAAAGTCACCATAATGTAAAACTGTAAAAATCTTTCAGGTTTTATGCAAAAAAAAAAAAGTTTTTGTTTTCCAATATAGGGGGTATAGCTCAGTGGTAGAGCATTTGACTGCAGATCAAGAGGTCCTTGGTTCGACTCCGAGTGCCCCCTGTGGACACTTTTTCAACAGATTAATCATGCTTTTTTACCTTTATGTTCATGAAAGTTTTAGAACCATATGAAGTTGAATTCATATTTATGTACTTTCCTAATGTGGATTCTGATTAAGAAATGTAGCAAAAAGATCATGTTGATGTGCCTTCTTAATATGAAAACAACTTAAGAAATGTAGGAAAATGCTCGAGAAATTTTGTCTGAAATGAAAGCTACAAAATATACATGTGGCACATTGGTAGAATCTAAACCCAAGAAATGACTTGTAAAATAAAAATACCTTTGTGTTTCTTTGTACTTTTTGGATTAATGAACTCTGTTTAACAAAGTAAAATGCACATCAAAGTAATAAGAAGTCACCACAATGCAAATCTGTAAAAATCTTTCAGCTTTTATGCAAAAAAAAAAAATAAAAAAATTTTTGTTTTCAAATATAGGGGGTATAGCTCAGTGGTAGAGCATTTAACTGCAGATCAAGAGGTCCTGGTTCAACTCCGAGTGCCTCCTGTATTCACTTTTTCAACAGATTAATCATGCTTTTTTACCTATATGTTCATGGAAGTTTTAGAACCATATGAAGTTGAATTCATGTTTATATACTTTCCTAATGTGGATTCTGATTAAGAAATGTAGCAAAAAGATCATGTTGATGTGCCTTCTTAATATGAAAACAACTTAAGAAATGTAGGAAAATGCTCGAGAAATTTTGTCTGAAATGAAAGCTACAAAATATACATGTGGCACATTGGTAGAATCTAAACCCAAGAAATGACTTGTAAAATAAAAATACCTTTGTGTTTCTTTGTACTTTTTGGATTAATGAACTCTGTTTAACAAAGTAAAATGCACATCAAAGTAATAAGAAGTCACCACAATGCAAATCTGTAAAAATCTTTCAGCTTTTATGCAAAAAAAAAAAATAAAAAAATTTTTGTTTTCAAATATAGGGGGTATAGCTCAGTGGTAGAGCATTTAACTGCAGATCAAGAGGTCCTGGTTCAACTCCGAGTGCCTCCTGTATTCACTTTTTCAACAGATTAATCATGCTTTTTTACCTATATGTTCATGGAAGTTTTAGAACCATATGAAGTTGAATTCATGTTTATATACTTTCTTAATGTGGATTCTGATTAAGAAATGTAGCAAAAAGATCATGATAGATTAGCGAAATTAGGATTATTTAGTCTAGAAAAAAGACGACTGAGGGGCGATCTAATAACCATGTATAAGTATATAAGGGGACAATACAAATATCTCGCTGAGGATCTGTTTATACCAAGGAAGGTGACGGGCACAAGGGGGCATTCTTTGCGTCTGGAGGAGAGAAGGTTTTTCCACCAACATAGAAGAGGATTCTTTACTGTTAGGGCAGTGAGAATCTGGAATTGCTTGCCTGAGGAGGTGGTGATGGCGAACTCAGTCGAGGGGTTCAAGAGAGGCCTGGATGTCTTCCTGGAGCAGAACAATATTGTATCATACAATTATTAGGTTCTGTAGAAGGACGTAGATCTGGGTATTTATTATGATGGAATATAGGCTGAACTGGATGGACAAATGTCTTTTTTCGGCCTTACTAACTATGTTACTATGTTACTATGTTGATGTGCCTTCTTAATATGAAAACAACTTAAGAAATGTAGGAAAATGCTTGAGAAATTTTGTCTGAAAAGAAATCTACAAAAGATACATATGGCACATTGGTAGACTCTAAACCCAAGAAATGACTTGTAAAATAAAAATACCTTTGTGTTTCTTTGTACTTTTTGAATTAATGAACTCTGTTTATAATAGTAAAATGCACATCAAAGTAATAAAAAGTCACCACAATGTAAAACTGTGGAGAAATCTTTCATGTTTTATGCAAAAAAAAAAAAAAGTTTTTGCTTTCAAATATTGGGGGTATAGCTCAGTGGTAGAGCATTTGACTGCAGATCAAGAGGTCCTTGGTTCAACTCCGAGTGCCCCCTGTATGCACTTTTTCAACAGATTAAACATGCCATTTTACCTGTATGTTCATGGAGGTTTTAGAACCATATCAAGTTGAATTCATGTTTATGTACTTTCTTAATTTGAATACTATTTAAGAAAAGTAGCAAAAAGATCATGTTGATGTGCCTTCTTAATAGGAAAACAACTTAAGAAATGTAGGGAAATGCTTGAGAAATTTTGTCTGAAAAGAAATCTACAAAAGATACATATGGCACATTGGTAGACTCTAAACCCAAGAAATGACTTGTAAAATAAAAATACTTTTCTGTTTCTTTGTACTTTTTGAATTATTGAACTCTGTTTATCAAAGTAAAATGCACATCAAAGTAACACAAAGTCACCACAACGTAAAACTATAAAAATCTTTCAGGTTTTATGCAAAAAAAAAAATTTTTAGTTTTCTAATATAGGGGGTATAGCTCAGTGGTAGAGCATTTGACTGCAGATCACGAGGTCCTTGGTTCGACTCCGAGTGCCCCCTGTGGACACTTTTTCAACAGATTAATCATGCTTTTTTATGTTCATGAAAGGTTTAGAACCATATGAAGTTGAATTCATGTTTATGTACTTTCCTAATGTGGATTCTGATTAAGAAATGTAGCAAAAAGATCATGTTGATGTGCCTTCTTAATAGGAAAACAACTTAAGAAATGTAGGAAAATGCTTGAGAAATTTTGTTTGAAAAGAAATCTACAAAAGATACATATGGCACATTGGTAGACTCTAAACCCAAGAAAAGACTTGTAAAATAAAAATACCTTTGTGTTTCTTTGTACTTTTTGAATTAATGAACTCTGTTTATCAAAATAAAATGCACATCAAAGTAATAAAAAGTCACCACAATGTAAAACTGTAAAAATCTTTCAGGTTTTATGCAAAAAAAAAAAAGTTTTTGTTTTCTAATATAGGGGGTGTAGCTCAGTGGTAGAGCATTTGACTGCAGATCAAGAGGTCCTTGGTTCGACTCCGAGTGCCCCCTGTGGACACTTTTTCAACAGATTAATCATGCTTTTTTACCTTTATGTTCATGGAAGTTTTAGAACCATAAGAAGTTGAATTCATGTTTATATACTTTCTTAATGTGGATTCTGATTAAGAAATGTAGCAAAAAGATCATGTTGATGTGCCTTCTTAATATGAAAACAACTTAAGAAATGTAGGAAAATGCTTGAGAAATTTTGTCTGAAAAGAAATCTACAAAAGATACATATGGCACATTGGTAGACTCTAAACCCAAGAAATGACTTGTAAAATAAAAATACTTTTCTGTTTCTTTGTACTTTTTGAATTATTGAACTCTGTTTATCAAAGTAAAATGCACATCAAAGTAACACAAAGTCACCACAACGTAAAACTATAAAAATCTTTCAGGTTTTATGCAAAAAAAAAAATTTTTAGTTTTCTAATATAGGGGGTATAGCTCAGTGGTAGAGGATTTGACTGCAGATCACGAGGTCCTTGGTTCGACTCCGAGTGCCCCCTGTGGACACTTTTTCAACAGATTAATCATGCTTTTTTATGTTCATGAAAGGTTTAGAACCATATGAAGTTGAATTCATGTTTATGTACTTTCGTAATGTGGATTCTGATTAAGAAATGTAGCAAAAAGATCATGTTGATGTGCCTTCTTAATATGAAAACAACTTAAGAAATGTATCAAAATGCTCGAGAAATTTTGTCTGAAATGAAAGCTACAAAAGATACATGTGGCACATTGGTAAAATCTAAACCCAAGAAATGACTTGTAAAATAAAAATACCTTTGTATTTCTTTGTACTTTTTGGATTAATGAACTCTGTTTAACAAAGTAAAATGCACATCAAAGTAATAAAAAGTCACCACAATGTAAAACTGTGTAAAAATCTTTCAGTTTTTATGCAAAAAAATAGAAAAAAATTTTGTTTTCAAATATAGGGGGTAAAGCTCAGTGGTAGAGCATTTGACTGCAGATCAAGAGGTCCTTGGTTCGACTCCGAGTGCCCCCTGTGGACACTTTTTCAACAGATTAATCATGCTTTTTTACCTTTATGTTCATGAAAGGTTTAGAACCATATGAAGTTGAATTCATGTTTATGTACTTTCCTAATGTGGATTCTGATTAAGAAATGTAGCAAAAAGATCATGTTGATATGCCTTCTTAATATGAAAACAACTTAAGAAATGTATGAACATGCATGAGAAATTTTGTCACCACAACGTAAAACTATAAAAATCTTTCAGGTTTTATGCAAAAAAAAAAATTTTTAGTTTTCTAATATAGGGGGTATAGCTCAGTGGTAGAGCATTTGACTGCAGATCAAGAGGTCCTTGGTTCGACTCCGAGTGCCCCCAGTATTCACTTTTTCAACAGATTAATCATGCTTTTTTACCTTTATGTTCATGAAAGGTTTAGAACCATATGAAGTTGAATTCATGTTTATGTACTTTCCTAATGTGGATTCTGATTTAGAAATGTAGCAAAAAGATCATGTTGATGTGCCTTCTTAATATGAAAACAACTTAAGAAATGTATCAAAATGCTCGAGAAATTTTGTTTGAAATGAAAGCTACAAAAGATACATGTGGCACATTGGTAGAATCTAAACGCAAGAAATGACTTGTAAAATAAAAATACCTCTGTGTTTCTTTGTACTTTTTGGATTAATGAACTCTGTTTTTACAAAGTAAAATGCACATCAAAGTAATAAAAAGTCACCACAATGTAAAACTGTGTAAAAATCTTTCAGTTTTTATGCAAAAAAATAGAAAAAAATTTTGTTTTCAAATATAGGGGGTAAAGCTCAGTGGTAGAGCATTTGACTGCAGATCAAGAGGTCCTTGGTTCGACTCCGAGTGCCCCCTGTGGACACTTTTTCAACAGATTAATCATGCTTTTTTACCTTTATGTTCATGAAAGGTTTAGAACCATATGAAGTTGAATTCATGTTTATGTACTTTCCTAATGTGGATTCTGATTAAGAAATGTAGCAAAAAGATCATGTTGATGTGCCTTCTTAATATGAAAACAACTTAAGAAATGTAGGAAAATGCATGAGAAATTTTGTCGGAAAAGAAATCTACAAAAGATAGATATGGCACATTGGTAGACTCTAAACCCAAGAAATGACTTGTAAAATAAACATACCTTTGTGTTTCTTTGAACTTTTTGAATTAATGAACTCTGTTTATCAAAGTAAAATGCCCATCAAAGTAATAAAAAGTCACCACAATGTTAAACTGTGTAAAAATCTTTCAGGTTTTATGCAAAAAAAAAAGAAGTTTTTGTTATCAAATATAGGGGGTATAGCTCTGTGGTAGAGCATTTGACTGCAGATCAAGAGGTCCTTGGTTCAACTCCGAGTGCCCCTGTATGTGCTTTTTCAACAGATTAAACATGCCTTTTACCTATATGTTCACGGAAGTTTTAGAACCATATGAAGTTGAATTCATGTTTATGTACATTCTTAATTTGAATACTATTTAAGAAAAGTAGCAAAAAGATCATGTTGATGTGCCTTCTTAAAATGAAAACAACTTAAGAAACGTAGGAAAATGCTTGAGAAATTTTGTCTAAAAATAAATCTACAAAAGATACATATGGCACATTGGTAGACTCTAAACCCAAGAAATGACTTGTAAAATAAAAATACCTTTGTGCTTCTTTGTACTTTTTGAATTAATGAACTCTGTTTATCAAAGTAAAATGCACATCAAAGTAATAAAAAGTCACCACAATGTAAAACTGTGTAAAAATCTTTCAGGTTTTATGCAAAAAAAAAAGGTTTTGTTTTCAAATATAGGGGGTATAGCTCATTGGTAGAACATTTGACTACAGATCAAGAGTTCCTTGGTTCAACTCCGAGTGCCCCCTGTATGCACTTTTTCAACAGATTAAACATGCCATTTTACCTGTATGTTCATGGAGGTTTTAGAACCATATCAAGTTGAATTCATGTTTATGTACTTTCTTAATTTGAATACTATTTAAGAAAAGTAGCAAAAAGATCATGTTGATGTGCCTTCTTAATAGGAAAACAACTTAAGAAATGTAGGGAAATGCTTGAGAAATTTTGTCTGAAAAGAAATCTACAAAAGATACATATGGCACATTGGTAGACTCTAAACCCAAGAAATGACTTGTAAAATAAAAATACTTTTCTGTTTCTTTGTACTTTTTGAATTATTGAACTCTGTTTATCAAAGTAAAATGCACATCAAAGTAACACAAAGTCACCACAACGTAAAACTATAAAAATCTTTCAGGTTTTATGCAAAAAAAAAAATTTTTAGTTTTCTAATATAGGGGGTATAGCTCAGTGGTAGAGCATTTGACTGCAGATCATGAGGTCCTTGGTTCGACTCCGAGTGCCCCCTGTGGACACTTTTTCAACAGATTAATCATGCTTTTTTATGTTCATGAAAGGTTTAGAACCATATGAAGTTGAATTCATGTTTATGTACTTTCCTAATGTGGATTCTGATTAAGAAATGTAGCAAAAAGATCATGTTGATGTGCCTTCTTAAAATGAAAACAACTTAAGAAATGTAGGAAAATGCTTGAGAAATTTTGTCTAAAAATAGATCTACAAAAGATACATATGGCACATTGGTAGACTCTAAACCCAAGAAATGACTTGTAAAATAAAAATACCTTTGTGTTTGTTTGTACTTTTTGAATTAATGAACTCTGTTTATCAAAGTAAAATGCACATCAAAGTAATAAAAAGTCACCATAATGTAAAACTGTGTAAAAATCTTTCAGGTTTTATGCCAAAAAAAAAAAAAGTTTTTGTTTTCAAATATAGGGGGTATAGCTCAATGGTAGAGCATTTGACTGCAGATCAAGAGGTCCTTGGTTCAACTTCGAGTGCCCCCTGTGGACACTTTTTCAACAGATTAATCATGCTTTTTTACCTAAATGTTCATGAAAGTTTTAGAACCATATGAAGTTGAATTTATGTTTATTTACTTTCTTAATGTGGATTCTTATTACGAAATGTAGCAAAAAGATCATGTTGATGTGCCTTCATAATATGAAAACAACTTAAGAAATGTAGGAAAATGCATGAGAAATTTTGTCGGAAAAGAAATCTACAAAAGATAGATATGGCACATTGGTAGACTCTAAACCCAAGAAATGACTTGTAAAATAACAATACCTTTGTGTTTCTTTGAACTTTTTGAATTAATGAACTCTGTTTAACAAAGTAAAACGCACATCAAAGTAATAAAAAGTCACCACAATGTAAAACTGTGTAAAAATCTTTCAGGTTTTATGCAAAAAAAAAAGTTTTTGCTTTCAAATATAGGGGGTGTAGCTCAGTGGTAGAGCATTTGACTGCAGATCAAGAGGTCCTTGGTTCAACTACGAGTGCCCCATGTATGCACTTTTTCAATAGATTAAACATGCTTTTTTACCTATATGTTCATGGAAATTTTAGAACTATATGAAGTTGAATTCATGTTTATGTACTTTCTTAATTTGAATACTATTTAAGAAAAGTAGCAAAAAGATCATGTTGATGTGCCTTCTTAATATGAAAACAACTTAAGAAATGTAGGAAAATAGTTGAGAAATTTTGTCTGAAATGAAAGCTACAAAAGATACATGTGGCACATTTTTAGAATCGAAACCCAAGAAATGACTTGTAAAATAAAAATACCTTTGTGTTTCTTTGTACTTTTTCAATTAATGAACTCTGTTTAACAAAGTAAAATGCACATCAAATTAGTAAAAAGTCACCATAATGTTAAACTGTGTAAAATACTTTCAGGTTTTATGCAAAAAAAAAAAAAAGTTTTTGTTTTCAAATATAGGGTGCATAGCTCAGTGGTAGAGCATTTGACTGCAGATCAAGAGGTCCTTGGTTTAACTCCGAGTGCCCCCCTGTATGCACTTTTTCAACATATTAAACATGCCTTTTTACCTATATGTTCATGGAAGTTTTAGAACCATATGAAGTTGAATTCATGTTTATATACTTTCTTAATTTGAATACTATTTAAGAAAAGTAGCAAAAAGATCATGTTGATGTGCCTTCTTAATATGAAAACAACTTAAGAAATGTAGGAAAATGCTTGAGAAATTTTGTCTGAAAAGAAATCTACAAAAGATACATATGGCACATTGGTAGACTCTAAACCCAAGAAATGACTTGTAAAATAAAAATACCTTTGTGTTTCTTTGAACTTTTTGAATTATTGAACTCTGTTTAACAAAGTAAAATGCACATCAAAGTAATAAAAAGTCACCACAATGTAAAACTGTGTAAAAATCTTTCAGGTTTTATGCAAAAAAAAAAAAGTTTTTGTTTGCAAATATAGGGGGTATAGCTCATTGGCAGACCATTTGACTGCAGATCAATAGGTCCTTGGTTCAACTCCGAGTGCCCCCTGTATGCACTTTTTTAACAGATTAAACATGCTTTTTTACCTATATGTTCATGGAAGTTTTAGAACCATATGAAGTCAAATTCATGTTTATGTACTTTCTTAATTTGAATACTATTTAAGAAAAGTAGCAGAAAGATCATGTTGATGTGCCTTCTTAAAATGAAAACAACTTAAGAAATGTAGGAAAATGCTTGAGAAATTTTGTCTAAAAATAAATCTACAACTGATACATATGGCACATTTATAGACTCTAAACCCAAGAAATGACTTGTAAAATAAAAATACTTTTGTGTTTCTTTGTACTTTTTGAATTAATGAACTCTGTTTATCAAAGTAAAATGCACATCAAAGTAATAAAAAGTCACCATAATGTAAAACTGTGTAAAAATCTTTCAGGTTTTATGCAAAAGAAAAAAAAAGTTTTTGTTTTCAAATATAGGCGGTATAGCTCAATGGTAGAGCATTTTACTGCAGATCAAGAGGTCCTTGGTTCAACTTCGAGTGCCTCCTGTAGACACTTTTTCAACAGATTAATCATGCTTTTTTAAATATATGTTCATGAAAGTTTTAGAACCATATGAAGTTGAGTTCATGTTTATGTACTTTCCAAATGTGGATTCTATTTAAGAAATGTAGCAAAAAGATCATGTTGATGTGCCTTCTTAATATGAAAACAACTTAAGAAATGTAGGAAAATGCATGAGAAATTTTGTCTGAAAAGAAATCTACAAAAGATACATATGGCACATTGGTAGACTCTAAACCCAAGAAATGACTTGTAAAATAAAAATACTTTTCTGTTTCTTTGTACTTTTTGAATTATTGAACTCTGTTTATCAAAGTAAAATGCACATCAAAGTAACACAAAGTCACCACAACGTAAAACTATAAAAATCTTTCAGGTTTTATGCAAAAAAAAAAATTTTTAGTTTTCTAATATAGGGGGTATAGCTCAGTGGTAGATGATTTGACTGCAGATCACGAGGTCCTTGGTTCGACTCCGAGTGCCCCCTGTGGACACTTTTTCAACAGATTAATCATGCTTTTTTATGTTCATGAAAGGTTTAGAACCATATGAAGTTGAATTCATGTTTATGTACTTTCGTAATGTGGATTCTGATTAAGAAATGTAGCAAAAAGATCATGTTGATGTGCCTTCTTAATATGAAAACAACTTAAGAAATGTATCAAAATGCTCGAGAAATTTTGTCTGAAATGAAAGCTACAAAAGATACATGTGGCACATTGGTAAAATCTAAACCCAAGAAATGACTTGTAAAATAAAAATACCTTTGTATTTCTTTGTACTTTTTGGATTAATGAACTCTGTTTAACAAAGTAAAATGCACATCAAAGTAATAAAAAGTCACCACAATGTAAAACTGTGTAAAAATCTTTCAGTTTTTATGCAAAAAAATAGAAAAAAATTTTGTTTTCAAATATAGGGGGTAAAGCTCAGTGGTAGAGCATTTGACTGCAGATCAAGAGGTCCTTGGTTCGACTCCGAGTGCCCCCTGTGGACACTTTTTCAACAGATTAATCATGCTTTTTTACCTTTATGTTCATGAAAGGTTTAGAACCATATGAAGTTGAATTCATGTTTATGTACTTTCCTAATGTGGATTCTGATTAAGAAATGTAGCAAAAAGATCATGTTGATATGCCTTCTTAATATGAAAACAACTTAAGAAATGTATGAACATGCATGAGAAATTTTGTCACCACAACGTAAAACTATAAAAATCTTTCAGGTTTTATGCAAAAAAAAAAATTTTTAGTTTTCTAATATAGGGGGTATAGCTCAGTGGTAGAGCATTTGACTGCAGATCAAGAGGTCCTTGGTTCGACTCCGAGTGCCCCCAGTATTCACTTTTTCAACAGATTAATCATGCTTTTTTACCTTTATGTTCATGAAAGGTTTAGAACCATATGAAGTTGAATTCATGTTTATGTACTTTCCTAATGTGGATTCTGATTTAGAAATGTAGCAAAAAGATCATGTTGATGTGCCTTCTTAATATGAAAACAACTTAAGAAATGTATCAAAATGCTCGAGAAATTTTGTTTGAAATGAAAGCTACAAAAGATACATGTGGCACATTGGTAGAATCTAAACGCAAGAAATGACTTGTAAAATAAAAATACCTCTGTGTTTCTTTGTACTTTTTGGATTAATGAACTCTGTTTTTACAAAGTAAAATGCACATCAAAGTAATAAAAAGTCACCACAATGTAAAACTGTGTAAAAATCTTTCAGTTTTTATGCAAAAAAATAGAAAAAAATTTTGTTTTCAAATATAGGGGGTATAGCTCAGTGGTAGAGCATTTGACTGCAGATCAAGAGGTCCTTGGTTCGACTCCGAGTGCCCCCTGTGGACACTTTTTCAACAGATTAATCATGCTTTTTTACCTTTATGTTCATGGAAGTTTTAGAACCATATGAAGTTGAATTCATGTTTATATACTTTCTTAATTTGAATACTATTTAAGAAAAGTAGCAAAAAGATCATGTTGATGTGCCTTCTTAATATGAAAACAACTTAAGAAATGTAGGAAAATGCTTGAGAAATTTTGTCTGAAAAGAAATCTACAAAAGATACATATGGCACATTGGTAGACTCTAAACCCAAGAAATGACTTGTAAAATAAAAATACCTTTGTGTTTCTTTGAACTTTTTGAATTAATGAACTCTGTTTAACAAAGTAAAATGCACATCAAAGTAATAAAAAGTCACCACAATGTAAAACTGTGTAAAAATCTTTCAGGTTTTATGCAAAAAAAAAAAAGTTTTTGTTTGCAAATATAGGGGGTATAGCTCATTGGCAGACCATTTGACTGCAGATCAATAGGTCCTTGGTTCAACTCCGAGTGCCCCCTGTATGCACTTTTTTAACAGATTAAACATGCTTTTTTACCTATATGTTCATGGAAGTTTTAGAACCATATGAAGTCAAATTCATGTTTATGTACTTTCTTAATTTGAATACTATTTAAGAAAAGTAGCAGAAAGATCATGTTGATGTGCCTTCTTAAAATGAAAACAACTTAAGAAATGTAGGAAAATGCTTGAGAAATTTTGTCTAAAAATAAATCTACAACTGATACATATGGCACATTTATAGACTCTAAACCCAAGAAATGACTTGTAAAATAAAAATACTTTTGTGTTTCTTTGTACTTTTTGAATTAATGAACTCTGTTTATCAAAGTAAAATGCACATCAAAGTAATAAAAAGTCACCATAATGTAAAACTGTGTAAAAATCTTTCAGGTTTTATGCAAAAGAAAAAAAAAGTTTTTGTTTTCAAATATAGGCGGTATAGCTCAATGGTAGAGCATTTTACTGCAGATCAAGAGGTCCTTGGTTCAACTTCGAGTGCCTCCTGTAGACACTTTTTCAACAGATTAATCATGCTTTTTTAAATATATGTTCATGAAAGTTTTAGAACCATATGAAGTTGAGTTCATGTTTATGTACTTTCCAAATGTGGATTCTATTTAAGAAATGTAGCAAAAAGATCATGTTGATGTGCCTTCTTAATATGAAAACAACTTAAGAAATGTAGGAAAATGCATGAGAAATTTTGTCTGAAAAGAAATCTACAAAAAATACGCATGGCACATTGGTAGACTCTAAACCCAAGAAATGACTTGTAAAATAAAAATACCTTTGTGTTTCTTTGTACTTTTTGAATTAATGAACTCTGTTTAACAAAGTAAAATGCACATCAAAGTAATAAAAAGTCACCACAAGGTAAAACTGTGTAAAAATCTTTCAGGTTTTGTGCAAAAAAAAAAAAAAGTTTTTGCTTTCAAATATAGGGGGTGTAGCTCGGTGGTAGAACATTTGACTGCAGATCAAGAGGTCCTTGGTTCAACTCTGAGTGCCCACTGTATGCACTTTTTTAACAGATTAAACATGCTTTTTTACCTATATGTTCATGGAAGTTTTAGAACCATATGAAGTTGAATTCATGTTTATGTACTTTCTTAATTTGAATACTATTTAAGAAAAGTAGCAAAAAGATCATGTTGATGTGCCTTCTTAATATGAAAACAACTTAAGAAATGTAGAAAAATGCTTGAGAAATTTTGTCTGAAAAGAAATCTACAAAAAATACACATGGCACATTGGTAGACTCTAAACCCAAGAAATGACTTGTAAAATAAAAATACCTTTGTGTTTCTTTGTACTTTTTGAATTAATGAACTCTGTTTATCAAAGTAAAATGCACATCAAAGTAATAAAAAGTCACCACAATGTAAAACTGTGTAAAAATCTTTCAGGTTTTATGCAAAAAAAAAAAACGTTTTTGTTTTCAAATATAGGGGGCATAGCTCAGTGGTAGAGCATTTGACTGCAGATCAAGAGGTACTTGGTTCAACTCCGAGTGCCCCCTGTATGCGCTTTTTCAACAGATTAGACATGCTATTTTACCTATATGTTCATGGAAGTTTTAGAACCATATGAAGTTGAATTCATGTTTATGTACTTTCCTAATGTGGATTCTGATTAAGAAATGTTGCAAAAAGATAATGTTGTTGCGCCTTCTTAATATGAAAACAACTTAAGAAATGTAGGAAAATGCTTGAGAAATTTTGTCTGAAATGAAAGCTACAAAAGATACATGTGGCACATTTTTAGAATCGAAACCCAAGAAATGACCTGTAAAATAAAAATACCTTTGTGTTTCTTTGTACTTTTTGAATTAATGAACTCTGTTTAACAAAATAAAATGCACATCAAAGTAATAAAAAGTCACCATAATGTAAAACTGTGTAAAAATCTTTCAGGTTTTATGCAAAAAAAAAAAAGTTTTTGTTTTCAAATATAGGGGGTATATCTCAGTGGTAGAGCATTTGACTGCAGATCAAGAGGTCCTTGGTTCAACTCCGAGTGCCCCCTGTATGCACTTTTTCAACAGATTAAACATGCCTTTTTACCTATATGTTCATGGAAGTTTTAGAACCATATGAAGTTGAATTCATGTTTATGTACTTTCTTAATTTGAATACTACTTAAGAAAAGTAGCAAAAAGATCATGTTGATGTGCCTTCTTAAAATGAAAACAACTTAAGAAATGTAGGAAAATGCTTGAGAAATTTTGTCTGAAATGAAAGCTACAAAAGATACATGTGGCACATTTTTAGAATCGAAACCCAAGAAATGACTTGTAAAATAAAAATACCTTTGTGTTTCTTTGTACTTTTTGAATTAATGAACTCTGTTTAACAAAGTAAAATGCACATCAAATTAATAAAAAGTCACCACAATGTTAAACTGTGTAAAAATCTTTCAGGTTTTATGCAAAAAAAAAAAAAAGTTTTTGCTTTCAAATATAGGGGGCATAGCTCAGTGGTAGAGCATTTGACTGCAGATCATGAAGTCTTTGGTTCAACTAAGAGTACCCCCTGTAGAGACTTTTTCAACAGATTAATAATGCTTTTTTACCTATATGTTCATGAAAGTCTTAGAACCATATGAAGTTGAATTCATGTTTATGTACTTTTTTAATGTGGATTCTGATTAAGAGATGTAGCAAAAAGATCATGTTGATGTGCCTTCTTAATATGAAAACAACTTAAGAAATGTAGGAAAATGCTTGAGAAATTTTGTCGGAAATGAAAGCTACAAAAGATACATGTGGCACATTTTTAGAATCGAAACCCAAGAAATGACTTGTAAAATAAAAATACCTTTGTGTTTCTTTGTACTTTTTGAATTAATGAACTCTGTTTAACAAAGTAAAATGCACATCAAATTAATAAAAAGTCACCACAATGTTAAACTGTGTAAAAATCTTTCAGGTTTTATGCAAAAAAAAAAAAAAGTTTTTGTTTTCAAATATAGGGGGTATAGCTCAGTGGTAGAGCATTTGACTGCCGATCAAGAGGTCCTTGTTTCAACTCCTAGGGCCCCCTGTAGACACTTTTTCAACAGATTAACACTAGAAGTCCCAGAGACAGGTCATTTAACATTTCTACCTTTGAAACCCAGAGAAGGGTCAAATGACCTAAAGGATTTTATCTATAGCTTATCTTATCTCTTTTCACTGTCTTTTGTTCTGTAATTAAGGCCAATACTGTTGCACCACAGGAGGTTGTTTGCTGTTTTCCATCGAGTTTACCCATGTAGTTTCAAGTTTCAAGTTAGTTCTGTTCAGTTTATTGTATTTGATAATATAAAGATTATACATATTGTATTTAGTTTAGTATTATTTGTGCAAAAAAGCGCTGAAACAATGAATCATTTTTTATATATTTTAAATAGAGAATTAGAAATTTTAGAGCAAGGTACAGCTGTGAGTAATGACCAGAAGCATTTGTGTCTAAGGCTATGTGCACACTTTGCGGATTCCACTGCGGATTTTTCCGCAGCGGAATTCCAAAATCCGCAGTGAAAACCCGTTGCAGTTTTTACTGCGGATTTATCGTGTTTTTTACTGCGGTTTCTTCTGCGGATTTTCATCTGCAGTTTCCTAATGGAGCAGGTGAAAATCCGCAGAAAAGAAGTGACATGCTGTGGAATGTAATCCGCAGCATTTCCGCGTGGATTTTTCTGCAGCATGTGCACAGCGTTTTTTGTTTCCCATAAGTTTACATTGTACTGTAAACTCAGGGGAAACTGCTGCGGATCCGCAGCGGTCAAAGGTACCGTTACATGTTACGATCTCGTCGACGATATAGTTAGAAATGTCACGTGATCACATCGTTCGTGCAATCAGTTTCACATCGTCCAAGAGGCGTCACATGCAACTATCTTGTTAACGATGTCAATTTTGGCTCCGCGTTAGCCTCATTGCAAACGTTTGCAGAACGATTTTTCACAATGGCTGGAATAGGAGAATTTAGACCAAAATCGTTCCTCTCAGCGTTACACTGAATGATGCTGCACATCTTCTGACACATAATTGGACGAGGATCGTCAGATTTGAGATCCTGACCTCAAATCTGCGATCAGCGATCCAACGATGTGTTCGTCCGATATCTTCACGTTACACGCAACGATGTGAAAACGACATTGCATGAACGACGTAATCACGTGACGTTTTCAAACGATATCGTCAACGAGATCGTAACGTGTAACTGTACCTTTAGGCCTCAATCACACTAGTGAAAAAAAATTGCAACATGTTCATTCTTGTGCAAATTTGGCGCGAAAAAAATTTGCACAAGAGGACTGAAATTTTAGTGTGAAAAATATACAAAACAACAACTGTTATTTGTTTTGATGCTTTTTATTTTTTTTTAAAAACCAATGATTTTTTTTTCACTAAAGGGTTATTTCACATCAACATCAAATAAATAGTCACATTTTCAAGATGAGCAGTGTATAAGCCGCATGGCCAAACAAATGTGATAAAACAGTGAACAAGAAAACAATATAATCAAATTATACAACAGGGAGGGATGTTGGTGGAGGAGTGGGAAGAGGGGAGGGGGGAAAGGGTAAAGACAAATACATGGGGGTAGGGGAGTAAAGGAGCACGCATCAAAGGATGCTTTTTATTTTTGTTATAAAAATGTTAAAAAAATACAAGGAATATAACAATTCCACACATATTTTCCATAGGCTGCAGTGGGGGCCTGTGTGTGTGAGTGGCATGTCCTTGTGTGACTAGCATTTCAGCACTCACTCAGCAGTCTGTCTGAACATGTCGGAACATACCTGGCACTGCCTGGGTATGTCCCTGGTACATTTGCCACATGTGTATTTGTAGCAGTCAACACATCTCTCAGTTGCACAATTGTTCATGCATTGATGGTTGACCTGGCACTTCACCCTTTTGCCAGAGCTGGGTGTGGAGGGAAGTTGCCAAAGGAGTTTCTCCTTGCGTGCCTTCTTTTCAGTCACATGACGGCCACCTAACTCTTTTGCAAGCTCAACCAGGAAGTCCACCCGTCTCTCCTGCACCCCAGTGCATGCCTGATAAAGAACATGAGCATTGAGTGCTGCCATGTCAATCATGTTGTAGAACACGGCGACAGGCCATCTCCATGTTCCTGCATGCACGCTGTACTCCCGCACCATTTGGTCCATTACATCCACACCGCACTTTGTGTGGTTGTATTGTGTGACCGTGTTTGGCTTCCTTTTGTTGGTATCCTCAGTCTCAACCACGCTGTGCATGCTGCTGAGAATGTAGACGGCCTTCTTTCATTTGGGTGCATACAGGGGACGGGAAGAAAAACATTAGACTCGAACAAAGAAGACCCAGGAAAACATACTCAGAAGGGAGGTAAGAACATTTCTAAAACAATCCACAGCGAGGAGATTGGAACAAAACAAAATCCTCTAAACTGCATGCTCGCAAACGCCAGAAGCCTGACAAACAAGATGGAAGAACTAGAAGCAGAAATATCTACAGGTAACTTTGACATAGTGGGAATAACCGAGACATGGTTAGATGAAAGCTATGACTGGGCAGTTAACTTACAGGGTTACAGTCTGTTTAGAAAGGATCGTAAAAATCGGAGAGGAGGAGGGGTTTGTCTCTATGTAAAGTCTTGTCTAAAGTCCACTTTAAGGGAGGATATTAGCGAAGGGAATGAGGATGTCGAGTCCATATGGGTCGAAAAATGGTAACAAAATTCTCATTGGGGTCTGTTACAAACCCCTAAATATAACAGAAACCATGGAAAGTCTACTTCTAAAGCAGATAGATGAAGCTGCAACCCATAATGAGGTCCTGGTTATGGGGGACTTTAACTACCCGGATATTAACTGGGAAACAGAAACCTGTGAAACCCATAAAGGCAACAGGTTTCTGCTAATAACCAAGAAAAATTATCTTTTACAATTGGTGCAGAATCCAACCAGAGGAGCAGCACTTTTAGACCTAATACTATCTAATAGACCTGACAGAATAACAAATCTGCAGGTGGTCGGGCATCTACGAAATAGCGACCACAATATTGTACAGTTTCACCTGTCTTTTACTAGGGGGACTTGTCAGGGAGTCACAAAAACACTGAACTTTAGGAAGGCAAAGTTTGACCAGCTTAGAGATGCCCTTAATCTGGTAGACTGGGACAATATCCTCAGAAATAAGAATACAGATAATAAATGGAAAATGTTTAAGAACATCCTAAATAGGCACTGTAAGTGGTTTATACCTTGTGGGAATAAAAGGACTAGAAATAGGAAAAACCCAATGTGGCTAAACAAAGAAGTAAGACAGGCAATTAACAGTAAAAAGAAAGCATTTGCACTACTAAAGCAGGATGGCACCATTGAAGCTCTAAAAAACTGTAGGGAGAAAAATACTTTATCTAAAAAAGTAATTAAAGCTGCCAAAAAGGAAACAGAGAAGCACATTGCTAAGGAGAGTAAAACTAATCCCAAACTGTTCTTCAACTATATCAATAGTAAAAGAATAAAAACTGAAAATGTAGGCCCCTTAAAAAATAGTGAGGAAAGAATGGTTGTAGATGACGAGGAAAGAGCTAACATATTAAACACCTTCTTCTCCACGGTATTCACGGTGGAAAATGAAATGCTAGGTGAAATCCCAAGAAACAATGAAAACCCTATATTAAGGGTCACCAATCTAACCCAAGAAGAGGTGCGAAACCGGCTAAATAAGATTAAAATAGATAAATCTCCGGGTCCGGATGGCATACACCCACGAGTACTAAGAGAACTAAGTAATGTAATAGATAAACTATTATTTCTTATTTTTAGGGACTCTATAGCGACGGGGTCTGTTCCGCAGGACTGGCGCATAGCAAATGTGGTGCCAATATTCAAAAAGGGCTCTAAAAGTGAACCTGGAAATTATAGGCCAGTAAGTCTAACCTCTATTGTTGGTAAAATATTTGAAGGGTTTCTGAGGGATGTTATTCTGGATTATCTCAATGAGAAAAACTGTTTAACTCCATATCAGCATGGGTTTATGAGAAATTGCTCCTGTCAAACCAATCTAATCAGTTTTTATGAAGAGGTAAGCTATAGGCTGGAACACGGTGAGTCATTGGACGTGGTATATCTCGATTTTTCCAAACCGTTTGATACCGTGCCGCACAAGAGGTTGGTACACAAAATGAGAATGCTTGGTCTGGGGGAAAATGTGTGTAAATGGGTTAGTAACTGGCTTAGTAATAGAAAGCAGAGGGTGCTTAAAAAGGCTACCTCTATTAAAGGAAGATGATTTTCTCTCTGAAATTCTTGAGGATGGTCTTAATGCCGTGGCGAGAAGGGCGCCCACTATCTACACTTCCTTATCGCCGAGCCTTTTCTCTTCACAGCCAGTCTCAAAAACTTGGCTTGAATGTAAAGGTTTTTATAAGTGTGGGGTTACTGCCTGCACAACTTGCCGTAATGCATGTGTAAAAAATACGTTTCAGAACAGGGATAAAACTCAAACCCATTACATAAAAAACTTTATTAATTGTCACACCAAGAACATGGTTTATAAAATCGATTGCATTGAATGTAATGTAGCGTACATAGGCTGCACAACCAGAAAGTTGAAGATCAGGATATCTGAACATTTAAGGGATCTGGGAAGAAGCGATACCGCTAGTAGAAACACATCAGCTGTCGCTAAACATTTCAATGTGCACCATGGAGGAGATACATCTATGATGACGATTCAGGGCATAGAGCATACTAATCTATCACAGCAAGGTGGAGATGTAAAGAGACAGCTTCTAACCAGAGAAGCTTTCTGGATTTTCAATTTGTTAACAAGACACCCATTTGGTTTAAATCGTAAAAATGAGATCATGTACCACTATAGCTAGCTTCTCATTGTATTATTGTTTTTAATAATCATTGTGTATTAACATAGTTTTTAGGTATTATTTCTTTACCTTGGCTTATTTGTTATTCATCTCTTGCAGCTGCGGTGGAATTCATGTGCATAGGACCTGTGGTAATCAGTCATGTGACTTGTATCAGTGAAGAGATTGGTCCATTTGCACTTAATAGTCACCGCAGTTTGCAAAATATCATGCATTGAGTAAGATCATTTTTGATCGAAACGCGTCGCATGTACTCTGCACTCATACTTTTGCACAAAGGCAAGGACTTGCTGTTTATATTTTAATGAAGAAATAAAGTTTGGAAATTTTAAGGAGCTGGAACGCTTTTCTTCTATTCGTCAGTATTGGGACCTGTTCTCTTTTATTTATTATTATTATTATTTATATAGCACCATTGATTCCATGGTGCTGTACATGAGAAGGGGTTACATACAAGTTACAAATATCACATACAGTAAACAAACTAACAATGACGGACTGATACAGAGGGGCGAGGACCCTGCCCTTGCGGGCTTACATTCTACATGATTATGGGGAAGGAGACAGTAGGTTGAGGGTTGCAGGAGCTCCGGTGTTGGTGAGGCGGTAGCTCCGGTGTTGGTGAGGTGGTAGCTCCGGTGTTGGTGAGGCGGTAGCTTCGATAGTGATGAGGCAGCAGCGGTGTCAGTGCAGGCTGTAGGCTTTCCTGAAGAGATGAGTTTTCAGGTTCCTTCTGAAGGATCCGACTGTGGTTGATAGTCGGACATGTTGGGGCAGAGAGTTCCAGAGGATGGGGGATATTCGGGAGAAGTCTTGGAGGCGATTGGATGAGGAGCGAATAAGTGTGGAGGAGAGAAGGAGGTCTTGGGAGGACCGGAGGTCACGTGAGGGAAGATATCGAGAGATTAGTTCAGAGATATATCTTCAACATATTCATTAATGATCTGGTAGAAGGTTTACACAGTAAAATATCGATATTTGCAGATGATACAAAACTATGTAAAGCAGTTAATACAAGAGAAGATAGTATTCTGCTACAGATGGATCTGGATAAGTTGGAAACTTGGGCTGAAAGGTGGCAGATGAGGTTTAACAATGATAAATGTAAGGTTATACACATGGGAAGAAGGAATCAATATCACCATTACACACTGAACGGGAAACCACTGGGTAAATCTGACAGGGAGAAGGACTAATCATACAATTAGGTTCTGTAGAAGGACGTAGATCTGGGGATTTATTATGATGGAATATAGGCTGAACTGGATGGACAAATGTCTTTTTTCGGCCTTACTAACTATGTTACTATGTTACTATGACTTGGGGATCCTAGTTAATGATAAACTTACCTGGAGCAGCCAGTGCCAGGCAGCAGCTGCCAATGCAAACAGGATCATGGGGTGCATTAAAAGAGGTCTGGATACACATGATGAGAGCATTATACTGCCTCTGTACAAATCCCTAGTTAGACCTCACATGGAGTACTGTGTCCAGTTTGGGGCACCGGTGCTCAGGAAGGATATAATGGAACTAGAGAGAGTACAAAGGAGGGCAACAAAATTAATAAAGGGGATGGGAGAACTGCAATACCCAGATAGATTAGCGAAATTAGGATTATTTAGTCTAGAAAAAAGACGACTGAGGGGCGATCTAATAACCATGTATAAGTATATAAGGGGACAATACAAATATCTCGCTGAGGATCTGTTTATACCAAGGAAGGTGACGGGCACAAGGGGGAATTCTTTGCGTCTGGAGGAGAGAAGGTTTTTCCACCAACATAGAAGAGGATTCTTTACTGTTAGGGCAGTGAGAATCTGGAATTGCTTGCCTGAGGAGGTGGTGATGGCGAACTGAGTCGAGGGGTTCAAGAGAGGCCTGAATGTCTTCCTGGAGCAGAACAATATTGTATCATACAATTATTAGGTTCTGTAGAAGGACATAGATCTGGAGATTTATTATGATGGAATATAGGCTGAACTGGATGGACAAATGTCTTTTTTCGGCCTTACTAACTATATTACTATGTTACTATGATACTATGTTACAGTCAGTGTGGCACCAGTGGTTGAAAACACATGAGTGGTGAATTCAGTGCGGTCCATCTGTCTAGCGGATTGAGGAATTTCCCGGCGACTCTTGTTGACTGTGCCAAGGATAGTGGTTTCCCGCCTAAGCAGTCGTTGTGCAAGTAACAATGATGTAAAGAAATTGTCCGTGGTTACAGTTCTGCCCTTGTCCATGAATGGTTCCATCAGCCTCATCCCTACAGTTTCGGACAGTCTCTCCCCGCTGGGACGACTGGGGTCCTTGCCAAGATATGGGAGAACATTACAGGTGTACTTTGATTTCAAGTCGCAAGCCACCCAAAACTTGATGCCAAACTTGTCTGGTTTTGTTGCAATGTATTGCAGAAAACAGCAGCGAGTCTTTGACGGGAAAAGCTGTTCATCAATAGTGATGTGTCGACCAGGGTTGTAGGATGCGATGCAGTTGGTGACAAACGATCTCCACACATCGGAGATTGCAGCAAACTTATCGGTCTCCACTCGCTCACTGCACGTGAACATGTCATCAAAGCGTAGGTGTTGCATGATGTCTTGAAAGCGGTTTCAGGTCATAGTGGCAATGATCCTTTGGTTTCCCAGGTTTGCTGACCAGCTGTCACGTAGTGATGGAACCTTGGTCACCCCCCGAAAGATAATGACTGAAATAAATGCCATTAGTTCCGGGAGACCCATGAACCAATCCACCTGCTCCGTGTGACGTGCATGTTGAGTAGTCCATTCTTCAATGCTACGAAGCATGTCAAGACTGATAAAACAGAGGAAGCGCTGAAGGCGACTCTGGACACTTCGTCTGGCCTTAGCACTTGGCTCTCCATCTGTAGGGTACGGTTCTATTGGGGTCAAATAGAGATGTTTCCACACTTGTACTTCATGCCACACTGTGCCATCTTATGTGGTCTCTGTGGGCTCACTCGCCAACCGAGCTCTCTTTTTGGGTACAGGCGGAGTCTCCTCATCTGCAAGATAAATAATTTCAAATAAGCAATTTGTTTTGGTTCAAAATAAAAAAGATAGTCAGGAAATAAAATAGGTAACTCACACTGCCTTTTTTGGCATCCTGTTCTGCCCGTTTTTGAAACAAGCAGAACAGGATCCCTTTTGGCCCCCATGCACCGTGGGTGATGTCCGTGTGCTATCCGTGAATCCACAGATAGCGCTGTCTGCTGTCACCACATACTCACCTCCCTCCAGCCCCTCTTCTCCTCTCACTTCCGGTTCACTCTTGGGCTCAGTGAAGTGAATATTCATAGCCTAATGAGCGGCACCGGAAGTGAGAGGAACTGTCAGCGCTGGACTGAGGTGAATATGAAATTCTTTATTTTTAGGCTTTTCACTTTCCTCCGTGGTCCATGCACATGGAAGTCACACGGATGACATCTGTGTGCATGGACATTTTCGGCAAAAAGCGGTCCGTGCTTCCGCAAAACAACGGAAATGTCTCTGTGTGGAGCAGACGGACACGCATGTGCTCCACACAGAGACACAGTTCGTGCGGAATGGGGCCATAGGGGAACATGTGTCCCGTATGTCTGTGCCTACAGCATGTGTTAGCACAGACCCCACATGTGCCGGTTGAGGGACTATGTCTTCTCCATCTGAGTCTGAAGGGTTTGTGTTGCTCAGAATCAGTTCCAATGCCTCTTCAATGGTGTGCCTTCTCTCCATTTTCTTTCCTGTGAACAAAATAGGTTTCTCCCCCACAGCACATAAAGCTGCATGCAAATTTGCTAATGCAATGCAGCTGGGGGGGTGGGCAGACACTCAGGAGCAGCTCATATTCTTTCTTTCTTGTGAGCAGCAACCCCTACACTCAGGAATAGCTTGCATTCTTCTGTTTGCACACCCTTATCTTAGATGATCCCCCCTGCAGATTCCTCAGGCAAGAGCACATTTACAAATGAAAGGATACTAATTAAGGTGTCAATGTGGACTGAGGGTCATTTGACCCTTTCTCAGAACTTCAGGGGGGATCTTGAAATTCCCGGGTCTTCTAGTGTTAATCATGCTTTTTTACCTATATGTTCATGAAAGTTTTAGAACCATATAAAGTTGAATTCATGTTTATGTATTTTCTTAATGTGGATTCTGATTAAGAAATGTAGCAAAAAAATCATGTTGATGTGCCTTCTTAATATGAAAACAACTTAAGAAATGTAGGAAAATGCTTGAGAAATTTTGTCTGAAAAGAAATCTACAAAAGATACATATGGCACATTGGTAGACTCTAAACGCAGGAAATGACTTGTAAAATAAAATTACCTTTGTGTTTCTTTGTACTTTTTGAATTAATGAACTCTGTTTATCAAAGTAAAATGCACATCAAAGTAATAAAAAGTCACCACAATGTAAAACTGTGTAAAAACCGTTCAGGTTTTATGCAAAAAAAAAAAAAGAAATTTTTTTTGTTTTCAAATATAGGGGGTATAGCTCAGTGGTAGAGCATTTGACTGCAGATCAAGAGGTCCTTGGTTCCACTCAGAGTGCCCCCTGTATGCACTTTTTCAACAGATTAAACATGCTTTTTTACCTGTGTTCATGGAAGTTTTAGAACCATATGAAGTTGAATTCATGTTAATGTACTTTCTTGATTTGAATACTATTTAAGTAATGTAACAAAAAGATCATGTTGATGTGCCATCTTAATATGAAAACAACTTATGAAATGTAGGAAAATGCTTGAGAAATTTTGTCTGCAAAGAAATCTACAAAAAATACATATTGCACATTGGTAGACTCTAAACCCAAAAAATGACTTGTAAAATAAAAATACCTTTGTGTTTCTTTGTACTTTTTGAATTAATGAACTCTGTTTAACAAAGTAAAATGCACATTAAAGTAATAAAAAGTCACCACAATGTAAAACTGTGTAAAAATCTTTCAGGTTTTATGCAAAAAAAAAAAAAGATTTTGTTTTCAAATATAGGGGGTATTGTGACGGGGTGTACAGCAGAGCAAGAAGGGACAACAGGCCAAGGGATGATTCAACAGATTTATTATCAAGAACGCTGGAACAACACATGCAGGTAGATCTACAGAGTCCACAATTTGTCCAACGGAACAGATTCGGGGGCACCTCCCGATAATCCTTGTGCCAGCTAACAAAGAAATAGTCCACACGAATCCAAGGGATCCCAAAACAACGAGATATGTCCTCAGCTCAAGTCTCTCCCCGTTCGCTTCCGCAGTCACAGATGGACATGGGGTCTTGCCTCAGCTAAGAATCCCCACTCATTTTCCTTTTAGGATCAACTCTCATCTGATCACATAAATTACAGCTAATAGAAACCAGAGAACAGTTACATACATCAAATAGCATATTATTCAAATACAGGACAAAAGTACATATCATGACAATCCCTTCCCCTCCCAATTTGTGTACGTACTAGGGACCTCTACAGGTCGCTGGTTAAGTACACACAGGCAGAGCGTAACTTACATGTGGCTTCATGCAGCCACGAATTGGCATCATAGCTCTACCACATCATTGCCCAGGAGAACATCTGCAGGCAGACCACCCATCACCCCAACCACACATCGCCTGACCCCAAAACCAAAGTTTAGATCCACAGTGGCTGTGGGAATAGTCCTCCATTGTCCACCAGCCAGTTCAATGACAATCCCAGGTCCTCGATGGATTGCCTCAGGCTGAACCACTCGGGGATCAGCCAGTGTGAGGAAAGCCCCTGAGTCACAAAATCCAGTAAGTCTCTGTCCATCCAGCATGACCTCCTGCAAGTGCTTACCTCGATGAGCAGAAGTCGTCATAGCTGCAGGTCGCACACCATAAACTCCTAGTGGTGCAACATGGCTGGGTGAGGCACAAGGCCAGTCCTCACGTAGTGGTGACATGTCATCCTCCATGGCACTTGGCTGTACATAATTAATAATACGACTGGCTACAGGATCAATCCTCATTTGAACAGCTGGGCAGGAGGCTTGCAGATGCCCCGGCTGTCCACATCGATAGCATCTGTGCTGGGTCTCACTCCATCCAAGGTGTCCTCTTTGGCGAGGGGTAAGGGAACCTGGAGGCCGGCCCCCACCTGAAGGTGCTGTAGGGTTTTGAGGACGACTCCTCCATGGGCTGGCTGGGCATGAGGCCTGCAGATGCCCCAGATGCCCACAATCATAACACCTGCGCTGTGCTACTTCCTCTCCTCGTCGTATTCCAGAAAACGCAGTAGAAGCAACTGGAGGCACATTTACATGGGTATCAGCATTTGGTGGTGGCTTAGAGGAACGGGGAACAATGGGGACAGAAGAACAGGGGGCCACCGGTGTTGTGGAGCTGGTAGGCCTCTCTCCATCCTCCAACAGAACCCTCCACTGAGACTAGATGGTGAGAGCCTCATCAGCTAGAGCTGCAGCTTCCTCCACAGTGGCTGGTCTTCTCTCACGCACCCATTCCCGGATCTCAGCAGGGCACTTGAAGTAAAACTGCTCTTTTATGATAACCTGGAGCAAGGTCTCCCAGGTTAAGGCCCCCTCTGCTTCCAGCCAGCGATGACATATTTGTTTGAGTCTGTGGGCATACATCTTGAAAGACACTTCCTCATCACAGGCTAAAGTACGGAACTGAGTCCTGTAAGTGTCTGGGGTAACAGCATAATGTTCTAGAATGGTCCATTTAATCTCCGCATACTCACAGTTCCCCCGAGGGTCCATAGCTCTATAGACTGTGGCAGCTCCACCCTCTAAGAGCCCCACCAGATGTCGGACTCGGTCCCTTTCCAGGACTTCCATTAATCGACACTGATGCTCAAAGTCCTGGAAGAAGCCCTCAATGTCGCCTGCAGCCTCAATAAAGGGCTTGAAGTCTTTGCGGGACACTCTGGGGAGTTCCCTCATGGTGGGTGCTGGGGTTAGAGTCTGTCTGGAGCTTCTAGCTGATTCCAAAGCGATCTGCCTCTCCAGCAATGCCATCTCCTGAGCTCTGTCCTCGGCTCTGTGAATGGCCTCCCTCTCCCTCTCCTGAGCTCTGTGAATGGCCTCCTTCTTATCGTCTATGGTGGTCTCTTCTCCCAGCAATGCCAACTCCTCCTCGTACCACACAACCCACTGACTTTTTGGGGTATTTACCTCCGGCTGCCTTCTTTCCTCCATTTGCTGTGAGGATCCTTCCTAAGCGTCATCTTGCAGGCAAACTCCTTCCAAAGCCTCAATTAGCTGCTCCTTGGAGAGTCCTTTAAAACGGACTCCTACTTCACGGGCCTGTGATTGTAGGCTCCCCAAAGTCCAGTTCTTGTTCTCTGCGGTGTCGGTTCCCGATGTTGGGCCATTGTCCTCCATTCCTTCTGCTCTGATCCCTCTGCTGCCAACCAGTTTGTGACTGGGTGTACAGCAGAGCAAGAAAGGGCAACAGGACAAGGGATGATTCAACAGATTTATTATCAAGAACGCTGGAACAACACATGCAGGTAGATCTACAGAGTCCACAATTAGTCCAACGGAACAGATTCATGGGCACCTCCCGATAATCCTTGTGCCAGCTAACAAAGAAATAGTCCACACGAATCCAAGGGATCCCAAAACAACGAGATATGTCCTCAGCTCAAGTCTCGCCCCGTTCGCTTCCGCAGTCACAGATGGACATGGGGTCTTGCCTCAGCTAAGAATCCCCACTCCTTCTCCTTTTAGGATCAACTCACATCTGATCTCAAAATAAGAATGGATTGTCTGAGCTCCTGGGATCCGCCCATGAAGGGGGTTAGGGGTCACACCTTCTATTCAATGGTTGGGTCCAGAAGAAGATTCTAGACTGGTGGGCTCCATGTAGTCTATGTAGTATGTACATTTGACTAGCCACCTGCTGTGAGGAAGAATGGCTATTCTTTCACTAGTGGTGTTGACAAAGCTTAATTACATTATAGCTTAGGGCTGCAACTATTGGGGGAAGGAGACATATTGTTACAGGTGAACTCCCAGCACAAGAAAATACATAAATTACAGCTAACAGAAACCAGAGAACAGTTACATAAATGAATTAGCATATTATTCAAATACAGGACAGGGCAAAAGTACATATCATGACAGGTATAGCTCAGTGATAGAGCATTTGACTGCAGATCAAGAGGTCCTTGGTTCAACTCCGAGTGCCCTCTGTAGACACTTTTTCAACAGATTAATCATGCTTTTTTACCTATATGTTCATGAAAGTTTTAGAACCATATGAAGTTGAATTCATGTTTATGTACTTTCCTAATGTGGATTCTGATTAAGAAATGTAGCAAAAAGATCATGTTGATGTGCCTTCTTAATATGAAAACAACCTAAGAAATGTAGGAAAATGCTTGAGAAATTTTGTCGGAAAAGAAATGTACAAAAGATAGATATGGCACATTGATAGACTCTAAACCCAAGAAATGACTTGTAAAATAAAAATACCTTTGTGTTTCTTTGTACTTTTTGAATCAATTAACTCTGTTTATCAAAGTAAAATGCACATCAAAGTAATAAAAAGTCACCACAATGTAAAACTGTGTAAAAATCTTTCAGGTTTTATGCAAAAAAAAAGAAAAAATTTTTTGCTTTCAAATATAGGGGGTATAGCTCAGTGGTAGAGCATTTGACTGCAGATCAAGAGGTCCTTGGTTCAACTCCGAGTGCGCCCTGTAGATACCTTTTCAACAGATTAATCATGCTTTTTTACCTTTATGTTCATGAAAGTTTTAGAACCATATGAAGTTGAATTCATATTTATGTACTTTCCTAATGTGGATACTATTTAAGAAAAGTAGCAAAAAGATCATGTTGATGTGCCTTTTTAATATGAAAACAACAAGAAATGTAGGAAAATGCTCGAGAAGTTTAGTCTGCAATCAAAGCTACAACAGATACATGTGGCACATTGGTAGAATCTAAACCCAAGAAATGACTTGTAAAATAAAAATACCTTTGTGTTTCTTTGTACTTTTTGGATTATTGAACTTTGTTTATCAAAGTAAAATGCACATCAAAGTAACAAAAAGTCACCACAATGTAAAACTGTAAAAATCTTTCAGGTTTTATGCAAAAAAAAAGAAAAAGTTTTTGCTTTCAAATATAGGGGGTATAGCTCAGTGGTAGAGCATTTGACTGCAGATCAAGAGGTCCTTGGTTCAACTCCGAGTGCTCCCTGTATGCACTTTTTCAACAGATTAATCATGCTTTTTTACCTTTATGTTCATGAAAGTTTTAGAACCATATGAAGTTGAATTCATGTTTATGTACTTTCCTATGGGGATTCTGATTAAGAAATGTAGCAAAAAGATCATGTTGATGTGCCTTCTTAATATGAAAACAACTTAAGAAATGTAGGAATATGCTTGAGATATTTTGTCTGAAATGAAAGCTACAAAAGATACATGTGGCACATTGGTAGAATCTAAACCCAAGAAATGACTTGTAAAATAAAAATACCTTTGTGTTTCTTTGTACTTTTTGAATTAATGAACTCTGTTTTACAAAGTAAAATGCACATCAAAGTAATAAAAAGTCACCACAATGTAAAACTGTGTAAAAATCTTTCAGGTTTTATGCAAAAAAAAAAAAAGTTTTTGTTTTCAAATATAGGGGGTATAGCTCAGTGGTAGAGCATTTGACTGCAGATCAAGAGGTCCTTGGTTCAACTCCGAGTGTCCTCTGTATGCACTTTTTCAACAGATTAAACATGCCTTTTTACCTATATGTTCATGGAAGTTTTAGAACCATATGAAGTTGAATTCATGATTATGTACTTTCTTAATTTGAATACTATTAAGAAAAGTAGCAAAAAGATCATGTTGATGTGCCTTCTTAATATGAAAACAACATAAGAAATGTAGGAAAATGCTTGAGAAATTTTGTCTGAAAAGAAATCTACAAAAAATACACATGGCACATTGGTAGACTCTAAACCCAAGAAATGACTTGTAAAATAAAAATACCTTTGTGTTTCCTTGTACTTTTTGAATTAATGAACTCTGTTTATCAAAGTAAAATGCACATCAAAGTAACAAAAAGTCACCACAACGTGAAACTGTAAAAATCTTTCAGGTTTTATGCAAAAAAAAAAAAGTTTTTGTTTTCTAATATAGAGGGGTATAGCTCAGTGGTAGAGCGTTTGACTGCAGATCAAGAGGTCTTTGGTTCAACTCCGAGTGCCCCCTGTATACACTTTTTCAACAGATTAAACATGCGTTTTTACCTTTATGTTCATGAAAGTTTTAGAACCATATGAAGTTGAATTCATATTTATGTACTTTCCTAATGTGGATTCTGATTAAGAAATGTAGCAAAAAGATCATGTTGATGTGCCTTCTTAATATGAAAACAACTTAAGAAATGTAGGAAAATGCTCGAGAAATTTTGTCGGAAAAGAAATGTACAAAAGATAGATATGGCACATTGATAGACTCTAAACCCAAGAAATGACTTGTAAAATAAAAATACCTTTGTGTTTCTTTGTACTTTTTGAATTAATGAACTCTGTTTAACAAAGTAAAATGCACATCAAAGCAATAAAAAGTCACCACAATGTAAAACTGTGTGAAAATCTTTCAGTTTTTATGCAAAAAAAAAAGAATTTTTTTTTGTTTTCAAATATAGGGGGTATAGCTCAGTGGTAGAGCATTTGACTGCAGATCAAGAGGTCCTTGGTTCAACTCCGAGTGTCCCCTGTGTGCACTTTTTCAACAGATTAATCATGCTTTTTTACCTTTATGTTCATGAAAGTTTTAGAACCATATGAAGTAGAATTCATGTTTATGTACTTTCTTGATTTTAATACTATTTAAGTAATGTAGCAAAAAGATCATGTTGATGTGCCATCTTAATATGAAAACAACTTATGAAATGTAGGAAAATGCTCGAGAAATCTTGTCTGCAAAGAAATCTACAAAAGATACATATGGCACATTGGTAGACTCTAAACCCAAAAAATGACTTGTAAAATAAAAATATCTTTGTGTTTCTTTGTACTTTTTGAATTAATGAACTCTGTTTAACAAAGTAAAATGCACATTAAAGTAATAAAAAGTCACCACAATGTAAAACTGTGTAAAAATATTTCAGGTTTTAAGCAAAAAAAAAAAAAGATTTTGTTTTCAAATATAGGGGGTATTGTGACGGGGTGTACGGCAGAGCAAGAAGGGACAACAGGCCAAGGGATGATTCAACAGATTTATTATCAAGAACGCTGGAACAACACATGCAGGTAGATCTACAGAGTCCACAATTTGTCCAACGGAACAGATTCAGGGGCACCTCCCGATAATCCTTGTGCCAGCTAACAAAGAAATAGTCCACACGAATCCAAGGGATCCCAAAACAACGAGATATGTCCTCAGCTCAAGTCTCGCCCCGTTCGCTTCCGCAGTCACAGATTGACATGGGGTCTTGCCTCAGCTAAGAATCCCCACTCCTTCTCCTTTTAGGATCAACTCACATCTGATCTCAAGATAAGAATGGATTGTCTGAGCTCCTGGGATCCGCCCATGAAGGGGGTTAGGGGTCACACCTTCTATTCAATGGTTGGGTCCAGAAGAAGATTCTAGACTGGTGGCTCCATGTAGTCTATGTAGTATGTACATTTGACTAGCCACCTGCTGTGAGGAAGAATGGCTATTCTTTCACTAGTGGTGTTGACAAAGCTTAATTACATTATAGCTTAGGGCTGCAAGTATTGGGGGAAGGAGACATATTGTTACAGGTGAACTCCCAGCACAAGAAAATACATAAATTACAGCTAACAGAAACCAGAGAACAGTTACATAAATGAATTAGCATATTATTCAAATACAGGACAGGGCAAAAGTACATATCATGACAGGTATAGCTCAGTGGTAGAGCATTTGACTGCAGATCAAGAGGTCCTTAATTCAACTCCGAGTGCCCTCTGTAGACACTTTTTCAACAGATTAATCATGCTTTTTTACCTATATGTTCATGAAAGTTTTCGAACCATATGAAGTTGAATTCATGTTTATGTACTTTCCTAATGTGGATTCTGATTAAGAAATGTAGCAAAAAGATCATGTTGATGTGCCTTGTTAATATGAAAACAACCTAAGAAATGTAGGAAAATGCTTGAGAAATTTTGTCGGAAAAGAAATCTACAAAAGATAGATATGGCACATTGGTAGACTCTAAACCCAAGAAATGACTTGTAAAATAAAAATACCTTTGTGTTTCTTTGAACTTTTTGAATTAATGAACTCTGTTTAACAAAGTATAATGCACATCAAAGTAATAAAAAGTCACCACAATGTGAAACTGTGTAAAAATCTTTCAGGTTTTATGCAAAAAGAAAAAAAAGTTTTTGTTTTCAAATATAGGGGGTATAGCTCAGTGGTAGAGCATTTGACTGCTGATCAAGAGGACCTTGGTTCAACTCCGAGTGCCCCCTGTGGACACTTTTTCAACAGATTAATCATGCTTTTTTACCTTTATGTTCATGAAAGTTTTAGAACCATATGAAGTTGAATTCATGTTTATGTACTTTCTTAATGTGGATTCTGATTAAGAAATGTAGCAAAAAGATCATGTTGATGTGCCTTCTTAATATGAAAACCACTTAAGAAATGTAGGAAAATGGTCGAGAAATTTTGTCTGAAATGAAAGCTACAAAAGATACATGTGGCACATTGGTAGAATCTAAACCCAAGAAATGACTTGTAAAATATAAATACCTTTGTGTTTCTTTGTACTTTTTGGATTAATGAACTCTGTTTAACAAAGTATAATGCACATCAAAGTAATAAAAAGTCACCACAATGTAAAACTGTGTAAAAATCTTTCAGTTTTTATGCAAAAAAAAGAGAAAAAAATTTGTTTTCAAATATAGGGGGTATAGCTCAGTGGTAGAGCATTTGACTGCTGATCAAGAGGTCCTTGGTTCAACTCCGAGTGCCCCCTGAGGACACTTTTTCAACAGATTAATCATGCTTTTTTACCTTTATGTTCATGAAAGTTTTAGAACCATATGAAGTTGAATTCATGTTTATGTACTTTCTTAATGTGGATTCTGATTAAGAAATGTAGCAAAAAGATCATGTTGATGTGCCTTCTTAATATGAAAACCACTTAAGAAATGTAGGAAAATGCTCGAGAAATTTTGTCTGAAATGAAAGCTACAAAAGATACATGTGGCACATTGGTAGAATCTAAACCCAAGAAATGACTTGTAAAATAAAAATACCTTTGTGTTTCTTTGTACTTTTTGAATTAATGAACTCTGTTTAACAAAGTAAAATGCACATCAAAGTAATAAAAAGTCACCACAATGTAAAACTGTGTAAAAATCTTTCTTTCAAGTTTTATGCAAAAAAAAAAAAGTTTTTGTTTTCAAATATAGGGGGTATAGCTCAGTGGTAGACCATTTGACTGCAGATCAAGAGGTCCTTGGTTCAACTCCGAGTGCCCTCTGTACGCACTTTTTCAACAGATTAAACATGCCTTTTTACCTATATGTTCATGGAAGTTTTAAAACCATATGAAGTTGAATTCATGATTATGTACTTTCTTAATTTGAATACTATTTAAGAAAAGTAGCAAAAAGATCATGTTTGATGTGCCTTCTTAATATGAAAACAACATAAGAAATGTAGGAAAATGCTTGAGAAATTTTGTCTGAAAAGAAATCTACAAAACATACACATGGCACATTGGTAGACTCTAAACCCAAGAAATGACTTGTAGAATAAAAATATCTTTGTGTTTCTTTGTACTTTTTGAATTAATGAACTCTGTTTAACAAAGTAAAATGCACATTAAAGTAATAAAAAGTCACCACAATGTAAAACTGTGTAAAAATATTTCAGGTTTTAAGCAAAAAAAAAAAAAGATTTTGTTTTCAAATATAGGGGGTATTGTGACGGGGTGTACAGCAGAGCAAGAAGGGACAACAGGCCAAGGGATGATTCAACAGATTTATTATCAAGAACGCTGGAACAACACATGCAGGTAGATCTACAGAGTCCACAATTTGTCCAACGGAACAGATTCAGGGGCACCTCCCGATAATCCTTGTGCCAGCTAACAAAGAAATAGTCCACACGAATCCAAGGGATCCCAAAACAACGAGATATGTCCTCAGCTCAAGTCTCGCCCCGTTCGCTTCCGCAGTCACAGATGGACATGGGGTCTTGCCTCAGCTAAGAATCCCCACTCCTTCTCCTTTTAGGATCAACTCACATCTGATCTCAAGATAAGAATGGATTGTCTGAGCTCCTGGGATCCGCCCATGAAGGGGGTTAGGGGTCACACCTTCTATTCAATGGTTGGGTCCAGAAGAAGATTCTAGACTGGTGGCTCCATGTAGTCTATGTAGTATGTACATTTGACTAGCCACCTGCTGTGAGGAAGAATGGCTATTCTTTCACTAGTGGTGTTGACAAAGCTTAATTACATTATAGCTTAGGGCTGCAAGTATTGGGGGAAGGAGACATATTGTTACAGGTGAACTCCCAGCACAAGAAAATACATAAATTACAGCTAACAGAAACCAGAGAACAGTTACATAAATGAATTAGCATATTATTCAAATACAGGACAGGGCAAAAGTACATATCATGACAGGTATAGCTCAGTGGTAGAGCATTTGACTGCAGATCAAGAGGTCCTTGATTCAACTCCGAGTGCCCTCTGTAGACACTTTTTCAACAGATTAATCATGCTTTTTTACCTATATGTTCATGAAAGTTTTCGAACCATATGAAGTTGAATTCATGTTTATGTACATTCCTAATGTGGATTCTGATTAAGAAATGTAGCAAAAAGATCATGTTGATGTGCCTTGTTAATATGAAAACAACCTAAGAAATGTAGGAAAATGCTTGAGAAATTTTGTCGGAAAAGAAATCTACAAAAGATAGATATGGCACATTGGTAGACTCTAAACCCAAGAAATGACTTGTAAAATAAAAATACCTTTGTGTTTCTTTGAACTTTTTGAATTAATGAACTCTGTTTAACAAAGTATAATGCACATCAAAGTAATAAAAAGTCACCACAATGTGAAACTGTGTAAAAATCTTTCAGGTTTTATGCAAAAAGAAAAAAAAGTTTTTGTTTTCAAATATAGGGGGTATAGCTCAGTGGTAGAGCATTTGACTGCTGATCAAGAGGACCTTGGTTCAACTCCGAGTGCCCCCTGTGGACACTTTTTCAACAGATTAATCATGCTTTTTTACCTTTATGTTCATGAAAGTTTTAGAACCATATGAAGTTGAATTCATGTTTATGTACTTTCTTAATGTGGATTCTGATTAAGAAATGTAGCAAAAAGATCATGTTGATGTGCCTTCTTAATATGAAAACCACTTAAGAAATGTAGGAAAATGGTCGAGAAATTTTGTCTGAAATGAAAGCTACAAAAGATACATGTGGCACATTGGTAGAATCTAAACCCAAGAAATGACTTGTAAAATATAAATACCTTTGTGTTTCTTTGTACTTTTTGGATTAATGAACTCTGTTTAACAAAGTATAATGCACATCAAAGTAATAAAAAGTCACCACAATGTAAAACTGTGTAAAAATCTTTCAGTTTTTATGCAAAAAAAGAGAAAAAAATTTGTTTTCAAATATAGGGGGTATAGCTCAGTGGTAGAGCATTTGACTGCTGATCAAGAGGTCCTTGGTTCAACTCCGAGTGCCCCCTGAGGACACTTTTTCAACAGATTAATCATGCTTTTTTACCTTTATGTTCATGAAAGTTTTAGAACCATATGAAGTTGAATTCATGTTTATGTACTTTCTTAATGTGGATTCTGATTAAGAAATGTAGCAAAAAGATCATGTTGATGTGCCTTCTTAATATGAAAACCACTTAAGAAATGTAGGAAAATGCTCGAGAAATTTTGTCTGAAATGAAAGCTACAAAAGATACATGTGGCACATTGGTAGAATCTAAACCCAAGAAATGACTTGTAAAATAAAAATACCTTTGTGTTTCTTTGTACTTTTTGAATTAATGAACTCTGTTTAACAAAGTAAAATGCACATCAAAGTAATAAAAAGTCACCACAATGTAAAACTGTGTAAAAATCTTTCTTTCAAGTTTTATGCAAAAAAAAAAAAGTTTTTGTTTTCAAATATAGGGGGTATAGCTCAGTGGTAGACCATTTGACTGCAGATCAAGAGGTCCTTGGTTCAACTCCGAGTGCCCTCTGTACGCACTTTTTCAACAGATTAAACATGCCTTTTTACCTATATGTTCATGGAAGTTTTAAAACCATATGAAGTTGAATTCATGATTATGTACTTTCTTAATTTGAATACTATTTAAGAAAAGTAGCAAAAAGATCATGTTTGATGTGCCTTCTTAATATGAAAACAACATAAGAAATGTAGGAAAATGCTTGAGAAATTTTGTCTGAAAAGAAATCTACAAAAAATACACATGGCACATTGGTAGACTCTAAACCCAAGAAATGACTTGTAGAATAAAAATACCTTTGTGTTTCTTGGCAGACGCGGTACTGATTAAGGTACGCGTCTCTGACTGGGGAGCACTTATAGAGAGCTGCACGTAAAGGTGGTCTGTGCCATTTCCCCCTAGCATCACTCCCCCCTTAGTGATGCACTAATTGGAAGACCCCCAGCCGGCCAGTGGGCACTAGAGGGGAGGGGTCCTACGGCCACTCCTACAGGGGTTAAATCCAGGTGTCCGGCCGGGAACTTTCTCTTTCACTCTCGGCAGGACACCTGGAAGCTTTTGTCCCTGCAGTCGTGATGTCGGACCCCCTGATTGAGGCCTTACAGAAGAGAGCAGCACAGAGAGGTGAGAACTGGCTTCGGTCCGTTTTTTCCGACATCAGGGCTCAGCTTTCTGTGCCCTCTCCCGACCCCCTGCTCACACCCCCCTTATCTTGTCCGGCCTCATCCTCCCTCATGCCTGCGCCCCCGGGGCCCCTGATGGCAAGTTCACCTTCCACGCTGGCTTGCTCGTCAGCTAGGGGCCGTCCCGTTCAGCGTTCATGCGGTCCGGAGGTAGAATCGGTTCTACCCCTCTCTTCCACCCTACGGGCCGAGGGTATCCCAGCCGCAGACATTGTGAGGTCCTCCAGGAAGCGGCGGGAGAGGGCCGGGCGTGGCACACATCGTAAAACAAGGGTAGTCCCCCCGGGCGTCGCGGGCCGCGGCGTGCAGCTGGCAGTGTCGCCTCCTCCCCCTGTGCCTCCAGTGGCCGGTGGTGAGCTGGCTAGCGGCGCCGGGCGCCGTGAGGCTTCGCCTCCTTCCCTGGCCGCTCCGGCGGGTACCGCGGCTGTGCGGGGGGAAGGCGGTCTGCCCGCCTACCCCGCGCCCCGGAGCGGCTCCAGGTCGGAGAAGGGGCGGCCTCGCCGTCTCGCAGCGGCCGGCGTCCTCGGGCACCGCTCGCTGCAGCGGTCCGACGCTCGGTGGAAGCTCCGCCCACCGACTTCCTGTCTCCGCCCGCCCACTTCCGGTCCCCTCATTTCAGCAGCGCTGGTTACAGCGCCGGACAATCCTCCGTTACCTTCCCTGCGGGCACCTATATGCCGCCCGCAGGGGGTAACCTGGAGGCTACCAATAGCGCCCCACGGTCCCCAGAGCGCGCTGATCGGTCAGACCAGACCGATCAGCGTGCTGATTTCTCACCTGGTCTGACCTCCTGCCCACCCCCGGCAGACGCCGCACTGATGCCTGCACGGGGGTATCAGGGGTCAGGACGAAGTGGTTACAGCGCGGCTGAAGAGCGCATTGTTCGGTCCCATAGGACCGAGCAAGGCGCTCAACAGCTGCACAATGGGAATCACTGCGTAATATCAAGAAACGCACCAAGCACGGACATATTTACACCTCCCCCCATTGCCCAATTTTCTAATAAAAATTATCTGTCAACTGCTGCCCGATTAAATCCCAGCAACGAGGCTGAATACAGTTACCGCCTGACTCCACCCCTTCTAAGTAGCACTACAGGACCGTATACCTCCAATATTCACCCCCATAATACCGCTAGAACCCCCCCATTACACCGCTGAGCAACGGCGGACGAAGGCGTAGACGCCGCACGTCCTCCCAATCCTCATCAGATAACTCCCATCACCATTCCCGCTACCCCTCTAAACGCCCCTCCCGTCACCGTCGCAGATGCAGCTCCCATAGGAGTCTGGATAGAAGTCGCGCACGTGGCAAATCAGCTAAATCGCGGACACCCTCTTGGGCTATCAGCCGGGGAGAACAATCCCCCGTGGCTTCCAGCCACAACAACCACCACGCAGTCGCGGAAGACGGAGCCAACAATCCGCCACTACGTGGTAGTAATAGGGCTCCATCGCAAGTTACTCAGCATCAATCCCCCGCTGTAGCGGGAGCCAGAGTTTCCCCGTCCTGCGACATCACCCCGTCAACATCTGCGGGGGTTCCTCCAGGATCGGTGTACACTCGTCCAGAGTCACACAGCGGTGAGTGTTCCAAGGATAGCGAGGAAACGTTATGCTACGGGGTTAATGTAAAGGAAATGGAGCTAACTTCAGCGTTAAAGGAGATAATCCTACAATTATCTCATGCAAGGGGAAATGTGGTGAACAACACAACACCACAGTCCGCTAATCTACACAAAGACGCCTTCTTCTGCGGTATCAGCCCGCTAGGCGCTCATATAGATCTAGACACTAGACAGAAGATATGGAACAACGATTATATTGACATATGGTCGCTGTTATCAGCGGACCAACAAATGGTGGCTAGAGCTACCGATAGGGGTTTCGATAGGGGGAGATCGAAAATCGGCTTAACAATGAATAATTGGCTCCAGGCCTTCGCAGTATTGGGCTGTATTATGGGCCAGAAACATCCGGAACGCTGCTCCGAGTTGTTTATATATCAGGACATGATATATAGTTCGTACAAGTCGCACGGCGGTTCAGCCTGGCGTCGGTATGACGAGGAGTTCCGCAGGCGTCTGGCCCTACAGCCCGATCTAGGTTGGGGGGTGAAAGCGACAAATGTGTGGTTGCGTCTGATGCTGTCCCAAAAGCAGCCCTCCTTTTCAGCCACGACCACTAATTATTCCGCAGCCGCAGGTCAGAACTCGGTGGTCGTGCGAAAACCCAGGGCCTGCTGGCTATATAACGAGGGAAACTGCTGTTTCCACACATTATGCAAATTCAGACATGATTGCTCCGCTTGCGGGGGGGCACCCAGCATCAAGGTGCACCCGTCAGCTGCACAAAGGGCCTACAAGGCAGAACCCCAGTGAGCGTAACCGCGATGGCCCCCTGGCTAAAGCTCTACCCTAATAAGAAAGAGGCTCAGCAGCTGCAGGCAGGATTCTCCGACGGTTTCTTTATCCCCTTTAGGCTAACAAGAACGCCAACCCTATCAGATAACCTAAAATCGGCTCGTGAATTTCCCAAAATTCTCAGACTAAAAATCGAAAAGGAGGTAGAAATGGGTAGAATAGCAGGCCCCTTTAAATCGCTCCCCTTCAAAAACATGAGAATATCACCGTTAGGCATCATACCAAAAAAGGAATCCGGTAAATACCGCCTAATCCACCATTTATCTCACCCAAAGGGCGATTCGGTTGACGATGCAATTTCCACAGAAGAAGCTTCCGTCTCATACGCGTCGTTCGATAAAGCGGTAGAACTAGTCCGGGCAGCCGGACCCGGCGCCCTGCTAGCCAAATCCGACATAGAATCGGCATTCCGGTTACTACCCGTGCACCCCGAATGTTTCCACCTTCTTGGCTGCAAAGTGGACCAATACTATTACTTCGACATGTGCCTCCCGATGGGATGTTCCATCTCATGTCACTATTTCGAGCTATTCAGCACCTTCCTAGATTGAGTAGTTCGGTACGAGACGGGCAGTAAATCCCTAATTCACTACCTCGATGATTTCCTGTTCGTCGGCCCCAGAAATTATAAACTCTGCTTCGATCTGCTAGAAAAATTCAAATCTATCTCACTCAAATTCGGCGTGCCCTTGTCACCGGAGAAAACGGAGGGACCATGTAATGTATTGCCCTTTCTGGGCATTGAAATAGATACCAACATGATGGTGTTCCGCTTACCAGAGGATAAAATACAAAAAACCCTGCAAATGTTGAAAGGCTTCCGCGAAGTTAACAAGTAACCCTACAGCAAATGCAGGCGTTATTGGGTCTACTGACATTCGCCTGCCGTGTAATGCCTGTCGGCAGAGCATTCTCGCGCAGACTATCGCTGGCGACAAAAGTCGCTTCTCAGCCCTGCCACAGAATTAGGCTCACTCGTTCGCTAAAAGCAGATCTGCTGGTATGGCAGACGTTCCTACAATCGTACAACGGTCACACGTGCGTCATGGCTAGAGAGATCACAAGCAAGGATTTAGGGCTGACATTAGGGTGGGACAAGAAAGAGGGTTTCGCAGCAATCTATAAAAACCAATGGTGCAAATCTGGTTGGCCAGAGAAATGGACGACAACAAAGTGGGGGCAAGACCCAGCCCTATGGGAATTGTTTGCGGTAGTAGCAGCGTTGGAGATGTGGGCCGATCAGTTGAGGAACATGAACATTCGTTTCCAAACTAAAAATGTGAAAACAGCGAAGAGTTTAAATCACAAGTCTTCTCCATCCTTGCCCATACTCGCTCTCTTGCGACGGCTCGCACTGATATGCCTAGAAAACAATATTTGGTGTAGAGCCACAGTGGTGGCTAGAGTTGAGCGACCTTGACCTTTTTAGAGTCGAGCCGGGTTTCGCGAAACCCGACTATCTCAAAAGTCGGGTCGAGTGAAATCGGCCGATTATGACGTAAAGTCGGGATCGACCGAAACACGAAACCCAATGCAAGTCAATGGGGCAGCATAGTCGGCAGTGAGTGGGGGCCAGGAAAACACCTAGAGTGCCCATTTTAATGTCAAAACCATCCATTCTTCTTAATGAAGCTTGTCAAGCGTAATTTACCTTATAATAATTGGAAGGCATTTGAAATTGGGGGTCATTTGGCTAAAGTTGTGGTGGGTAGGGCTGGTTCAAGTAATTAGTAGGCCCAGGAAATCTGGACCACGTCACGGCAGTGGAGCAGGGAGAGGTAAGTATTTCAACTTTGCAAGTGCTGTGAACCTGAGCAAGCAGGGGGGGCCCACTCGTTGGCATTGGCACTGGCACAGGGCCCCTCAAAGTACAGCGGTGTGTTTGCACGGCGGGGGCGCCTCCCACCGGCAGCAACATTTTTGCGTACCATGAGAGGCCCTGTGCCAGTGACGTCGCCAACTAGTATTCCTCCCCCCACCTGATGAAGGAACCTGCACTTTCATCTGCACCTTCCTGTTTGTCCCCGTGTAAGGTGGTATGGTATGCGGGAAGGGGGACCTGACTTTCAGCAGGGTCACAATCTTGCAGTGTAGCGCGCACGGGAAATGTTGCGTTATGGGTCAATGTACCAGCAGACTCATCTATCACTGGCTGGGCAATGGGCAGGATGAGGAGGAAACACAGATATAGGCCCAAAGAATAAAGTGGGCTAAATGCAGTTCAAAATTGGTAACACAGGACTAATCAGGGGGCATTGCAGTGGAGGACAACTGGAATGAGAGGCTGACACAGAGAGTAGGCCCAAATCAGTAAGTAGTCGAAATGCAGTTCAAAATTGGCAACAGTAGTAAACAGGCGGCACAGCTTTGTTCAGTGGAGGAGAACAGCAAGGAGTGGCAGACACCGATAGTAGGCCCCAACCCAACTAGTAGGCCAAATGCAGTCTAACATTAACAACTACTTAACGAGCGCCTGAAAACGGAATTTCAGGACAGGAAACCAGGAGAACAGCAAGGAGCAGCAGACACCGATAGTAGGCCCCAAACCAACTAGTACGCCAAATGCAGTTGTTCCGTTTAACCACAATTTAATGAGAGCCTGAAGATAGAAGTTCAGGAAAGGCAACCTGGAGAACACCTTGGAGTGGAACACACCATCTCTCTACACCCCATACCCAATTTGTAGGCCTAATGCAGCGTAGTTTCCAACAACTACTAAACGAGAGCCGGAAGATCGAAGCAATGGAGAGGAAACCTACGGAACACCTTGGAGTGTAACACACCATTTCTCTACACCCCATACCCAATTTGTAGGCCTAATGCAGCGTAGTTTCCAACAACTACTAAACGAGAGCCGGAAGATCGAAGCAATGGAGAGGAAACCTGGGGAACACCTTGGAGTGTAACACACCATCTCTCTACACCCCATACCCAATTTGTAGGCCTAATGCAGCGTAGTTTCCAACAACTACTAAACGAGAGCATGAAGATCGAAGCAATGGAGAGGAAACCTGGGGAACACCTTGGAGTGGAACACACCATCTCTCTACACCCCATACCCAATTTGTAGGCCTAATGCAGCGTAGTTTCCAACAACTACTAAACGAGAGCATGAAGATCGAAGCAATGGAGAGGAAACCTGGGGAACACCTTGGAGTGTAACACACCATCTCTCTACACCCCATACCCAATTTGTAGGCCTAATGCAGCGTAGTTTCCAACAACTACTAAACGAGAGCATGATGATCGAAGCATTGGCGAGGAAACCTGGGGAACACCTTGGAGTGGAACACACCATCTCTCTACAGTGGAACACACCAGCTCTCTACACCCCATACCCAATTTGTAGGCCTAATGCAGCGTCGTTTCCAACAACTACTAAACGAGAGCCGGAAGATCGAAGCTCAGGAAAGGCAACCTGGGGAACACCTTGGAGTGGAACACACCATCTCTCTACACCCCATACCCAATTTGTAGGCCTAATGCAGCGTAGTTTCCAACAACTACTAAACGAGAGCCGGAAGATCGAAGCAATGGAGAGGAAACCTGGGGAACACCTTGGAGTGTAACACACCATCTCTCTACACCCCATACCCAATTTGTAGGCCTAATGCAGCGTAGTTTCCAACAACTACTAAACGAGAGCCGGAAGATCGAAGCAATGGAGAGGAAACCTGGGGAACACCTTGGAGTGTAACAAACCATCTCTCTACACCCCATACCCAATTTGTAGGCCTAATGCAGCGTAGTTTCCAACAACTACTAAACTAGAGCATGAAGATCGAAGCAATGGAGAGGAAACCTGGGGAACACCTTGGAGTGGAACACACCATCTCTCTACACCCCATACCCAATTTGTAGGCCTAATGCAGCGTAGTTTCCAACAACTACTAAACGAGAGCATGATGATCGAAGCATTGGCGAGGAAACCTGGGGAACACCTTGGAGTGGAACACACCATCTCTCTACAGTGGAACACACCATCTCTCTACACCACATACCCAATTTGTAGGCCTAATGCAGCGTAGTTTCCAACAACTACTAAACGAGAGCCGGAAGATCGAAGCTCAGGAAAGGCAACCTGGGGAACACCTTGGAGTGGAACACACCATCTCTCTACACCCCATACCCAATTTGTAGGCCCAATGCAGCGTAGTTTCCAACAACTACTAAACGAGAGCCGGAAGTTCGAAGCTCAGGAAAGGCAACCTGGGGAACACCTTGGAGTGTAACAAACCCTCTCTCTACACCACGGATGGGCTGATTCTTAGGAAGGAAGGCTGTCGGAAAGAAGCAGGGCGCGTCCGAGGGTGATTATATTCTTATTAGGTATATACTCACCCTCGGACGCGCCCTGCTTCTTTATTTGTAATGAATGTTTATTTGCAGTGTGGTTTTGACTTACTCTATTTTTTTGGTAAATAATGATTTTATTATTTTCATTGTTTTGCATCTTCTTGGCAATAATATAAAGAAGACGCGACAGGACAACACTCGGTGGATGCCATATCTGTGTTTAAAATTGAAAAAACCTTTCAGTTAACTACTTGCAGGAGAAAGTTATTGTAGCTGGTGGCCATTTTTAGTACTGTACCAGATTTTTGTTGTATGTGTTTGTTTTTAATGTTAAAATGTCTGCATTTGATATCTCTCCAGTATTTTCTTTTTTATAAGCAAAATACTTATTTTTATATTTTCTGATGTTGGTTCCAGGGGTACACGGGCAGCAGTGGTGTGGTCAGTGGAGGCCTAGTGGAAGGAGTGACCGCAGACAGGCATCGAAGGCCTAAAATAATAACACATGGCTGTAGGCAATTTTAAATTGGTTCCAGGGGTACACGGGCAGCAGTGGTGTGGTCAGTGGAGGCCTAGTGGAAGGAGTGACCGCAGACAGGCATCGAAGGCCTAAAATAATAACACATGGCTGTAGGCAATTTTAAATTGGTTCCAGGGGTACACGGGCAGCAGTGGTGTGGTCAGTGGAGGCCTAGTGGAAGGAGTGACCGCAGACAGGCATCGAAGGCCTAAAATAATAACACATGGCTGTAGGCAATTTTAAATTGGTTCCAGGGGTACACGGGCAGCAGTGGTGTGGTCAGTGGAGGCCTAGTGGAAGGAGTGACCGCAGACAGGCATCGACGGCCTAAAATAATAACACATGGCTGTAGGCAATTTTAAATTGGTTCCACGGGTACACGGGCAGCAGTGGTGTGGTCAGTGGAGGCCTAGTGGAAGGAGTGACCGCAGACAGGCATCGAAGGCCTAAAATAATAACACATGGCTGTAGGCAATTTTAAATTGGTTCCAGGGGTACACGGGCAGCAGTGGTGTGGTCAGTGGAGGCCTAGTGGAAGGAGTGACCGCAGACAGGCATCGAAGGCCTAAAATAATAACACATGGCTGTAGGCAATTTTAAATTGGTTCCAGGGGTACACGGGCAGCAGTGGTGTGGTCAGTGGAGGCCTAGTGGAAGGAGCCACCGCAGACAGGCATCGAAGGCCTAAAATAATAACACATGGCTGTAGGCAATTTTAAATTGGTTACAGGGGTACACGGGCAGCAGTGGTGTGGTCAGTGGAGGCCTAGTGGAAGGAGTCACCGCAGACAGGCATCGAAGGCCTAAAATAATAACACATGGCTGTAGGCAATTTTAAATTGGTTACAGGGGTACACGGGCAGCAGTGGTGTGGTCAGTGGAGGCCTAGTGGAAGGAGTGACCACAGACAGGCATCGAAGGCCTAACATAACAAAAATGTCAATACAATGGTATTGTCAGTGGCAGGCATTGAAGGATGTCAGCGCATAGACTAAACATTGGTGGAGCTGTGAGATAATTTTGCAAGTGGTAGAGCACTGTTTGAGCTGGGGTGGGGGGAAACTGTCTTGTGGCCGGCGGTAAAGGCCCAGGGCCCCTCATATTACAACGGTGTGTCTGACGTTGGGTGCGCACCACCACCGCCAGAGACACTTTATTGTACTAGGAGGGACCCAGTGGCAGTGCCGTCGACCAAAAGCGGGCTCACCCACCTCTTCAGACAAACTGCACTCTCACGGGTGCTGTCGCTAAGTGTCGATACCACGGCCCCGTGTGGGGAGTTTGGCCATTTAGTGAGGTGTAAACATGTCGTATGCTGGACAATCAGGTGCAGAAAATTACGAGATTGGAAAAGGCATTCAGAATAGTCCACAGGCAAGACCTTTTCATAGGAAAGCTAGGTGTCAGCCGGGCAAGGTGGGGCAAAAGATTTCGAAATCCAGTTGTGGTTCATTTTAATGAAGGTTAGATCATCTACATTTTGGGTAGCCAGATGAGTCCTTTTTTCTGTTAGTATTGAACCTGCAGCACTGAATACTCTTTCTGATAGGACACTAGCTGCCGGGCAAGCAAGCTCCTGCAATGCATATTCTGCCAATTCTGGCCAGGTGTCTAATTTTGATGCCCAGTAATCAAATGGGAATGACGGTTGAGGGAGAACATCGATAAGGGATGAAAAATAGTTTGTAACCATACTGGACAAATGTTGTCTCCTGTCACTTTGAATTGATGCTGCAGTACCTGTCCTGTCTGCGGTCATAGCAAAATCACTCCACAACCTGGTCAGAAAACCCCTCTGGCCAACGCCACTTCTGATTTCTGCCCCTCTAACTCCTCTGGTCTGCTGGCCCCTGCAGCTCGTGTGAGAACGATCACGGGCGCTGTGTGCAGGGAATGCCAGAAGCAAACGGTCAACAAGAGTTGATTGTTTGGTTGCTAATATTAGTTCCAAGTTCTCATGTGGCATTATATTTTGCAATTTGCCTTTATAGCGAGGATCAAGGAGGCAGGCCAACCAGTAATCGTCATCATTCATCATTTTAGTTATGCGTGTGTCCCTTTTGAGGATACGTAAGGCATAATCCGCCATGTGGGCCAAAGTTCCAGTTCTCAAATCTGCGGTTGTGCTTGGTTGAGGGGCAGTTTCAGGCAAATCCACGTCACTTGTGTCCCTCAAAAAACCAGAACCCGGCCTTGCCGCGCCACCAATTTCCAGTGGCCCCGGAAAAGCTTCCTCATTAAAAATATAATCATCCCCATCATCCTCCTCGTCCTCCTCCTCCTCTTCCCCCGCTACCTCGTCCTGTACACTGCCCTGGCCAGACAATGGCTGACTGTCATCAAGGCTTTCCTCTTCCTCAGCTGCAGACGCCTGATCATTTATGTGCGTCAAACTTTGCATCAGCAGATGCATTAGGGGGATGCTCATGCTTATTATGGCGTTGTCTGCACTAACCAGCCGTGTGCATTCCTCAAAACACTGAAGGACTTGACACATGTCTTGAATCTTCGACCACTGCACACCTGACAACTCCATGTCTGCCATCCTACTGCCTGCCCGTGTATGTGTATCCTCCCACAAAAACATAACAGCCCGCCTCTGTTCACACAGTCTCTGAAGCATGTGCAGTGTTGAGTTCCACCTTGTTGCAACGTCTATGATTAGGCGATGCTGGGGAAGGTTCAAAGAACGCTGATAGGTCTGCATACGGCTGGAGTGTACGGGCGAACGGCGGATATGTGAGCAAAGTCCACGCACTTTGAGGAGCAGGTCGGATAACCCCGGATAACTTTTCAGGAAGCACTGCACCACCTGGTTTAAGGTGTGAGCCAGGCAAGGAATGTGTTTCAGTTGGGAAAGGGAGATGGCAGCCATGAAATTCCTTCCGTTATCACTCACTACCTTGCCTGCCTCAAGATCTACAGTGCCCAGCCACGACTGCGTTTCTTTCTGCAAGAACTCGTACAGAACTTCCGCGGTGTGTCTGTTGTCGCCCAAACACTTCATAGCCAATACAGCCTGCTGACGTTTGCCAGTAGCTGCCCCATAATGGGAGACCTGGTGTGCAACAGTGGCAGCTGCGGATGGAGTGGTTGTGCGACTGCGGTCTGTGGACGAGCTCTCGCTTCTGCAGGAGGACGAAGAGGAGGAGGAGGGGGTGCGAACGGCTACAGCCAATTGTTTCCTAGACCGTGGGCTAGGCAGAACTGTCCCAAACTTGCTGTCCCCTGTGGACCCTGCATCCACCACATTTACCCAGTGTGCCGTGATGGACATGTAACGTCCCTGCCCATGCCTACTGGTCCATGCATCTGTTGTCAGGTGCACCTTTGTGCTCACAGATTGCCTGAGTGCATGGACGATGCGCTCTTTAACATGCTGGTGGAGGGCTGGGATGGCTTTTCTGGAAAAAAAGTGTCGACTGGGTAGCTCGTAGTGTGGTACAGCGTAGTCCATCAGGGCTTTGAAAGCTTCGCTTTCAACTAACCGGTAGGGCATCATCTCTAACGAGATTAGTCTAGCTATGTGTGCGTTCAAACCCTGTGTACGCGGATGCGAGGCTAAGTACTTCCTTTTTCTAACCATAGTCTCATGTAGGGTGAGCTGGACTGGAGAGCTGGAGATCGTGGAACTAGCGGGGGTGCCGGTGGACATGGCAGACTGAGAGACGGTGGGAGATGGTATTGTTGCCACCGGTGCCCTAGATGCAGTGTTTCCTACTATGAAACTGGTGATTCCCTGACCCTGACTGCTTTGGCCTGGCAAAGAAACCTGCACAGATACTGCAGGTGGTGCGGAAAATGGTGGCCCTACACTGCCGGAAGGGATGTTGCGTTGCTGACTAGCTTCATTGGCCGAGGGTGCTACAACCTTAAGGGACGTTTGGTAGTTAGTCCAGGCTTGCAAATGCATGGTGGTTAAATGTCTATGCATGCAACTTGTATTGAGACTTTTCAGATTCTGTCCTCTGCTTAAGGTAGTTGAACATTTTTGACAGATGACTTTGCGCTGATCAATTGGATGTTGTTTAAAAAAATGCCAGACTGCACTCTTTCTAGCATCGGATACCTTTTCAGGCATTGCAGACTGAGCTTTAACCGGATGGCCACGCTGTCCTCCAACAGGTTTTGGCTTTGCCACGCGTTTTGGGCAAGATACGGGCCCGGCAGATGGAACCTGTTGCGATGTTGATGCCTGCTGCGGCCCCTCCTCCTCTGCTTCAGAACTGCTGCCGCCTGCACCCTGTTCCCCCAATGGCTGCCAATCGGGGTCAAGAATTGGGTCATCTATTACCTCTTCTTGTAGCTCGTGTGCAACTTCGTCTGTGTCACCGTGTCGGTCGGTGGTATAGCGTTCGTGATGGGGCAACATAGTCTCATCAGGGTCTGATTCTTGATCAGCACCCTGCGAGGGCAATGTTGTGGTCTGAGTCAAAGGATCAGCATAGTAGTCTGGCTGTGGCTGTGCATCAGTGCACTCCATGTCAGATTCAACTTGTAATGGGCATGGACTGTTAACTGCTTCACTTTCTAAGCCAGGGACGGTATGTGTAAAGAGCTCCATGGAGTAACCCGTTGTGTCGCCTGCTGCATTCTTCTCTGTTGTTGTTTTTGCTGAAGAGGACAAGGAAGCGACTTGTCCCTGACCGTGAACATCCACTAACGACGCGCTGCTTTGACATTTACCAGTTTCACGAGAGGAGGCAAAAGAGCTAGAGGCTGAGTCAGCAAGATAAGCCAAAACTTGCTCTTGCTGCTCCGGCTTTAAAAGCGGTTTTCCTACTCCCAGAAAAGGGAGCGTTCGAGGCCTTGTGTAGCCAGACGACGAACCTGGCTCCATAGCTCCAGACTTAGGTGCAATATTTTTTTTCCCACGACCAGCTGATGCTCCACCACTACCACTACCCTCATTACCAGCTGACAATGAACGCCCCCGGCCACGACCTCTTCCACCATACTTCCTCATTGTTTTAAAAACGTAAACAAACTAACGGTATTTGTTGCTGTCACACAAATTACACGGTGAGCTATAACTTCAGTATGGTTTAGCTACCCCTTTACAGGTGAGTGAGACCACAACGAAAATCAGGCACAATGTTACACACTCTGTTGTTGGTGGCAACAAATGAGAGAGATGCCACACACGCAGGACTGTCACTGAAGCACAAATGTATATATTAATCTCCCACTGATTTGATTTTTTTTTTTTTTTAAGGGAGACTTTAGGAAAAGAAAATAATAGAATAAAATGATTTTTTCAGGAAGAATTTAGAAACCAAATAAAATAAAATGATTTTTTCAGGGAGAATTTAGAAAACAAATAAAACAAAAAAAAGGCTTTCTATGGCCCACTGAGTGAGAGATGACGCACACAGGAGTCAGGAGTGGCACACAAGCCCAGAGGCCAATATTTATCTCCCACTGATTGATGTAGTGATTTTTTCAGGTAGATTTTGGAACCCAAATCAAGCTAAAAAAAATAATAGGCTTTCTATGGCCCACAATTGGAGAGAGAGAGAGAGATGGCACACCCAGGAGTCAAGACTGGCACACAAGCAGAAAGGGCAATATTAATCTCCCACTGATTTGTTTTTTTTTGTTTTTTTCAGGGAGACTTTAGGAAAAAAAAATAGAATAAAATGATTTTTTCAGGAAGAATTTAGAAACCAAATAAAATAAAATGATTTTTTCAGGGAGAATTTAGAAAACAAATAAAACAAAAAAAGGCTTTCTATGGCCCACTGAGTGAGAGATGACACACACAGGAGTCAGGAGTGGCACACAAGCCCAGAGGCCAATATTTATCTCCCACTGATTGATGTAGTGATTTTTTCAGGTAGATTTTGGAACCCAAATCAAGCTAAAAAAATAATAGGCTTTCTATGGCCCACAATTGGAGAGAGAGAGAGAGATGGCACACCCAGGAGTCAAGACTGGCACACAAGCAGAAAGGGCAATATTAATCTCCCACTGATTTGTTTTTGTTTTGTTTTTTTTCAGGGAGACTTTAGGAAAAAAAAAATAGAATAAAATGATTTTTTCAGGAAGAATTTAGAAACCAAATAAAATAAAATGATTTTTTCAGGGAGAATTTAGAAAACAAATAAAACAAAAAAAGGCTTTCTATGGCCCACTGAGTGAGAGATGACGCACACAGGAGTCAGGAGTGGCACACAAGCCCAGAGGCCAATATTTATCTCCCACTGATTGATGTAGTGATTTTTTCAGGTAGATTTTGGAACCCAAATCAAGCTAAAAAAATAATAGGCTTTCTATGGCCCACAATTGGAGAGAGAGAGAGAGATGGCACACCCAGGAGTCAAGACTGGCACACAAGCAGAGAGGGCAATATTAATCTCCCACTGATTTGTTTTTTTGTTTTTTTTTTTCAGGGAGACTTTAGGAAAAAAAAAATAGAATAAAATGATTTTTTCAGGAAGAATTTAGAAACCAAAGAAAATAAAATGATTTTTTCAGGGAGAATTTAGAAAACAAATAAAACAAAAAAAGGCTTTCTATGGCCCACTGAGTGAGAGATGACGCACACAGGAGTCAGGAGTGGCACACAAGCCCAAAGGCCAATATTTATCTCCCACTTTTTTTTTTTGTTCCAGGGAAAATTTATAAACCCAATAAAAAAAATAATAAATAGGCTTTCTATGGCCCACTATCTGAGAGACAGAGAGAGATGGCACGCTTAGGACTGGCACACAAGCCCAAAGGCCAATAATAATCTCCCTTTTTTTTTTAAGGGAGAATTTATAAAACCCAAAAAAAATAAATAAATAGGCTTTCTATGGCCCACTATTTGTGAGAGAGATGGCACGCTCAGGACTGGCACACAAGCCCAGAGGCCAATATTAATCTCCCACTTTTTTTTTTTCCAGGGAAAATTTATAAACCCAATAAAAATAAAAATAAATAAATAGGCTTTCTATGGCCCACTATCTGAGAGAGAGAGAGATGGCACGCTTAGGACTGGCACACAAGCCCAAAGGCCAATATTAATCTCCCACTGATTGATTTATTGATTTTTTCAGGTAGAATTTAGAACCCAAATAAAGCAAAAAAAAAAAAAAAGGGCTTTCTATGGCCCACTGAGTGAGTGATGATGCACACAGGAGTCAGGAGTGGCACACAAGCCCTGAGGCCAATATTTTTCTCCCACTGATTGATGTAGTGATTTTTTCAGGTAGATTTTAGAACCAAAATCAAGCAAAAAAATAAATAGGCTTTCTATGGCCCACTGAGTGAGTGATGATGCACACAGGAGTCAAGAGTGGCACACAAGCCCTGAGGCCAATATTTTTCTCCCACTGATTGATGTAGTGATTTTTTCAGGTAGATTTTATAACCCAAATCAAGCAAAAAAATAAATAGGCTTTCTATGGCCCACTGAGTGAGAGATGACACAGACAGGGATGGCACTCTAGCAGAAATGTCAATCTTAATCTCCCACAAAAAAAAAAAAAACAGGGAGTGTCCTTCAATTACTATCTCCCTGCAGTAATCTCAGCCAGGTATGGCAGGCAGCAATAAGGAGTGGACTGATGCACAAATTAAATAAAAAGTGTGTACAAACCAAAAAGATAGCTGTGCAGAAAGGAAGGAACAAGAGGATTTGTGCTTTGAAAAAAGCAGTTGGTTTGCACAGCGGCGTACACACAGCAATGCAGCTATCAGGGAGCCTTCTAGGGCAGCCCAATGAGCTACAGCGCTGAGGGGGAAAAAAAAAAATGTAGCTTCCACTGTCCCTGCACACCGAAGGTGGTGTTGGGCAGTGGAAATCGCTACAGCACAAGCGGTTTGGTGGTTAATGGACCCTGCCTAACGCTATCCCTGCTTCTGACGAAGCGGCAGCAACCTCTCCCTAAGCTCAGATCAGCAGCAGTAACATGGCGGTCGGCGGGAACTCCCCTTTATAGCCCCTGTGACGCCGCAGACAGCAAGCCAATCACTGCAATGCCCTTCTCTAAGATGGTGGGGACCAGGACCTATGTCATCACGCTGCCCACACTCTGCGTTTACCTTCATTGGCTGAGAAATGGCGCTTTTCGCATCATTGAAACGCGACTTTGGCGCGAAAGTCGCGTACCGCATGGCCGACCCCGCACAGGGGTCGGATCGGGTTTCATGAAACCCGACTTTGCCAAAAGTCGGCGACTTTTGAAAATGAACGACCCGTTTCGCTCAACCCTAGTGGTGGCGGAAGTTGACGAGAATATCATTAACCCATTGTTATTTTCCAATTGGCAGGCTTTCAGAATCCAGCAGCCCAACGCGCAACCCCGGGGTATTCTGTGTCCACAGTCCCTGTGGGACACAGTGGCCAATCATTGATGCCCTTAATCCGGGCCTCCGTTTCGCCAGCTACCTGGCAGGTGTATGGTAAGGCTTGGGAGGAGTGGTGCTCACTAATTCAGGGTAGGCCAGTCGATAAATGCGACCGAGCACGAAGCGCGGTGACAACTGATTTCCTATTACGGATGAGGGAAGGTGGGGCTTCGGGCACCTCGGCACAACGGAAATTATCGGGGCTAGCATTTTTCTTTCAATTATTGGGTTGGGTAGACGTAACTAAGTCCTTCTGCATAAGACAAGCCATAAAAGGTTGGAAAAGGCTTCAGCCAAGCCAAGAATGTCGCCGCCCCATTTCTCTGAGACTATTGCAGGACCTGATTGCGATATCCCCGTCGGTCTGCTTATCGCAATATGAGGCGGCCCTCATATCAGCAGCTTTTGCGACCGTCTTTTTCGGAACACTGCGTATCAGCGAATTGCTACCGCGGTCAAAAAACGCGTCTGAAGGAGGCATAATTAATGAAGACATAGTTATATGCAGCGACGCCCTGCGCATCAGGGTTAGAAAATCCAAATGCGATCCCACTGGTAGGGGCACATGGGTCCTGGTTAACTCCACAGATGGCCCAGCTTGCCTGCTAAAAATGGTTAGAAGATACGCCGGGATAAGACACGCTGGTAGATTTTTCTTCACTCATACAGACGGGTCCCCTCTGACCAAGTACCAATTTCAGGCGATGTTCAAGCTATGCTTGGAAAAAGCCGGGGCAAATCCAAAGGAGTACGGGACACATTCGTTCCGCATAGGGGCAGCCACAGAAGCAGCTAGAGCAGGAGTGTCAGAGGCCAAAGTGCAGATAATGGGTCATTGGAAGTCCGCATGCTTCGCCTGATACATAAGACCCGACTTGCTTAATTAACATGTGTTGTCTCTTACAGGGGTTGAAGTTTGGGTGGTAGGAGATTCCTACGTTTACTGGGCCGAAAAGAGGGCCAAACTGCGGCCAGGAGGAACAAATCTTTACCTCCCGGGCATAAAAGTTAACTGCAGGGGTATCAGAGGCCTCCAGTGGAGACAGGTGTTCAAAGAGATGGTTGGCATAGCAAGAATGGCGAAACACCCAGGAACAATGGTGGTACATGCGGGTGGCAATGACCTGGGCAAACAAAAGGTGGCCAAATTGTACAAATGGGTGACAACGGTTATGGAAAGGTTCAACTGTCTATTCAGGAACATAATACTGGTGTGGTCGGATATAACACCGCGGGCCGTTTGGCAAGGAGTAAGAGATAAAAAAGCCATAGAGCGGACAAGAAGGAAATTCAACGCGCGGATTGGAAAATATGTGAGAGGAAGAGGCGGTATCGTGATTCGTCACCTCCCGCTACAAGGGGATAACACGCCACAATTGAGACCGGACAGAGTTCACCTAACGGACATTGGCCTCAATATTTTTCTGTCTGGTTTACAGGATAGGGTTGAACAGGCCCTAACATTGAGGGGTGGGGTCGGAGTCCCGCGTAGTTAACACACGGAATCCTCCGTGGCGGAAAAAGCGGAGGAGGGCAAAGGTCGTAACCGCTCGTTAGGCCAATTCCCCTGTCGATCACGGACAGGAGCTCGGCGCGAGCCGCTCGTTACGATATGTAATTGCCCTTTCTCTGATTATTTAATTAATAAACTGTGACCGACCTGTTCAACCCACCTAGGACTGTGTGTGTTTCATTACGGGATTGATGGGAGGGGGGAAGGCACTGGCTACGACACCCAGGTGTCCACAGTCTGGCAGACGCGGTACTGATTAAGGTACGCGTCTCTGACTGGGGAGCACTTATAGAGAGCCATTTCCCCCCTAGCATCACTCCCCCCTTAGTGATGCACTAATTGGAAGACCCCCAGCTGGCCAGTGGGCACTAGAGGGGAGGGGTCCTACGGCCACTCCTACAGGGGTTAAATCCAGGTGTCCGGCCGGGAACTTTCTCTTTCACTCTCGGCAGGACACCTGGAAGCTTTTGTCCCACCCACCCTCCCTTTTAAAGGCTAATGATTAAACTAACCCGCAGGAGAATGTAAATGTGTGAATTATGTTGTAAGATTTAAAAAAAAAAAAAAAAAAATTTTTTGCATGTTGAAATAACTAACCCTGGTAACCTTTATTAAGTCACAGTGGAAAAAGCAGAGGAGGGCAAAGGTCGTAACCACTCATTAGGCCAATTCCCCTGTCGATCACGGACAGGAGCTCGGCGCGAGCCGCTCGTTACGATATGTAATTGCCCTTTCTCTGATTATTTAATTAATAAACTGTGACCGACCTGTTCAACCCACCTAGGACTGTGTGTATTTCATTACGGGATTGATGGGAGGGGGGAAGGCACTGACTACGACACCCAGGTCTCCACAGTCTTGTACTTTTTGAATTAATGAACTCTGTTTATCAAAGTAAAATGCACATCAAAGTAACAAAAAGTCACCACAACGTAAAACTATAAAAATCTTTCAGGTTTTATGCAAAAAAAAAATTTTTTTGCTTTCTAATATAGGGGGTATAGCTCAGTGGTAGAGCATTTGACTGCAGATCAAGAGGTCCTTGGTTCAACTCCGAGTGCCCCCTGTATGCACTTTTTCAACAGATTAAACATGCCATTTTACCTATATGTTCATGGAAGTTTTAGAACCATATCAAGTTGAATTCATGTTTATGTACTTTCTTAATTTGAATACTATTTTAGAAAAGTAGCAAAAAGATCATGTTGATGTGCCTTCTTAATAGGAAAACAACTTAAGAAATGTAGGAAAATGCTTGAGAAATTTTGTCTGAAAAGAAATCTACAAAAGATACATATGGAACATTGGTAGACTCTAAACCCAAGAAATGACTTGTAAAATAAAAATACCTTTGTGTTTCTTTGTACTTTTTGAATTAATGAACTCTGTTTATCAAAGTAAAATGCACATCAAAGTAATAAAAGTCACCACAATGTAAAACTGTGTAAAAATCTTTCAGGTTTTATGCAAAAAAAAAAAAGTTTTTGTTTTCTAATATAGGGGGTATAACTCAGTGGTAGAGCATGTGACTGCAGATCAAGAGGTCCTTGGTTCGACTCCGAGTGCCCCCTGTGGACACTTTTTCAACAGATTAATCATGCTTTTTTACCTTTATGTTCATGAAAGTTTTAGAACCATATGAAGTTGAATTCATATTTATGTACTTTCCAAATGTGGATTCTGATTAAGAAATGTAGCAAAAAGATCATGTTGATGTGCCTTCTTAATATGGAAACAACTTAAGAAATGTAGGAAAATGCTCGAGAAATTTTGTCTGAAATGAAAGCTACAAAAGATACATGTGGCACATTGGTAGAATCTAAACCCAAGAAATGACTTGTAAAATAAAAATACCTTTGTGTTTCTTTGTACTTTTTGGATTAATGAACTCTGTTTAACAAAGTAAAATGAACATCAAAGTAATAAAAAGTCACCACAATGTAAAACTGTAAAAATCTTTCAGCTTTTATGCAAAAAAAAAAAATTTTTGTTTTCAAATATAGGGGGTATAGCTCAGTGGTAGAGCATTTGACTGCAGATCAAGAGGTCCTTGGTTCAACTCCGAGTGCCCCCTGTATTCACTTTTTCAACAGATTAAACATGCTTTTTTACCTATATGTTCATGGAAGTTTTAGAACCATATGAAGTTGAATTCATGTTTATGTACTTTCTTAATGTGGATTCTGATTAAGAAATGTAGCAAAAAGATCATGTTGATGTGCCTTCTTAATATGATAAACAACATAAGAAATGTAGGAAAATGCTTGAGAAATTTTGTCTGAAATGAAAGCTACAAAAGATACATGTGGCACATTGGTAGAATCTAAACCCAAGAAATGACTTGTAAAATAAAAATACCTTTGTGTTTCTTTGTACTTTTTGGATTAATGAACTCTGTTTAACAAAGTAAAATGCACATCAAAGTAATAAAAAGTCACCACAATGTAAAACTGTGTAAAAATCTTACAGTTTTTATGCAAAAAAAAGAAAAAGTTTTTGCTTTCAAATATAGGGGGTATAGCTCAGTGGTAGAGCATTTGACTGCAGATCAAGAGGTCCTTGGTTCAACTTCGAGTTCCCCCTGTAGACACTTTTTCAATAGATTAATCATGCTTTTTTACCTTTATGTTCATGAAAGTTTTAAAACCATATGAAGTTGAATTCATGTTTATGTACTTTCCTATGGGGATTCTGATTAAGAAATGTAGCAAAAAGATCATGTTGATGTGCCTTCTTAATATGAAAACAACTTAAGAAATGTAGGAAAATGCTTGAGAAATTTTGTCAGAAATGAAAGCTACAAAAGATACATGTGGCACATTGGTAGAATCTAAACCCAAGAAATGACTTGTAAAATAATAATACCTTTGTGTTTCTTTGTACTTTTTGAATTAATGAACTCTGTTTAACAAAGTAAAATGCACATCAAAGTAATAAAAAGTCACCACAATGTAAAACTGTGTAGAAATCTTTCATGTTTTATGCAAAAAAAAAAAAAAGTTTTTGCTTTTAAATATTGGGGGTATAGCTCAGTGGTAGAGCATTTGACTGCAGATCAAGAGGTCCTTGGTTCAACTCCTGTGTCCTCACCCACCCCCTGCAGACTGTGAGCCCTCGCGGGCAGGGTCCTCCGTCCTTATGTACTCGTGTGCATTGTTATCTGCTCATGTTTAATGTAATTGTCTATATTTGCCCCGTATTCACATGTAAAGCGCCATGGAATAAATGGCGCTATAAAAATGTATAATAATAAAAATAACTCCGAGTGCCCCCTGTATGCACTATTTCAACAGATTAAACATGCCATTTTACCTGTATGTGCATGGAGGTTTTAGAACCATATCAAGTTGAATTCATGTTTATGTACTTTCTTAATTTGAATACTATTTAATAATAGATCATGTTGATGTGCCTTCTTAATAGGAAAACAACTTAAGAAATGTAGGGAAATGCTTGAGAAATTTTGTCTGAAAAGAAATCTACAAAAGATACATATGGCACATTGGTAGACTCTAAACCCAAGAAATGACTTGTAAATTAAAAATACTTTTGTGTTTCTTTGTACTTTTTGAATTATTGAACTCTGTTTATCAAAGTAAAATGCACATCAAAGTAACAAAAAGTCACCACAACGTAAAACTATAAAAATCTTTCAGGTTTTATGCAAAAAAAAAAATTTTTTGTTTTCAAATATAGGGGGTATAGCTCAGTGGTATAGCATTTGACTGCAGATCAAGAGGTCCTTGGTTCGACTCCGAGTGCCCCCTGTGGACACTTTTTCAACAGATTAATCATGCTTTTTTATGTTCATGAAAGGTTTAGAACCATATGAAGTTGAATTCATGTTTATGTACTTTCCTAATGTGGATTCTGATTAAGAAATGTAGCAAAAAGATCATGTTGATGTGCCTTCTTAATATGAAAACAACTTAAGAAATGTATCAAAATGCTTGAGAAATTTTGTCTGAAATGAAAGCTACAAAAGATACATGTGGCACATTGGTAGAATCTAAACCCAAGAAATGACTTGTAAAATAAAAATACCTTTGTGTTTCTTTGTACTTTTTGGATTAATGAACTCTGTTTAGCAAAGTAAAATGCACATCAAAGTAATAAAAAGTCACCACAATGTAAAACTGTGTAAAAATCTTTCAGGTTTTATGCAAAAAAAAAAAAGTTTTTGTTTTATAATACAGGGGGTATAGCTCAGTGGTAGAGCATTTGACTGCAGATCAAGAGGTCCTTGGTTCGACTCCGAGTGCCCCCTGTGGACGCTTTTTCAACAGATTAATCATGCTTTTTTACCTTTATGTTTATGAAAGGTTTAGAACCATATGAAGTTGAATTCATGTTTATGTACTTTCCTAATGTGGATTCTGATTTAGAAATGTAGCAAAAAGATCATGTTGATGTGCCTTCTTAATATGAAAACAACTTAAGAAATGTATCAAAATGCTCGAGAAATTTTGTCTGAAATGAAAGCTACAAAAGATACATGTGGCACATTGGTAGAATCTAAACCCAAGAAATGACTTGTAAAATAAAAATACCTTTGTGTTTCTTTGTACATTTTGGATTAATGAACTCTGTTTAACAAAGTAAAATGCACATCAAAGTAATAAAAAGTCACCACAATGTAAAACTGTGTGAAAATCTTTCAGCTTTTATGCAAAAAAAAAAATAAAAAAATTTTTGTTTTCAAATATAGGGGGTATAGCTCAGTGGTAGAGCATTTGACTGCAGATCAAGAGGTCCTTGGTTCAACTCCGAATGCCCCCTGTATTCACTTTTTCAACAGATTCAACATGCTTTTTTACCTATATGTCCATGGAAGTTTTAGAACCATATGAAGTTGAATTCATGTTTATGTACTTTCTTAATGTGGATTCTGATTAAGAAATGTAGCAAAAAGATCATGTTGATGTGCCTTCTTAATATGAAAACAACTTAAGAAATGTAGGAAAATGCTCGATAAATTTTGTCTGTAATCAAAGCTACAAAAGATACATGTGGCACATTGGTAGAATCTAAACGCAAGAAATGACTTGTAAAATAAAAATACCTTTGTGCTTCTTTGTACTTTTTGGATTAATGAACTCTGTTTAACAAAGTAAAATGCACATCAAAGTAATGAAAAGTCACCACAATGCAAATCTGTAAAAACATTTCAGCTTTTATGCAAAAAACAAAAATAAAAAAAAATTTGTTTTCAAATGTAGGAGGTATAGCTCAGTGGTAGAGCATTTGACTGCAGATCAAGAGGTCCTTGGTTCGACTCCAAGTGCCCCCTGTGGACACTTTTTCAACAGATTAATCATGCTTTTTTACCTTTATGTTCATGAAAGGTTTAGAACCATATGAAGTTGAATTCATGTTTATGTACTTTCCTAATGTGGATTCTGATTTAGAAATGTAGCAAAAAGATCATGTTGATGTGCCTTCTTAATATGAAAACAACTTAAGAAATGTATCAAAATGCTCGAGAAATTTTGTCTGAAATGAAAGCTACAAATGATACATGTGGCACATTGGTAGAATCTAAACCCAAGAAATGACTTGTAAAATAAAAATACCTCTGTGTTTCATTGTACTTTTTGGATTAATGAACTCTGTTTTTACAAAGTAAAATGCACATCAAAGTAATAAAAAGTCACCACAATGTAAAACTGTGTAAAAATATTTCAGTTTTTATGCCAAAAAAAAAGAAAATTTTTTTATTTTCAAATATAGGGGGTATAGCTCAGTGGTAGAGCATTTGACTGCAGATCAAGAGGTCCTTGGTTCAACTCCGAGTGCCCCCTGTATGCACTTTTTCAACAGATTAAACGTGCCATTTTACCTACATGTTCATGGAAGTTTTAGAACCATATCAAGTTGAATTCATGTTTATGTACTTTCTTAATTTGAATACTATTCAAGAAAAGTAGCAAAAAGATCATGTTGATGTGCCTTCTTAATAGGAAAACAACTTAAGAAATGTAGGAAAATGTTTGAGAAATTTTGTCTGAAAAGAAATCTACAAAAGATACATATGGCACATTGGTAGACTCTAAACCCAAGAAATGACTTGTAAAATAAAAATACCTTTGTGTGTCTTTGTACTTTTTGAATGAATGAACTCTGTTTATCAAAGTAAAATGCACATCAAAGTAACAAAAAGTCACCACAACGTAAAACTATAAAAATCTTTCAGGTTTTATGCAAAAAAAAAAATTTTTTGTTTTCTAATATAGGGGGTATAGCTCAGTGGTAGAGCATTTGACTGCAGATCAAGAGGTCCTTGGTTAGACTCCGAGTGCCCCCTGTGGACACTTTTTCAACAGATTAATCATGCTTTTTTACCTTTATGTTCATGAAAGGTTTAGAACCATATGAAGTTGAATTCATGTTTATGTACTTTCATAATGTGGATTCTGATTAAGAAATGTAGCAAAAAGATCATGTTGATGTGCCTTTTTAATATGAAAACAACTTAAGAAATGGATCAAAATGCTCGAGAAATTTTGTCTGAAATGAAAGCTACAAAAGATACATGTGGCACATTGGTAGAATCTAAACCCAAGAAATGACTTGTAAAATAAAAATACCTTTGTGTTTCTTTGTACATTTTGGATTAATGAACTCTGTTTAACAAAGTAAAATGCACATCAAAGTAATAAAAAGTCACCACAATGTAAAACTGTGTGAAAATCTTTCAGGTTTTATGCAAAAAAAAAAAGTTGATGTTTTCAAATATAGGGGGTATAGCACAGTGGTAGAGCATTTGACTGCAGATCAAGAGGTTCTTGGTTCAACTCCGAGTGCCCCCTGTATGCACTTTTTCAACAGATTAAACATGCTTTTTTACCTTTATGTTCATGGAGGTTTTAGAACCATATCAAGCTGAATTCATGTTTATGTACTTTCTTAATTTGAATACTATTTAAGAAAAGTAGCAAAAAGATCATGTTGATGTGCCTTCTTAATAGGAAAACAACTTAAGAAATGTAAGGAAATGCTTGAGAAATTTTGTCTGAAAAGAAATCTACAAAAGATACATATGGCACATTGGTAGACTCTAAACCCAAGAAATGACGTGTAAAATAAAAATACTTTTCTGTTTCTTTGTACTTTTTGAATTATTGAACTCTGTTAATCAAAGTAAAAAAAAAAAAAAAAAAGGTTTATGTTTTCAAATATAGGGGGTATAGCTCAGTGGTAGAGCATTTGACTGCAGATCAAGAGGTCCTTGGTTCAACTCCGAGTGCCCCCTGTATGCACTTTTTCAACAGATTAAACATGCCATTTTACCTATATGTTCATGGAAGTTTTAGAACCATATGAAGTTGAATTCATGTTTATATACTTTCTTAATTTGAATACTATTTAAGAAAAGTAGCAAAAAGATCATGTTGATGTGCCTTCTTAATAGGAAAACAACTTAAGAAATGTAGGGAAATGCTTGAGAAAATTTGTCTGAAAAGAAATCTACAACAGATACATATGGCACATTGGTAGACTCTAAACCCAAGAAATGACTTGTAAAATAAAAATACTTTTGTGTTTCTTTGTACTTTTTGAATTATTAAACGCTGTTTATCAAAGTAAAATGCACATCAAAGTAATAAAAAGTCACCACAATGTAAAACTGTGTAAAAATCTTTCAGGTTTTATGCAAAAAAAAAAAAAGTTTTTGTTTTCTAATATAGGGGGTATAGCTCAGTGGTAGAGCATTTGACTGCAGATCAAGAGGTCCTTGGTTCGACTCCGAGTGCCCCCTGTGGACACTTTTTCAACAGATTCAACATGCTTTTTTACCTTTATGTTCATGAAAGGTTTAGAACCATATGAAGTTGAATTCATGTTTATGTACTTTCCTAATGTGGATTCTGATTAAGAAATGTAGCAAAAAGATCATGTTGATGTGCCTTCTTAATATGAAAACAACTCAAGAAATGTAGGAAAATGCTTGAGAAATTTTGTCTGAAAAGAAATCTACAAAAGATACATATGGCACATTGGTAGACTCTAAACCCAAGAAATTACTTGTAAAATAAAAATACCTTTGTGTTTCTTTGTACTTTTTGGATTAATAAACTCTGTTTAACAAAGTAAAATGCACATCAAAGTAATAAAAAGTCACCACAATGCAAATCTGTAAAAATATTTCAGCTTTTATGCAAAAAAAAAAAAAAAAAAAATTTTTGTTTTCAAATATAGGGGGTATAGCTCAGTGGTAGAGCATTTGACTGCAGATCAAGAGGTCCTTGGTTCAACTCCGAGTGCCCCCTGTATGCACTTTTTCAACAGATTAAACATGCTTTTTTACCTTTATGTTCATGGAGGTTTTAGAACCATATCAAGCTGAATTCATGTTTATGTACTTTCTTAATTTGAATACTATTTAAGAAAAGTAGCAAAAAGATCATGTTGATGTGCCTTCTTAATAGGAAAACAACTTAAGAAATGTAAGGAAATGCTTGAGAAATTTTGTCTGAAAAGAAATCTACAAAAGATACATATGGCACATTGGTAGACTCTAAACCCAAGAAATGACGTGTAAAATAAAAATACTTTTCTGTTTCTTTGTACTTTTTGAATTATTGAACTCTGTTAATCAAAGTAAAAAAAAAAAAAAAAAAGGTTTATGTTTTCAAATATAGGGGGTATAGCTCAGTGGTAGAGCATTTGACTGCAGATCAAGAGGTCCTTGGTTCAACTCCGAGTGCCCCCTGTATGCACTTTTTCAACAGATTAAACATGCCATTTTACCTATATGTTCATGGAAGTTTTAGAACCATATGAAGTTGAATTCATGTTTATATACTTTCTTAATTTGAATACTATTTAAGAAAAGTAGCAAAAAGATCATGTTGATGTGCCTTCTTAATAGGAAAACAACTTAAGAAATGTAGGGAAATGCTTGAGAAAATTTGTCTGAAAAGAAATCTACAACAGATACATATGGCACATTGGTAGACTCTAAACCCAAGAAATGACTTGTAAAATAAAAATACTTTTGTGTTTCTTTGTACTTTTTGAATTATTAAACGCTGTTTATCAAAGTAAAATGCACATCAAAGTAATAAAAAGTCACCACAATGTAAAACTGTGTAAAAATCTTTCAGGTTTTATGCAAAAAAAAAAAAAGTTTTTGTTTTCTAATATAGGGGGTATAGCTCAGTGGTAGAGCATTTGACTGCAGATCAAGAGGTCCTTGGTTCGACTCCGAGTGCCCCCTGTGGACACTTTTTCAACAGATTCAACATGCTTTTTTACCTTTATGTTCATGAAAGGTTTAGAACCATATGAAGTTGAATTCATGTTTATGTACTTTCCTAATGTGGATTCTGATTAAGAAATGTAGCAAAAAGATCATGTTGATGTGCCTTCTTAATATGAAAACAACTCAAGAAATGTAGGAAAATGCTTGAGAAATTTTGTCTGAAAAGAAATCTACAAAAGATACATATGGCACATTGGTAGACTCTAAACCCAAGAAATTACTTGTAAAATAAAAATACCTTTGTGTTTCTTTGTACTTTTTGGATTAATAAACTCTGTTTAACAAAGTAAAATGCACATCAAAGTAATAAAAAGTCACCACAATGCAAATCTGTAAAAATATTTCAGCTTTTATGCAAAAAAAAAAAAAAAAAAAATTTTTGTTTTCAAATATAGGGGGTATAGCTCAGTGGTAGAGCATTTGACTGCAGATCAAGAGGTCCTTGGTTCAACTCCGAGTGCCCCCTGTATTCACTTTTTCAACAGATTCAACATGCTTTTTTACCTATATGTTCATGGAAGTTTTAGAACCATATGAAGTTGAATTCATGTTTATGTACTTTCTTAATGTGGATTCTGATTAAGAAATGTAGCAAAAAGATCATGTTGATGTGCCTTCTTAATATGAAAACAACTTAAGAAATGTAGGAAAATGCTTGAGAAATTTTGTCTGAAAAGAAATCTACAAAAGATACATATGGCACATTGGTAGAATCTAAACCCAAGAAATGACTTGTAAAATAAAAATACCTTTGTGTTTCTTTGTACTTTTTGAATTAATGAACTCTGTTTAACAAAGTAAAATGCACATCAAAGTAATAAAAAGTCACCACAATGTAAAACTGTAAAAATCTTTCAGCTTTTATGCAAAAAAAAAAAAAAAAAGTTTATGTTTTCAAATATAGGGGGTATAGCTCAGTGGTAGAGCATTTGACTGCAGATCAAGAGGTCCTTGGTTCAACTCCTAGTGCCCCCTGTATGCACTTTTTCAACAGATTAAACATGCCATTTTACCTATATGTTCATGGAAGTTTTAGAACCATATGAAGTTGAATTCATGTTTATATACTTTCTTAATTTGAATACTATTTAAGAAAAGTAGCAAAAAGATCATGTTGATGTGCCTTCTTAATAGGAAAACAACTTAAGAAATGTAGGGAAATGCTTGAGAAATTTTGTCTGAAAAGAAATCTACAACAGATACATATGGCACATTGGTAGACTCTAAACCCAAGAAATGACTTGTAAAATAAAAATACTTTTGTGTTTCTTTGTACTTTTTGAATTATTAAACGCTGTTTATCAAAGTAAAATGCACATCAAAGTAATAAAAAGTCACCACAATGTAAAACTGTGTAAAAATCTTTCAGGTTTTATGCAAAAAAAAAAAAAGTTTTTGTTTTCTAATATAGGGGGTATAGCTCAGTGGTAGAGCATTTGACTGCAGATCAAGAGGTCCTTGGTTCAACTCCGAGTGCCCCCTGTATTCACTTTTTCAACAGATTAAACATGCTTTTTTACCTATATGTTCATGGAAGTTTTAGAACGATATGAAGTTGAATTCATGTTTATGTACTTTCTTAATGTGGATTCTGATTAAGAAATGTAGCAAAAAGATCATGTTGATGTGCCTTCTTAATATGAAAACAACTTAAGAAATGTAGGAAAATGCTTGAGAAATTTTGTCTGAAAAGAAATCTACAAAAGACACATATGGCACATTGGTAGAATCTAAACCCAAGAAATGACTTGTAAAATAAAAATACCTTTGTGTTTCTTTGTACTTTTTGAATTAATGAACTCTGTTTAACAAAGTAAAATGCACATCAAAGTAATAAAAAGTCACCACAATGTAAAACTGTGTAAAAATCTTTCAGCTTTTATGCAAAAAAAAAAAAAAAAAAGGTTTTGTTTTCAAATATAGGGGGTATAGCTCAGTGGTAGAGCATTTGACTGCAGATCAAGAGGTCCTTGGTTCAACTCTGAGTGCCCCCTGTATGCACTTTTTCAACAGATTAAACATGCCATTTTACCTATATGTTCATGGAAGTTTTAGAACCATATGAAGTTGAATTCATGTTTATATACTTTCTTAATTTGAATACTATTTAAGAAAAGTAGCAAAAAGATCATGTTGATGTGCCTTCTTAATAGGAAAACAACTTAAGAAATGTAGGGAAATGCTTGAGAAATTTTGTCTGAAAAGAAATCTACAACAGATACATATGGCACATTGGTAGACTCTAAACCCAAGAAATGACTTGTAAAATAAAAATACTTTTGTGTTTCTTTGTACTTTTTGAATTATTAAACGCTGTTTATCAAAGTAAAATGCACATCAAAGTAATAAAAAGTCACCACAATGTAAAACTGTGTAAAAATCTTTCAGGTTTTATGCAAAAAAAAAAAAAGTTTTTGTTTTCTAATATAGGGGGTATAGCTCAGTGGTAGAGCATTTGACTGCAGATCAAGAGGTCCTTGGTTCGACTCCGAGTGCCCACTGTGGACACTTTTTCAACAGATGCTTTTTTACCTTTATGTTCATGAAAGGTTTAGAACCATATGAAGTTGAATTCATGTTTATGTACTTTCCTAATGTGGATTCTGATTAAGAAATGTAGCAAAAAGATCATGTTGATGTGCCTTCTTAATATGAAAACAACTCAAGAAATGTAGGAAAATGCTTGAGAAATTTTGTCTGAAAAGAAATCTACAAAAGATACATATGGCACATTGGTAGACTCTAAACCCAAGAAATTACTTGTAAAATAAAAATACCTTTGTGTTTCTTTGTACTTTTTGGATTAATAAACTCTGTTTAACAAAGTAAAATGCACATCAAAGTAATAAAAAGTCACCACAATGTAAAACTGTGTAAAAATCTTTCAGGTTTTATGCAAAAAAAAAAAAAGTTTTTGTTTTCTAATATAGGGGGTATAGCTCAGTGGTAGAGCATTTGACTGCAGATCAAGAGGTCCTTGGTTCAACTCCGAGTGCCCCCTGTATTCACTTATTCAACAGATTAAACATGCTTTTTTACCTATATGTTCATGGAAGTTTTAGAACGATATGAAGTTGAATTCATGTTTATGTACTTTCTTAATGTGGATTCTGATTAAGAAATGTAGCAAAAAGATCATGTTGATGTGCCTTCTTAATATGAAAACAACTTAAGAAATGTAGGAAAATGCTTGAGAAATTTTGTCTGAAAAGAAATCTACAAAAGATACATATGGCACATTGGTAGAATCTAAACCCAAGAAATGACTTGTAAAATAAAAATACCTTTGTGTTTCTTTGTACTTTTTGAATTAATGAACTCTGTTTAACAAAGTAAAATGCACATCAAAGTAATAAAAAGTCACCACAATGTAAAACTGTGTAAAAATCTTTCAGCTTTTATGCAAAAAAAAAAAAAAAAAAAGTTTTTGTTTTCAAATATAGGGGGTATAGCTCAGTGGTAGAGCATTTGACTGCAGATCAAGAGGTCCTTGGTTCAACTCCGAGTGCCCCCTGTATGCACTTTTTCAACAGATTAAACATGCCATTTTACCTATATGTTCATGGAAGTTTTAGAACCATATGAAGTTGAATTCATGTTTATATACTTTCTTAATTTGAATACTATTTAAGAAAAGTAGCAAAAAGATCATGTTGATGTGCCTTCTTAATAGGAAAACAACTTAAGAAATGTAGGGAAATGCTTGAGAAATTTTGTCTGAAAAGAAATCTACAACAGATACATATGGCACATTGGTAGACTCTAAACCCAAGAAATGACTTGTAAAATAAAAATACTTTTGTGTTTCTTTGTACTTTTTGAATTATTAAACGCTGTTTATCAAAGTAAAATGCACATCAAAGTAATAAAAAGTCACCACAATGTAAAACTGTGTAAAAATCTTTCAGGTTTTATGCAAAAAAAAAAAAAGTTTTTGTTTTCTAATATAGGGGGTATAGCTCAGTGGTAGAGCATTTGACTGCAGATCAAGAGGTCCTTGGTTCGACTCCGAGTGCCCCCTGTGGACACTTTTTCAACAGATGCTTTTTTACCTTTATGTTCATGAAAGGTTTAGAACCATATGAAGTTGAATTCATGTTTATGTACTTTCCTAATGTGGATTCTGATTAAGAAATGTAGCAAAAAGATCATGTTGATGTGCCTTCTTAATATGAAAACAACTCAAGAAATGTAGGGAAATGCTTGAGAAATTTTGTCTGAAAAGAAATCTACAAAAGATACATATGGCACATTGGTAGACTCTAAACCCAAGAAATTACTTGTAAAATAAAAATACCTTTGTGTTTCTTTGTACTTTTTGAATGAATGAACTCTGTTTATCAAAGTAAAATGCACATCAAAGTAATAAAAAGTCACCACAATGCAAATCTGTAAAAATATTTCAGCTTTTATGCAAAAAAATAAAATAAAAAAATTTTTGTTTTCAAATATAGGGGGTATAGCTCAGTGGTAGAGCATTTGACTGCAGATCAAGAGGTCCTTGGTTCAACTCCGAGTGCCCCCTGTATTCACTTTTTCAACAGATTCAACATGCTTTTTTTACCTATATGTTCATGGAAGTTTTAGAACCATATGAAGTTGAATTCATGTTTATGTACTTTCTTAATGTGGATTCTGATTAAGAAATGTAGCAAAAAGATCATGTTGATGTGCCTTTTTAATATGAAAACAACTTAAGAAATGTAGGAAAATGCTTGAGAAATTTTGTCTGAAAAGAAATCTACAAAAGATACATATGGCACATTGGTAGAATCTAAACCCAAGAAATAACTTGTAAAATAAAAATACCTTTGTGTTTCTTTGTACTTTTTGAATTAATGAACTCTGTTTAACAAAGTAAAATGCACATCAAAGTAATAAAAAGTCACCACAATGTAAAACTGTGTAAAAATCTTTCAGTTTTTATGCAAAAAAAAAAAAAAGTTTATGTTTTCAAATATAGGGGGTATAGCTCAGTGGTAGAGCATTTGACTGCAGATCAAGAGGTCCTTGGTTTAACTCCGAGTGCCCCCTGTATGCACTTTTTCAACAGATTAAACATGCCATTTTACCTATATGTTCATGGAAGTTTTAGAACCATATGAAGTTGAATTCATGTTTATATACTTTCTTAATTTGAATACTATTTAAGAAAAGTAGCAAAAAGATCATGTTGATGTGCCTTCTTAATAGGAAAACAACTTAAGAAATGTAGGGAAATGCTTGAGAAATTTTGTCTGAAAAGAAATCTACAACAGATACATATGGCACATTGGTAGACTCTAAACCCAAGAAATGACTTGTAAAATAAAAATACTTTTGTGTTTCTTTGTACTTTTTGAATTATTAAACGCTGTTTATCAAAGTAAAATGCACATCAAAGTAATAAAAAGTCACCACAATGTAAAACTGTGTAAAAATCTTTCAGATTTTATGCCAAAAAAAAAAAAGTTTTTGTTCTCTAATATAGGGGGTATAGCTCAGTGGTAGAGCATTTGACTGCAGATCAAGAGGTCCTTGGTTCAACTCCGAGTGCCCCCTGTATTCACTTTTTCAACAGATTAAACATGCTTTTTTACCTATATGTTCATGGAAGTTTTAGAACGATATGAAGTTGAATTCATGTTTATGTACTTTCTTAATGTGGATTCTGATTAAGAAATGTAGCAAAAAGATCATGTTGATGTGCCTTCTTAATATGAAAACAACTTAAGAAATGTAGGAAAATGCTTGAGAAATTTTGTCTGAAAAGAAATCTACAAAAGATACATATGGCACATTGGTAGAATCTAAACCCAAGAAATGACTTGTAAAATAAAAATACCTTTGTGTTTCTTTGTACTTTTTGAATTAATGAACTCTGTTTAACAAAGTAAAATGCACATCAAAGTAATAAAAAGTCACCACAATGTAAAACTGTGTAAAAATCTTTCAGCTTTTATGCAAAAAAAATAAAAAAAAGTTTTTGTTTTCAAATATAGGGGGTATAGCTCAGTGGTAGAGCATTTGACTGCAGATCAAGAGGTCCTTGGTTCAACTCCGAGTGCCCCCTGTATGCACTTTTTCAACAGATTAAACATGCCATTTTACCTATATGTTCATGGAAGTTTTAGAACCATATGAAGTTGAATTCATGTTTATATACTTTCTTAATTTGAATACTATTTAAGAAAAGTAGCAAAAAGATCATGTTGATGTGCCTTCTTAATATGAAAACAACTTAAGAAATGTAGGAAAATGCTTGAGAAATTTTGTCTGAAAAGAAATCTACAACAGATACATATGGCACATTGGTAGACTCTAAACCCAAGAAATGACTTGTAAAATAAAAATACTTTTGTGTTTCTTTGTACTTTTTGAATTATTAAACGCTGTTTATCAAAGTAAAATGCACATCAAAGTAATAAAAAGTCACCACAATGTAAAACTGTGTAAAAATCTTTCAGGTTTTATGCAAAAAAAAAAAAAGTTTTTGTTTTCTAATATAGGGGGTATAGCTCAGTGGTAGAGCATTTGACTGCAGATCAAGAGGTCCTTGGTTCGACTCCGAGTGCCCACTGTGGACACTTTTTCAACAGATGCTTTTTTACCTTTATGTTCATGAAAGGTTTAGAACCATATGAAGTTGAATTCATGTTTATGTACTTTCCTAATGTGGATTCTGATTAAGAAATGTAGCAAAAAGATCATGTTGATGTGCCTTCTTAATATGAAAACAACTCAAGAAATGTAGGAAAATGCTTGAGAAATTTTGTCTGAAAAGAAATCTACAAAAGATACATATGGCACATTGGTAGACTCTAAACCCAAGAAATTACTTGTAAAATAAAAATACCTTTGTGTTTCTTTGTACTTTTTGGATTAATAAACTCTGTTTAACAAAGTAAAATGCACATCAAAGTAATAAAAAGTCACCACAATGTAAAACTGTGTAAAAATCTTTCAGGTTTTATGCAAAAAAAAAAAAAGTTTTTGTTTTCTAATATAGGGGGTATAGCTCAGTGGTAGAGCATTTGACTGCAGATCAAGAGGTCCTTGGTTCAACTCCGAGTGCCCCCTGTATTCACTTTTTCAACAGATTAAACATGCTTTTTTACCTATATGTTCATGGAAGTTTTAGAACGATGTGAAGTTGAATTCATGTTTATGTACTTTCTTAATGTGGATTCTGATTAAGAAATGTAGCAAAAAGATCATGTTGATGTGCCTTCTTAATATGAAAACAACTTAAGAAATGTAGGAAAATGCTTGAGAAATTTTGTCTGAAAAGAAATCTACAAAAGACACATATGGCACATTGGTAGAATCTAAACCCAAGAAATGACTTGTAAAATAAAAATACCTTTGTGTTTCTTTGTACTTTTTGAATTAATGAACTTTGTTTAACAAAGTAAAATGCACATCAAAGTAATAAAAAGTCACCACAATGTAAAACTGTGTAAAAATCTTTCAGCTTTTATGCAAAAAAAATAAAAAAAAGTTTTTGTTTTCAAATATAGGGGGTATAACTCAGTGGTAGAGCATTTGACTGCAGATCAAGAGGTCCTTGGTTCAACTCCGAGTGCCCCCTGTATGCACTTTTTCAACAGATTAAACATGCCATTTTACCTATATGTTCATGGAAGTTTTAGAACCATATGAAGTTGAATTCATGTTTATATACTTTCTTAATTTGAATACTATTTAAGAAAAGTAGCAAAAAGATCATGTTGATGTGCCTTCTTAATATGAAAACAACTTAAGAAATGTAGGAAAATGCTTGAGAAATTTTGTCTGAAAAGAAATCTACAACAGATACATATGGCACATTGGTAGACTCTAAACCCAAGAAATGACTTGTAAAATAAAAATACTTTTGTGTTTCTTTGTACTTTTTGAATTATTAAACGCTGTTTATCAAAGTAAAATGCACATCAAAGTAATAAAAAGTCACCACAATGTAAAACTGTGTAAAAATCTTTCAGGTTTTATGCAAAAAAAAAAAAAGTTTTTGTTTTCTAATATAGGGGGTATAGCTCAGTGGTAGAGCATTTGACTGCAGATCAAGAGGTCCTTGGTTCGACTCCGAGTGCCCACTGTGGACACTTTTTCAACAGATGCTTTTTTACCTTTATGTTCATGAAAGGTTTAGAACCATATGAAGTTGAATTCATGTTTATGTACTTTCCTAATGTGGATTCTGATTAAGAAATGTAGCAAAAAGATCATGTTGATGTGCCTTCTTAATATGAAAACAACTCAAGAAATGTAGGAAAATGCTTGAGAAATTTTGTCTGAAAAGAAATCTACAAAAGATACATATGGCACATTGGTAGACTCTAAACCCAAGAAATTACTTGTAAAATAAAAATACCTTTGTGTTTCTTTGTACTTTTTGGATTAATAAACTCTGTTTAACAAAGTAAAATGCACATCAAAGTAATAAAAAGTCACCACAATGTAAAACTGTGTAAAAATCTTTCAGGTTTTATGCAAAAAAAAAAAAAGTTTTTGTTTTCTAATATAGGGGGTATAGCTCAGTGGTAGAGCATTTGACTGCAGATCAAGAGGTCCTTGGTTCAACTCCGAGTGCCCCCTGTATTCACTTTTTCAACAGATTAAACATGCTTTTTTACCTATATGTTCATGGAAGTTTTAGAACGATGTGAAGTTGAATTCATGTTTATGTACTTTCTTAATGTGGATTCTGATTAAGAAATGTAGCAAAAAGATCATGTTGATGTGCCTTCTTAATATGAAAACAACTTAAGAAATGTAGGAAAATGCTTGAGAAATTTTGTCTGAAAAGAAATCTACAACAGATACATATGGCACATTGGTAGACTCTAAACCCAAGAAATGACTTGTAAAATAAAAATACTTTTGTGTTTCTTTGTACTTTTTGAATTATTAAACGCTGTTTATCAAAGTAAAATGCACATCAAAGTAATAAAAAGTCACCACAATGTAAAACTGTGTAAAAATCTTTCAGGTTTTATGCAAAAAAAAAAAAAAGTTTTTGTTTTCTAATATAGGGGGTATAGCTCAGTTGTAGAGCATTTGACTGCAGATCAAGAGGTCCTTGGTTCGACTCCGAGTGCCCCCTGTGGACACTTTTTCAACAGATGCTTTATTACCTTTATGTTCATGAAAGGTTTAGAACCATATGAAGTTGAATTCATGTTTATGTACTTTCCTAATGTGGATTCTGATTAAGAAATGTAGCAAAAAGATCATGTTGATGTGCCTTCTTAATATGAAAACAACTCAAGAAATGTAGGAAAATGCTTGAGAAATTTTGTCTGAAATGAAAGCTACAAAAGATACATGTGGCACATTGGTAGAATCTAAACCCAAGAAATGACTTGTAAAATAAAAATTCCTTTGTGTTTCTTTATACTTTTTGAATTAATGAACTCTGTTTAACAAAGTAAAATGCACATCAAAGTAATAAAAAGTCACCACAATGTAAAACTGTGTAAAAATCTTTCAGCTTTTATGCAAAAAAAAAAAAAAAAGTTTACGTTTTCAAATATAGGGGGTATAGCTCAGTGGTAGAGCATTTGACTGCAGATCAAGAGGTCCTTGGTTCAACTCCGAGTGCCCCCTGTATGCACTTTTTCAACAGATTAAACATGCCATTTTACCTATATGTTCATGGAAGTTTTAGAACCATATGAAGTTGAATTCATGTTTATATACTTTCTTAATTTGAATACTATTTAAGAAAAGTAGCAAAAAGATCATGTTGATGTGCCTTCTTAATAGGAAAACAACTTAAGAAATGTAGGGAAATGCTTGAGAAATTTTGTCTGAAAAGAAATCTACAACAGATACATATGGCACATTGGTAGACTCTAAACCCAAGAAATGACTTGTAAAATAAAAATACTTTTGTGTTTCTTTGTACTTTTTGAATTATTAAACGCTGTTTATCAAAGTAAAATGCACATCAAAGTAATAAAAAGTCACCACAATGTAAAACTGTGTAAAAATCTTTCAGGTTTTATGCAAAAAAAAAAAAGTTTTTGTTTTCTAATATAGGGGGTATAGCTCAGTGGTAGAGCATTTGACTGCAGATCAAGAGGTCCTTGGTTCAACTCCGAGTGCCCCCTGTATTCACTTTTTCAACAGATTAAACATGCTTTTTTACCTATATGTTCATGGAAGTTTTAGAACGATATGAAGTTGAATTCATGTTTATGTACTTTCTTAATGTGGATTCTGATTAAGAAATGTAGCAAAAAGATCATGTTGATGTGCCTTCTTAATATGAAAACAACTTAAGAAATGTAGGAAAATGCTTGAGAAATTTTGTCTGAAAAGAAATCTACAAAAGATACATATGGCACATTGGTAGAATCTAAACCCAAGAAATGACTTGTAAAATAAAAATACCTTTGTGTTTCTTTGTACTTTTTGAATTAATGAACTCTGTTTAACAAAGTAAAATGCACATCAAAGTAATAAAAAGTCACCACAATGTAAAACTGTGTAAAAATCTTTCAGCTTTTATGCAAAAAAAAAAAAAAAAAGTTTTTGTTTTCAAATATAGGGGGTATAGCTCAGTGGTAGAGCATTTGACTGCAGATCAAGAGGTCCTTGGTTCAACTCCGAGTGCCCCCTGTATTCACTTTTTCAACAGATTCAACATGCTTTTTTACCTATATGTTCATGGAAGTTTTAGAACCATATGAAGTTGAATTCATGTTTATGTACTTTCTTAATGTGGATTCTGATTAAGAAATGTAGCAAAAAGATCATGTTGATGTGCCTTCTTAATATGAAAACAACTTAAGAAATGTATCAAAATGCTCGAGAAATTTTGTCTGTAATCAAAGCTACAAAAGATACATGTGGCACATTGGTAGAATCTAAACCCAAGAAATGACTTGTAAAATAAAAATACCTTTGTGTTTCTTTGTACTTTTTGGATTAATGAACTCTGTTTAACAAAGTAAAATGCACATCAAAGCAATAAAAAGTCACCACAATGCAAATCTGTAAAAATATTTCAGCTTTTATGCAAAAAAAAAAAATAAAAAATTTTTTATTTTCAAATATAGGGGGTATAGCTCAGTGGTAGAGCATTTGACTGCAGATCAAGAGGTCCTTGGTTCAACTCCGAGTGCCCCCTGTATTCACTTTTTCAACAGATTAAACATGATTTTTTACCTATATGTTCATGGAAGTTTTAGAACGATATGAAGTTGAATTCATGTTTATGTACTTTCTTAATGTGGATTCTGATTAAGAAATGTAGCAAAAAGATCATGTTGATGTGCCTTCTTAATATGAAAACAACTTAAGAAATGTAGGAAAATGCTTGAGAAATTTTGTCTGAAAAGAAATCTACAAAAGATACATATGGCACATTGGTAGAATCTAAACCCAAGAAATGACTTGTAAAATAAAAATACCTTTGTGTTTCTTTGTATTTTTTGAATTAATGAACTCTGTTTAACAAAGTAAAATGCACATCAAAGTAATAAAAAGTCACCACAATGTAAAACTGTGTAAAAATCTTTCAGCTTTTATGCAAAAAAAAAAAAAAAAAGTTTATGTTTTCAAATATAGGGGGTATAGCTCAGTGGTAGAGCATTTGACTGCAGATCAAGAGGTGCTTCGTTCAACTCCGAGTGCCCCCTGTATGCACTTTTTCAACAGATTAAACATGCCATTTTACCTATATGTTCATGGAAGTTTTAGAACCATATGAAGTTGAATTCATGTTTATGTACTTTCTTAATTTGAATACTATTTAAGAAAAGTAGGAAAAAGATCATGTTGATGTTCCTTCTTAATAGGAAAACAACTTAAGAAATGTAGGGAAATGCTTGAGAAATTTTGTCTGAAAAGAAATCTACAACAGATACATATGGCACATTGGTAGACTCTAAACCCAAGAAATGACTTGTAAAATAAAAATACTTTTGTGTTTCTTTGTACTTTTTGAATTATTAAACGCTGTTTATCAAAGTAAAATGCACATCAAAGTAATAAAAAGTCACCACAATGTAAAACTGTGTAAAAATCTTTCAGGTTTTATGCAAAAAAAAAAAAAGTTTTTGTTTTCTAATATAGGGGGTATAGCTCAGTGGTAGAGCATTTGACTGCAGATCAAGAGGTCCTTGGTTCAACTCCGAGTGCCCCCTGTATTCACTTTTTCAACAGATTAAACATGCTTTTTTACCTATATGTTCATGGAAGTTTTAGAACGATATGAAGTTGAATTCATGTTTATGTACTTTCTTAATGTGGATTGAGAAATGCTTGAGAAATTTTGTCTGAAAAGAAATCTACAAAAGATACATATGGCACATTGGTAGAATCTAAACCCAAGAAATGACTTGTAAAATAAAAATACCTTTGTGTTTCTTTGTACTTTTTGAATTAATGAACTCTGTTTAACAAAGTAAAATGCACATCAAAGTAATAAAAAGTCACCACAATGTAAAACTGTGTAAAAATCTTTCAGCTTTTATGCAAAAAAAAAAAAAAAAAGTTTATGTTTTCAAATATAGGGGGTATAGCTCAGTGGTAGAGCATTTGACTGCAGATCAAGAGGTCCTTTGTTCAACTCCGAGTGCTCCCTGTATGCACTTTTTCAACAGATTAAACATGCCATTTTACCTATATGTTCATGGAAGTTTTAGAACCATATGAAGTTGAATTCATGTTTATATACTTTCTTAATTTGAATACTATTTAGGAAAAGTAGCAAAAAGATCATGTTGATGTGCCTTCTTAATAGGAAAACAACTTAAGAAATGTAGGGAAATGCTTGAGAAATTTTGTCTGAAAAGAAATCTACAAAAGATACATATGGCACATTGGTAGACTCTAAACCCAAGAAATTACTTGTAAAATAAAAATACCTTTGTGTTTCTTTGTACTTTTTGGATTAATAAACTCTGTTTAACAAAGTAAAATGCACATCAAAGTAATAAAAAGTCACCACAATGCAAATCTGTAAAAATATTTCAGCTTTTATGCAAAAAAATAAAATAAAAAAATTTTTGTTTTCAAATATAGGGGGTATAGCTCAGTGGTAGAGCATTTGACTGCAGATCAAGAGGTCCTTGGTTCAACTCCGAGTGCCCCCTGTATTCACTTTTTCAACAGATTCAACATGCTTTTTTACCTATATGTTCATGGAAGTTTTAGAACCATATGAAGTTGAATTCATGTTTATGTACTTTCTTAATGTGGATTCTGATTAAGAAATGTAGCAAAAAGATCATGTTGATGTGCCTTCTTAATATGAAAACAACTTAAGAAATGTAGGAAAATGCTTGAGAAATTTTGTCTGAAAAGAAATCTACAAAAGATACATATGGCACATTGGTAGAATCTAAACCCAAGAAATGACTTGTAAAATAAAAATACCTTTGTGTTTCTTTGTACTTTTTGAATTAATGAACTCTGTTTAACAAAGTAAAATGCACATCAAAGTAATAAAAAGTCACCACAATGTAAAACTGTGTAAAAATCTTTCAGCTTTTATGCAAAAAAAAAAAAAAAAAGTTTATGTTTTCAAATATAGGGGGTATAGCTCAGTGGTAGAGCATTTGACTGCAGATCAAGAGGTCCTTGGTTCAACTCCGAGTGCCCCCTGTATGCACTTTTTCAACAGATTAAACATGCCATTTTACCTATATGTTCATGGAAGTTTTAGAACCATATGAAGTTGAATTCATGTTTATATACTTTCTTAATTTGAATACTATTTAAGAAAAGTAGCAAAAAGATCATGTTGATGTGCCTTCTTAATAGGAAAACAACTTAAGAAATGTAGGGAAATGCTTGAGAAATTTTGTCTGAAAAGAAATCTACAACAGATACATATGGCACATTGGTAGACTCTAAACCCAAGAAATGACTTGTAAAATAAAAATACTTTTGTGTTTCTTTGTACTTTTTGAATTATTAAACGCTGTTTATCAAAGTAAAATGCACATCAAAGTAATAAAAAGTCACCACAATGTAAAACTGTGTAAAAATCTTTCAGGTTTTATGCAAAAAAAAAAAAAGTTTTTGTTTTCTAATATAGGGGGTATAGCTCAGTGGTAGAGCATTTGACTGCAGATCAAGAGGTCCTTGGTTCAACTCCGAGTGCCCCCTGTATGCACTTTTTCAACAGATTAAACATGCCATTTTACCTATATGTTCATGGAAGTTTTAGAACCATATGAAGTTGAATTCATGTTTATATACTTTCTTAATTTGAATACTATTTAAGAAAAGTAGCAAAAAGATCATGTTGATGTGCCTTCTTAATATGAAAACAACTTAAGAAATGTAGGAAAATGCTTGAGAAATTTTGTCTGAAAAGAAATCTACAACAGATACATATGGCACATTGGTAGACTCTAAACCCAAGAAATGACTTGTAAAATAAAAATACTTTTGTGTTTCTTTGTACTTTTTGAATTATTAAACGCTGTTTATCAAAGTAAAATGCACATCAAAGTAATAAAAAGTCACCACAATGTAAAACTGTGTAAAAATCTTTCAGGTTTTATGCAAAAAAAAAAAAAAGTTTTTGTTTTCTAATATAGGGGGTATAGCTCAGTGGTAGAGCATTTGACTGCAGATCAAGAGGTCCTTGGTTCGACTCCGAGTGCCCCCTGTGGACACTTTTTCAACAGATGCTTTATTACCTTTATGTTCATGAAAGGTTTAGAACCATATGAAGTTGAATTCATGTTTATGTACTTTCCTAATGTAGATTCTGATTAAGAAATGTAGCAAAAAGATCATGTTGATGTGCCTTCTTAATATGAAAACAACTCAAGAAATGTAGGAAAATGCTTGAGAAATTTTGTCTGAAATGAAAGCTACAAAAGATACATGTGGCACATTGGTAGAATCTAAACCCAAGAAATGACTTGTAAAATGAAAATTCCTTTGTGTTTCTTTATACTTTTTGAATTAATGAACTCTGTTTAACAAAGTAAAATGCACATCAAAGTAATAAAAAGTCACCACAATGTAAAACTGTGTAAAAATCTTTCAGCTTTTATGCAAAAAAAAAAAAAAAAGTTTATGTTTTCAAATATAGGGGGTATAGCTCAGTGGTAGAGCATTTGACTGCAGATCAAGAGGTCCTTGGTTCAACTCCGAGTGCCCCCTGTATGCACTTTTTCAACAGATTAAACATGCCATTTTACCTATATGTTCATGGAAGTTTTAGAACCATATGAAGTTGAATTCATGTTTATATACTTTCTTAATTTGAATACTATTTAAGAAAAGTAGCAAAAAGATCATGTTGATGTGCCTTCTTAATAGGAAAACAACTTAAGAAATGTAGGGAAATGCTTGAGAAATTTTGTCTGAAAAGAAATCTACAACAGATACATATGGCACATTGGTAGACTCTAAACCCAAGAAATGACTTGTAAAATAAAAATACTTTTGTGTTTCTTTGTACTTTTTGAATTATTAAACGCTGTTTATCAAAGTAAAATGCACATCAAAGTAATAAAAAGTCACCACAATGTAAAACTGTGTAAAAATCTTTCAGGTTTTATGCAAAAAAAAAAAAAGTTTTTGTTTTCTAATATAGGGGGTATAGCTCAGTGGTAGAGCATTTGACTGCAGATCAAGAGGTCCTTGGTTCAACTCCGAGTGCCCCCTGTATTCACTTTTTCAACAGATTAAACATGCTTTTTTACCTATATGTTCATGGAAGTTTTAGAACGATATGAAGTTGAATTCATGTTTATGTACTTTCTTAATGTGGATTCTGATTAAGAAATGTAGCAAAAAGATCATGTTGATGTGCCTTCTTAATATGAAAACAACTTAAGAAATGTAGGAAAATGCTTGAGAAATTTTGTCTGAAAAGAAATCTACAAAAGATACATATGGCACATTGGTAGAATCTAAACCCAAGAAATGACTTGTAAAATAAAAATACCTTTGTGTTTCTTTGTACTTTTTGAATTAATGAACTCTGTTTAA